>NC_091742.1:60750926-61350926 GCF_043380555.1 Nothobranchius furzeri
AGAATCTTTTGGAGTCAACACAATTCTAGCTTGCCATCATGCAGACACACATTTTTAAACAAGCAGAGCTAGAGTAAGAACACCTCCTATTGCTTACCCTGTTCTTAGTAGTTGTGACTAGTCCAGTCTTTCTCATGGTTGAACCGGTTTTCTGTGGCGTATGAGAGGCAGGGAGGTAGAAGGCTGGATCCTCTGATAAAAACAGTTTAGGGTTTACAGCAAAAATGTAACCCAAAAAGTTTTCATTCTTGAACATTTTGGCCACACAAACCGGATCTCTGTATTGGTATTTTCCTCTTGTGATCACTGTAGCTTAGACTCAGATTCAAGCCCCGCTGGGACAAAAAATAAGATCCTGTTTAACAAACTGGTTTTACATGGACCACTTTCCTCTGCAAATTAATGTTGTGTTCAAACAATTCCAGCATTCCTAAAATGCTCTCATATTTGTCCAGGTGAAAGATTTAGAAAAAACTTTATCAAGCATTTGTTAAGAGCAAAACTCTCCCTTGGTCGACATCCAGCTTCATGTGGTGCCACTGAAGTGTTTTCCTTAAGATGTGAGAAGAATTAGTTCATCAGAAACATAAGAAAATGATGGCCAGCAGAGAACAATGTCAGCATTTTGATGTGGCCCAGCAAGAGTCTCGACTTGGAAGGAAACCAAAAATCAGAGCGGCATAAAGGTAGCCTTAGAAACTTCAGGGAAAACAACTGAAACCACAGCAGAAATGGTCGAATGTGTGCAAATATCCAACATGACATCCTCCAAACATGTGTAAATGGCTGCAAATAATCAAAACTCATGTATTATAAAGGTACACATTTTATAAAGTTGGCAGTTAAGAACACTTGTTAAAATTCGTATGCTATTTAGAAAAATATAAACTTGGTGCTTCATCCTACAAGCTGTCCAATGATAAAATTTCATTTTGGTTTTCTAATGCTGGTAAATTCAACTTATAGGGCTTTAGATGTTGGTGAAAGATTAGTGTAAATAGAATATAGTGATTAGCAAATATATTTAGTGTTATTTGTAGGAATTCTAATGTATCCTGGAGCTTTTATAGCAGAAATATAAACATTTTATTCAGGAATATACAGTTTCATATAATCTGTGAGAGATGTTTTGTTACAGCAGACATCCTCTCACTCAGATTAGTTATTATCATGTCAGTTTGCTCATAACTTACCTGCTTATTTACAACAGGTAAGGTCATAGATGTCAGTGTTCCCCCAACATTCATAGTTCTTATAAATATTTATACACCTTTGCATTTGTAGTCCATTTTGAGCCATTTTAAAGCCTCTTAGAACAATTAAAGTAAGAATATCACAATAATGTTTCAAGAATAGACCAAGCATTGTGAAAATGGCAGTATTATAAAGGTTTGACACTAAAGCTGCTGAAAGACCACAACAATCCTCGCTAGTGTTCGGCTCGTCTAGATTATCTGTTTGCTAATCAGAATTAAACTTTTAGCAGAGAAATAATCTTTTGTTAAACACCTGATTTACTGTCAACTCCTGCATCTTTCCAGCCAGTCTCAATCTGCACCCATCCATCTGAACCCGCTTTGTGCACGTGGGGTCGGGGCGGGTGGGCTGGAGGGTTCGGGGGGGGGGGGGGGGGGGGGGGGGGGGGCTGTCTGGTGCCTATCTCCAGAGGTCAATGGGAAAACAGGCGGGTAAACCCTGGACAGAGAGCCAGTCCATCACAGGGCAACACAGAGACACACAGGACAAACAATACACACACACACACACACACACACACACACACACACACACACACACACACACACACACACACGCAGCTAAGAACAATTTAGACAGGCTAACTAACCTAACAGCCATGTTGATTTTATCTCACAGTTTTCATTGGTTCACTCTATCATTTGTTTTACACATTTGTCTTCTACTAGAATGTTTCACATTTTTTGTGATTTGTATTTTGCAATTTGAATTGCTTTTATTTTCTGATTTATTCCCTATATTTAGCTTTGTACTGTACCATGTTCAGCGCCTTGGGCTTCCTGACAGGGTTGTGGAAGGCGCTTTATAAATAAAGCTTTGATTGATTGATTGAAGATCACCAATGTAAGATGGTGCTTGTCCATGTAAGGCCCTATAAGCAGAACCAGGTTGTTGAAATGAACCCTGAAGTTGACTGGCAGCCAGTGAAGCTGGAGGCGAAGTGGGGTGACATGGGTGTGTTCGGAGGATTTGGTCAGAAGCCGAGCACAGCCATTACACACTCGCGTATTTAGCAACATAACACCACTGGTGTGATATTCTGAATTCAATAAAATCAGAGAAGAAGAAACAGCCGGCTGCTACCACTTCAACTTTAGGACAAACTACCAGAGTCCCAAAAAGAAAAACACCATTTGAAGTCACGGACAACAGAAGACGTTTGGATCTAGAAAATGGTGGCTGGTGTTTAGCGCTATCTCAGTTTCTCCGGCATTGCGGATCTCCATTTACCAAGAGAAGGGAGAGTGTTCTGTGACCGTGTTTGCATTCAAAACCTAGCTTATTCTGTAAATTCACTAAAGCAGCTTCAACGGCACAGAGTCAGCAAGGTGTTGAAGCGCATTCATGAATCTCCTGTTCCACCACATTCCAAAGAGTCTGAACATGTTGAAGATCTGGTGACGGTGGCAGATTTTAGAGTCCAGTGAACTCATTATGTTCTACAAACCAGTTTGAGATGACTTGAGCTTTGCAACATGGTGCACTATTCTGCTGGAAGTAACAGGGTAACGACTGTTGACATCTTTGGATCAAGCATCCAGGGACATCTCACTTACATTTGAAGTTAAAATCAACCCAATTAGCTAAACTAACAGACTGACTGTGCTGCGTGGAGTTCAGTGTAGCACCTCACAGCTTCTGCCGCACCTCAGATCTTCACACTCGTTGGCCTCAGAGAAGTAAAAATCTCAGGTTTCTGTTGTAATGAAACACTTTTTTTATTTTAATTGTTTCCATAGTTAAATTTGGAGCTCGTCTCCAGCTTTTGGTCATGATTTGTATTTTTTAACGTACAGTAACATGTTGATATGTTCTTTCACTTGGCGTGCTTTACACATCACCTGCAAATAAGGAAATGATGCAGATGAATTTAGCTTCAAATAAGTCACCTTTTTCTGAAGTAGTTGTTTTTGTATTTGTGTGTGGAAATCTGCTTAAGATCTACAATTTGTTTTGTTTGTTTGGACTTTGATCTCAGTTGGCTTCCTGCTTGGGATAGGAGTTTCCTCCATAAGGGGGACAGGGTTGAGCCTTAAAGGCACGGTCCGTAAGATGACGCCGTCAGGGTGAGGAGGAGGAGATTTTTAAATTCGAACGGCTGTTGCTCACTCCCCCGCCCTTCCTGAAAGAGCCGAAAGCCACTCCTCCTAATGTGCACGCTCAGGAAAAGCCGAGTCAACACCAGAGCATTGCTTCTTTGTAATAGAGCAGAGCTAGTGTTAGCAATGGAGTTATCTGAGATAAGACAGTTGTTTTTAACCAGCACATTAAACACTTACTGTTTACAAAAGGCATTTTATAAAGAATATCTATAAATATATATATTTTAAAATACCAGTAACAGTTGACAATCTATATTGTAAATAAAATTAATCCTATCAAATTGCTAGCATTTATTACGAGTAATTAGCTTATTTTTAATTGCTTTGCCATTCATGATGGGATGAATATATCAAAGCATATAAATAATTTATGTGGAAATCAGGAATAAACACTGCATTCCGTGTAGTCCTCCTATAATCATGGTTGTTTTCATAGTTTGTTTATTGTTGGTGTAGCCCTAATTTGGACTAGATGTAAACCTGATCTGTGTCAAAATTGATTAATATGCAAGAGTAATTTTTATATTAGTATAATTATTTAAAAATTCTAATACAATTTAGATTTCAGTGATTGAGGAATCCTCTGAGGAAGTTTGAACCTCCCAAGTTTGCATCCTCAAGACGTGGTGCAAAAAGGAGATGCCCACCATCATCTCAAAGCCGTGGTGCATCCAGATGCCGTGGTGCGTCTAGAGGCCAAAGAAGTGCGAGACACTCAGCTGTGGACCTTGGAGATGAAGATATCCCTCGAGTTCGGAATCTTCGTTCTGAGCGAATAGACTTTGAACGTGTAAGCATAACAATATTACACTAAATGATCCTAAATACTGTTGCTGTAGCATCTCTTTCCCTTTTTGTAGCAACACATGTACAGAACCTGAACCCTCAGCAGGCTATTGACGTCCTTACCATGGTGCTGGACAGACACTGGTGTTCCCTTTGATGTATTTGCCCTCTCTGGTCCACCTGCCACAACACCTCCAACATCCAATCAACCTTCATGGTGTGTATGCTCCCACTGCAGAGATATGCCAACTGATTTGGAAAGGAAATGCTGCCAACAGCCTCCCCAGACATGTATTTCAACTGTACCACACATGGAGGAATTTATTCTGCAAAATGGTGTTCTTCGCCTGGCCAGAACATTGTGGAATGAGTTTCGAGCGGTTTATGATGACCCGTACCCTGGTGAGGACAACAGACAGTTCCGCCATGCAGCTTACAGACAGTTTGTAGCATCTGGAGGATAAGGGAAAAATTCCCTGACCCCAATGGTAATTACACTGGTTTTCTTCCAAGATGATTGTTAATAATTGTATATATTCAATATTTTACATCAGTTTGTTTTTATACATTTTTGTTTGATGCTCTAATAAAGTGTTCTAAAGCATAACTCTGTGTTGCATTTGTAAAAATACCATAAATTTTAAAACTCCTGCACAACAACAAAAACTTAAGTCTACCTCCAGCATTTTACATACATTTTTAAATTATTAGTCCTTATTTCCCAAAAAAAATCTTTATTTTCAAACAAAAATAAAACAGGAAACATGAATATAATGTTTTGGGTTTTCTCTTGCCTCCCCCAACACCTATGTCTTTGGTAAAGTTTTACCTGTAAATAAAAAATAAACTCAATTAGCAATGGACTATTGTGTGGAAGATGTAAGGTAGATAATGTTTTATTATACCATCACCGCGAGTCCTTAGGTGTTGTAAAAGTTCCTCTGTTGATGGTGCAGGGACTCCGGACAGCAAACCATAACGCCTTGGATCCTCAGGCCTTAGCTTGTAGCGTCGAGGAAGACCTTTCTTGCTTGTCAAACGTTGGTTGACGATCATGGTTTGGATCTCTGGGATGTAGGAGAAGTCTTTTGCCACCTTCTCAGAATACAGCCTCCAGCATCTTGATTTTTTGTTGAATATTTTATGGTATCTGAAATGACACATACCATAACAGTTATGGCATAACTTGTAGTATCCAACAAATTAGCTGAAAAAGTGTTTTAAATTAAATGAAAGGAATTACCTTAAGTGTATATAAGGTGTGTAGTCCTCATCACTGCCATCATCAGTACCGCTGTCCATCTAGATGGTTTTGTCCTCTGAAGACAAATCAACTTCTGGTTCTCTGGTGGCCATGTGTCATCTGATGACTCGATCCTGAATACACACAAAAAAAAGTTTTTAGTATGGAAAATTAGACACAGTTTGTTAACATCTGAATTCTTACACAGAGTTTTGAATATTATTGTACTCTTCCTCGTCAATGTTTTCTTCAATTCCCACACAAGATAACCTACAAAAGTAATTATTGGTTACTTTTCCTGACAAATGTGACAGCCGTATACAGATAAAACCTTGTACTTACATTTGTGAAGATCCTTCATTTTCAGTTTCACCTTGTTCTATCACCTCCTCCAAATTTTCATACCTATGAAAATAAAATACAAGCACAAGAATATGATTAAAATCAATACATATTTTGTCATTTTGAAGGTAATAGACCTATTGGACGCCATCATCACCCTCTCCTTATTTTTCTCCCTCTACTTATCACGCATTTCTCTGTATCCACTGAATTCCTTCTTTACAAATAATTTCCTGTCTCTTTCTTTACATTTTAAAAACACAATTGTGTTATTTTTTCTCATAAACTTTGTTTAAAATAAAATATAAATTTTTATTTTAATATTTTTAATTTTGTTGTGAAGCGCCTCAAGAGTTTTATCTTGAGGCGCTATATAAAATATAGTTTTACTTATTTATTTATTTCTATACATTTTTATAGTCATTCATTATCCCATTTCCAGAATTTCTTCAAAATAATCCACCGCTAACTTAAAACAAACAGAGGCAAAACAGCTGTTCCATCGCTGGCCAGATGCTGAAAAAACGCATAAATCTGGCTTTGTTGAAGTTTCACAAATCAGGGAAAGGTTTCACAAATCCCACACTGTGTTTTATTTTATCTACTATTATAGTAGAATAATCTAGAACAGGTTGAATAGTGTAGGGGCTGTACTTCTTGAGCTACAGCTGTTACATCGTTGGCCAGATGCTGAAAAAACGCATAAATTGTGCTTTGCTGAAGTTTCACAAATCAGGGAAAGGTTTCACAAATCCCAAACAAGGTTGTATACAATGTGCTATTATTATAGAATAATCTAGAGCAGGTTTGAACAGTGTGGCTGTTGTAGTTTGTGAGCTAGAGCAGATTAAAGATAGAGAAAAATTGGGTGTATTGGCCCTTTGGCCGTTTCCCGAATCGGAAGCTAACTGCAGCCTCGTACTGATATGGCCTATAGTTACACGCCACACTAATCATTAGCTCCCATACAAATATAACTAAAATCCCCTTCCGTTACTCAGACTTCTTCCAAATATAGCATAAATAGTTCAAGGCTAACATTGATTCATGTCGACTTAGCATTCAAGCTAATGCTACATTAGCCAATAGGACACTAAGCATACAAAGCTTATTTGCTCTATTACTTCTTTCAGTGAAAGAAAGATTTTAAGTAAATTTATCCGAAAAACAATAAATAACTTACCTGTCCAAAAGATACTTTGCCAACTTCATCCATTTTCAGGCCGCGTAGATCACGAAACAGTGAGCCGAGTGAGGCGCGTGACACTGTTGTGCTTGTGCACGCTGAGATCAAATGCTCGTTCTCGATGATTGACAGCTGCCCCTGGTGGTAATGCAGCGCTATTGGTCAACGCGTTAGGCTTGCAGAAATATTGGCTGAGCTCTACAGGGCAGGGGAGGGACTTAGGAGAAAATTGAAATATTAAAGATTATTTACTTTTTTAATTAAAACTAAGTCAGACGGTCAAAATTAAACATTTTTAAAGTTATTTCACATTTAAATCTTGCGTACCCTGCCTTTAAGGCGGTTTTACAAAACAATGCAGACAAATTTCCACAACGCTGAGGTGGTATCAGGGAACCTTAGGTTGTTAATAAGTGGTCAGACTGACAATTACTGCAATATTACTACCATACCATACCAGGTTTACTTATAAGGCTCATTTGAAAACAGCATGACAGCTGACCAAAGTGCTGTACAGTAAGGAACAGAGAAGCTCCATATTAAGAGACAAATCAACAGCCAAAGATGAGATAAAAACATGTTAAAATAATCCCAATAGGGTAAAAACAGAGACCGCCAATAAAACATTAAACCCCATGCTGAAAGGTTCGCCAATGTTAGCAGGAAAAACGCCGTAGAATAAAACACAAATGTCAATCAGTAAAGAAAACAGTAAAATAGTCAGAAACGGTCATTGACCAGAAGCTAAACGATAAAAACAGGCCTTCAGTGCCGACCTGAACTGACCTTGTGACAGTCGTAGGTGGAGGGGTAGAGCATTCCATAGTTTGGGGGGCAGCGAATGAGGCAAGGCAGAACAAATGTTGCAAAATTCGCACATCACCATGCCGGCATGGCGCGTTTATAGGACACACCGCTGCAGTAATATTACACTGATTTGTTGGCACGGGATTTAGAGATAAGGTGAGGGGCCTCATCATTTAGGGACAACTGGTCTCCTCCCTCTAGAGGTTTTTCAGGTATGCATGTCCCACTGGAAGGAGAACTGTGGGAAGTCCACAGACTTGATGAAAGGGTGTGTGTTGTGGATTTGGGAATGTCTTGGGATCCCCGGGATGGAACTGGGAAGTATTTCTGGAATCGCTGATGGATAAATCAAATCACTCTGACTCGGACCAGGGGCAAAGAACACAGCCCTAAACCTGTCTTGTTGAAAATAGTTCTCCATTCATAGCAGTCATTAAAACAATCTTTGTGGGTTGATGACAGTTCTCCAGCTGGTATTTGGACACAGTTTGACACCTCATAATCTCTTGTTGATAAGAAGAAGAAAGCAGTGCATCATCTGCATATTCTATCTTTAAGAACCGTCAGCAAACTTCATGAAACGGTGGAATGGCAACACTGTTGGTGTGGGAGGTCTGCAAGAAACATGCCCGGCTATAAATAGCACGCCACTTTTTCGACTTTACATATTTAGCTGCTGGATATTTTAATGCAAATGAATGTGGCGGGATCGGAGAGGGGTGTTTTTGTTGACTGGAATTAGTGTTTGTAAGCAAGCTTTTCTTCTCCATTCTTTCCCGTCCTTTCTCTCCTCTCCAAATTACAGCTATTAAGATGAGACTGGTGCGAGCCAAACCCAGTGCTCCACTTAATGTGATTTTCCCCCCACGCTAAGAAAAGAATAAGAGGCGATGATTCATGGGAGCATCACCAAAAAGGAAAAAAAAAAAGCCTGAAAGAAGGGAAGATGTCCACCTCTGAGATGCGCTCAACACAAACACAGGGCTTGTTTAAGTGTGTAATTGCTTCTGTGTGCAATTACTACTTGCATTTGTGAGCAGCTGATCTTAAAATTACAATTTCTAACATTCTGTATTCATGTCTGGACAGTAACACAGCTAATCAGTTGAACAGAACCAACATGCAAAGCCATGGTACCAAAAACCCACACAGTTGGGGCCCCTCATCTTGATGTGGCTTGCTGCAAAATGATCTTACTTGCAACTTCCCCTCCTGACATCAACACACACATTTTTTCTCTCATTGTCTGCCACGGCAGCTTTCAACACCCTCAATTGGCAGAATTAAACTTGACAGGTCTAGTCGAGGCCTGGTGATTGGCTGGGCTCCGGGGACGTTGTACAAGAAGAGAAGTATACACCACCGAAGGGCGCAGAAACAAGAAAACAAAGCTGTCATTGGTGAGAAACTCAAGAGGCGAAGCGATCAAATTTAGTTCTGAAACTGTGAGAAGAAGCACTAAGATGAGGGGAGGGGGAGGGCACAGAGGAAAGAGGGACTCCTCAACTGAAAAGTCAAAGTGTTGACAGCAATCTCGTAGGTCCTGTAAACCAGCAAAAAGACCAGAACTCAACAGCTTTGCCTGGTTCTAATAACCATCATGGTAGTTTTGTGAACTCTACTGTGATTAGGGAAGATTAGATTCTACAGTGATGCACGAGAAAGAAGTTAATACCGAAAAGCACCCCTACTGAGTGTACCTTCAGATGCCGTGCCTGAATCCCAGGGCCAAGTCTTGCTGGCCTTTCCCATAGATCAAGGCTTAATATTGCCTGCAGTGTTGGCAGGATGACCGAGACAAACGACAGTTCGCTGAGGTGGGGTCCCTGGGCAGAGCTCAGCCTGGCCTCTGGCACTGTACCCGGGGTTAGCTGGAGCCTGTAGGACAGAGAGCCCTCATCCAGGGAAGGGAGGGGAAAAGCTTCCTGGCTTCACTAATGGGTCCCAAGACAACCAGGCTTGACCTTACAGGCCGAGTGCATTCATTGCCAGCTGGTTAGCAGTGAGCACTAGTGTGAACAGCTCCTGCTAGTTTACGGCAGTAAGAGGTTGTCTAACAGGGGCACCTGGAGCTTCTGCTGGAAATTCTAATGTAATTGAACATTTCTGGCCGGTGTTTGCCTGACTGACGTGGCACAAGAGGGAAAAACAAACAAATAAATAGAAACAGAATCAATGTGAAGTCTGTGCAATGCAACATTAATCAAAAATATTGTATAAACAAACCTTAAAGACAAAATCCAAAATAAAAAAACAACAAATTTAAATCCTGGTGTTTGGCAAAAAAAAAAAAAAAAATATATATATATATATATATATATATATATATATATATATATATATATATATATATATATATATATATAGTGTGTGTGTGTGTGTGTGTGTGTATGTGTGTATATAAATAACCCTGCACCTTATTTTAAGATTATTGAATGTTTTGGTCAACCCTTTAAAGGTGTTTGAAACTCACTTAATCAATACATTTGCAGTGGTCTGTGGTACAAATGAATGCCTCGCAAGCCGCACTCAGGGCAAAAAAAACCCAAAATTACTCAGATCAGCAGGATTTGGTGTCTTACTTCCTCACATCTGGACATCTCGTCTCTGATTGGGTAACAGCAACATGACTCTACCACTGACTGTTTGCTCTGCAACGTTGGTATTTTATCTCCACAAATATCACAAGCCCGGAGGACTTCTGCTGTGTGGTGGAGTTGCTAATGCTAACGGTTAGCTTCAACAAGATGAGACGTTCTAAGCTGTTTCCTGGACGCTGCACCAACAAAAGCATTTCCTGTCGTGAGTCAAGATGGGTGAGTCCACGAATGTAAAGTGACAGCGTGACGTAGATCTGTCAGGATTTTCTAATCCTAGAGTTTCACCGTCTGTTTTCTATCAGAAGCTAACACAGCTAATGTGGGAGACTGTTTTCATGTTCATCCTGCATGAAAATACTCAAAGACTGAATATAATCAGAAATAAAAAAAAATGTATTTTGAGTACCACAAGCCCACTTTTATTTTGCCTGACGTCAAACCATTTCTGTGTTCTGACTCTGGTTAGCTGTGATAACCATCTGGAATCAGACTAACTCCAAAAGTTAATCAGTCATCATTCTCTATGCAATAAAGAGGTGCAATGAAACTTTATTAAAACACATCAGTGGTTCCTGAGGTTTTACGGGCTGAATCATTCCTGCCTGTATTTTGCCTGGTGGACAATGAAAAGGCAAATCCTGATATTTAAGATAAAAAGAGTTGGACTGTTACCCCAGTCACGACCTGTCTGAAAGTCACGGCAGTTCACATCACAGCAGACTCCATTCTTCATTTTCAGCAGCAATCATTTCCTGGAAGTCCCCTCATTTCTATGCAGCTATCATTTGACTCCAGAGATGCACGCCCACCCTAGAGCAGCAGCAGCAGCAGCAGCAGCCCACAGCGCCTGTGAACTCGGCTTAGACTCTACCTCCCTGCACCGGGCGCTGGACTGTGTGCAGCAAACCGGGATCATTAATCAGAATCCCACTTTCTAACAAAGCTCCTGCAGCTACTTAAACTACAGCCAGACTGTGGCCTTATCACGGCTGCAGATCAAGAGATGCAGCTTAGATGTTCCCCAAAACAAAACCACATTTCTAGAAATTGTTCCCATTCTCTTTACTGGATACTTTGAAGGTAAAAAGAAGCAAAAAATCTAAAGGAATAAATCAGAAGCCCTAACTGGGGCGTGGCCGCTTGGCACATCGTCTCTCCGCTGACGTGCCTAATGATTTCTAATGCTGCTTTTCTCTGGGGACGCAGCCACAAATCTCCCATCGCGTGTTCCTTTTGTTGATTTTTGCGAGACAACAAGAAGACAGCGCTTAGCTCCGTTACAGACCACGGGGGAGTTTTCCGTAAGCCTCTCGCACCCAACGCCTTATTAGCAGCTACACCCCTCTCTCCCCCGCCAACTGGGAGCACAGAGACCGGAGCGAGGCAGAGAATTATCCTATTGTCTCTTTGCTGTGTCTTCATACCTTCATACCCTCCTTCCACCGCATTAATCAACAAAAGCAAAGTAATGGATATATTTATGAGTCAACACAAGAGGATGAGGGTTTTCTGGGCATGTTTGCATTGTGGGAAACAGATGAAATGTCATAAATGACGTCAGCGCTGATCTCTGATGGGAACAGGAGAAGTTTCTTATTTGTAGGGAAACAGGAAGTTCCACAACGGGGAGATCTCTCAGTCATTTCCATTTTGTTTTGCTGTAGAGATGATAAGGATCTCCTCTACAAAAGTATCCATGCCTGGAGCCTTCATCTGCTCCCTCCTGTTTGTTTAGCGTGTGTTCATTTGTTTCCCTGCAGTCCTGGGATTAATTATCATAGCCATATGCCCGCCTAATACTTCCCTCTTTGAGCCAGTGGTGGGGCAGCCTGTTACGTGTAGATTTTAATTACAGCTAACATCATTAGCCTGGTTTTTGGATTTTGGTGATTGTGTGTGTGAGCGGGCGTTTTTATAAATGCCTAATTCAAAGTTTCATCTGATGCAAAAGCAAGTTCTGCACAATTAGCCGTACCTTTCATACCAAAGAAGAAAATTCAGTTTTTTACACCCAGATTTCTTCTTACCGACTTTCACACCAGGGACGTGCACGCAGCATTCCTCAGGTGTGAATATGTTTATGATCCGCACGAGGTTTCGGAAGAGTGTGCCGTGCTGTGAGGCAGTGAGGTGAAGTGTTAACATCGAAGAAGAAGTATTCATACTTCCTGAGTTTGGGTGGTGGATAAAGGCTTAGTCATTCTGCACAAGTTGGGACCAGGTTGGGTCAAAGTCACCCGCTCAGCAGGGGTGGGCGATGAAAGATGCTGCTCATGCTAAGCTAACAGAGGCGCCTAACAAACAGGGTCAAACAAACAAATTAAAGGATGCCGACATCACAAACCACACAGGGATTAAGTGTCCTGTACCTAGGTAATAATGTGCTCCCTCCCTTTATTTCAATAAGAAATCATCCATTATTTAGCTCACAAGCTCCCAGCCTCTCCCTTGGATCGGGGCGCCCCGCTGATTCTCACTTCAAGGACGAATGTGGCGGCAGGGAGAGGAGTCGACCTAGTCACCAGACAGCTGCTCACAAGAGAAAGGGGAGGGAGGGGGGGCAAAGTGAGGAGGAAAGTGCACACACTGCTCTGAAGAAATGCGAAAAGAAAAATGCACGACCCAAATATACATTGCTTTGTACTCTGCTTGAAAGTTTCCTGTCCTCTCCAGCAAACACTCAAGGAGAAGGGGAAAAGCACGACGATGAATAAATCATACAGCAGCACACTGAAACTTACTGTAGCCCCTGTTCCCGAAGAGAGACAAAGACGGCGAGGGAAGAAGCGCCTGGGACTAAAAAAGAGTTGAAAGGGAAACGGCGAGAGCAAACACCTCTTTGGTCTTTTGATGGGACTCTCTTATGGAACATGCCATTTCTTGATTTACTCTTAAATCCATCATCAGTCGAGCTCATAATTTGACGCCGAGCGCCGCTGTGAAGCAACAGATCACATGCACCGGCCGCCATCCCCTGTGAACACTCGAATTACACCAGCCAGTTGGAGAGCCCATTAACTGACTTCAGACTTTGATTCAAAGTGCTAGTCTTCTTCTTGTAATGTCTCAAATTAACGGCTCATTTTTAATATCACGAGCGCCGCTAGAGACCGGCGTTCAGTTGAAAAACGGGGGAAGAGCAGCCAAAGCGAGTCGGTGTGGATTTGCTTCCTGTGTTGTCTAGCATAAATGTTTAATCCCTTTAGTAATAGAATGACACAAGGCTATTCTCCAACATATTGAGTTCGTAGGGCTTGAAGTGGGTGCAAAAAAATCTGGATTAATTATGGACTTTTGATTTCACAACCACAAAACCTACTTATTGGGATGCAACTATTAGCGGAGGCTTTATAAATGACATTTGCATGAAAAGGTTCTAAATGTTTAGAAGTACTTGTGAGGATTATTGATTTCTTCACCTGTTGCAGAAATGTTGGACATTGGGTTACACAAATGATCTCTTTACTCTGTGCTGAACCTTTATGTGGTGTCCAAAACGTCTCATGTTACAGATATAGGAGACAGGAAAGGTAGGCTAACATAACTCATGTAAACCTCCGCCTTGTTCAGGTTGGAACGTTGGCTTTTGTGTCTTTTTTGAAAATCTGGCAAATTTTTGTAAACAAATTAGATCAAAACAGCTATTTAAGGCCTAAAACTTATGATTCCATATCTGATTGTGTTATTTTCTAATATCATGTCTAATCTCACTTTACGACCTTCTGTATTAGTTTTAAGTTACTTAAAGGTATACTTAAGCCATTTTCTATTTAACTTTAGATTTTTTTATCCAAACTTTGGACATTTCACTCATTTGATTGAAGTTCAGTTTCACCATTGGTAGTTTTCATATATTTGATTTTCATTTAATCAGTTTTCGTCACTTTGCGTCTTTTTCGTCCTCTAGAATTTACTGTACAGTGATCCCTCGCTATAACGCAGTTCACCTTTCATGACCTCAGAGTTTCACAGACATTTTTTGTCCTATTTTGCACTCTTGTTTTTATTGAATTTATTTATTTTTATTTTTTTGCTGTGGGGTTCAGATTGGCTGTAGGCAAGGGTACCCCCAAGGGATGGCCATGGCCACCCCTAGAAAATTGCTGCCTCTTTATCTCTATAGTTTTTTTTAACACAGCAACAGGTGAATTAACCTAAAAAATGCATTTTTAAATAAAATCAGGGATAACATTTTAAATAACTGAAATGTATAATTCTGAAATGTTTGTGATTATAAAATTTAAGTTAAATGCTTTGGATACGTACTGTTATTTTAATCAAAACTAATAAAGGAGCAATGCAATACATCGCCACAGGCTAAACTGTCCCAGAGCTACCACAAGGACCAATTTGGTTTGCCACCCCCAAAATTTCTTGGCCCCATTTGGCCACCCCTATCAAAAGTTTCTGGAAGCACCCCTGGCTGTAGGCCTTCAGTGGTAAAAGATGCTTCAGTGAAGCAGTGCCAGGATGAAGAAGCGCCGTCAGAGGATCTGTGAAATACAGGTACATGAGTCACTATTAATAATTTTCTGAGCGTCCAACCTTGTAGGTTGATCGTCAAAATTAAACTTGTTTATTATTAATTCCATCATTATTTATAGGAAAACTTTTATCATTTAATTTCTCAAACAAACATTTGGGCCTGAAAACAAGTTTTAATTTTTGGTTTCATTCTATAACACTGGACTTATTTTTCTATGAAGGTTAGAACTTTGAGTATTTAACCCCCTGAAACCCAAATATAGAAAAAAAACTGCAAAATCTTTTTTTAACCTTTCACATGTTGTTCTAGGAGGCTTGTGATGCACAAATCAGTGTTTTTTTTAATTATGATATTTTAGTAACTTTTGGGGGGCATGTTGTAAAATTGCAACAATGGGCCTGTAGGGTAGCAGAATTTCATTGAAATCACTCACACTCTGAATACATGTGACAATTAAAAGTGTATTTGTGCATTACTACGCAAAAAGGCCAACAGACGTTTATGTATCTACACAATATCAATGGTATAAGAGAAAAAATATATTTTTTATGAACAATTTATTACAAAATAGGACTATTTGAACCAGGCTTTATGTAGAAATTCTGAAGGAAAAAAACACATAAATGTGCAGGTTTCATTTGTTTGATTCAATTGTGGTAGTCCCAAAAGCAGTTATTTTGCTCTGAAAAGCAGAGGCGGACATTGCACTTCTTGCAAAGCATGTTTGTGTAGCCTTTAGCACAGTTTATGCACCGTACTCTGTCGGCTTTGATGGGAAAATGTCCGATCATGTCCTTGCGAACTTCCTTTGGAGGGTGTGCATTTGACTTTTTGGGCATTTTGGCAGCTGGAGAACCTTCATCTGTGAACAGCCTGTTGTGGGAAGTCAATGTGCTCCCCCTCAATGACACTGGGCTTGAAGATGGTCGCCCTCGCTTTGGCACTGATACACCTGTGCCAATCAGGAGAAGAGATGATGCTAACTGGGCCTCAAACAGTCTCCTGTTTAGCACCTGTTGCTTTGGAATATGCAAGGCATTGCAGTCCCTTTTGTACAGGAGCCAAGCATTGATCACAGCTAGGATAATGGTGTGCCAGAAGATATAAAGGTACCAGCGGCAGGACTTCAGTGGTAACTTGTATTTGAAGCCCCATGGGTTTGGCTGGCCACGCATGTACTGTTTGATGCTGCTGAATTTCCCCCTGAAAGGGATCATCATTTCATCAACAGAGTTATGTTCTTTAGGGACCACCTTTAGGCATTTCTCTCTGAAAGCATGAAGCCATGGTCTGAGTTTCCAGAGTTTGTCAGCATTTTGTTCCTTCTCAGCCATAGTTAGATTGTTCACAAAATGTAATGATGCCAACAGAGACTGGACTCTGTTTCGTGACATTACATCTGAGATTGGACTGTATCGTGTGTCTGCTTCCCAGTACATGCGAATTCCAGGCATTTGGACAAGACCCATCTTCAGATACATGCCAATCATCTGCTCTATTTCCTTTGTGTTGGTGTGTATAGATGATCCTTTCTTCTGAACACTGTACTGATTAGTGTTATCTGCCACAGCCTTGATCATGTCCTCTGTCACAAACTTATGAAAGTACTCCAGTGGTCCGCAGAGGGATTGGACACCATTAGTGACATCCTGACGAGAAAAATCAGTACTAGGACTGATGAAATTCTTTTTCAGCCAGCGATACCTGTCACGGCGCATGGTCTGGGAATCAGAATGCCCTGCTTCTGTTGGGATGATGTAAACATCAGAAGTTAGTTGGCCATTGGGTAATTTATTTTCATTGTCCACTTCACAGATAACTTAATTGTCCTCTTCATCACTTGAATCTGATTCAAATGGCATTTCCAAGTCACTGTCTCCATTCTGGATGGCTTCAATAGCATCCTGGACACAGTACCTGATGTGGCTTTTCCTGGTTTCAGGCATTCTGAAAGTTACAATAGCAGATTAGTTTCCAGGCCAGGTAATTGCAATGCAAATTAATTTTAGATATGCCAACACAAAAGATTCACACATTCCAGAGATCAGCAATTGTATCAGTTGCTCCATTTGTCATGTTATGAGCACTTACACCCCTACTTCCCAGAACATTATCACCTTAACATTCAAAAAGCAGCTATTTGGGCAGCCATGCAGAACCCAGGAAATAGAAAACCAGCACTATAGTATATTGCAAATTATGCCAAATAAATCTTTCAATCCTAATTACTAGTATAATGCAATACATTATATTAGTACAACAAAAAGTTGTATTTTGATCCAACATCAAATTTGTAAAATATGTCAAAATTGTTGCAACATTAAAAACTGATCAAAAACATTTCAAACTGATAAAACAGTAATATTTATCCTAGTATTTTCACCATCAAACAAGTGGAAAGTAAACTTTCTCAAGTGCAGGGTGCACACCCAACTTTTGCTACTCCTAAGACCCACAGTTGTAAAATTACAACATGGACAAAATAAGCTCAAAATCTCACAATATCAGTATATTGTGAGGTTCTGTGTGTGTGTGTGTGTGTGTGTGTGTGTGTGTGTGTGTGTGTGTGTGTGTGTGTGTGTGTGTGTGTGTGGTTCCTCACCTCTTCTCCTCAGGTGTGACAGGCAGGTCGCACCAGGTGCCATCGATCAGAGGCAATTAAGGTGGAGCACTTAAAGCTGGCCGGAGGAGGAAAGCAGATGCCAGATGATTAAGCCACACAGCTTGCCGTCCCGACCTTCTGAGTTCCGAGGATCTCCCAGCGTCTTCCCTGAACCGTGGTGTCTGCTTCACCCAGTGCTCCTCCTGGCTGCGGTGCTTCAGCCTTTTCATCCATGCCCTGTTGGATTCTCCTCTTCTCCACCTGCCTGTCCACCCTCGAGCCTCCAGCAAAATCTCAACCTCAGCCTGCCACACTCCCACACTGGACCTCACCTCCTCTCCAAACACTCCTCGCCACGCAGACCAGTAAGCTCACCCCCTTCAAGTCTATTATCAGAACAGTCTCCTTGCTCCTCGACTCACCTTCTGTTTCCCCTTCAGAACCGCCTCTGCGAACCCGTCCAGAGTTCCTCCACCATTCTGAGAACCCGCTGAACTTTTCAATAAAACTGTTAAACTTTCTCCTGTGTCCGGGTGTGTTCGCTCAAGAGTCTCCTAGAGAATCATGACAGAATCCTCTGGCCAATCAGACTCTGCGGCACACCTGCGTACTGCTCTGTCCGAACAAGGCATCCTGTTGGGCCGACACGAAACGGCTCTCCAGAACATGTCTCAGCAACAGGATACGTTACTCCAAGGAATGAATCATCTCACTAAACTCTTTCATGATCTGAGTTCTAGGCTCCCCTCATCTGATCCACAATCATCGGCACCAGTCCCGGTCCGCCGTGATCCTTCAGCATCGTCCGGTTTCCGTGATGCGGTTTCTCCGACTCCTAATCCGTTCTCTGGCGAGTTAGGTAAGGCAAAAGGCTTTCTATTGCAATGTTACTTAGCTTTTGACCGCAGTCCCCTCTCTTTTCAGACAGATGAGAGTAAAATTTCTTATGTCATCTCCCTCCTTAATGACAAGGCTCTGCTTTGGGCCCAGGCTACTCTTGGCTCCGACAGTCTTTCAGATCACTCATTTGACTATTTTCTCGAACAATTTAAGCAGACTTTCTGCCCAAAAATTAGCGAGGAACAAGCCACCAAGAGATTATGGAATCTAAGACAGGGTAATAGATCAGTAGCTGAGATGACAGTCGATTTCCGCATTTTGGCTGCGGAATCAGGTTGGAACGGTCCCGCGCTGAAAGGGGCGTTTCAACATGCGCTTAATGAGAATCTGAAAGACGAGTTGGCCAGCAGAGACGAGCCCGACTCCTTGGATGAATTAATCAATCTCGCTATAAGGATCGACAACCGTCTTAGAGAGCGAGCAAAACTTAGAGGTCCGGGTCCCCGATTCCCTGCTCCGCGTCGGGTTGAACTAACTGCATCGCCGTCTCCTCTCGGGGTTTCGGCTCCGCCCCTTGTGTCCAGCGCACCGCCAAACTTGCCTCCCTCTGAGCCCATGCAGATCGGCCGTGCTCGGCTTTCTCCGGCGGAGAGGCAGCGCCGTATGGAAGCTCGTTGCTGCCTATACTGCGGTTCCCCTGACCATTTCATTGCAGCCTGCCAGCTCCGCCCAAAAGAGTTTGCTTGTCAGTAAAAGTGGGGGTACTGACGGGCAACCTAAATAAAAGTAATCTTCGCCTCACGCTTTCCGCCACCATCCAACTTAATTGTCTTCAGGTCCAAACTAGCGCCCTCATAGATTCTGGTTCAGAGCAAAATTTAATTAGTGCTGGTTTTGTTCAACAACATTGCATTCCCATCCTAGAGCTCGATCATCCGGTGCAGGTTTCTGCATTAGATGGTTTTTCTCTTACTACCATCACCCATCAGACTGAAACGGTTAACCTAGTGGTTTCTGGTAACCACTGTGAAAAAATTACATTTTTAGTTTTCCCAGTCAATGATTCACCTGTAGTTTTAGGTTACCCCTGGTTGTCCCAGCACAACCCCTCCATCAATTGGTCCCAGGCCCGTGTGGAATCTTGGAGCCCTACCTGCATTCGCGAATGCCTCCATTCTGCCATTCCCAGTCAGGTTTCCTCCGTCCCAGAACATTTTGAGCCCACTGATCTCACTAACGTCCCCACAGAATACCATGATCTTCACAGGGTTTTTAGTAAGGAGCGTGCCCTCTCCCTTCCGCCTCATCGACCCTATGACTGTTCCATAGACCTTCTCCCAGGGGCCCCTCTTCCCTCCGGTCGTCTGTTTAGCCTCTCAAAACAAGAATGTGAGACTATGGAGGAATACATTAACGATTCATTAAAAGCAGCATCATCCGACACTCCACTTCCCCCATGGGAGCAGGCTTTTTCTTCGTGGGGAAAAAAGATGGAACCCTGAGGCCCTGCATTGTCTATCGTGCCCTGAACAACATCACCATAAAGAACAGGTACTCCCTCCCTTTAATTGCTTCTGCTTTCGAGCCTGTCCAGGAAGCTCTATTTTTTACCAAGCTTGATCTCAGGAACGCTTACCATTTGGTCAGGATCAAGGAAGGGGATGAGTGGAAAACAGCGTTTAAAACACACATTGGACATTTTGAGTACCTGGTCATGCCCTTCGGCCTTTGCAACGCCCCAGCAATATTCCAAAATCTGATAAATGATGTACTCCGGGATTTTTTGAATGTCTTTGTTTTTGTCTATCTGGACGACATTCTAATCTTCTCCAAATCATTCTCAGACCACCAGGTCCACGTCCGCCGAGTCCTACAACGCCTCCTGGAAAACAACCTCTTTGTGAAAGCTGAAAAATGTGAGTTTCACACACGTTCCATCACTTTCCTTGGTTACGTCCTCGGGGGTGGGCAGGTGAAGACAGATCCGGAAAAGATCAAGGCAGTCAAGGATTGGCCAATTCCAGAGTCGAGAAAACAACTGCAGCGATTTTTGGGTTTTGCTAATTTTTATAGGCGGTTCATTCGCAATTTCAGCATTCTGGCAGCCCCATTAACTGCTCTCACCTCCACTAAGCAGATTTTCTGTTGGACCAAAGACGCAGACCAGGCTTTTCTGTCCCTTAAGCAGAAATTTGTTGATGCTCCCATTCTGGTTACACCTGACAGCAAGGCCCAGTTCATTCTGGAGGTGGATGCCTCCAACACTGGCGTGGGGGCAGTCTTGTCTCAACGATCATCTGCTGATCAGAAGCTCCACCCCTGTGCCTTCTACTCCAAGCTTTTCACCCCCACTGAAGGTCGGTATGACATAGGGGATCGAGAGCTTCTGGCCATCAAGCTTTCCTTTGAGGAGTGGAGACATTGGCTCGAAGGTACCGAGTTACCAGTAATCGTTTGGACTGACCACAAAAACTTGTCATATCTACAATCGGCCAAGCGTCTAAATCCCCGACAGTTTCGTTGGTCACTGTTCTTCTCCCGTTTTAATTTTGTTATCACTTACAGGCCAGGCACCCGAAATGTCAAGCCAGACGCTCTATCACGCCAGTTTTCACCCGACGATCCCTCTGAAGCCCCAGAACCCATCTTACCGGCCACATATTTGGTGGGCAGCCTCACCTGGGACATTGAGAGGCAGATCCACAAGGCCCAGGAGACTGAACCAGACCCGGGTGGGGGTCCCCCTAACCGACTCTATGTCCCCACAAGTGTCCGGTCCCAGGTCATCCGGTGGTCGCACTGCTCCAGGTTCTCCTGCCACCCAGGGGTGAGTCGTACCATAGCCTTTGTTTGCCGTTACTTCTGGTGGCCTGGCCTGAATAAGGATGTCATGAGCTATGTTACTGCCTGCACTACTTGCATTCGCAGTAAGAACTCTCACCGTCCACCTGCTGGGCTCCTGCAGCCTCTTCCAGTTCCAGCCCGACCATGGTCCCACATCGCGCTGGATTTTGTAACAGGTCTCCCCATCTCCAAAGGCAAGTCAGTCATCCTCACTATAGTAGATCGTTTTTCTAAGGCATGTCACCTGGTCCCGCTGTCCAAACTACCCTCAGCTGCTACTACCGCTCGACTTTTGTTTCTCCACGTGGTCCGACTACATGGCATCCCATCTGAGATCCTTTCAGATCGCGGACCCCAATTCATCGCCAAAGTGTGGAAGGACTTCTGTCGCTCCGTTGGGGCTGAACCCTGTTTGTCTTCTGGCTTTCATCCCCAGACGAACGGCCAATGTGAGGCTCAACCAGGAAGTCGAGGACACCCTCCGTTGCCTCTGTGCCGATAATCCTACATCATGGAGCCTCCACCTTCCTTGGGTTGAGTACTCTCACAATACTCACGTCTCTGCCGCCTCAGGTCTGTCTCCATTTGAGGCCTCACTCGGGTATCAACCACCTCTCCTTCCTGGCACCTTCCCCGATTCCATCACTCCCTCAGTCTGTTCTCACATGATGGCCTGCAAACGAGTTTGGAACCATACTCGGTCCGCCCTGCAGCGAACCTCAGCCCAAAACAAGAGGTATGCTGACCGGCATCGCATTTCAGCCCCTGCATACTCCGTTGGTCAGGAGGTCTGGCTGTCATCCCAGCATTTCCCGCTCAAGGGCGCTCCCAGGAAGTTGTCTCCCCGGTTTCTGGGCCCTTTCCCTATTGCTGCTATCATCAGTCCGTCAGCTGTCCGTCTGAGACTCCCTAGCCACCTTCGTGTTCACCCAGTTTTTCATGTTTCCCAGATCAGACCAGTATCCTCAAGCCCCCTGTTCCCTCCTGCCGATCCCCCTCCGCCCGCCCGGGTTGTTGATGGCCATCCCGCCTTCTCTGTGTCCCGGATCCTGGACGTCCGACCTCGGGGATGTGGTCGCCAATACTTGGTCGACTGGCTGGGTTATGGTCCTGAGGAACGCTCCTGGGTTCCTCGTTCTGCTATCCTGGATCCGTCCCTCATCCGTGATTTTGAGCGGTCTGTTGCCTCGACCTCTCGGGGTCGGCCGCCAGGTGGCGTCCGTTGAGGGGGGGGGGGGGGTACTGTGAGGTTCTGTGTGTGTGTGTGTGTGTGTGTGTGGTTCCTCACCTCTTCTCCTCAGGTGTGACAGGCAGGCCGCACCAGGTGCCATCGATCAGAGGCAATTAAGGTGGAGCACTTAAAGCTGGCCGGAGGAGGAAAGCAGATGCCAGATGATTAAGCCACACAGCTTGCCGTCCCGACCTTCTGAGTTCCGAGGATCTCCCAGCGTCTTCCCTGAACCGTGGTGTCTGCTTCACCCAGTGCTCCTCCTGGCTGCGGTGCTTCAGCCTTTTCATCCATGCCCTGTTGGATTCTCCTCTTCTCCACCTGCCTGTCCACCCTCGAGCCTCCAGCAAAATCTCAACCTCAGCCTGCCACACTCCCACACTGGACCTCACCTCCTCTCCAAACACTCCTCGCCACGCAGACCAGTAAGCTCACCCCCTTCAATTCTATTATCAGAACAGTCTCCTTGCTCCTCGACTCACCTTCTGTTTCCCCTTCAGAACCGCCTCTGCGAACCCGTCCAGAGTTCCTCCACCATTCTGAGAACCCGCTGAACTTTTCAATAAAACTGTTAAACTTTCTCCTGTGTCCGGTGTGTTCGCTCCAGAGTCTCCTAGAGAATCATGACATATATTCAATGATGTCATAAAATCTGCATGATCTACACACATCAATTATCACAGAAAAAAAACTTAAAGCTTTTTACTTACTTGAGTCTTGATTTCTCCTGTTGAAAACTACAAGATGATGTTCTCCAAAGCAGGCTCTCAGGTTGTTTGACTTCACGGCCAGATAAACGGGCCTATTTACCCATTTTAACAGCCAATAGTGTTGCAGAACTGAGCAATAGGACCTATTAGCAATGTTAATGTGGTTTAAAAAATGGGGAAGGTTTATTTTTGTAGACTTAAATCTGATGTAATATTATAACCGTGGGTCTCTGGGGTTAAAGTGACAATGTGTAGTTTTTACCATTCATTTCTGGAAATATCCATTGAAATGTTGTAAATAAATTTAAAGATACCAAGTAATAGAAAAATAATGGCGGCTTTGTAACATACATTATAACCATATAAATCGGGTCTAAAATACACGGGAGCGGGTCTAAGTCTCTGGGTGATGCCATATTGTATGCCATGTTTCCTTATACGGAAGCCGTGAGGAGAAAATGCATTTACTGTTTTGTACCAAACAGTTATAAAATTTTCACCATTCATAAACATTGTTTTACACATTTACCTCTTCGCTTGTTGCCAGTGATGAAAGGGAATCTGATGTTTTAGTTGTTTTGCTGGATGTTGCACTCCCAAGGATTTTTGACCCTAATGGCCATCTATTGGTAAGGTCTTCTCTGAAAACAAAAATAATGCTTGCTTGCAATGATTTAGGTCTACTTCCCTCTATCCCCAGGAAAAATACACACTGTCACGTTAAAGGGAGAGAGACCGCTTTGGCCTGCTTTTAGCACCCCCTAGTGTCTATTTGTACAACTGAAAGCAAAACTTATCTCCTTGCTGTACGTCTGTCTCTTTAACACCTTAATCTAACAGCTGAAATGTCTCCCAGCCTTTATTAGTGTCTACAGGAGTTATTCATACAAAAATTAAACAAATCAGCTGTGTTCATGATGTAAAACATGCAGGAAGCAGACTGCAACATCAGGCAAGTTGCAAGTGGAATATTCTGGCCACATGGGACGATAGGGTGGCCTTTCAATAACCCTGTAAAGGGTCATTTTAGCAAATACTGGCTCAAGAAAATGAATAAAAAATATAAAGTTACATAGTATCTCTTAAAACAAGCAAGAAACGTGTGAAAATGTCAATGCTGTCTGAGAAAAGTGTGTAAAGTGTGTAGTGGTGGGTTTTATGGCCTTAAAACTTCTAGAATAATTATAAAAAATAAAGCCGACTACTTTGCAGATTTAGCCTTTTCAGGGTCATTTTTAGAATGTAACTCCCATGATGAACAAGGGACCACTGTTTAGAATAAATATGCCAAAAGACATAATGACTCCATAAAATCTGAAAGCTTGGTTGCTCATTAAGTCTACATAGTTCCCTCAAACTGCACAAGAATGATGGTCGTACCATATCGCGTCAGACCCGTGCCACAACCCGTGCACGCGCATTGGGTCCACAGCGCGCGCGTGAACGGGACTCGCGAGCGAAAATATACATGGCAGCGCGCGCGTGAACGGGACTCGCGAGCGAAAATATACATGGCGAGAGGTCATTTGTGCACTGAGAGGGAGCAAACTGTGTCTGTGAGCGCACAAGGATGTGCACAAGTGACAAACCTGCGTGCGCGCGTTGCCAACGAGCACACGGCAGAGGAAAACGTGCGCGCGCGGCAGCCTCTGTGCGCGCTCGGCAGCCTCTGCGCGCTCGGTTTCTAATTCCGCTCGCTTGGCTGTGAGGAGTTTTGGCACTCTGGAGGCGTGGCCTGTGGCAGATCTTCCCTATCCTCTGATTGGTTAGTTTACCCCGCACTTTACTCTCTAGCTATCTATATAAAAAAAATCTGATATTCAGTAGTTGCTGGCATAGCTCAGCTGGGAGAGCGGGTGACTCTCACTCTGGAGGATCCAGGTTCGAGTCTGGCCAAGTAACATAGAGTTGATGTCATATTATTCTTTCCTAATTCCTGTGATATTATTTTACAGTTGTGACCGTTCAACTGTCATTAAACGTCCGAATGTTTGCTGGGCAGTGTTTTAAAAAGTGCACATAAGCTAGATGGTTTTAACCAGGTAAAAATAGACTTGTGGGTGTAGGTATGTTCAAGTTTAAAAAGTTCTTGCCTCATTAATGTATTGTTTATTTTTTTCAGCATTTAATTGACAAATTATCCTTTCAAATAATTAATTGATGAGTTACATAATTGTCCATTTAGAATTGTTGAATGGACTGAGTCAAGTTTGGTGCACTTTATATATTTCAAAACATGTTTTTTTTATTATGCATATAAATAATTTTAATGTTAATATATTGAAATATTTCTATTTTTTCATTACCTCACCCTTGTTTTGACAAAAACAAGACCTTGCTGGATAATATCATGGAGAAACTATTTGTTCACAGTACTTGGCTCAGTGAGGATCTGTATACCAAAGGAGGAGATGCTCAGAAATCTGTCTGCAGATTGTTACAACCCAGACTGGAAGTGGTGGGCTGTAATAAGAAAGGAGACCAAACAGAGGAGTGGGGGTTAAACAACTGATTTATTTAACCAAAGTAAGGATTTACTAAAGCAAGTTAGTGCAGTCAAGAATTACTGGTGTTTGGGTAGTCCTGAACGTGTTGTGATGCCCCCACCGTCTCATTGGGTTTTCATTTGTGTTTAATTGTGTTTTTCTTCTGTTGTAGGCAGCTCGTTAAGCAGCCTTGGAGGCACCTGGGCTCAGGGTGTGGTGCTGCCTACAAAGCCTACTGTTTTTCTGCTTTCACTGGGTCTCTCCTGTGTGGTGGAGAGTCCTCACTGGCCATTTTCTGTTCACTAACTTGCTTTAGTAAATCCTTACTTTTGTTAAATAAATCAGTTGTTGAACCCCCACTCCTCTGTTTGGTCTCCTTTCGTATTACAGCCCACCACTTCCAGTCTGGGTTGTAACAATCTGCAGACAGATTTCTGAGTATCTCCTCCTTTGGTACACAGATCCTCACTGAGCCATGTACTGTGAACAAATAGTTTCTCCATGATATTATCCAGCAAGGTCCCGTTTTTGTCAAAACAAGGGTGAGGTAATGAAAAAATAGAAATATTTCAATAAATTAACATTTAAATTATTTATATGCATCATTAAAATAAAAAAAACATGTTTTGAAATATATAAAGTGCACCAAACTTGACTCAGTCCATTCAACAATTCTAAATGGACAATTATGTAACTCATCAATTAATTATTTGAAAGGATAATTTGTCAATTAAATACTGAAAAAAATAAACAATACATTAATGAGGCAAGAACTTTTCTCTCTCTCTCTCTCTCTCTCTCTCTCTCTCTCTCTCTCTCTCTCTCTCTCTCTCTCTCTGGAAGCCCCACTCTAAGGGAGTTTGCAGTGTATTAGTGAGTCATATATTGTACAATCACAGTCATAAAGTTTTCAATCAGTAGTTTTATTTCAGTATGTATTTTTCCAGTATCACAAAAAATGTAATTTTATATGGTTAAAACCATCTAGCTTATGTGCACTTTTTAAAACACTGCCCAGCAAACATTCGGACGTTTAATGACAGTTGAACGGTCACAACTGTAAAATACCTGAAATTAAGAAAAATTAACATGACATCTACTGCATTTTCCTTGCCCGGTCTCGAACCTGGATCCTCCGGGGAGAGAGTCACCCGCTCTCCCAGCTGAGCTATGCCAGCAACTACTGAATAGCAGACTTTTTTATATAGATAGAGGGTAAAGTGCGGGGTAAATTAACCAATCAGAGGACAGAGAAGATCTGCCACAGGCCACGCCTCCAGAGTGCCAAAAGCCCTTACAGCCGAGCGAGCAGGAGTCAGAAACCGAGCGCGCAGAGAGGCTGCCGAGCGCGCAGAGAGGCTGCCGCGCGCGCACGTTTTCCTCTGCCGTGTGCTCGTTGACAACGCGCGCACGCAGGTTTTTCACTTGTGCACATCCTTGTGCGCTCACAGACACAGTTTGCTCCCTCTCAGTGCACAAATGACCTCTCGCCATGTATATTTCCGCTCGCGAGTCCCGTTCACACGCGCGCTGCCATGTATATTTGCGCTCGCGAGTCCCGTTCACACGCGCGCTGTGGACCCAATGCGCGTGCACGGGTTGTGGCACGCTTTAAACGCCATAGTACCACTGAAAGAATCAGCCCAAAATGTTTTGAGTCTGGATGTCGATAAACATACGTACTCCTCCTGTTGGGTTTAGCACCTGTCTCACAGAATATGAAAAAACAAACCAGGTGCGTGTTTATTTGCTGCTTGACACGCATCAGTTTATAGGGAGACCCACCAGAGGGGCTGTCAGAAGAAAGGCCAGCTCCCACTTAGCAGATCCCGTCCCGCTCTCAAATCTCAAACTCCAGACAGCAACTCCAAAGGAAGGCTATCATCAGAGCCCGCGGCAGGCTGCGACACAAAAAGTCATCACTCCATCTATCAGAAGAGAAAGCTGCTAATGATGATGTTTTTCTTCAAGTGCACAAACATCAAGTCCGGTGAGATTCACGAGTGTGCGCTTGACAGAAACGTCTTCTTGCATTACACTTCTGTGGCAGGAAGATGTAATAATTTCCCTTGAAAAGTGGGGCTAGACGCACGCTTCTTAATGATGGAATCTTTTGATGTTTAAATTAGGATATCACACACGAGGAGCTATCCTCCCAGGGCCGCACCTTCCTATGACAAGATTAGCAGCAAAGCAAAGCCATTACTGTGGTTTATTTCTGCCCCCGCCAACTCCCAGACACAGAAGCAGACAGCCGAGAGGAAGAGCTGCATCCTGGAGGAGGAAGGAGGAAGAGGACTGTATGAAAGGGGCACCTAATGGGGTACACTTTCTTTATAGATCCTATTCAAACCACTTATATATTTATAGATCAGCTGTGATGCATGTACTTTTGTCAGCCTGTCACAGTGTCAGCCGTGTCAACTTCTACATGTTTAGCTGTCTGCGCTGTCACTGCACCGTACAGCAGTAAAATCAATGAGGCTGTAAAGCTGACAGGCTCTTAGATGGACTGGTAGCAACATTTACTGACTCGGCTGAGTGTCCCGCGAGAGTCCAAATAGCCTGTGAGCGTCTCAGATTCAATTAAACCAAAAAAAGCCTCATCTTTGGGAACAAGGTTGACCAGTTTGGGTTCTTCAATAGGCGATTCCAACGATGGTCTAAAATATCAGTGTTTCACCCAGTAGTCAGTCTAATAGAGATCAAGTTGGAGATAGGGGAGTAGGGCTGGATGACACAGAAAAAAGCATAAGGATGAAAAAAAATTGTATTGGTCGATATTAATAAATATTTGAAAGAGGTAGAAATTTTATTTTAAAGAGCAAGTCACATCAAAATCAACCTTTTTTAGCTGATAACTAGCATAGATGAGTGTCTAATAGTGTTGTAGACATGTATCGTCATTATTTTTGCATTTTGATGCATTTTCTTTAAAAACTAAATTCTCAATCAATCAATCAAAGCTTTATTTATAAAGCGCCTTCCGCAACCCTGTCAGGAAGCCCAAGGCGCTGAACATGGGCTTAATTAACATGAAATTCTGTCTAAAAACGTCAGTCTAGCGCCCTCTTCAGCTCAAAAGTATAGAACATGTTTATTTTGGGTCGGTTTTAGCCAGCGGCTAACGAGAATGATGCTACGTAGCTAATAAAAATACTACGTAGCAGCTCTGTGGCTGTAGGTTATAAAAGCACCGTGGTCTCAACCAGCCTTGTAGTAGTCGGGGTTCGGATTACACGCAAGTGAGTAGTGCTGTGGTTAGCATTAGCAATGAGTCAGAGTCCTTTTTTGTCAGACTTGTAAAAACCTAAATATCGTCGTGCTGGTGAACTTCACAACACTTTTTCCTCCAGCGCTCCGCTCTTGCTGTCTGTTTTGGTTTGAGGGGGTAGCACTTGGCAACAGAGCATGCCCGAGTCTGTTCTGCGGTAGCTGCTGACGACCAATTCATGTAATATGAAACAATGCCTTGTTTTGGTACTTGTTCTTCATGAACAAGAACTTGCGAGACAGTGATTTACCGAGATAGACAGCAGCACGTGCACAAGAACGTAATGTCGTCAGTAGTGATGTCAAAAAAATCGATACCTAGATATAAATCGATACTAAAAGTAGTATCTAAATAAGATATTCCATCCCTGTGGTATCGATATTATGGACTATTATACACAGCCTTCTTCAAGTACACCGACACACACGACAGCCAGATGCCGTAAAGCAGCCTCTGCCTCCCAGACAAACAGAAGAAGAAGACGCAGCATAGCTACATTGCAATTTCCCACGCGAGTTGTCTCCGATCCAAGTTTTGTCTGCCAAATAAATAAACAAAAACATAAACAGAGAATTTGGGAGGCGCTTCACAGCCCAATTTAATTAGCATACCAAGTCCGACACGTAGTTTTATATTCACGCTTATGTGCTTAAAGGAAAACTCCTGTTTATTGCAACCCGGACTTAATTTCTAGCATGCAGTACGTTTGTTTACTCACGCTGACAACTTTGGTGCTCCTTGGATTCCCCGGGGTATTTAGATCCATCGGCGAATCGCCATCAGTGTATATCCATATAACGGGTGCGGACGGGCACCCATGGTGCAGCCTCGAAATAAGACATTATCTGCACCAAAACATCTCAATGTCGAAAGGTTTTGTTAGGAATCATTAACGTGATTCCTAACCTGTTCGTTTGGAGCGAGTCTGGGATTTCTAGGCGTGAACAGACTAGCTGCGGCTAATTAACCGGCGCTTTTAATGACGTCACTGCCGTGCGCCAATCTGTTTTTATTAAGATTATCGGTAGATGTACCTTTGTCCTACTGTGGAGAAATTCGTTTTCTCCCTTTATTGACCAACAGAGTTGTTCAAAAGTACAGAACAAAACATATGGCATTACATCTTATGACAAAAATGCACCTTTAACAGAGTTTAAGCAGCAAAACATCACTCTGCAAATAGTGTATATATAGTGAGACAATTCATGATTTAAAGTGTTAACTTTCGCCAGTTTTATATGCACGTTTTAAAAAATGCTGATACTTGAAAGGTTTAAGCACTTTACACACTTAATTCTTAACATTAAATTTTTGCAATATAAATTGAGCAATGTTATTTTTTGAATAAACTTGTTCAATAAATTGGTGTTTCTAAATAGTATCGAATCGAGTTTGAAATTTTAGTATCGTGACAACCCTAGTCGTCAGACGCTGTGGGCGAGCTGTAAACAGAGCAAGCAACATGGCAGAGAGGAAGCCTCTAAAGTTGATGATGTTGATGATGACATCGATAACAATCTAAGTGAGACATCATCGTCTTAATCTGCTCCAACAGGTAAATAACCTGTTTAAGATAACATTAGCTTGATACTTTAGCTTCCGTTAACATTAGCTAATCAGCTAATGGTGAGTTTGCTTTCTCCTTGGAACTCCGTAATTCCGACATCGAGTAGGAAAAATCAACTGTTTGAAAATGAACGGCAACATTAATGAAGATAAACAAAGGTGAAAGGAAAGGAATAGGACTACATGGAGCTGTGTTTTAGTTTGTGAAACACAACAATAATAAAATATAAACAGTTGAATGTTATTGATCATGATATTTATCAAATATGGTTATATCTTGAGAAAAAATATACGTTTAATTAAAAAAGAGATTTAATTAATTATTAAACACTCTAAAGCAGGGGTGTCCAATCCTGGTCCTGGAGGGCCAGTATCCTGCATGTTTTAGTTTGAACTCTGTTTCAACTAGGGCTGTAGCGAAGCCTCGACGAAGTCGACGGCTCGATTCTAAAAATTTGTCGACGTCAGATCCGGAAGTCGACGCACCGCGCCCACTTGTTGCATCCCCAGGAGTTTGTAAATAGAGGAGGAATCTGCCTGTTCTTCCTCTAGTTCGCCCTCTTCTCCGCCTTCACTAACATCTCCGCCAAATACCGAAGACCCGGAACAACGTCCGTCCACTACTAGATTATTTTCCTGTTTTGCCCCTTCGTCTCCCGGCAACGGACAACAACTTCCGGGGTCAGATGCGCTGCTTCGTGTCTATCGCAGATGTAGAAAATCACCGGGAGCACTTCTCCCTTAATAAAGGAGCTTCTTTCAGACATGAGGAGAGCTGTTTTGGTGGTAGCAGTCTCTCCTCCGTGCTGGTCTGTTTGCTGCTGGGTGTTTTTGGTTTATTTAAACTTGGTAACTTGAACTTAATGTTGGTAAAGCTACTGTTAGCATCTTCGCTAACAGCTTCTTGCGTTGGGATAAGCTGTTACGTTTTGGTTTAGAGTTCATCTTTTTTGTGGTGTAGATCTCCCTTTTATTACATTTAGAGTGTTGTGGGTTTTCGGTTTAGTGTAAAATATCACCTGAGTTTGGTTTAACCCGTAAGACCACTCGCCTCACGCACATAAGTGACCAAAACAAAGCAGCATGGAGACACTCCATCTTCTACGACCTCTCAGGCAGCAGCCTGCACTTCCAAGTTCCACACGTCATCAGAACATAACCAACACAATAAACGCAGTGTTATACAAAATGGAAGGCCTGTAGTGTTTATTCTCTTACAGTAAGAATTTATCAATTTTTTTTTGAGGAATTTATTTGAGATTTTCTGGTTTTTGTTAATTGTGCAATAGAAAAATAATCATTAGATTAATTTTCTAAATAGTCATTAGAATAGTCGACTATTCGATAAAGTAATCGTCAGAATAATCGTTTTAAAAATAATCGTTTACCCCCAGCCCTAGTTTCAACACACCTGCTTTCAATCAGCAGCTAATTAATAGGCGTCTGCAGAGCCTGATGAGCTGCTGCACAGGTGTTTCAACCACTGAATCAAGCCTGTTGGAGCAGAAATATCACAAAACCTGCTGGATACCGGCCCTCCAGGACCAGGATTGGACACCCCTGCACTAAAGTATCAAAAATTGGTACCGCTAAGTATCAGTATCAATTCCTAGATACCGGGAATCGGTACCGTATCGATTTAAATGTCAAAGGTACCCATTCCTAGTTGAGAGTAAGTATGGACTCTAGTACTGTAATACCTGAAAAGAAAACATTTTATTGAAGGTCTTTTTAATCCGTTTTTTCCATATCACCATACATCCATCAATCAATAAATATTGTTCTGGAATTATTGTCCAGCCCAACTATAGATGCCATGAGTGGACATGGGTAGACATGGTATATGTAATACTTGGTAACTGCCTGGTATTGATAATCAGTTGAACTTTGCTCATAATTCATCACAGATTAGTAATAAAGGTGCAGAAAGGCTGTGTGTTTATGCAGAAAGTGAACAGCTTTAATGTGGACAAAACCCTGCTGGTTTTATTTTATAGATCCATGGTCAAATCGGCGATGTCCTTTTGTTTGATGTCTTTTTACAGAAACGTGTCTGTTTGTAACAAAAGCCGCATGAGCAAAATTGTTTTGAAAGCGAGTAAAATTGTTGGCCGAAAACAAACGTCCCTTATGGGCATTTCTGAGAAAAGGGGACTAAATGAAGCTCTGTCAGTTCTGGCCTGCCCCAACCATCCTTTGAAGACAAAACTGGAGCTTTGGGGAGGAGATAAAGGTTCCCCAGAATGAGAAGCAACAGATTTAAGTTTTCCTTTGTACCCCTTGCAGTCAACATGCTCACTTGGCACAACCATTAAACACCGTTGCACTGTTAGAGTAATTTTACTCTCTTTGTTTTATATACCTGCACCTATACCTGGTTGCGTAGTAGTTATTTTATTTGTTGGGTTAGTGACATAATCTATGGTCCAGAGAGAGGAATGAAAGACTTGTGATGTTTGTTTTCATTGTTTTAGAGTGTATCGCTGATTGTTGAAACTTCCTTCTATCAATTGTTTTATTGTAATTATTGCATTGTTGTATACGGCACACTCTAGGACAATTTCAAAGTTGAGTTGAGTTGGTGGTATTAAGAGATGCTGGTTTCTGCAGATGTTTTCCATTGCAAGAGCTCAGTCTCTTTTGACCATTCGTCATCGTGCTGCACCTGGACGTGCAACCCATTGCCAGAGCTTTCTATCGATGTTAAGGAACCCCTAAAAGTTGGCAAAAAGAGAGAGGGCCTTTGGTTCCTTCTGGTAGTTGATGACTGTGCTAAGGTATGAAGGTGGGTCCCCTGCTTATAAGCCCATCCCTGGGTTGTGAAATGCCAACTCCTGGGATGCATGTGGTGAACGGCAGTCCAAGGTTTGGGCAAAGATCCTGGAATTTTCCTAAGTCATACACACCTATGATATAAGTTCTACAGTTTAACAGTGGACTGTCGAGTGTAATGCACACTGGAAGCAGTTGATTGACTTTAAAGTAATAATGTTTAGAGCTGGTTGCTGATCACACTTCATAAATGAACGTTTTGGTCTCACAAGTCCACACACACATCCAAACTCTGGCACACGAGTTCTCTGAAATGTTATCATGCTGATCAGAGAGCATTACCTGGGCTTTCACGCTGGAGAGTGGCTGCTGGGTAGGTAAAGCAATGAGAGCTCTCCAGCACTCCACTTCTTTCATTCACCGCACTTCGTCATAGTGCAGGCTGCCGTTAGGACAATAAAGAGAGGGCCGGCGATGGCTTGTCCCCTCTGAGGCCCTTTTCATGCTCTCAGGTTGAGACAAAAGGGCCCACTTCATCGCCGTTATCCAGGGATGGGAAATACATTGCATCTCTCTAAAACTCTGACCCGCCCTTTTAGTCCGGTGTGCTCTGAGCTGATTATCTGCACTCACCCGTTTTTGTAAAAAGTCACACGAGCACAGGCGAATGCTCTTAGATGATGAGAGCGACCCACAAATACAGTAGATATACCCAGTGAGTGGATTGTAGCTGCCGAGGTTACGGCTCGGACTAGGAGACAAATCTTTGGGAGGGGGGGTGTTGCTGTTGAACCCCTCAGCTGAGGTGACATTGACGGAGACTGCACTAGTCAAATCGATAGCTGAAAACTAAACATTTACTTTGCCATATTGTCTTTTTTTTGTTTGTTTTCTCAGATGCTCTTGGACTCTATCCCAAACCAGTCCTCCTGGGGTCTGAACTGGTCTGTGACAGGTGAACTGTAAAACTCAGAACTCAAGCAGGGAAAAACAAACAAGCAACTCATCAAAGTTGCAGTTGTTTGTGCATGCACACAGTTCCCAGTCACCCCCCAGCTATGTTTACTCATTAGCTCCTCACGTCCAGTGCCTCACTAGATGAAAGATGGAGCCTAGAACTAATAATGAAAGACAATGCTGTTAACGGTAGCAAACAGCCAAACCCTACTGGGAGCCCACTTGTTTGGTCCACATTGCAGGGATGGGTGGGATCGTCGCTCCGGTTGGTACAAAAACACAATTAATCAGACATTCAAATGGAACTTGGTGGGTGGGTTCGAGGAGACAAATGGGTTCCAGAAAGGGTTTTTTAGGGGTTGGGAAGAGACGGGAGAATGGAGCCACACTACTAATGTAAGTAGAGATATGAGGTATAGCACTTACTGAGTGAGCTGAAAATCCTTAAAGGTGTTGCACACTCATTTAAACAATATATTTATAGTGATCTCTAGTAGGAAGGAATGCCTTATAAGTCATACCCTGGGAGGAAAAGCCCAGACGTGCCTGTATCAGCTGCAGGAAAAAGTAACTTCAGACTGCAAGATTTGGAGTCTTATTTCCTGATATTTGGACATCTCGCCTCGGATTGGATAACAGCAACACAATACCACTGACTTGCAACGTGGATGTTTCATCTCCACAAATAACACAAGTCTGGAGGAGTTCTGCTGTATGGGGCAGTTGCTAATGCTAACGGTAGCTTCTGTTTGTCGAAACTGTTTCCTGGACGTTGAACCAGCAACAGCCTTCCCAGTCGCAAATATTCTACAAAATGATGACAGTACACAAAAAGGGATACAGTAATCATAAATGTTGCAAGGAATCTTACATCATGAACTTTCAAATTTTTTAATGTCTTAGGTATAAGTTACTTTAAAAAAATCTATGAGTAAAAGTGAAAAATTTAGGTTTTATTATTAAGAAATTTAAAACTAATTGGAAAACTGTCATTTTAACTGTGCACTAAAAAAAGTCAGTTTCCAAGACCAAACATAGGAATGTGGTGGTTATGTCCTAACAACTTTTCCAAAGGGCGCTTAAACTGCATTTTTTAAATAAATAAACTTTACTTTTAAATAATTATTATTCTTTATAAAGGCTGTAATTTTACACATAAATAAACCAAAAAAGTCTTAATTAAAAGAATAAATGTAGTATATTTCATAGATATTACATATATTGCGAGAATGCGTATTTCTAAACCAACTTATGGGTTTAATAGTTTAAATTAGCTATAAAATTATTCAGAATGACCAATTTTGACCATTTTTGAAATAAAATAACTACAATAAACTTAAATTTTAATGACATATAGAAATGACCAACTGTCGAGCCAAAACTGCAATTGCTAAAAAAATGATATTTTATTTTGGAGAATTTAATATTTTAAATCAGTTTTTTCATCTGAAAATATCTTTTGTTTATGGAAAACATGTGAAAAATGCTTCTTTGAAGCATACATGGAGCTCAAATTGCGTTGGAAAAACCACCTTTGGGTTTATTAATTCCATAGAAATTCAGAAGTAGTTTGAAAGAATGAAGTAGTTGCCCAAAACTTATTTCATATTCAATTCACAGATTAGAATGTCTATGGCCTATGAATTCTAGAATTATATAACTGAAGTAAAAAAAAAATCCCGATGAGGAAAATAAAATACATTTCTATACTCAGAAAATGCTTCAGTGTCAAGAGAAAACTTCTGGGAAATCTACATAGATGATCTAAATAGGTACAATTTTATAACATTACATTTCTGACCTATTTTGCAAATCATAATATAGAATAATACAATACATGGTTAAGACAGTAAAATCAGAGAAGGAAATGTTAACAAGAATTTTAAAAAGCCAAAAAAAGTTACTTTGTAGGCAAATTTTGGCTAAAAAGTTTTAAATTTACTACTTTTCTGGTATATTAATGTTATTTCATTATCTTTTCAACATGGTCAACGTTGGTCATCTTGAGACATTTCAGTTATGTTTCGCCACCAATTGGCTTGAAACTGCAAATTTTCTGAACGTTATGTAACATTTCAAAACATATTTACTAATTCAAAGAGCACAGATATTGTTTCACTATAAATAAATCTTACAAACACTATCATGCATCTTTTTAGAGTGTACTTTAGTCCCTAATTTGGTAAAAAAAAAACATGATAAAAGTTGCATAGTTTGTAGATTAGGAACACTTCTAGTAATATTGGTAAAATTATATTTCTTTAAGTTGACATTGGTCATTTTGAGACAAAACGTTATAGGAATTAGAGCAACATTTATGATTCTTTTAAATAGTTGCCCAATGGCTGTGGTGTCTGCAGTGAACAAAAATCTTGATATATATAATTTTTTTACGTTTCTGAGCATATTTTTGAATACCCTTAGAGAGCCTGCAGACTGACGGAGCACTGCTGAACATAATTCCTCCTGCTCCCGTTATCCAGGCTAGAACCGTGCCAAGCGTCTGCACACAATCCTCTGTTGTTTGGGCGAACAGCACCAAGGTAGCCTCGGCAGCCGAGTCGGGGATGAAAGCATGTGCTTCAAGTGGAGGAACGCCAGTCAGCCAGAATCCCCTTCTCCTCCCTGCAGCATCTAATCCGTGACCACAGACGTCCCCCTCATTACCGCCAAATTACATGCAAATTTCCCCCCAAATAAATGAGTTTTAAGTACTTGACAACCTGTCAGCCTTGGAATATTGAGACGTTCTGACGGCTAGATAAACAATCAACAATAATCACTCTATGCAAATTTGATATTTCCTGCACAATTACAAAAAGAGGAAGGAGAAAAAACAGCCACTATAAATAACCGGACACACAAAGGCATCTGGCATTTGTTCAGGTTTTGAACAGATACGGATGCAAATGAAAGATTCTTTAGGATGTAATTGATTCAAACGTGGCTGCGCCTCCTTTGCTTCCTGTTATTGTTCTTTTTTTTATCTCGGAGCTTTCAATGTAACACAGATAATGGCAGATGGAAATGAGCGAATTGGAGGAAGAAGCATGTGAATCACCTTTTTTTGTTATTGCCTCTTGTTTTTGTCTTTTCATGCCGATGAAAATCAAAATAAAACGAAGTGGATTTAAGGAGTTCAGAGCAGATGTGATCTGGTGCCGAGATGGAGATTTCAGAACATCTCATCCAACCCGGTCCTTCTCTTAATTTGTCTGTTTCCCATCCTTCTTCAGGCCTTGGACGTTAAATCAGGATGCAACCTTCTTCAACCCCGCCTCTCGTTGGACTTCTCCACCTCCACGACTTTTAGGGATTTCTAAAAATCCAAGCCAAAGTTCTCAGATGAAAACAGTGAAACCTCTGATGACACAGCTTTTATTTTTGTAATCCAGCTAACTCAGAAAAGTAAAAGGTTTGAATGTAATGATTTTTCTTGTGTTTGTTTTTGGTTTTTGTTTGTTTGGTTGAGGGGGGTGCTGCTCTCTCGGTACGCCAGGCGATGCCTCCATTAGGCACATTTTTCTCACAGGAAGTGTGGATGAAGTTAGTCTCCACCCATGGTGTGACTCACCCTTTGACTTTAAAGGTCAACTTTACTCATATTTTTAATCTCATTCACTGCCATTGACGACTAAAATCTTCATTTGCATGTTTTTACTGTGTGGGCGCCGGAACGAGCCCCCGCACCGTGAGAACAAACATCTCAGTATCATAGATGTTCAATCAATCAATCAGATTTATTTATAAAGCGCTTTTCAAACAAAGTGCTACTCAACGTGCTTTACAAAATGACCCCAGATTCCCATAACAGGTTAAAAACATTAACAGACACACACACGCACACACACACACAAACACACACACACACACACACACACACACACACACACACACACACACACACACATACATACGCACACACACACACACACATACATACATACGCACACAAGTATAAATTATATTTGGCTGAGTGCCAAAGCACAATTTCCTTGTTTGCAGTTGGCATCTTTAAGGCAATTAGAGGCTAATACTTTTTAGCTACGACTGATGAGATCTTTGGTTGATTTGGTAGAAACCTCAAGTGAAGGAAAGACAGGGAGTTGGTTGTGACAGCGATGCTGACGAGCGGTGCTGTTATCAATCATGGGTTGCTCTATTAATTTCATCAAGGCCCCAGTGCCTGCTGACATTAAATGACATGCCGGGTTGGTCGATGGCGTCCCTGAGGTGGCAACACGACCAGCCACTGCTTTTGAAATGCAAATAAGGCTTTAACCTTAAACAGAGCCGCCTGGCCGAAATTATCTCTCTGCCTCCGAGTCAGGTGCTCTTCCTCCCCTCCACTCGCTCCTCCACCAGTGTGACCCCTGGGGTACGGGAGATGGAAAGAGCATCTTTAGAAGAAGCGACAGATAAAGGCAAAGGTGTAGGAGGGCGGTGAAGGAAGAGGGGGAGTGCTGACACCAGCGTTCTGTCCCGGTGAAGGGGCCGAGGGGCGCCACCACCTCCGTGCACGGTGGGGGGGGGGGGGGGGCATCTCAAGGACGAGGACACACGCTAAGAGAGAGAGGAGGACTTACCCTCCAGAACGACCAAAGCCGACATCAGGTATGACTTCCTGACTAAAAACCAGCTGAAAGCAGAAGTGCTGTGGTGTGTTTCAGAAACCGTTCCATTAGAGGTGTCAATATCGTGCAGCATTAGTGTCGGCCCAGACGTAGACAGGGATTGGTTACCAGTGCCAAGAAGCCGCCATTGTTCCTGGAAAGGCATTTTCTTTCTCTTTCTTCTTCATCTGAACACACTGAACCCATTAATTTTAATTGAGATATCAGACGAAAGCGAAACGCAGAGTGCTGGCTGGACAGGCGGCAGATACGTGATGGAAAGAGGGGGAAAAACTAAAAAAGCAAAGGAGGGGGAGAGGAAAAGAGGACCCTGCGGCGACACAAACAAACATATCATAAACACGAGAGCTATCTGTCTCTTTATCTTCATGCATCTCTTTTCCTTTACTCCCTTTTTTATTCCTCTGTCTCTTTTCTCGTCTCTCATGCCTTCGGTCTATAGAACAAAGCAACACTAAGCAAACTCCCAGCGCACACATTCGTCACACAGAGCCTAAATCTCTAGAACAACACTTGCTGTAAACAACATTGTGTACAGTTGAAGCAAATCAGCATCCATATGACTCAGCAAGTGTGGCTGTGGGAGTTGACTCCAGCATCTCAAAGCACTGTAATTACACATGCTTACACAGGGACAACAAAGTTTTCAAGAAAATGAGGAAAAACTGAGTGTTTTGGTCCCTGATGGGAAATAAACCTTTTACCAGAAAAATGTTTCACCAGTATTGGCAAAAATTCCATGTGTTATTCAAGGTTAGTTTCACTTTCTCAGTCCAACATGAAATTAAATGACTTTTGACCCAACTGATTTAAAAGAGTTTGAAAGACTTTTTGCAGAAAAAAATGCAACATGTCCATATAATGATTCTGCCACCACTGCGCTTCAAAAGGTTTTCCATAGCCTGGCAAGTAATCTTATATATGTGAATATATAGTCTGGCCACAGTCCATTGACGGCTCTCAGTCATAGGGTGGGATCTACGGTTGTCTTTCAAACTGTCTCCACGTGCTATGGAATAACAAACAACGTGACATGCTTACCACTACAGATCTCAGTCAACGACAGGGGTGGACTGGCCTATCTGGCATTCTGGCACTGTCCCGGTGGGTCGCGTAGCTAAGTGGGCCACTTGCCCAACTTGGGCCGTCCCACACCAAGCCCCTGTCTCACATGCGGTTATAGAGACAAGTCCGCGAAGCAGCACATACAACACCCCGTCCCTCCCCCCACATACAACCTCCCCTGCCGAGGGCCGACGGTTCGTAAAAATGCCAGGGCCAAATTTTGGTCCCAGTCCACCCCTGGGCAGTCCATCATACTCCATCAAAGAAGATGCAAATACATCTTTTTCTAAATAATTGTAAGTACCTCTATCTGCTCTTGAGTCAAAGAAAAGCCCAAGTCTAAATGGTCCAAAGTTGATGCCAAAGCTGTTTCAAACGAGCCATCGACATCTTGTATCAGTAACATCCCACCATCCCACCAACAGAGTGCTGTGATTGGTACACTACATCAAGAGAGTGATCTGACTGGACCGCTACAGAGCTGTGGTCAACTTGGTTTTGCTCAGTCCCGCTAACATCCTGCCCACCTGGCTGACAGAGTACTGTGATTGGCCTACCAAACCAATAGAGCGCTGTGATTGGACTACTATGAATGGCAGCCCACCATTACATCACGGAAGAACTATATAAAACATAAATAAATATAAAATGATACATAATTTTTCTAAATAGATGCACTCTGATTGGCCAGCCACAATACTAGCTGGAGCTGCGAGGTTCCAATGGATCCTTGCAAGACCGTCAATTTTGCTTCGGCAAATGTCTATATTATAATTTAAATAACTCCCTTATGTTTTCCTTCCAGGCAGATGAATATCTTTGCAATGTCTTAAAGAGTTTGTGGCAAAAGGGTCTGTAGTCTACTTTTGCTGCATTTGGTAACTTTCTTTCTGCCTTTTTATCTGACAACAGCCGTGAGGAGGAAAAAGACATGTTAACATTGTACAGCAGTGTCGTTTAAGAAAAAGGACGTATTACACAAAAGATCCTTCATTTGATCAAATTTGATGTCTAAATCTGGTGTTTAATTGACACTTTCCAGCTTAAGAGGTTTTTCTGCTTCAGCACACTTGACCTGCATCAGTTTGTTTGTTAGAGAAGAATAAAGACATCAAGGACCATGATTTAATACCACTGGTCTATGTCAGGTTTTATTTTTTTTGCTCCAACAGCTTGGATAAAACCTGAACATCTATTTAGCAACACCACTTTAAAATAAAACAAAGACTAAAAGACAAAACTTTGACAGATTTCCATTCTTTGAATAAAACAAACCATATTTTCATTTCATTGATTGAAAACATCTCAAATAAAGTTTTGTGTTTGGTGAAAAATGCCAAATTTAGTCTTTTCTTCCACAAATGACTATTTTATCATTTGTTTCATTGACATCTTCTAGAAATAAATTATGGGATTAATTCTATACAAAACAATGTGTTATTTTTAAACAGCAGCACACAATGTTGGCAATAAGAACTAAAATCGATGCATGTGCATGTACGGTCTACATGGAAGCAGTGAGCAGCTTTACATGCAGACCACTTGTGCACACTCATGTGTTTAGAAGGCGAAGGAGCTGCAGAAATGAGGAGCTAAGCCTGTGATGTTAAGCATGGGGGAGAGACACCTGGCGCAGAAACTTAAGTGCTTCCACCAAGTATCATCAACCCAAGATTAAAAGCGTCGAGGGGGAATGGTGGGAGGAGAGAGATGCGGCGTGAGGAGGAGGAGGAGGAGGGAGTGATCATGCATATGACAAGACCAAAAACCAAAAAAAAAAGAAAAAAAAGGAATGAATAGAAGAATGAAGAGGGCTGGAGGAATTAGAGACGGAAAACACAGCAAATGTAAAGCTGGATGTGAAAACATATAACATGGGGAAGTTAAACCAGCAGTTTTCTGCCTGACGTATAATAACAGGATGTTTTATCTCTTTACAAGACAACAGGATGATTGGTGACATATGGATGCAACATGAAACCCTCCAAATATGCAGATGCGTTCAGAATTTCTTTACCTTTTATGCTATTCTAAAGCAGCTCTTAGTGTTCATACCTAGTGTTTATACCTGAGAATACTTCATCTCTCAGCAATACAAAACAAATCAGAGTTCTAAGGTTTCACTCCCCACGTCCCCCTACGGTAAACCACAAAGCCTGATTACAAGACAATCCCTCCTTAGATGTCTCTGTCTAGGAACTCTACTATCAAGGGTCTGCTGATTACCACGCACAAATACCGGCCTAATATCCATCGTCAATGGCAAACAACAGGATGTGCGCACCGCAATCTGCAGCTCGTGTGTTTCCAGCTTCAACTCGTCTCCAGAAATCTGTGTTTTGATTGCAGAAAGTAGGCGCACGTGCACCGGCGGCTCTTTGGAGAGAGGTCGGTATGCACATGCAGGCGGGCTCTCTCCTCCTTCTTTGCCGCCACTCGTGGAAATGGTTATTATTATAATCATCAGCAAAGAACGGTGAAATCAGGGCCGTAACAAGCGATCGGTTTTACACAGCCTCTTGCAATGCTGCAAGAAGGAGCTGTCAGGGCAGGTTTTCCAGCCTAGTGTTGTACTGAACTGTTCTTGGATTTGTTTATTAGAGGTAAACAAGGTAAACATAGACTGAAGATGGACCTGAGTTAGCAAAACATCTTGAACGGATTTTTGAGAAACTCCCTGAATTTACATGAGCAACTGTTGACCTTTTGAAGTCAATTTGATTGGCAGTCAACACTAAAAACAGCACTATCCTAGTCAGTTCTACAGACTGTGGTGTTAAAAGTTTGTGTCTTAGCTTCTAGAAGTCACCACCAACCACTACGTCAGAAAAGATGACATGAAAACAATGCTTAAAAACTTGGCTTCAACTGTTAGAAAGGGCCACCAAAGTTGGTTAACTATTGCTAACATGGAGAAACTAGGACTCAGAAGATTTTATAGAATTTGAGCTGAAAATTGGGTCCGAATTGTTCAAAAATATCCCTTAATAAAAAGAATCTTTAAATACTTACTTACACTTATGCTTCATTTCCAACAAGTGGGATGGTTTGGGTCGGAACGGGTCATCGTGTGCTGATATGGGTCGGCAAATTCAGGAAAGCACTGAGATCCCTAATTGGACTCTCGCCTGGCAGGTGGGGTTAAACTGAAATATGTGCTGTCCTGTATGTGGCTATCAGCAACACTGGTGAGGAGTGTTTGTAGTTCCGAAGCCCAACAAACCGTGCTACTACTTTCTGGCATTCGTGTACAAATAACAATACCAATAACAGCACTTTGATGTTTATTCTGCCTGTCGCAAGCACTGATGTTTTTTGTTCCCTAATCAATAGACTGTGTTGCCTGATGCCGGCTGCTCTGCCCTAGCCATACCACTCCATTGTCCTCTGGACCTACAACTAAAGGGGGCCCATTATTGGTGCAGTTCGAGTCTGTCGTATGGTTCACTTTTACAAAATAAATGGCCGAAATATACCCATACCAGATCCCTCAGTGGAACCAAAGCTCAAGTGCTAAGAGATTAGCTGTTGGCTGTGTACAGTACAAATTCAGCAAACACCCAGCCTACTTGGTTTATGCAGGTTGGGTCCTTTTGAGTATCCTTTAAATTTGGAAGAACTTTTCGCTTCTTTGTGACATAATTGTCCTTAAAATGTGTACACAGATGGCAGAAGAGTAACACACCCACCCTGTAACTGGAGGGCTGCATGTTTGCACCTCATCTGTTGCAGTCTTTGTGTCCTTGAGGACTTAACCCTCCTCGTCTTTTGGTGGTGGTTGGAAGGGACCGGTGGTACTTTAGTACGGAGGCCTCGCTTCTGTCAGCGTGCCCCAGGACAGCTGTGGTTACATTGTAGCTTATCATCAACAGTGTGTGAATGTGTGTGCATGGGTGAATGAGTGGTTAGTTGTAAAGCACATTAGGGGATTGTACAACCCTAGAAGGCTCTGTTTAAATACAGACCATTTACCATTTAATCAGAAGGATGCGGCCCCTGGATTGTCATCCTCAACCCAAATTAAAACGGGTATCGCACCTGATAAATATTAGCAAAGAAAATACAACTACATATTATTGACTTTCCAACTGATTAACTTGGAGTCAATTCAGAAATGTCTGCAATCAGCGGATATTAGCCAACACACGAACTGGTGTAAATAAGTAGATTTTATAGATTTTATAGATACTGAGCCAACGTTTGATATCATGGAAGCTTAGAGTCATCTCTATTATTTACTTCAGGTGCTAACGGATCACACAATAACAATAACAGACCTTGCCATTTATATATATGTATGTATGTATGTATATATATATATATATATATATATATATATATATATATATATATACATATATATATATATACATTAGTTTAAAGGGGTGATTTGAACAGGACTGGGTGATGTGCTTTTTTCATTTTACCATTATTTTCAAATCACGTTTTGCAATGGAAAAATGTTGTACCTTTTTCAATAAAACTGCCAAAACCCATAACATCTAAGATGCATGTAAATAATAGAAGAACTTGTTACTTTACTAAAAAGAATAATCAAACTCCTGCTTTTCAGGACCAACATTTCTTGCAGCAGATCTCTTCTCCTCTCCTCCCTCCACTTGTGTCCATCACACTATTGTACCGACAAGGGGAGGCTTACAACCGACACACACAAGACCCACTACAGGTTTAATAGGGTTTCAAGTGGTTTCTCCTGGACTTGAGTTCTAATCTCCCCTCTGAATGATGTCCGAGAATCAACCTGAGGGCGACAGCTGCCTCAGCCCAAAAGACAACGTCACAGGGAGATCCATCGATTTGACTAAATTAGTGTGAATGAGCTACCTTTAGTCAGTGATGGTGATTCCATTGATGGTTTGGTGAAACAGAGAAATATTCTATTATTCATGAAGAAAATGAACTAATCTGCAGGTCTACTCCAGTTTGGTGAGTCATAAGCTGTGTTGGGAGTAACGCGGTACAAAAGTAATTAATTACTGTAATGCATTGCTTTTTGCTGTAATGTGGTAATGTAAGGCATTACAGGGAAAGAAAATGGTAATATTTACTCGGTACAATTGTCAGTAACGAGGTAATTACAATGCATTTTTAAACCCAGAATCAAGATGTGGGTTTCCTAAAAATTCAAATTGTGCGAAGCCAGAAAAAAGATCCAGTATCCACATATATGGCATCATTTATGGACTCAGCTTTGCGGGCATTCTGTGAGCAGAGAGGACGCAGCGGTGATGGCTCGAATACTCCAGCTGCGTCCTGCGCGCGGCCGCTGTTATATTCACAAAATCGCTCCACCAAAACAAAGTATTTCGTTTGCGATCATTTATATCAGCCCATATTCTCTGGTACTTCATGTACTTTTCAGCTGAGTTCATAATCTGTGCCCCCGTGATTTCAACTCATTGCTGCTGGAGCGCAGCGCACATTAAGCTTTTATTTTTTGTTTTGCGTTCGGTAGATCCTTTTGGCTAATTAGTTAGAAAGTAGGAAATCTAGGAAACAGTTTTTCTGGAAGACGGAGAAAGCATGCAGCATGCAGGAAGGTTAGAGAGAGAAACGGCAGGAAATTATTCAAATAAAATCAAGAAAACAAAACAAAGTGCTTGAAAAGGAAAAAAAGTAGGTAGATTTATCCCCAATACACAATTTTTACCAGTGAAAAGCAATATTAAATAAGCATTTAATATTTATACATGTGATAGAATCAGATCACCCCAGAAGTCAGTCCCACATCCAGGGCCGTATCAAGGCATTTGGGGACCAAGGCAAATATAGGCTTGGAGCCCCCACCACCTCACTCCCTGCTCAGTTAATATAAGATGGCAGCGTGCTGAGAGTACAGATTGTTGTTGCTTTTATTTAATAAACAACCATTTTAAAGCACTGTTATTATATCTGACTGTTTTTAACAGCAATCCTAGCTCAGACACCACATCACTTTCCACATATATGTCATGAGCTCACTGAGCGTCACATTACCAGATTCATATTGAAGTTGTTTTGGTGAAAGTAACTTAAAGTAATGCAAAAGTAGTGTAATGCCTTACATTTTATAATCAGTAACAGTGTTGGGCAAGTTACTTCAAAACTGTAATGCATTATTTATTACTTGTTACCCTCATTTTAAAGTAATTCATTACATTACAATATTAGTGCGGCCGCGTGCAGGACGCAGCTGGAGTAGTTGAGCCGTTACCGCTGCGTCCTCTCTGCCCGCAAAGCTGAGTCCATAAATGACGTAATATATGCAGATACTGGGTCTTTCTTGGGTATTCCTGCAATTTGAATTTTTAAGGAACACATCTTGATTTTGGGTTTAAAAATGCATTGTAATTACCGCGTTACTGACAATTGTACCGAGTAAATATTACCATTTTCTTTCCCTGTAATGCCTTACATTGCCACATTACAGCAAAAAGCAATGCATTACAGTAATTAATTACTTTTGTACCGCATTACTCCCAACACTGATCAATAATGTTGTAATGTAATGAATTACTTTAAAATGAGGGTAACAAGTAATAAATAATGCATTACAGTTTTGAAGTAACTTGCAACACTGGTCATAAGTGCTGGTTTTTCTTGCTGTTGGTGTGAGTCAGGTATAGACTTCAGGAGGAAGGAGAGCTACAGTTCAGCTCCTTCTGAAGCTTAGCACTGATAATCCAACCCTCAATTCTCCTCTCATTCTAGAGAGAGGATGAAAGATTTAGACTTTCACCCCTGGTCTCTGAAGCCTGGCTCTCATTCTTTTTTTTTTAATTTTTCATTCCTCTCTGGCTCCCATCACTCTCCGCCTCCATCTCTGACTCTCGTTATCCTTCACCTCATGACTCAGAACTCAAAAAGATCTTGTGATGATTTTTTCACAAGCATGGCGATTTTTTTCAGGTTTGTGGGATTTTTTTTTGGCTTTTTGTTTGCAATCAAAGTTTTCAACGTGTTCAGCACACTGTTCCATAACGCTGATACGTTGATGCCTGGTAACGAACATCGTTGAAACAGAGGAGGAAATGTGCTTCAAGGCAAATATGTCATGTTAGAAGCCAAGATGAAAAAAGTCAATTAATAAATATTTTAAACTGAAGCAGTTGTGTCCAGATGCACAGATCATGTCATCTGATACAGGGTCAAAACTTGCTGTCCTTCTGCTTCATGTAGTCAGCGTCTCTCTGATGTTTCTATAGCTGCTGCTATCTCCCTCTCCTCCGCAGCTGTGCACGCACTGCCATAGTCATCCACGACTTCCGGTTTTCAATTCAGCGATCACACGAGGGAAGAGAATTTCCCTAAACCAGCAAGGCTGCAACAAAGAGGACTGGCATCATCCTCCGCACGTTTAGAGGGAGAAGGGAAACTTTTATACAAAAGCGCAACACAAAACACGTAGCATTTTATCTTGTATGCCCCTAACAGCTACGGTATTTCAAGATGGCACATGACTATGGAGCATTGACCACAGTTTATGTAAATTACAATTTGGGGTGAGAAAATTGATGCATAAATTATAATTAATTTATTAGAAGAAAATAACATGTTAATAAAAATTATGGCATTTGATTACAACTTGCATTTCAAGCAAGGCAGAATCTTTGTCAGAGCGCGATATCCTGGTGCACCAATTACATTGATGCACACAACAAAGCCTTACTTGGACTGGTGCATTGTTTGGGAACAAAATATAAGCCTGTTATTAAAAAAAAATTACTTCCTGAAAACCTCTGCGTCTGTTAGACGGGCATTTTTTAGAAATTGTCTCTTCGGAGATTGTTGGTGTAAAAACGAGGTTAATTATTAATATTATAACATTTGTGGATTAATAAAAGCACCAGGCAGAATGGTGTTTTGCTCTTAACAGTAGTTTATTAAAATAATGCAGCTCCCTGCTGTCACTACTCTATAAACAATCAGTAACAAACTTGTCTCTTAACAAAACAATAAGGTCCTAAAATCTTTCTAAATCCCTAAATAATTCTGTAGGTTTATCATGTTTTTCTGAGCAGAATTACAGAAATGGTAGAAAGTGGTTTGCATTTTACAGAAAATCACATTGATTATTTTATTTTTTTAATATTTCCACTGTAATCCAGTAATCGGAAGGTTGCAGGTTCGATCCCGGCTCCGGACAGAGAATTCTGCTGTTGTGTCCTTGGGCAAGACACTTAACCCAACTTGCCTGCTGGTGGTGGTCGGAGGGACTGGTGGCACCTGTGCTCGGCAGCCTCGCCTCTGTCAGTGCGCCCCAGGGCAGCTGTGACTACATTGTAGCTCATCACTATCAGTGTGTGAATGTGTGTGTGAATGGATGAATGATACACTGTAGTGTAAAGCGCTTTGGAGTCCTTACTCTGAGAGGCGCTATACAAGTGCGGGTCATTTTATCATTTATCATGTCTGTCTGGTTGGCAGGTGTTCCTCAAAGATATATGAACACTGTTTTAATTATTACTATAATAATAATAATAAGAAGAAGAAGAATAAAAATAATAATAACAATTATTATTATTATTATTATTATTATTATTATTATTATTATTATTATTATTATTATTATAAAACAATACCACTATCAAAATGTAATTAAAACAGTACCATACTTTTAGAACTGTCCTACATTTGCCATGGTTTTATACTTGAATTTTTTTTCCTGTTTTGAATTGAAAAATAATTTAAAAGCATTTTTGCAGAAATTAAATAAGCTGAAGTTTACAATAATTATGTCTATATCTATTAATAACATTCTCCATGAAATTATTTTTAATACAAAAATGCTTTGGGGGCAAAATTTCTTGAAAGATTAAAATGTGATTAATCAAGATTAATTAATTACAAAGCCTCTGATTATGTGCCTGAGGAAGAACGCTCAGTTATCCTCATTACAACAGCCTTGCAGTCAACTTCTAGCAGTAATCTGAAATGAATTTCTCATCGCATGCTGAACTTTAACTCACCTGTCGAGCAGAAAACTGGTGACAGAGGCGTCTGTGGGGAGCCCAACCTTCGCTTTGAGCAGGAAGTGAAAACTACCCAGCAATGTATGATGAGGCCTTGCATGAACGGTTCACCAGAATGATTGACAGTTAAGCAGACCAATGATCAGATGATCCACCCGGAAGAAAAAGATCCTTTGCTATACCTTTAATTATTTTGATAGAATCCCACCCCTAAGATGTGAAAGCACTCCACAAGTGCTGATCATTTACCATTTAAATGAGCAGTCTAAAATTATTATATGATAATTACTAAATTTTTTATATTATCAATCAAGAATAATTTAAGCTAATTTCTCTAATGATTAGAAAGACAATGCGTTTAGCTACTAAGGCTACTATGTATTTTGATACATTCTTAAAGTCTTGTTGAGAAATATATTAATCAGGAGTCAAACATTTATAATCCTTTTATACTTGTGCTAATGGTTGCTATTCAGAGTTAAACAGTAAAGGCAAAAAGTAAAGAATTAAACACTATATGTGGAGTAAAATATGTTAATTTAAAAATTTGTTCCAAACTCTTGTGTATTTTTGTCCAAAAATTGAAGACCTAATCTAAACTCATATCCATTTGATGAATGTTTGTATGTAAAAGTAATGGGAGTTCTTACTTGCTAGCGTTTTATAGTCACACTAAAGAGGAAAACACAATAAGTATGTTTAACGATTGCTTGTCACAACCCAAACTGGAGTTCTTTACTGACTCGTTTGGCTCATGTTGCCCCTCAACCAGCATCTAAATGATTTGATGGTGTGATCGCCACGGTAACCCGTGTTGGTGAAGTCTGTCTGCTGCCCTCTATTCCACTCCATCCTTTTGCCCGTCTCTTTCTGCCAGTTAATGAGCCATTCAGGCCTGCCATCATTCTGTGTAGTCATGTAGAGCGTCAGAGAGGAAGAAAAAATACAACAAAAAGGAAAGAAATTGAGCAGGAGAGACAGAAAAAAAGGTGAGGCGTGGAGAGAAGAGAGTGGGGACATGATGTTTTCCCTCACCTCCCCCCTAATCGGGCCCGTCTCCCTACCCAACACCACACTGCAATTAGACTTGACAGTACTCCGACTCCCACAATCCCGCCAGGACTTGACGTTCAAACACTCAAATAAATGAGTGGAGGGGGAGAAAAAGCGGGAGGAGGGAAATCTGAAAACAGAGAAACAAAAACAGAGCTTGAGCAAAAGAAAAAATCTTAAATTCAGAAAGAAAAGGAAAAACTACTAAATGTGTCCCATCATGCCTGACCAGATGTTCAGCAGAAAACGTAGTCCTAACTGAGTGCGTTGTGCACACACAGTTAGAAATCCCCAGAGGACGCCTTTGGAAACATATAATAAATACATTTCAGCTTGCTTGCATGAACAGTGAGCTAATTGCAATAATTACTTTGTTACCTCACTTGTTATTGCATTTTAATGTGGATTCTAATGATTAGGAAGGAGGGGGTGCTGTAGGTAGCATGTGCTTTAATGTTAATGCGACTCTGTCTTTCCACATGGCCTGCAAACATTTATATTTCAGGTAATTGGTTCTTGTATGCACAAAAGGCTTTGCACTGAGTGAGCAGGTGAGCATTTACAGGAACTCCATCAAGATGAAGAAAGTGTTGTAGGAACATTGATTTATGTACTTCAAGTATACGTGTAGATGAGATTAAAGCTACAATAGCATATCTGCAAAACAAGCTAACGCAAACAATGTTTTCATGCCTTTTAAATGGAAACTTTGCAAAGTTTCCTTTGTTTTAATAACTTTCTTGAGCCGGCATGTGCTATTCAATTCAATTCAATTTTTTATATAGCGCCAAATCATGACAAGAGTCATCTTAAGGCACCTCACATAATAAACATTCCAATTCAGGTCAGTTCATTAAGCCAATCAGAAAAAAATGTTTCCTATATAAGGAACCCAGTAAATTGCATCAAGTCACTGACACTAGTCAGTGACTTTACAGCAATCCTCATACTAAGCAAGCATATAGCGTGCTAAAATGACAATTTACGGTGAATGAAAGGCCACCCAGCCCCCTATCGCCCCCTGTGGCCAGACTATTCCACTTGTAACTTCAGACTGGCGGCTGCTCTGTAGGACTTAGAAAAATGGAGCTGACATACCTGGCACTGCAGTCTGCTTCCAGCATGTTTCCTGCATGTTTTAGATCATGAACACATCCAATTTGTTTAATTTAGTGATGAATCACTCATGTAGACACTAATGAAGGCTGGGAGACATTTCAGCTGTTAAATTACGATGTTAAAAAGACTAACGCAACACGAGTAGATATGTTTTGCTGTCGATTCTACAGACGAACACTAGGAGGTGGTAAAAGCAAGCCAAAACTGCCTAGTTACCCTTCAACAATGTTCGAACTTAGTTGAGTAATAAATATGTTTTGGAGATTTAGGTAAAAGAATGATGTGATTCTCTTGGCAACACATTCTCACACCCAAGGCGTCAAAATATGACGCGTGTGACCAAGCCTCAATATATGACGATTCGGAACGCCCCAGCGCGTCAGGACACGATGATCATGGACAAACTGCTGACGCACCGTCCCAGAGCGTCAGTATCCGACGCCGGTGGTGAGACAGACATTAGAACTACTTGTGAACTACTTAACCTTCCCCTCACCCCAATCCTAACCTTAAGGTCACAGTTTATGGACCTTAAGTTTAGGATTGAGGTGAGGGGAAGGTTAAATAGTTGAATAATGTCCGTGTGACCGCGCGGGTCAAACAGTGATGCCAGCAGAGCCACGTGAACCAGCGAGTCCCTGATCATCGTCTCCTGACACGCTGGGGCGTCCCGAATCGTCATGTATTGAGGCTTGGTCACACGCGTCATATTTTGACGCCTTGGGTGTGAGAATGTGTTGCTCTTGGATGTGTATTAAAACCCATACCAGCCCATAACATAGCTCACACCGAAATATACTATTGGACCATCTGGTTGCCAGTCTCACAGAATCGCTGCACTTCCCTGGGTCCTCCACTGCTGATGTTAGATAATATCAGAGGAGAAACAGGGGGCTTCTACCATTTCAACTTTAGGACAAACTACCAAAAAGAAAAACACCATTTGTCATGACCAGCGAAAGAAATTTGGACCTAGAAATGGTGTTTAGCACGCTCTTCTTTACACGGGCACTGCAGGTTCTGGTTCTGTTGGACGTGGCCCTGGGGTGATATTCGACGGGAGGGGTGAGTGTTCCGCTTGAAGGAGCTTTTGAATGCGAGATGTTTAGGGTCTGAGTATTTCTGAGTCTGCTGACTTGCTGAGGTTTTCAGCCACTTGACTTTTGTATTTTGCTTTGATCAAATCACTGATGAAGTGTTCTTTTGGGAATAAGTTCCTCCTCGATCAAATGTACCGCCGCGCCAGCTCGCAGCTGGTTATTGCTTGCGGTCAGCCACTGTTACCCACATGCTGCCCGTCGAGTGCCACGGCACAGTGCAGAGGTCAGCTGCAGGAAGCAGCAGGTAACACGAGCAGCTGCGGCCCACAAGTAGATAAAGCTAGTAGAGTGATCCAGAGCGACAAACTGCAAGATGCCTGCTCCTTCCATATTTGAATCATTCTTCAGTTCCTTGTCAAGGTGGGAGTCAAACCATGGGTGGAGACTTATTTCATCCAAACTTCCTGTTAGGAAAACCCTTCTGAAAGAGGCGTCGCCTGGCGTTTCTCAGTCTAAAAACGAGTTGAGAACGAGCGTGTGCGCACTCGCGCAAGCACGGGAGCACACACTCACAGTAGACTTACTGCTCAGGAGAAGAGCAGACACAGATTCTGCAGCATTCTGGGGGATTTCCTGCTAACCACGGTCATTAGATGATAAGGGAAGGAGGACACTTTTTTCAAGGAGGCTAGCAGCTCAGAGCGCCAACATCTCATATCGACAGTTGAATGGCTGAGCCAAGTGGAGAAATTGCTGCCTCATTTGGAGACCAGTGCAGTGCAGCCAAGTAGTAATTTGATGACACTGTCACATTTTTTCAACTTAGCCATCAGCTGATTCTAAATAAACGTGGAACAGAGTAATTTACCTGAAGATGGAGACACAATTTTTGGGCTTCAATATTAAATTGAAGGTACCGTATTGACCCGCATATAAGATGAGGTTTTGTTCATTGAAAATAATTGTAAAATGTGGGGCCGCCTTATATCGGGGTCTAGGCAATTACACATGCGGATATTTGTCTGGGGTCATTACATGACCGTAACAGCAGAGGGCGCCAGGCTGTATCTTCTCAACAGGAGGAAAAAATGGAGACGAGAGGTGCGGAGCAGAGTGGACGAAGGTGGGGCAAGTTAACAAGCTACAAGGCAGAGTCATGATGCTAATTTTAAGACGACGGTGGTCAATTCAGCAGAGGCATCAAACATTGCATGCATGGATGCATTGGATGGTAGTGAGGATGACGTTCTGGGAGGAGTCGGCAGGTGTAGCGATCTGATGGTACACCGGGACGCAGCAGCAGGAGTGAGAATGAGTGAGTGAGTGAGTGAGTGAGTGAGTGAGTGAGTGAGTGAGTGAGTGAGTGAGTGAGTGAGTGAGCGAGGCAGAGGGCATCTGAATAAAAGCCTCATTTGACTTTTGATTTTATGTGTCAGCAAAGTTCTGATAGTTTGCATTAAAATAGTATTTTTGCTCAGTATTTGTTTACAAAACTTCAATAAAAATTGTTTATTTCAAAAGTGATATATTTTTTATATGTTTTCCTGACGATTTGTCTTGGAAAGGGGGGTGGTCTTATAATCGGAGTCATCCTATATTTTGGGTCAATATGGTAAGCTGGACTAAACTGCCAGACTAATCATTGCACATCTACAACACCATTAGACACTCTTGTATGCAGGTTATTAACAAAAACGTTCATGTAAGTGTTACTTGTTACTTGTAAGTGTTCTTACTGAAGTGTCACAAAAAAGCAAAAAGCTGTCAAATTCACACATGGTGCTAATAGACTCATGTTTAATCACCAGCTACAAAGTACACTATGAGCACTAAATATGACCCCATTTGCTTTCCATACAGGAAATTCTGCAAATTACTGGAACTTTAAACATTGTCATGTTGCTTCTTTGAAAGAAACTGTGAACTGTGGACAGCTGTTGTTTACACTAAGACAGACAGTTGTTTTTCACTAATTTATGAGATTTTAGCTAATAAAGGGCTGGAAAAACTATAGTTAAACATCGTACACAAGAAAAAAGTTTGGGCTCGCTGAGAGGGAAAATATATATATATATATATATTATTTTTATTGTTTTTTAGCACACCTCTGTTGTTGCTTGGCTTCCTGGGGCTGGAGGGAGGGAGATCTGGCCGTTTGGTTGGGGTTTGGGGTGGTGGGTTGCTGTGCTCAGCGTTGTCCGGGCCAGCCTGCTCATCAGCACCCCAGCAGAAAGGGCCAAACTCTGAGAGGGAAAAATTTTAAAGTGTTGGGATTGCATAATGATGCATACCAGCCCACTTAAAGCACTGATGATGTCATTGCTGATTCACAAATCAAACATTTTTGAGAGTCTTCACCACTAACCCACTGTGCAAAGACCTAGTTTGGACGTCCTACAGACGTGGTCTGGACCGACAGACTCAATATAGACATGATCTGCACGTCCATGCGACGTTGACTGTTTGCAGGGAAAGTGGGTTTAGTATTATTTACCCATTCAGTTTTCTACTTTTTGCTCTTGGCCTTTGCTACAAAGATTAAAAGATAAAGTTGCCAGAAAATTTAAAAACTCTTTCAAGGACTTTCCCCATGATTGTGTAAAACAGCTGTAAAAAAAATTATATTTTAGTAGAATAATAAAAATGACTTCATGTCTTTAAATGAGAATGAAAACCAAAACTTGGTTCACAGCAAGAAAATAAAGAACTATATAGTTTAAAGCCAGTGTTCTGTACTTTCTTACAAACCTTCTTCCAGTTCTAAAACACACATTTTTTTCTTTACAACCACACAACGGCAAGCATATCAAGGATAGTAAAACGTTTTAGTATTTGATATTCCAGTTGGAGGACAACCGTTTCTCTACTTGAAGCCGGATTGGGTCTAATTGTTCGGGAAATAAAGTCCAAACGCTTTGGTGCCAGGGCCTTTTTCTGTGTAGAGGCAACACAAAACGAAGAGCTCCAGTCCAGCAGACGATAGTTAAGACGTGTCACACTCGTTTCCAACCATGCACATCAAGAGCCAACCCTCCAGAGCAAAGCACAAAAATAATTCCAGATAAATCATTTCCTGACTGAGTTACTTGCTGCGTTCAAATGCACCCGTGACCTTCAGTCTCTACCTCCTTCTACATCACATAGCCTGGGAATATAAAAGCTTATTAGCTCAGAACATTGTTTGTTTGAAGGCGATACACTAATGAGGCGTTGCAGGACACATGCATCCGGCGACTTTTTCTTTTGGAGATTACGTTTTTTATTTCTTACTCGCCAGAGGAGCATAATGCACCGCTAATGGCATCTCCTCTGCAAATGGGCAAATAAAACAGGAGATGAAGTGGAATTTTGCTTTACCATATCAAAGGAAGTGGCGCCCATAGACTGTCTGCTTGCATGTTGATGGTTGGACTCCAGTCGGCAGGAGCTGCCAGAGCGAAACACAGATAAACAGCGAATTGGATGGAGAATACACAGACGCAGACAAATAAACAGCATAATTTAAACAACGAGCAACACCAACCGACAAATGCACGCTTTTTAAGAAATTTGAGCATGTAGGACAGGCTCAGACAAATGCGTCTGCCTATTCCAGGAAGCAATTATTATTTCAATCTTACATCATTTTACTAACATCTACTGCAGTATGATGTCCCTGCGAGAAATCTTAGGGACAGGACAAGTCCTTTCAACACAAACTCGACTGACTTTTACAGGAACTCGGCGAAGCAAGTAAAGGCAGACTTGTTCAAGATGTACTCTAGTCCAGGTTACTTAATCATGCTAGTTAGATCCATCCATCATTAAACAAGACCAACCATTCACTCAATAGAAGATAAAATTTGTAATTGCAAAGATTTTGGTATTTATTTTACTGTTGATGTGAAGAAGGAGCTGAGCCAGAAAATAAAGGTCTGAACAAAAATCACAACGATTGGGTGGTGACAAAAAGAACAAGATCCCAAAAATGAGTTGTTTCCGAAGGCTCTAACTTAGACCAAGTAAAAATAAGGCGGGTATTTGTAAAACGGAATACATTTCCCCGCCCATCTTGGAATAAAAATATGGTACACATCACCTCCTCAGCAAAAACAACAGTCAGTTCCTTGTGAAGCACATTTAATGGCAATCCAAGCCTGTAGGTGGCAGTGGTTCCCCAAGTCTTTGGCGTCTTTGCAGAAAAACAATCCTTCACCATTGTGGCCTTTTACATGAAGCAGTACTTGAGCTTGTGAGAACAAGCAAGCGGGCATAAACACAGGTTGGGAGCATTTTCTGTTGTGGGCAGTGACATTGGAAAATCTAGAGTCCTCGTTAAGTCCACAACCAAATACTGACAATGAAGCCTTTACAAATCTCAACTTCGGATGGAGTTTTTTAAACTGTCGTTTTTCCACGTTGTTAATCTTTTTTTGTGGGGTCGACAGGCCAAAACATGGAAAATGATCTTTGTTTTGTGGGACACCGCTACCTGTGTACAGGTCTGAAAAGGCTGAGAACATGGGCTCTTCACATGCTGGATGAAATATAACTCCAGGTTGTTTCTACTTCTACGGAGATACGAAGCGACGCTGTGCAGGACTGAGAGGGAAGAAATCTTGGTAACGTTTCTTTTTACAGTCCCCTAATTACTAAGTACTTACATGGTACATACAAAAACAGTTATTACCATGTAACTCAGGTTAAATTCTAAGTTTTTATTTTTATTCATCTTTCCCAGTATATATATACTGCTTTACACAATAATTACACTTCATTACAATTATACACTTTAATTACACAATAATATACTTAAACTTAGAATGTAATTACCATGTAAGTACTTAGTAATTAGGGGACTATAAAAGGAAGCTTTACCGAAATATTTTAAATTCAGGCTTACAAAAAATTCTTGTTTGTTTCTGTGCACTGATTGAATGTAGTTGTTTCTATGTAAACTGCTTACTGAAACAAACAGCCCTATGGGGACAATAAAGTTGAACTGAACTGGAACTCTTTGGCGTCCAACTGGAGGTAATGGTAGAGCTGGCTGGGGAGAAGACAGTTTGGGCTTCCCTAGCTACCCCCGTGGCCCGGACGTGGACAAGCCGCTGAAGACGAGGACAAACGATGGTTCAAAAAAGTTTTTTTTAAGTTGGTTTTACACAAAGAGATTAATAATAAAGTGCAGTCACGTGGTGGCTATGGTTACTGCCAAAAACAATCATGAGGCAAACATTATTACTGTCACAAATCTACCATGTGTATGATTTCCTCCTAGGAATATATTTTCATATTACTGAACACTTAAAATATTTTTATATCCTTTAGTTGGTGTTAGTTATTTGGCCTACATCTGAATTGGAGGGAATTAGTACAGCCATGATTGAAAATCGGCATCACCTTTCAAAACCAGAATTGGTGAAATTCTAGGAATAAAGACTGATTTATGTACAACTTTTCCCTCCACTCTGCTGTGCTGGCTCCCTTTGCATGTTTTAACAAGACTTGGCTCTCAATTGTTTATTTCATTGCATTTTATTCTGTTACTGTGAAGCACTTGGTCATTTTTTATCTGTGAAACGTGTTATACAAATAAACGTTGGTTACTTTCATGAGACTGCGCTCATGTGCCCTTAGTGATAACAAAATGTGTGTCTTGAAGATTTCCATCCATCCGTTCATTTTCATCCGCTTATCCCAGGGGTCTGCAACCTGTTCCCATCAAAGAGCCATTATTACCCGTTTCCCACAGTAAAGAAAACACTGGGAGCCACAGCAGCCGCGGCGTTGTGGGCGGGGTCTACCCTCAGACAGCAGAGAGCTGCTTTAACCAATCACAACAGGTGACAGCAACTGGTACCGGTCGCTCGTGTACGTCGAAGTTATCTTTCATAAAAAAGATAATCAATAAAACGATTTATGTAAAATAGATCCAGAAGTTGTAGCCCGTCTCTGCCTACAATATTTTGATATTTTTCACCCTGTTGGTGGTTTTACTGGGCAGGTGCCACTTTTGTCATATGTTTCTTTTTAAAACATGTTTAGACTGTTCAGAATACAAATCCAGGCTCTGTCACGTTTGATTGTTGTAATTAAACTTTGTAGGTGGGGAAGGTCAGAAAAGGATCCGATCAATTTGTTTTTCCCTCATTTACAGTGACGGAGACAACGGTGCAGTGCGCCTGGCTCTGGTGTTAATCAAGTTAAATTATATCTCTTTGCAACAATTTTCACAAGAAAACAGAACAGTTAAAAGCAGGGCTTGTGTTGTGTTGACCGGACAGTTCCCGTATTTGACCGTTTATTTTGACGGAGAAAGAATAGAAAGAATTACCCCGACGCATGCAGACGAACTGACATTTTATGCGTTACGCACATCGCAGATGTAGCTAAATCACTCATGAAAAGATTCCCATCTGAACTTCTGAGCTGGACATTGCTCAGCGCAGCTCACTGTCAGCGCGTATGTACGGTGCACAGCGAGCTGAAGATGTGGAGAGGGGCTTGGAGAGCATCGCAGAACCAGAGCGCATGCGGGAAGATTCCTCCGACTGAAGCGAGCATTTTCCAAACCCTGTTTTTCAGAGAGACTTGTCGCTTAGAAAATGTACCTTGATTATGAAACTTTGGCTGAATAGTGCTTGTTCCTGTCTCCAATGTGGCAACACATCCAGGAGCCATCTGACGAGAGTCCCAGAATCTCACATCCTCTTCAGCTCAGAAAGCTCATAAGATTATGCACAAGCGTGACCCGTCAACCCGGTCTCACAGTAAGACTAGGTTGGAACTGTTCAGGTTTACCTTCAGGTTTACGCAGACAATCTTTACATTTAGAATTGGCATACAGATGTAAAATTAATGCAGTAAAGTATAAAGCTTTTTATTTCAATATCCATTCATTATTTTACAAGCACAGAGAGCCGCATTAGATGGATGGAAAAGCCGCATGCCGCTCCAGAGCCGCGGGTTGCCGACCCCTGGCTTATCCGGAGTCGAGTCCCGGGGGCAGTAGCCTAAGGCGAGAGGCCCAGACTTCCCTCTCAACAGCCACTTGGGCCAGCTCCTCCGGGGGAATCCCAAGGCGTTCCCTGGCCAGGTGAGAGACATAGTCCCTCCACAGTGTCCTGGGTCTACCTTTAGGTCTCCTCCCGGTTGAACATGCCCGGAAAACCTCACCAGGAGGCATCCAGGAGGCATCCTGACCAGATGCCTGAGCAGCCTCAACTGGCTCTCCTCGATGTGGAGGAGCAGGGGGTCTACTCTGAGCCCCTCCCGAATGACCGCGCTTCTCACCCTATCTCTAAGGGAGGGTCCAGCCACTCTTCGGAGAAAACTCATTTCGGCCGCTTGTATCCGCGATCTCGTTCTTTCGGTCATGACCCAAAGCTCATGACCATAGGTGAGGGTAGGAACGTAGATCGACCGGTAAAACGAGAGCTTTGCCTTCTGACTCAGCTCTCTCTTCACCACGACAAACCGGTACAATGCCTGCATCACTGCAGATGCAGCACCAGTCTGCCTATCGATCTCACGCTCCAGTTTTCCCTCACTCGTGAACAAGACCCCGAGATACTTAAACTCCTCCACATGGGACAGAACCTCATCCCTGACCCGGAGAAAGCATTCTACCCTTTTCCGAATCAAGACCATGGTCTCAGATTTAAAAGAGCTGATTCTCATCCCAGCTGCTTCACACTCGGCTGCGAACCGCTCCAGTGAAAGCTGAAGATCACGTTCTGATGAAGCCAACAGGACCACATCATCTACAAAAAGCAGAGACCTGATCCTCAGGCCACCAAAACGGATGCCCTCCACACCTTGGCTGTGCCTAGAAATCCTGTCCATAAAGGTTATGAACAGAATCTGTGACAAAGGGCAGCCTTGGCGGAGTCCAACTCTCACTGGGAACGAGCCCGACTTACTGCCAGCAATGCGGACCAAGCTCTGACACCGGTCATACAGGGACCTGACAGCCCGTATATGTCTTGAAGATTTGAGTGTGATTTTTAAAACATATACTACATTAAAAACTAGGCACAATTACATTATTTGTATGTGTTAATAAGGTTTTTAGCTTGAAATTTTGGATGCATTTCTGCAATTTTTTTACATAAAATGCTAATCGAAGCATTCCAATGACGATGCAGTCATCAGATGGACACACCTTGTTCCCTCTTCAGACATGATCAGTTATTACCTGATAAACAAAGACACGTGATCTCAGATGGGCTGTCAGCTGATGTTTTCGCCTCTCACGGCCTGCAGACATCTGTACAGTACACAATGGCTGGCACTGGGAAAAATGAGGAGAAGCTTAAGGTCAAACTTGCCATTTACAAACACCGAATGTGCACGAGTGGATGCACAAAACTGAGAGAAATCCCAAAAGCTGCTTAAGTAAATGGTGCAGATAGCTCATTTCCTCTGAGACAGTTAGCTGCCTTTTCTCTCAAGAGGTGTGTGTGTGTGTGTGTGTGTGTGTGTGATTGTGGCTGTGTGTGTGTGTGTGTGTGTGTGTGTATCGTGTTTCTACAATATACTATCATGTTTGTACAATATACTATCATGTTCCTACAATATACTGTCATGTTTGTTGTAGCGGTCACACTTTATAGCGTGACGACTGCAAATTAATTATGACCAATAAGATGTGATGATTCCATATAAATATGAAATATTAATCTGACTGATCTTTGAAGTCTAATCAGAAGGTTACGGTTACTTTTACTTTTTTCAGGGACCATAAACACACTTCGTATTAATTCAGACAGAGTCAAGTATATAGTTAAAATGGAATTTTATTATTTTTTAAACTAATGATTATACATGACAAGATATGAATAATGAGATGTGATGGAGTGGATATGCGGTGATGGAATGTGATGTGTGGGTGGTGTCATGTAAGTTAGATGTTTATCCGAATCTTTGTATCAGAAAGAAATAATGAAATCTGGGTGTACTAAAAACTAGAGAGTTGATTATTACTTAAACAGCATCAGATGCAATCTGTTGTGTCTACAAACCCTGAAGGAGACCCCCAGCAGATCCGGACTGTCAGAAGTCTGGTGGACCTCAAGGCACCGGGATTTCGTGGATTAAACTCCGATACGACCCGTAGAGCCCTGCACGGGCCTAAAATCTGAGCCCGTGTCCGGTCCGGCCCGAGGGGGTGGAGCCCCAGCCCGACCCGGTCCGAAAAGGTTTTCAGGATTCTCTGGCCCGACCCGAGCCCGACTTTTTTTAACCAACTAAATGAAAACAAAATGCGTCAATCCTGACCAATGTGTTAAAAGACGTGCAGGATCCGATCAATTTGTTTTTCCCTCATTTACTGTCACGGAGATAACGGCGCACTGGCTCTGGTGGTAATCAAGTTAAATTTTATCTCTTTCCAACAATTTTCACAAGAAAACAAAACAGTCAAAAGCAGGGCTTGTGTTGTGTTGACCGGACAGTTCCCGCATTTGACCATTTACTTTGACGGAGAAAGAATAGAAAGAATTACCCCGACGCATGCAGACGAACTGACATTTTATTCTACGCACATCGCAGATGTAGCTAAATCACCCAAGACAAGATTCCCATCTGAACATTTGAGCTGGACACTGCTCAGCGCAGCTCACTGTCAGCGCGTATGTACGATGCACAGCGAGCTGAAGATGTGGAGATTGGCTTGGAGCGCGTCGCAGAACCAGAGCGCATGCGGGAAGATTCCTCCCACTGAAGTGAGTGTTTTCCAAACCCTGTCTCTCAGAGAGACTTGTCACTTAGAAAATGTTCCCTGATTATGAAACTTTGGCTGAATACTGCTTGTTCCTGTCTCCAATGTGACAAAGCATCCAGGAGCCGTCTGAGGAGAAGCCCAGAATCTCATATCCTCTTCAGCTCAGAAAGCTCATAAGATTATGCACAAGCGTGACATGTTTGTACAATATACTGTCGTGCTCCTCCAATATACTATCATGTTCCTACAATATGCTGTCATGTTCCTACAATATACTATCAAGTTCCTACAATAAACTATCAAGTTCCTACAATATACTATCAAGTTCCCACAATAAACTATCAAGTTCCTACAATATACTATCAAGTTCCCACAATAAACTATCAAGTTTCTACAATATACTATCAAGTTCCTACAATATACTATCAAGTTCCTACAATATACTATCAAGTTCCTACAATATACTGCTGTGTTCCTACAATATACTGTCGTGTTCCTACAATATACTGTTGTGTTCCTACAATATACTGTCGTGTTCCTACAATATACTGTCGTGTTCCTACAATATACTGTCGTGTTCCTACAATATACTGTTGTGTTCCTACCTGGCCATTTAACTGATATCTGATGTAATAATATTATCCAACTCTTAATTTCCATTACCCATATGTTGTATTTTGCTGGCTTCATTATTTTAGACTTTGACTTATTTCCTTTGATAAATGTTTGGATTTGACAAGACAAGAAAAAAAGTATTTTATGGTGGCTTTTTTCCTTCCTTAAATAACATTTTTAATTTGGTTAGATGTCATTAAAGTTAGTTTTGGGTGACATCATCTGGCTGGCATGATTTATTACCTTGAAGCAGTTTAAAAATAGCAAATCATTGGTCACAATATCATTATCAAGATAATTAATCATTTCCGGTATAAAAATTTAAAGTAATGTTAGTGAAATAAAATGTTATCATTCCATCAAACTACAGAAATGACATGTTTTTAAACAAACAGTTTTAATAAATCTCCTCTATGGTGTTGCCAACAAGAACATACAACCTGTTAAAGTCTCTAACCAACACAATCTGAGGAGGATCAGCGTGATTCCATGGCTCAGCCAACACACGTGCAGTGTGCGCACCACATGTATGCACCACGCTCAGAAAGAAAAATATTCGAGCAAGTTCCCGTCAGCTGTGCACACACAGATCCATCAAACTGTGGCGTACATCTCCGACTTGTTAAGGTACTATTTGTCAGCTACTCCTGGAGTGGTTGTGTGACTCCAACACTAATTGCCAGTGGTGCTAAATTTAGTAAGGGAGATATGAGTCCTTTTGATCAGAAGCACTGACTCTTAAGAAAAAAAAAATTCCACTCCGCATCGCAGGCAAGTTTACCCGCCTCCCCCTCGTGCCCCCCCATCTTCCTGTCACTGGGGAATAGGTGAACTATTCCATATGTCAGCCTTGTCAATCAGCAGCAGAAATATGGGAAACACTGCCTCCCGTATGCTTTCTCTCCCTCCCTCTGTCTGTTTCTTCAGCCAAAGATCCCAGCTAGATGTGGCCCATCTCTGAATTGCACCAGCGCTTCGGTGCCTATTTGTTTATTTCGCTGTCATCACGGGTGGTTTGGAACCTCAAGACAAAAATGGGAATATTAATCAAAGCGATCACAGCGAGAAACCTTTATTGTCGTAATAATCAATCATACTAAATGAGATGAGTTCTTGTCAACAATCTAGGTACAATGGATTTAGAAGATCAATGGTTATAAAATAAAGAAAATTGAGCTATCAATTGTTGCCATTTAAAAAAATAATCATCTTCTGGTAATCCCTGTGCACTCACAACATGATATACAGCAGGAAAAGGGTGAAGACACTATTGTGTGAGGAGGGTAAATGTCTTTCAGAAAAACAAAACAACTCTGGGATTGTTAATCCGCTGCCTTGATCCCTACAAGTTAGCTAGCTCTGGTCATAAAATGTTCCCCTTTTGTTCAAACAGCCGTTCACATATAATTCTTTTTTTTTCATTTAATTTTTTTTCTGTTTTCACGTCAAACACAACCAAACAGACTTCAAAACATCTTCAATGGACTCTCCTTTGTTGGTTTTGCTATGGAAAACATGAGGAAATTCAATAAAAAGTGTTTAAGGGTGTGTCCAAACTAACATTGGGTTCATTGCACATGGTAAATAGCCTGTATTTGTATAGCTCCTTCTTATGGTCCTACAACCCCCCAAGGCGCTTCACAACACAATCAGTCATCCACCCACATTCAGTGGTGGGGATGAGCTACATTGTAGCCACGGCTGCCCTGGAGCGCACTGACAGAGGCGAGGCAAGGCCTGTCAAACACAGGGGACACTGGTTCCTCTGATCGCCACCTGGAGGCAAGGTGGGTTAAGTGTCTTTCCCAAGGACACAACAGCAGCATTCTCTGGTTAGAGCCGGGATCAACCTTGCAACCTTCTGATGACTGGAATACCTGCTCTACCTCCTGATCTACTGCTGCCCAAAGAAAGGTCTTATTACTTATCCGAACTGAACACCAGTGGGAGTCGAGATGGCTGTAGTGGAGTTTAGAAGACGTTTTGGTAGGTGTTAGTTAAATGACAAGCTAGTTAAATGCTATTAGGTAGCCAAAATAATGTGGTTTGAGAAAACTGCAAACTGAAATGAGCAATACATATTTCGAGAATCCCAGTAGAACCTGCAGTTAATGGTTAACCAATGCGTCGCTGTCTACTTATACAGCAGCATTGTGGGGCCTCCTAGCAACATGAAGTCAAGAAATTTTCTTCAAGTTCATCCCAGTTTGAGCTGTCCGAGACCATTGCCTAACCCCAACTTCATACTGGAAGCATCAGCGTTGCGGAATGGCAGTGGAACGTCGCAGCTTCAAAAATCATTCATTATACTCTAAAGGGTTGATCCAAACTGGCCGCGACGCTGACATTTTCAGGCACGTCCCAGATGCAGCATGTTTCTCCACGCCGCTCAGGATAGGATTGGGTTCTATTTTTGCCACATGCCGCTTCTAGGACAAATCAATTTCCACAGTTAGCATGAGGCTAGACAGGAAATCTCACACAATTTCAGTGTAAAGCATCTGGTAATTTTCAAAATAAAAGACTGTTGCAGTGATGCGATTTCGTTCTATGTAGATTACGTCTATATGTGTGACCTAACAGCTTATTTCCCCCCAGAATCTTTTGAGAAGTGCAGCGGTGTGTATTTCATGGCTTTAATCCTGTCAGTGGGGAGGAGCACCCTCATATATGACTTGAAACAACGATATCAAAGTGATTTCTTTCTTCTTTTTAGTTTAATGGCAGATAGCATAAACAAACCATGACCATTTGAAGACTTGAGGGATTTTGTGATGTTGCTAGTCCAGCGAGGAGGCCGGTGGAGAACCCGATCTGTGGCTGAGACTCACCTGGTGTGGATTGGCGAGTAATACAGATCTTGGGAAATCATTAAAACTTTGTTTAAAGGGGACTGTTTGCTCAGAAATCACAGAAATTAATTTTTGTTCTCTAGTCAGCAACAAAATGTTGTCATCTGATGCCTGTTAAATGGTGTGCGTGCTTTCATAATCCCCAAACTTTAGTTTCTTGGAACTTTTGATGCCAGTCAGGGTTGGTATCAGAACAACTTCATCTTTGGCAAAAAGCTCAAATCTGAGCGAGCATCACCAATAAATATTCACTTCTAATGACGGGATGTCATCCAGAAGGCTCTTATTTTAATTGCAACATTTTTTATAGTCTGGCCAAATGGTTAATAATGGGCTTTGTGAGGAGATTGATCTTCTTGAAAAGAGCATCGATAAAGAACACAAATCATGTTAAAAGCACCGTCTAAACAGAACGCACAGAGGCCAAGGACGCAGCAGCAGCTTTTATCCTCTCACATTCTCATTGAATAAGGGCTGTTTCATCCCACTATTAAAGGGGCAAATGGTAAATAGCTTTTTTTCATTTGGTGCTATGACTCTGTTGCTGTTTCATATAATGCACATTGACAACAATGTTTTTTACAATCTATAAAGTTTAGTGAACTGTATTGCTGTTGCATGCTTTATATTCCAGGCAAGTTTCACTCGTTTATTTCTGAGCTTTTGCAGCGGTCTCTAGTTTAAATCAATGCTTTGTGAGGCCATCTTTGTGGGGAAAAAAGCTCTTCTACCCAGTGATTAAGTGGGCTGGTCTGCAATGGTACGCAGCAGAGGTGTGGACTCGAGTCAGGCTCGAGTCATTATTTTAATGACTTGTGGCTTGACTTGATAAAATCTATAAAGACTTACGACTTGACTCGGACTTGAATGCCAATGACTTGCGACTTGAATTGACTTGCATCTGTTGACTTGATGATGACTTGAGCATATTTGATATTTTAGCACAAAAGTGGCACGACATGGACAAAAATCATAAACCGTTCTTGGTTCTGGGTTTGATCTTGTACGGCTAAATGCAGCAGCACTTTGTTTAGAAACTGTTTCAGTTGCACTTCCTGCTTGTTTTAGCAAATAAATGAAGCTTTAAGAAGCTTTATTTCTGGAATATATTTATTATCATTGTCATTAAATTAAAGTTGTACAGATGACTTAATTATGACATGAACATTCAAAGTTAAGGACTTGGACTTGACTTGCACTTTCACATCACTGACTTTGGACTCGACTTGGACTGGATTGTCTTTGACTTGGACTTGACTTGAGACTTGAAATGCAGTGACTTGGTCACACCTCTGGTACGCAGTACCACCACTTCTAATTTTCACCTCTCAGCATGCCGGTGTCTGTACCAGATCTGCTCGGGGTCCTGCGTCTGCAAATGACGTCACAGTAGATGATTGGCTGAATGTAAGACTTAAGGAAGTTACGATGCCAAGTTCGTAAAAGTTACGTTATCATGTTGACAATGATGATTTGGATTGGTCAGAACAAATTTACCGTAGTAGTCCTGCAGTCCAAAAATCAACACTTTTCAGAGAAAATATGTTTGAATTTCCAAAGGAAATGTAAAATAAAAGCAAAAATATCAACTCATAAACGGTGACCCTCAAAAGCTCTTGATTTTGATGAAATGGGGTAAACAAAATATAAGAACTTTATTTAAAAGACAGAAAGCAACATTTTGAATGAATGAATGAATGTATTTACATAACAACTAAGGAAATATAAAGATGAATTCCACATTTATACCAACATATATGGCTTCACATATAAGAACTGTTGTCTTTTTTTGCCAGGCTGATGTTGGTTTTATACAGTTTCACATTCTTTACAAACTAAGGATAAAATGGTGTTTTATTAACAAATTACAATTATAAACTAGAACTGCAAGCAGTTATCAACGGGTTCCAAGCCACCAGCGCCAGTCGCCCACCCGCCCCGCCCTCAACTTCGCCAGTCCTCACGCGGTCCCGCCCCAAAAACACGTTCTCCCGCCGGCGTCCCGTCAGCTCACTTCAACCGGCGCAATGAAACTAACACTCAGGATACGTCATTAAACCGGCTAAGCCTATACACATATCTTTCAGAGGCATGGCTGACTTCTCAATCGTGATTACAATGGAATTCCACTGTTTCCTTATCAAAGAACGTGAAGATGAGGTTACATCTCCAATCTGGTCCGGGAACGCCTTGGGGTCCTGCCGGAGGAGCTGGTGGACAAGGCCGGGGAGAGGACGGCCTGGAGCTCCTTAGTTGGGATGCTGCCCCCGCGACCCGGACCCGGATAAGCGGAGGAAGACGAAGACGAAGACGAATTTCAGGCTCTTGCGCCCATACACTTTTACCGGAGAAGAATAATAATAAATAATAATAAATAATGAAAAATCCGTAGAAAAACAATAGGGTTCCCTGCCCTTTGGGCTTGGAACCCTAAAAACATTTAGGTGGTAACAAACAAGAATTTATTCATAAAGATGTCTTTCCAAAGCTTAAGTGTGAAAGCTCAGTGGATTTGTCGGAATGTGATGTCATCAGCAGGCGCCGGACCCCGTGCGGATCTGGTACCGACACTAGGGGTAATTCTCAATGTCAAGGTGCCTTGCCTTGCGAGGTGATGTCTTGCAAGGCCAGGCTCCTTGCTTACGAGGACACTGTCCTTCCGTGATCAAAGAAAACGGTTAAATGGAACAGACTTTCATCACGTGACCACAGCTTCCACGGCGGTCACGTGACATGGGAGATAACGTTATATTTTACATGTATTAATTTCAATATAAATATGTAAGGAGGCTTTTACTTTTTAGATCGTGTATATGTTCATTAAATTAAAACGTATAAGTGAGTTACTACCCGCTAGCTACCAAAGCTGCAACTACTAAGCAACTAACCAACCATAGATAACTTTTTCGGATCTGAAAAAAACATTTTAAATTAGCTGACTTACTTTTAAACTTTAAAATTGTCCCCAAAGTAGCTGCTGGCTTCTGATCTGCCGTCCTTTTGAAAATACTGCGGTGTATTGTGGGTCATTTTTGGCCAAGGCTAGGCTACAAGTCACTTCCCACATATCCTTGCTCAGCTAGCTAAACGGCCGACAAACAGAGAACACACACCTCAGTAGAACATGAACATTGGAACCAATTGGAACACGTCTTGGCGGCTCCCGATGACGTATCGCCTAGGCAACCGGGGCGGGGCCAAGACATCAAGGCAAGGTTCCTTGACATTGAGAAACACCCCAGGACTTTATTTCTAGGGTACCATGTAGTATTTCTGGTCATTTATTAGTCAAAACCTAGATTCAGAACTAAAATTAAAGAATGGAATATTTCTGTAAATGGTGTTAAATTATGGAATAACCTTAAAAGGGAAATTAATAAAAACTATGTCAAAAAATTTTACCAAATTGAGTGTACTAAATAATTATGAAAATGTAAATTAAATCAACAATCATGATCAATCTGGAATTAAGAACATGAAAAGTTTAAAATGATCTGTACAGGTGCTGGCCAGTAAATTAGAATATCATCAAAAGGTTGAAAATATTTCAGTAATTCCATTCAAAACGTGAAACTTGTACATTATATTCATGCAATGCACACAGACCAATGTATTTCCGATGTTTATTACGTTTAATTTTGATATTTATAGGTGACAACCAATGAAAACATCAAATCTGGTATCTCAGAAAATTAGAATATTCTAAAGGCCAATGAAAAAATGTTTGTTTCTCTAATGTTGGCCAACTGAAAAGAATGAACATGAAAAGAATGTGCATGTATAGCACTCAATACTTAGTCGGGGCTCCTTTTGCCTCAATAACTGCAGTAATGCGGCGTGGCATGGACTCGATCAGTCTGTGGCACTGCTCAGGTGTTATGAGAGCCCAGGTTGCTCTGATAGTCGTCTTCAGCTCCTCTGCATTGTTGGGTCTAGCGTATTGCATCCTCCGCTTCACAATACCCCATAGATTTTCTATGGGGTTAAGGTCAGGCGAGTTTGCTGGCCAATCAAGGACAGGGATACCATGGTCCTTGAACCAGGTGCTGGTGGTTTTGGCACTGTGTGCAGGTGCCAAGTCCTGTTGAAAGGTGAAGTCTGCATCCCCATAAAGTTGGTCAGCAGCAGGAAGCATGAAGTGCTCTAAAACTTCCTGGTAGACGGCTGCATTGACCCTGGACCTCAGGAAACAGAGTGGGCCAACACCGGCAGATGACATGGCACCCCACACCATCACTGACGGTGGAAACTTTACACTGGACCTCATGCAACGTGGATTCTGTGCTTCTCCGCTCTTCCTCCAGACTCTGGGTCCTTGATTTCCAAAGGAAATGCAGAACTTGCTTTCATCAGAAAACATAACTTTGGACCACTCAGCATCAGTCCAGTCCTTTTTGTCCTTGGCCCAGGCGAGACGCTTCTTGCGCTGTTTCATGTTCAAGAGTGGCTTGACACACGGAATGCGACACCTGAATCCCATGTCTTTCATGAGTCTCCTCGTGGTGGTTCTTGAAGCGCTGACTCCAGCTGCAGTCCACTCTTTGTGGATCTCCCCCACATTTTTGAATGGGTTTGTCGTCACAATTCTCTGCAGGGTGCGGTTATCCCTAGAGCTTGTACACTTTTTTCTACCACATTTTTTCTATCCCTTCGCCTGTCTGTTAATGTGCTTGGACACAGAGCTCTGCGAACAGCCAGCTTCTTTAGCAATCACCTTTTGTGTCTTGCCCTCCTTGTGCAAGGTGTCAATGATTGTCTTTTGGACAGCTGTTAAGTCAGAAGTCTTCCCCATGATTGTGGTGCCTTCAAAACAAGACTGAGGGACCTTTTAAAGGCCTTTGCAGGTGTTTTGAGTAAATCAGCTGATTAGAGTGGCAGCAGGTGTCTTCTATATTCAGCCTTTTCAGAATATTCTAATTTTTTGAGATACCAAATTTGGAGTTTTCATTAGTTGTCACTTATGAATATCAAATTTAAATGTAATGAACATTGGAAATACATTGGTCTGTGTGCATTGCATGAATATAATGTACAAGTTTCACGTTTTGAATGGAATTACTGAAATATTTTCAACCTTTTGATGATATTCTAATTTACTGGCCAGCACCTGTATGTGTGTCTGACAAATGGAAATTGTACATTGTGTTGTAAATAAATAAATTATTTCTTCTGGAAAACGGGGCAGAAATTATGAGATGTTTTTCTTCATTCTGCTCCTTTTCATTCAAATTTGATTTTTTTGTTGTTATTTATATCTTGTTTATATGTTTTGTTTTTATTTTGAATGAAATAAATGATTAAAATAAAATAAATAAAAATCTACGAGATTTCTTAGATACGATATTTATCCTGCTCATATTTTTGAAAATCTTTGTTCCTGTGAAGTGCATCGTGATTTATATCCTTACAGGCGCTCTATATAAAAAAAGTTTCTCCGTCTTCTTTCTGTATAGATGACAACATGTTGATTAGATCATCTAAATGTACAATTTTTGTCATGCATGGCAAACTCTTTTGATCAGTTTTTGTAGGCTGTGAACCTGCATGATAGCATTTACGCTTAAAAATGTTGTTTTGTCAATGTATTCTAATATATGCGGCAATATGTTCAGTACACGTCAATTAAAACTGTGAAACACTCAGAGGTTTGTGGAAAAGCTGACTGTCCACTAGAATGAAACTAGACTACATGCATCACTTTAAACCGAAGCTCCACCTTTGAAGCTCCTGTGTGCTTTTGTGTGTCTGTATGTCTTTACTCTTTGAAACAGAAAATACAGAGAGAGGGAGAGAGGACCAGTTGGATCTATGTGTGAGCAGATCTATGTTGACCTTGCTTCTGGCGATGACCCTCAACCCCTGCACAAACACATTTACACACTGGCTCATCCCGGGCTCAAGACCACCATCACTGCCATGTTCCTGCTGTTTGAATCTAAAAAGCCTCGCCATCCATTGCCGCCTCCGATTTCAGGACATTTCAGGTGCAACTCTTCAAACACACACACTTAGACGTTCCTAAATATTTCTAACCTTTTTTTATCCAGAAAAAAAATCCAACTTTTATTCAGACTACCCCATAAGCAAAGTCAAATTGCAATCCTTCTGCTTCTACTCAATTTCCATGAACTGGAACCGACACAAGCTGGCCACTTCATTCTAACAGCATCTACCTGGAAAACACAAGTCATTTACTGCAGCAGTGACTCATAACACGAAAAAGGAATGCCAGTGAGCTAAGAAACACGTAGCGCTTAGCAAGCTCACTAAAATGTGCATAAACATGGGTTTGATTGTCCTCCATGGAAGGATGATTTCAGTCCTCATTAAGAAAGAGGAAGGGCGGAGGAAGTAAATAAATGTGTTTGAAAGTAGTCATGTGAGGTACACGACACACAGACACACACACAGCCTGAAGCGCAGAATACGGAATGCAGAATATCAGCAGGGGGATGGATTGAGATAGAATTTCATGCATCTGTGACAGTGTGTGTCCTGTCACTGTGACCCGATTGATTATGCACCCTGGCAACTTGGACAAGGGAGACAGCTGTTTGGCTGACTGGTTAGTGCATGTGACCTTCACCTGGGAGTCTGGGGATTGAATCCTGATTGGACCATTTTTTTTATATTCGCCACAGATCTCCCTGAAGAATTCACAACATTGACGGCTTCAGCAATGCTGTGCTACTCCGTGGATTTTCTCTTATTTGTTTTGCAAAAGCACGTCCTTTCATTTCTCCACCTCAACCACAAGTACCTCAATTTCTGCTTCTGTGAAATTGAGCTTCCTTGATCTGCTCATCTGCCATCGTCATTGGCGGAGCGCTGCAACAGCCGGCTTATGTATATGCATGAGGTCCACAAGGCACTTTGCATTGACTATTTATGGCAGTAAGTGGGCGTGGTGAGGGCGGGATGTGACTAAAATGCGGCTGAGAAACATTCTCGTTAGTCTCCGATTCATGAAGCAGAGATTGCGTCATACGCAATGTTTGATAAATGAGACCCCTGTTCACTTGCAAGAGAACCCACTACGTGAAATGAAACACACTTTCTAACAACACAAGGAACACCAAGGTTGAGGAGTGCATGTCAGGCTAAGAAAAGCCAAAAGCAAGAATTCAGTGAAGCAGTGGAAAACAAATAAGGTTTCAAAAGTCTCGTTGAGACATGTAAAGTCATGAGGAGGCATATAATCAGAGAACAAAACATAGTGGCTGCTTGCGGCTAAATATTTTATCCCGGCCAGTCAATGAACTGGGTTGTTATCCTTTGCATAGCTGTTTAGGAGTCAGAACACCAACTCAAATGAGTTCTGATGTTCCTCACCCAATGGAGCCGAGGCCCCCTGATTATGTTGGCATTAAAGGTTCTATTAAAGAGGCTTCCTCTCAAGAAATTTAAAAGTTTATTATTCTATCTGTGTGAGATCTACTAGTGATGGGAATTCCGGCTCTTTTTAGGGGGGCCGGCTCATTCGGCTCCCAACTGGCTCCTCAGATTTTCAGTTGCGTAAAGTATATTTATAACCCAAAAAAAATGCTAAACTATATGTAAAATTATTTACTAATGTAAAAAATGCAATATATCAAATATTTATCATTTATATGTATTTATTAACTGAACACTTTAAGAAATCTCAACTTTCCAACTGCTGTCGCTCATTTTCTCACCGTCTTCGTCGCACTCTCCTCTCTCGCCTTTTTCCTCCTCCTCATTACCTCTCGTCTCCCTCCGCCCGCATGTGCTCTGCTGTGTGTCTGAGTCTGATCCTCCATCCTCCCCACCCCTACTGCTCTTCATGTACAGTCTGGACACGCAGTTACACATGTTGACCAATCGCCTGTAGCTTTCACCAAAACAAGGGGTAGGGGGAGCGATGGCTCCCAATGACGAGCCGCTCCCATCGTTCACTTCATAGAGCCAGCTCTTAGAGCTCATTTGTTTGCGACCGACACATCACTAAGATCTACCGATACTGTCACCAAAAAAGCCAAAACATGATGCTTACACCACTATGTTTAAGAGATGATGCAACATTTGTGGGGTACCTTCTCAGACACTGTTGGTCTTAGTTACAAAGCTTTGGCACTGTTCATATGGTCCATTGGAAATTTAAGCCACTTGTAAATGGACTAAATCAGGTTCATACTGGTTGGTTACTGAATAGCATCGTCATCCTTGGATGGCTCAGATTGTTGTGAAAAAAATCTAATGATGGGATGGTAAACCTAGAGTACAACATTCTTACTGAATGTTGCAGGTTTAGTGCTTTGTTGATTGGTGGGTTTTCTCCTAATCATTCCAAATATGACTGACAGTTTTGTTGTGTGCAAGTTTGAAGGAACCTCCATGACCTCCAGATGTTGGACTAATAAAGTAGAATTACAAACTGCTTGTGTTTATGCACAATTTTATTCATTTTGTACTATTCCTTTGAGATGTCGGCAAAGAGAAATGACCAGTTGTAGATCTTGATCACCAACAAAAAAGTGGGATAGCAACAGTAAGAAGTATACCTTTGCACGTTTCATAACTTTGGCTCCATAATAAGAAAAGATGTCTCCCAACGCATATAGATGTAAAGCTGCAAGTGCTCGATAGATGTGAAGGATGACTGTAGTATTCAAAATTGTCAAGCTCATACCTGCGCACAATCTGTTAGTGTGCATCACTGCAGTGGGGATGATGTAACACTTTGAGGGATCTAGAAATCCTCTACTGATGAAACCCTTCATGAAGCCTAGAAATTCTTTGTTGACTTTTATCACACCCATGTATCCACCTGTCTGTCTGTTCTCATCAGCTACAGGGAGGGTTTGGCCCGAACACATGTCGAGCTAACTCTGCCTGTCACCATGAGATAACCGACACCAGCCCTGGCTGGGGCCGTCTGAGAAAATAGGCTGGGTTGCAGGGTTTGAGGAAGGGGGGAGTACCTCTCAGATTTGTCACGGAAAGTGTGAGAGTAGGGAACACTGATGCCAGGAGGAAGTGTTTGTTATCTATACATCTCATACTCAGGACTACCGATGGAGACCCTCTGTTGGCTCAAATGGCAAAGGGATATTCCAGCCAACTCATACTTGAATTGTACAGGGAGCAAGTGTATGGAGGCCCCTGTTCTCATCAGCATAACATGCCTCTGCCAGACCGAACAAATTACACTGCCAGGATCCCCTCCCCGCACGACCCCATCAGCAAAACAAGCTTGCATTACCTCTCAACCAGACTGTAGAAGTCTGCATGTTCTCTGAGCAAAGCTTCTTCTGTTGCAATAGATGCATAAGAGGAAACAAGCGCCTGATTACTCATTTAGTCCTATTTGTTTTCATCGGCAGGCTGTACTTTATCATATAATCTCAAGTCTTACGCTCACCACCTCTTAAACCCAAATCCCTTGATGAGAATCAAACAATTCATCTGCTGTACACTGATGGATGGATGAATGATATTGGCATTGAGCCTCTGGTTTCCAGAGGTGAAAACTCCCATGTTGAAAACAGAGACAGCTTTTAGTAGTGGTTGTTACTATAGACGGTGGTTTCATGGTTTGTTTGGTAAGAGGAAGGTGTATGTACAGCTGCCGTGTAGAGCATGGTAGGGTTGCAATTTATCTGTAATTAGTACAACACAAACATTGTTCAAGTGGTTGCATTCGGCCACAACTCTGTCTACTGAAAAATAAATAAACCTCAAATTTTATTAGCTAAATCCTTGCTTAGCTAACGCTTTGCTTGGTGAAGTAAAAACTGGGGAGTAAAACTATTGGAAATCTTTAACAGAATTAAGGATAAAGATCCAAGGTAATGGCCCAGATCTCACGCCAGATCTTGACCCTCTAGACATCTGTACATAAATTAAATTTGAAATTGAGTTGAAGAGTTAACATATTCATGAGGGGAACTAATGGATCCAAAGCATTTCCAGGTCAGAGAGGATAAATAACCCTCCAGCAAGTTCTTGGGATGCCTCAGGGTCTCCTCCTAGGGCCTAGACCACATCTGTCAGACACAAGGCGCGCCACATAATTTTATGTGGCCCGCGAGAGATTCAAGTGTCTAACATTAAGTCTATGCGCACATTGGCTATAACCTACATTTCCCATAATGCATGGCGATTGTGTCCTCAGTGCAGTGACTCACCACTAGGTTGCAGTGTATCCACTTCCATATTTAATTAATGCAACAAGTGATAATAACTGTCCACACATCATCCCAACATGTCCAGGAAGACAAAGATTGATGCAGAAGGAAGGGTGCTTCGTGTTTCAACAAAGATGGAACAAGTTGATGCTTCAAGGAGAAAAACCGGTATGTCTTTACAGTCATTAGCGTCCATGCTACTAGCATCAGCGTCTGCAGCGTTACCTCCTCTGCCTCGGACAAACTGAAAACACTCCTCTTACTCAGCACCGAGTTTACTCAGCAACTAGCCGACTTTGAAGCCCAGAAATGGATTTTAACAGCTCAGTAATCTGTTTGCTGCTGACATAGAAAGCGCACAGACCAACTCCCGACCGAGATGATTTAACTCCAGTTTAGCGACAGGCTCAAGTCACTATGACTCTGTGGCTGCTGCGGCTTTTATCCCCTCCCCGACCAACACAATCTCACACACAAGGCGTCAAAATATGACGCGTGACCAAGCCTCAATATATGACGAATCAGGATGCCCCAGCGCGTCAGGAGACGACGATCAGGGACAACAGCTGATGCATTATCCCAGAGTGTCGGTATCCGACGCTGGTGCTGAGACGGACATTAGAACTACTTGTGAACTACTTAACCTTCCCCTCACCCCAATCCTAACCTTAAGGTCACAGTTTATGGATCTTAAGGTTAGGATTGGGGTGAGGGGAAGGTTAAATAGTCGAATAATGTCCGTGTGACCGCACGCGTCAAACAGTGATGCCAGCAGAGCCACGTGACCCAGCGTGTCCCTGATCATCGTCTCCTGACGCACTGGGGCATCCCGATTCTTCATATATTGAGGCTTGGTCACACACGTCATATTTTGATGCCTTGGGTGTGAGAATGTGTTATCCCGACACAACTCCGTGGTCCAGATGCTATCCATGTCCAGCAGCACAAACCTGTGTGAGCAACTGTTTCTCACTGATGAACTCCTTCCTCAGCTCACAGCCCAACCCCACAGATGCAGGTCTGGCTGGAACAGGTGAGCATCACAGGAAATCAGAGTGGAGAAAACTGGGATTGAGTTATTTTGCTTTTATTAACCTTTTCTGCTCCAAAGCATGAAAGTTAATAGGTGAGATATTGCGTTTTCATTTTAAGAGAATTATTATTGTTTATTTTTGTTGTTGGCCTGTGCAAAAAGATTTCACCTACTTTAAAACAGGAAAGATAGAAGAATAGAATAGAAATAAAATAGAAAATCCCTTAATTGTCCCTCAGTGGGAAAAGCTTGGTGTCACAGCAGCAATAACATTCATTACAGGAGCAACAAAGGAGAGTAAAAAATAAGAACAAACAAGAGAACATAAAATAGAAACACTCAAGATTTAAAAAATAAATAAAAAATAAGAAGAAATGCTGGATATATGCAGATTTGAAGGAATACATTTTTTTTTAATTGAGACATAAGTAATGAATACCACTGATGTGTGCTTTATTTAAAATCGACTTGCTCGTGTGTAATTTGGTTATTCCACATTCAGTGTTACTGCAAAAAAAAAGTTTGTTTCCAAATAAAAAGGTTCAAGCGTTCATATCCGTAGATAAAGGAAAATGTGAACATTTACCGTCACTTTAGAAAAAAATTGAGTTTGGCCTGCGACTTCGTCCCAGTTTTTCATTTTGGCCCAGTGGGAATTTGAGTTCGACACCCCTGGCCTAGACAAAAGAAGTCGGTTGAGGTGACACTCTCCAAGCTCCCTCCAAATAGTGAAGACTGGGCAACCAACAGAGAAAGCTCTGTTCAGCCAATTGTATCTTTGGTCTCTTTCCTTTGATTATGAGTTGGACCAGTAAATCAATATAATTTGCCCTTCAGGTTAGCTCCTTTGCCACATGGCAGACTAGATGAAATCACACCCATTAATGATTTTTTTTAGTTAATTCTTGACACTGTAGCACACCACTGTACTTGCTCAATCTCAAAACAATGCATCCAGTTAGTATTAAGGGAAATAAAAAAGCATGACTGTATTTTAAAAACTAGATTTATTTCTGCTAAATCTTCTGAATAGGTTGTTTTTAACATGTGTCTGTAAAAGAAACAAAAAGTGTTTAGGTAGCTCTGATTTAGACCAAAATTAAGGACTAACATTCTGACCCCAGTCAAATTTAAATGCCAAGCATGCCCCCAATAAAAATAATAATAATAGAAAATGTAATAAATAAACATGCACCGCTTTAATACAGAGCAACAAATATTTTTCTTTAATTGGTGAAATTGAACCCTAAAGTAGGACAGCTGAAGCCTGTTTTACTGTTGACATGTTTTTCTGTTGCTTCAATCAGATGTTTTCATCAGTTAAAAATATGTTTATTGAAAGGCAAATGCTTCGTCTTTTTAAAGATGAATTGAATAAACAGTTTTTTAAATGGATAATCAACAAAAAGAGATGCGATTTTTTAAAGAGCAGATAACAAAGGCTTGAATTTCAAAGTGCTGCTTTGGTTGCAGTTTGAAATATCACGCACTGGTTCATTTGCAGTTAATTACATTTCCACCCAATAAATCTGATACAATAACCGTTTTCTTCCATCCTGTCCTCCTTTGATGGTTTTGATGGCGTTAAAAATACATCCTTGAACAAAATAACACCTTTTTGAATCCTTCGGTCCAAACAGAAGCTGCTGCGGCTCTGAAATAATGTACATCTGTACGGCAGATTGTCCTTGTGCCAAGTGGGAAATAACATTCATTAAAAGTGACAAATACCTGATTTGTAAAGGCATGGAGAGCAACACGTGCTAGATTGACAAGCGGGATGTGGATGGTGAGATAAAGACTTGCGAAAACGAGAAAAAAGGCTTTGTCAAGCAGGAGGAAGATTTCACGGATTACTTCCCAAAACTCTACTCTTTGAGGAAAACACAGGAAACGTTGCCTGTAGGTAACTTTCTGCAGTTCAAACCAAATTCAGAAACCGTTATAGATGCTTTTCCCAAAGCTAACCCTTTGACATCATAGTTTTTCCAGCTAGTTTTGATGCTAAAGCATATTTAGCAACAGAACACCACTGGTGTGAGAAGTTCTCCGCTCAATAATACCAAAAGGAGCAACGGCTGTCCGCTACGACTTCGACTTTAAGACAAACTACCAGAGTCCCAAAGGCCGTTTTCACAAAACAATACTGCCAATTTGCTGCAACGCTGAAGTGGCAACAGGGAGCTTTAGGTCCGTTCTGGCAGAAGTATCTTAGGGAAGATACCCGACGGGAAGGGGTATTCCTGTTCTGTTCATTAGCTAAAGAAGCCTTAAATCAGGCTTTACACTTCTACTAGACTTTCACATGCAGACCACAATTTGTGCAGTTGGGCAAGACAAACATATTTTGAATCATTTAAAAGACTTTTTACTAGAAATGTGAAAGTTTTAATTTGTTCCTGTCAATCTGATCTACTGTAGATTTCAAAAGCTTGTTGTAGCTAAACAATCGTTCACCTCAGCTTAGATGTCTGTAGACATTTCAGTAGCTATTTAGGTGCATTTTCCACCTGTGTATATCAATGTTTATTTATTTATTTAAATATCAATTTGATATTTGATCTAGATGTAATTAATGTAGAATAATTTGGTCCAATTGAGCCTCTACATTAATATACTATTGATAATGCGTGGAAGTATCTATTGGAAGAATTGCATGGACATTTTAGACATACAATTACATTCTAAAACCCCAAAGTACTTCTCAGAAAGTTGGTAATTGACGCTTGGAAATTTCTACCAATGTTGATCCATTTTTCAGTTATTTCTAAAAAAACTCATTAGAAGTAAAAAAAATTGTTTTGCTTCTGTGTTTGTTTGTTTTTTCCCTCCACATGGTACTTAAAGATGTGAGGCAATGACTTTATAACTTATTTCATTTCAAAACAATCCACTATAGAGTAAAATTCTGCACTAAAATCCTTTCAAGTCGCCCACTACAAGCAGTGCAGGTTACCAGGGCTAAATAATTACGGCATTAGTGTTATAAATCTGAATAATGCATTCATGTCCCGTGTATTTTCAAAGTGGACTCCCGATCCAATTTGTATTACACGTGAGTAACGCGTTCATTCATCTTTTAATTACATATCATTTCTGAGTCATACTGATAACAATGGATTACCCGCTGCAGAGTGTAACTAATTGTCAGACGCCTTCAGTACGAGTCAATCAAGAGTTTTCCACTAAGGAATCATCATTGCTGTAATTTAATATACTGAAATGTTCTATTCTGGAGTTGATTCTTCTCCTCTACATGTAATATTCATGGCAGCAGGTTCTTCCTTGAAACCCTCTCCAGTCCTCACCAGGTGGGAAAGCAGGCATGCTTCTCCCAACAAAAAATAAACCTCAGTCACTCTCCGCGCTTTTTATAGACTCCTCACTTAACGGTTAAGATGTCCCTGGGTTCCTCTTAGCTATTGTAATCCATACACAATACCCACACATTTAATGGGAGAGATGCCTGCAATAAAGCAGAGGGTGCATTTTGCAGGGAGCAATTTAGCCTTCAAACAATATGCCAGGGTTTGCCTTCCTGGGACAATATGGCTGTTAGGGCGCAGAGTCCCAGCTATCGTCATTACAGTTTGGAGTTGATGACGGCAAAATGAAAAGAGAGGAAGTGAATCACTTTTGGTTTCAAAAGGTAAGTATGTCAAAGTGGCAATAGCCCAGCATGGCTTCTGTTGATGTCCAGCAGCTCTCTCTTGTCTCAGTCAGCTTTTAGGCTGAACCTGCCGAAGCTAAAGGCGAGCCACTGTGAGCTTCCCTCTCGGATACACAATACCTGCAGCTCCCAAACCAGTCGAGACAATAAAAACCAATCATCCTCACTTCACCGGGACAATTACTGCACAAGCCAACTCCCCTGAGTTCCACTAGATAGTCCGCGAAAAAGTTCTTTTTTGTTACAGCAGGGGAAAAGAAAAAGTGTTTGTTTCTTTTCCTCAGGGATAAGTTACTCCAGAGTGAGAGCTGAAGCATGATGGGAGGATGTGGCAACATAAAGCTTCCTGTTCACAGCAAACCACTTGGAAATTGGTTGCAGTCTTCATTTAGCTGTGAATGTCTCCAGTTAAAGTTAGCCCAGGTAATTCAGATTGTGAAACCTAATATTTATAAAACACCAACAGCTGAGATAATGATAATCAAGTTATTAATTCTAGACTGTGCCAGAAAGGCATGATGCACCTTAGGCCTGGACTGTACTTGCTTTTTAACCTCGCATTGACACAAGTAGCAGGCTGCGTCTTTGTTCACATACTGTTGTTGCACTGCGCATAGTACTGGGGTGTTCCACTAGGGGGCACAGTAGAGAACCCAGACTAGAAAGGGAGCCCAAGTCTCCACCCCTTCAGGATAGGGAACCCAAGTCTCCACCCCTTCAGGTCGGCTCATGGGTCCCTGGAAGAATGAAAAGATGAATACAAGTCAACGGGGCTAAAAGAGCGATTTTCTAAACACCCTGGATTGCATGTTGTACTGCAATTTAAATGAAAATTAATGATGTGTGTTTCGACTATGACAGTCACGTACTTTGAGATTCATCATCTTGTAATAGTTTCTATTTAGCATGACTACAAATCAGACATCGATATGTGACGTCGCCACAGAATCTCCTCTCCCCTAGCATAGCTGCTACTTACCAAATGGCCAGGTTTATGGTGGCTCTTTCCTCCTGAAGGACAGATTTGAAGTTCGCTGAACTTACAGCCATTTTCCCTCCGTTTTTTCTGTGTCTGGTTTGATGACGTCACATTCGTGAAGTGCATTTGTAGTCTCGGATTTATTTTCACACAAAACTAAAATAGCGTGGATATTTTCTCTTTTTAAACATAAATAGTTTCAATTGTTAACGGCATACACAATAGATGACAGCTGTATGTATTTACCACTAGCTTATTTAAACAGCGGCTGATTAGTTCTTTTCTCGTTTAGTCCGACCTGTTCTATTTGCTGATTGGTTCATTTCTCAGTCCTCCCATCTTTTCCATTCTCTAATTGGATTTTGTTGTCTTCAATTTGTCGACCAAAATGTCAAACAATATTTGTCATGATTTAGTCTCTATTGAATTTTTTAAAAGTTTTTGTTTAGTTATAGTTCGTAAAAATGTATTTGTCTTTGTCTTCCTCCGCTTATCCGGGTCCGGGTCGCGGGGGGCAGCATCCCAACTAGGGAGCTCCAGACCGTCCTCTCCCCAGCCACCTCCACCAGTTCCTCCGGCAGGACCCCAAGGCGTTCCTGGACCAGATTGGAGATGTAACCTCTCCAACGTGTCCTGGGTCGACCCGGGGGCCTCCTGCCGGCAGGACATGCATGAAACACCTCCCCAGGGAGGCGTCCAGGAGGCATCCTGACCAGATGCCCAAACCACCTCAACTGACTCCTTTCGATCCGTGGGAGCAGCGGTTCTACTCCGAGTCCCTCCCGAATGTCCGAGCTCCTCACCCTATCTCTAAGGCTGAGCCAGGCCACCCTACGGAGGAAACTCATTTCAGCCGCTTGTGTCCGCCATCTCGTTCTTTCGGTCATTACCCAAAGCTCATGACCATAGGTGAGGATTGGGACGTAGATCGACCGGTAAATCGAGAGCCTGGCTTTCTGGCTCAGCTCCCTCTTCACCACGACAGATCGGCTCAGCGTCCGCATCACTGCAGACGCCGAACCAATCCGCCTGTCGATCTCCGATCCCTCCTACCCTCACTCGTGAACAAGACCCCGAGATACTTAAACTTCTCCACTTGAGGTAGGACCTCTCCCCCGACCCGGAGTTGGCAAAAAAAAAAAAAAAACTTTGTCAACAAAATTAACACTGGCACTAAAAGTTCACCTTGAGTCTAATTATCCATAGATGCTGACATTTTAAGTGCTAATTTTAGAAACTATTAAGATGTTCTTCCGTCTTTGTTCCACGTTACCAAGACTGGAAAATAATTTGTCCGATTGTGGGTTTAGATGTGTACTAAGATTAGTTTTCGCCCATGTTAACCTAGATTCTCGTGGGCATTGTTTTAAACTCCCAAAACAATCAGTGTTCAGGGTTGTAGCTGGAGAATCAACTAACAGTTGGTTTTGTTGCCTTGAGTTTATTTCAAACACAAGATGTTTAAGATGAAGAAGAGCAAAATGGCTGTTAGCATTGTGCATGCCATACCTTGGTGTACTTCATTAGGTGGTAATCACTATCTAAGCCTGTCATAAGCATTGACGAAGCCCACCACTAAATACATGTCCACTGTTAATTACCAGAGGCCATTTCTGTTAAATATCAGATTCCTTCCTCTAAACAGTGGGCAGTTCTCTTCTGCAGTCTCATCTGTCACTGTAAATGTCATCACTTTATTCTCTTGTTGGCGACTCTGACAGGCCCTACTTTGAGCCTCACTTTATCTTCCTCGCTGTCCATTCTTCTCGCTACAAAGACCCCCCCCCCCTCCCGCCGCCGCCTCCACCACCACTCAGTGCTGTATCCGCTTTCCACACGTGGCAAATGATTGCCCTGGTGAAGGTATTTTCTGTTTCAATCTTACATTTTCCCAAAGGGGAACAAAAAGGGGGAGAACAAGCTTTCTGCAGCTGGTTTCACTAAGAAAATTGTTCAGAATTGCCTCATTCCAAGGCAGATTAGCGAATGCATACAATCCGGGCTAAGTGCTATTGTGCACCACAATTTGGCCATTATACTTTGTCTTTTCCATTTAGGGAAGCCCTACCCAATTAAAGTAATACAGCCCCTTCAAATACCTGCTTCCAATTAAATCTGGGCGGTATTACCTGCCTTGATAGAGCTGGTCGTGGCTCCCCAACACTCACTTGCATTCATTAGACCTATTCAATGTGACGGAGCTGATGACAACGATTCAAGCCATTCTCCCTTCATCCCTCCCTCTTGCCACTCTTCTCCCTCTTTCAAATGGACTCTCACTTTCTTTCTGTCTTTTGTGTGTGTGTGCGTGTGTGTGTGCGTGTGTGTGTGTGTGTGTGTGTGTGTGTGTGTCCCTGCCTTTCTCTCTGTCACTTCTCAAAACCAGAAATGCCTGCCGCTCAGTCGGGAGACTCCGAATTGGCTGGAGAATAGAGAGTAGGGAGGGTCGCTCAATCTACATGGTCTTTTTGTCTTTCTTCAACATTTTCTCGCCTGCCTCTAGTTTTGTTTCCCAGGTAGCTTATTTTTTATTTTTTTCCACTTCATTGTGCGTTTTTTCAAACCTTTCGTCCATGCTGCTCGGTTGGCACCGTTTTAAAAATCCCACCGTTAAAAAGAAAGAGCTTGTCCAGGCCACTGACTCGATACACAATTTCAGTGTGTTAAAATAGTGCACAGAAGCAGGAGCTTGTGGGTGCTGGTGAAATGGAGGGGGTGTCAGAATGGCATCTCTGCTGGCTAAACACATAACCACCAGGTGTTTGTAGCCTTTGAGGAAAGATCTGCCATATCCAACTGTTCCAAGTGAACTCACAGCTAATGCAAAAAAACCTTTTCTTACTGTGTCACTTTATATAAAGCTGCAGTCATAATAAGCCAAGCAAATGGCAGATATACACCCAGTCTACCACAGTACTAAAACCGGTCCAATAGGAACCTATTTTAGATTTTATGAGAAATGATTTACCTGGAAAGGGACATCAGCTCCTCAAAGATTCACAGTAATGATATATTTTCCAAAATTTTTATGTCTAATTTATGTAATTATGTATACAAATAGGTAAATGAAGATGAAGTAGTTATGAACTGGATGGAAAATGTGCACAACAGCATTTGAGTTCTTAAAAAAATCTGTTAAACTATAAAAATTCAAAAAAAAAGGGAATGTTTGAAAGAAGTTATTTTACACGGGTTTTTTTCACCATATTTTTTGACATCCATTAAATTTGGACTCTGAATTCTTAAATAGATTTGAAACAAAACATTTTTCTATGTGAAAATTTTAAAGGTGTGGATCACTTGTTTAAGTAATAAATTTGCAGTGGTCTTGAATAGGAATGAATGCCTTGTAAGTCGTACTCTGGGGGAAAAAAATGCTCCTGTGCATCAGTTTCACATACTAGAAAACTGCCAGATCAGAGCAGAGCTAAACACGGCAGAATTTGGAGTCTTAATTCCTGATATTTGGACAACTCACCTCTGATTGGCTAACAACAAAGCACAGGGTATCCGCGGGTCCATAAAAAGTCTTAGAAAGTCTTAAATTTGCTTTTCCAAATTTAAAGCCTTAAAAATCCTTAAAAATGACAAATAATCCTTAAATACAGTTTCCAAAGGTCTTAAACAACCAAAGACCCAATAAACAACATTCTTTTATTTCTATAAAATGTTCGTGAATTTCTAGTATTTTTTGTGTATGATGTTGGCATAAGCGGAACTGTACACAGTTGGTTGTGAAAGGGGACTATTTTTAGATGAGCACATTAGCTGGTTAAGCTAGTGGGAGCTTGCACCATGGAGAAGAGCAAGTTTAATGGTAACTGGGTGGCTAATCAGGCAATAGCTGGAAATTGTAGCTTAAATTTCATTAGAAAAAAAAGAGCTTAAATTTGGCCCAAAAGGCCTTAAAAAGGTCTTAAATTTGGCTCCCTTAAACCTGCAGATACCCTGAAAGCAGCTCTACCACTGACTTGGCTTTGCAGTGTCGATGTTTACGCACCACAAATAATACAAGACTGGAGGAGTTCTGCTATGTGGTGGAGTAGTTAAACCTAAAATTTAGCTTGTACTAGCTCAGACATTCTCTGCTGTTTCTCAAACCAACAACAGCCTCGTCAAGAGTCAACATGGGTGAGTTCATGAATGTTAAGTGACAGTGTGATGTAGATCTGTCAGGGTTTTCTAATCCTAGAGTTTCACTGCCTATTTTTGATCAGAAGCTAATGCGGAAGATAGGTGTAGGAGACTGATTTTGTGACCAATTATAATCAGAAATAATAAATAAACAAGTATTTTTCTGTGTCGCACAACTTTAAAGGGTAAAAGCCGTTTTGTGCCCTGTTTTAGTGTGTCTCTCCAGCTGTAGCTCACTTCTTGAAACACGTTTATAAACCTGGACTGACGAGCTAACAGCTAACCCAACAACAACCAAAACAAAAGTGACCAAAATAAATGTGTAAAGTAAGTTTAACCGCTATGCAAATCTCTAGAAAATGACATTTGTACAACTGCACAGATTTTTTGAGCCGTTAGCTCATCATTCAGTGTAAACAGAGGCTGTCGGGATGCAAAAAGCTTTTCTTCAGAAATTGACGTGGCTGAAAAAAATCCCTTTCTTGAAAAAGGATGTTGTTTTTACATCTTTTATAGAAATGTTAGTGCAAATGTGCAGAAATTCAAGATTTTTCTTAGCCATTTATCATGCTTAATGGGGAAATTCGACAATATGCTTATTATATTTGACGACAGTGAAAAATAACAACATAGCACCAGTTCATAACTTCATTTTAGGCACAGAGTCACATGCCATGATAATGATCTGTTCCACACAACTCAAGCCAAGTTTTGAGCTCATTACCTGTCATTGTGATCTTCTTAAAGCAGCTAATATTTGTAATCTACCTTTGATAACTCCCCCCCTCTGCTTTTGGTTTTCCTCTGAGTGACATTTCATGAAAATGTAGGTGAAAATGACAGCAGGAGGAGGTGGGAGTGGAGGCGGTGGAGGGATTTCCATTACGAGTGTGACATTCTCAGGACCCTTCATGAGGAGACACCTCATGGTCCTTGCGCAGCAGACTGACTTATGAGATATCAGCTTTCTGTTGTCAGTCTGCTGGACGATGGGCAGCTCTGTCCTTCCATCCAGAAACGACCCAGAAGCCCTGATAGCCCAGGATGTGTGCGCTCTCCTTTGGATTTGATCATTTCACAAAAATCCTTGATCCAATGTGGTTTCCTGCTACTATTGGTTACGCAGCATTTCATCATAATTTACCTTTTAAAAGCATGTTAATTCAAGCTCCTGATATTTGACAGGTTTAATACACATTTTATATTTGTGCTCTAATTGAGGCCTTTTCTCCATTTCAGAGCATGCAGCCAATCAGATTTAAGCAAAGTAGGTCTGCGCGTTCCGACCTTGGGAGCCACGGCAACCCAGGGATCACGCCTTCCTTTGATATGCCGAATCAAAGATCCCTCTCTGCCAACTGAAGGCTGTTTTTGTTGGTTTTCTTTTTTTCTTCCTCCCCGTGTCCATGCTAAAAGGGAAATTGGCCGTGACTTTCATTCTCGTCGCTCACATGAAAGAAGGGAAAATGATCAACCTTTCTTACCTTGGGGAGGATTTTGAAGGATGTTTGACATGCTGCAGAAATAATGAGGCAGCGGGACGAGGCTTTTTAAATGAGTAAATAACATTTATTTAAAAACAAAAATAAATCAGAGATGCCCTCTGTTTTCCTCCCTTTGCTCTGCAGTGTTTCTGCTTTGATGCCCACTGGACTCTGAAGACGCATGAATGTATGCAACCACTTAGCAAAATGCAGAAAGGAGGAAAGGAAGCCGGATGGGAGAGAGAGAGAGATAAAGAATGACTAAATTCAGACCACATGGTTGAACAAATGGAGTCACCAGGGGCTATTTCTAGTCACGGTAGCTTTATGTAACTGAGAAAAACAAGACAAGTGGGCGAAGGATGAAGATGAATGACATTTATGAATGTTTACTGTCAGGATTTATTGAGAAATCAAAGCTATGTGATTATTTAGTGACTGCTGAAGGGCTCGTTCACAGGTGGAATAAAAAACACTTTTTAAAGCTGCATTTTAGCTAAATTAACTGTCTTAAGTTTTGTGTGAGATCAACAACAACCTCATGAAGAGGTCAAGCTCTGATATAAAAACACAAAAACAAATTCTGCATTAGAATAACACGCTAAAGCCAAAAGAGTGTTTCAAATGAGCAGGCTGGAAAATATTCCGTATCAGCAGAAGAGCAACATGCTGCAGGTATGGCAAGCTGTTGAGTCATAATGTGCTTCCAATCGTTCTATGACGGGCTATTTGTGTGATTTTTGATCGTAAAATTATAATAAAAGTGGGTTTACATGGTACATGTAGCGTTTTATTTAAATCTGTTTCAAAATGACCTACATAAGCATGGAGTTGCCACGTTATAACAACATAACTTTATTGTTCCAACAATATAACTTTCACATTTGTCCAATAAAAAAGTTACGTTGATACAATGTGCATATTTTTCACGTTTGTACAATTTCACGTTCTTACTATATAAATATTGTATAAGTGATATTTATATTGTAAGAACATGAAATTTATATTGTTAGAACAATAAAGTTAGGTAAAAACGTGATATTGCTCCAATTTCATTTTGCGTAGGTGACAGATTTATGTTGCCATAAAGACCAGATCTTTATTTATTTGGGTGTTTTGGGGTTTTTTCTTTGGGTCTTGAAATATTTACTCTTAACTGTTACATAGAGATAAAAATAGTCATTAATAAAGGTTAACAGAAGCTGACGAGGTTGATCATGAATCTGTGTGATTTGTAATGGATAAAAAAAAGCAGAACTTTCATTGACATTTAGCTGAAAGAACTAATATAGAGCTCACAAACCAACAATATAAACTCACAAAGGAGCCATGTCACGGAAAATCCCCTTTTGTGGAGATTTTTAGCATATCATGTTGTTGTGTCCTCATGAAACCCAATTTTTAACGGCATTTATGCATTTTCCTCTTTCAGCTGCAATTTTGGAATTTTATTTTGAAACTCCCAAAACGGCTTACTGTATAAGTTGTACATCACTTCGTCTTCCTGCTCCCAACATTAGGCCCTGCCCCCCCGGCCAGCTCAGGATATAGGCAACAGGTGTCATATAACTGACTTGGTATTCTGGTGGTACATGTGCTGGGCTAGCATGCAGTTTTGCCCGAGTCTCAACAGTAACTTTTATTTTTTAACTGCTCTTGCCAGTAATATGTTTGTAATCCTGTTTAAAATATAAGGACTAATACATATATTAGTACACACACACACTAGGGCTGTCACGGTAACCGCAAAAATAAAATATCGCAATATGAAGAAGCCCACCGCGCTGCATCATGGGCCACCGCGATTACTGAACTTGATTCAACTCAATGATGCATGTTGAGAAGGATGGCTGCACTGGTATCAAAATGAAACTTTACTTCGCTCCTTTGGGAGCACTTTGGCTTTCAGAACGTCAGCTGCTGCGCAGCCAGAGTCCTTGGGCGAGACAGAGCTGCCACCAGCGGCAAAAAATAACAATAAACGCTCGGAGACCTGCTGAAGTCTCCTGAAAAGCACTGCTTCTGCAACCGGCCCGAGGAGAGTTGGAGCCGAGCTGGAGCTCACTCGCTACCTGCAGGAGGAATGCAACAACCCTAAAGAAAACCCCCAGAGTCGCCAGAGTCGCACGCAAGTACGTGTGTGTTAGTGCAACGAGTGCACCATTCAAGAGGGTTTTCAGTGTTGCTGGAAATGTTGCCACCCCTCTCAGATCCTCTCTCAAACCGTATATGGTTAACATGCTGGTTTTCCTTGTGGGCAACAAGGATGTGACTGAGCTATAAATCACCGTCATTCGTGTGCGTGAAAGTGAAATGATAGTGCCCGCCCGCAGTGGTACACAGGGTCCGAAATAAAATGTTTGATTCACCGGCCAAGTTGGCTGGTAGATGATGAAAATCTACCGGCCAAGCATATTTTTTACCCGCCAAAATTCTAAAAGATTTAGATCTACCTAAAGCATGTTGTTCAGTGACTTGATGCAATTTGCTGGGTTCCTTATATAGGAAACATTATTTCTGATTGGCTTAATGAACTGACCTGAATTGGAATGTTTATTATGTGAAGTGCCTTGAGACGACTCTTGTCGTGATTTGGCGCTGTATAAATAAACTTGAATTGACTTGACTATATGATGTTGATTCCAAACAGAGGAGTGACAAAATAATTAAAACATCAATTAATAAGAAAAACAACTCTTTTGTCATTTTACTATTTATTTATTTATTTTTTAGATGTTTTTATGAACTCTTTATTTGAAATCTAGTCAGACTCCGTGTTTTCTCTGACATAGCCATTAGCGCCGAGACCGTGGGTATCACCAGTAGAGACTCAGATTGAGCCCGGGACATGGATGTGCAGGTAGTATGGCATTTGCTGTTTTCATGTTCTCGAATAGTCTCAAGCTTCATTGTCTTATTTCCTATGACAAACGAGTTGTTACAGTTCTTCTCTCGAGCGTGCTGGCAGCAAACGGTGCAGCTCATTTGCGCAGATTCTGGTTCATAATGTAGCCAGTGTCTTACGACTCCACCATCTCCGGTTCGCCACTTTTCACAAAATCTTCTGGTTGCCACTGGTCCTGGTGGTTTTTCATCCAGTTCGACAAGTTTTCTTTTGGAAGGCTGGCTGACTCCGGTTAAAAACCGCCACATTTCACCGCTAGTTTTAACACGAAGCTAACTTGATAAACTGATTGAATGGGATAGGTGGAAATGATGTTGGATGTGGGGCTCACGTTTCGCGTACGTTTGTGTACGTTGCATGCAGGCGGGAGGAGTATCACAGAAATCCATGGAAGATGACTGATAAACATAACTAATTTGGTGCAAACATTTACTCGCTATGTGGCAGATAGAGCTCAAACATTTACTCGCCAAATGGAGCAATTTGCTCGCATTTGGCGAGTGGCGAGTGTTAATTTCGGACCCTGCTGGTACATGTAATTTTTTATGCTTGATTTTAAACAACTAAACAAAACGGGGACTTGTTTCGTATTTGTTAGATGCTGCAGCCAAATTTGCATTTAAAAGTTTAACCTTCTCCTGAATTTAGTTGTTTTTAAGTTCAGTCGGACTCCGACTGTCGGAGAAACAAACGTTACTGCGATCTGTGTTGTTACTGCCCTTTGATCTGCATTCAGTAAAGTGTTATAAAAGAAGGCACGGCAATTTTTAACCTTTTTTAAATGTGTAAGTACCATGTTTCAAGGCAAACATTGCCATGAGTTCAGTAATTTAGTAATTAACAACCTTTTAGCAAAATAGATAGTACTGCAATAAAAAAAGTGCTGCAATAATATCGTACACCGCAATATTGAGCCACCCTGACTCACCGCAGGGGGAATTCCTCAACCGTGACAGCCCTAACACACACACACACACACACACACACACACACACACACACACACACACACACACACACACACACACACACACAGTGTGGCCAGTGTGAGTCCATGTGAGGTGAGCAGTGTGAATCAACTAAAATGCTGCTTGGAAAAGACCAAGTTCAAAGATGCTTATAGACATAATTATTTTTCAGAAAATAATCAATAAAATTAAACATAAAAACATTAAATGTGTTTCAGCTGGCTAATTAAATAACTGCTGACACCACAGATATTTGAACCCATGTCCGCACATGGCAACAGGACAGCACACAAAAATGCCCTCACCACTGGACTACCATAACCAACTGGTCCTAAATGCTGTTGTAGGCACATTTTGTCAGAGTGGGCATGGGCAGAGTTTTACTGAAACAAAGCATTTATTTCCAGCTTTAAATTCAGGCTAACAAAAATAACTCGTTTTTAAGATAAATGACATCTCAAGAGAGCCGACTGTAACCGTATAAAACTGTGCCGACTTTTGTTCTCAAAGGTTTAAAATAGCATGATATGGAACTTTAAAACATTATTAAAAGGGCACCTCAGGCATTTTTAATCCAGATACTGTTGTAAATTAAAGCTATGGAGCATTGTACTTTATTAAAGAAAAAAGTCAGAATGCAAATTGGCTGATTTTTCTTGAATTTTCTGAGATTTTTTACACCTCATGTATGAGTTTCAAGGGAAAAAATAAAGGAGATTTCCTGCCAAATTCCCCACGCCACCACTCCAACCCTGGGATTTTTTCCTTTTCCTCCTCAGCAGATGTTAGCGACTAGCTGGAATTACCACAGACACTAATCCTAGCCAGCTTTTAATTAATTTTACACAGACAGTAGTGCAGCGACCCTGTGAAAAAGGACGAGGCACACCCGACTAATCAGCCTTAGCCCCATGACATCACTCCTGGACCTGCCAAGCCGGCCAAAACAGGGGGACCGTAGGTAGTTTACTGTGGATACAAAGTGCCAATTTATCACTATAAGCAAATGCTAACCTAGGAGCGTTGCCCCCGGCAGAATTAATTGGCCCTCTCCCTGTCTGTGAAGTGTCTAGCCTTTTTAAAAAGACAGGCTGCCCCAGAGACCCTCACTCTCAACACTCTGCTCTAAGGAGCTGCACCGCCATTGGCTGATTGATATCCATGGAAACGCCTGTTTTACATAATCAGGAAGTGCTTGTGAAAGGAACATAGAGCTTGTGTGCTTCCTAAATATTTTTAAGAACGCATGACCAACATGACTAAACAAGTAGCAGGCCACATGTTTAATAAAAACCACTAACCCTAGAACTTGATTGCTCTGAAAAAGAAGAACTGGTAAGAATTGGAGAAAAAGCGTAAAACAAAGTAAGAAAAAGAGAAAATTAAAGAAAAAGAAAGTGAAACAGAGCACTCCACTTTGAGCCCTTCACCCCCACCATCTACTCTCTTTATCTGGCCTCTCTCATTTGGTTGAGAGTGCAGCCCTATCTCGCCGGCCCATCCGCGGTGTCTCCTTTCCCCGGCTCCTGTACTTGGGAGAATAATTAATCGGGCTAACAGGTAAGAGATACTGAGACGTGGCATAAGAGCAGCTTTCAGAGCTTTGTGTGTGTGGGGTTTCAACGCTGAAATGGATCAGGGCCCCTTTTCACCGGAGGAGCCGCTGAGAAGGGAAGTCAGCCATGAGCGGATCTCACCGGACAGCCAAAGCAACGCCTACCCTTCTTCAGCCTTCTCCTCACCTCTCACTTGTGTCGAGAGGCCGCTCAGGGCACCGGAGCAAACTCGAGGGCCCCTCTGGTCACCTTTCCCTGATCCGTCCTCCAACGAGAAACCAAAAATGAGTCACCTACATGTGGATTTGGTTTACATCTATCCCAAAAGTAGTCCCAGCTAAGAGAAATGAAAAGGAACCTGGATGTGACAGTACAGTTTGTTAAAGCAGCATGTTTCTGAAGAATTACTTCGTGCTGAAGGCTTCAGTTTCTTCCTGTGGGTGTCAGGGATTGACAGCAAGCAGAATGTAAAGTAATACTCCAGCTGACGTCAAAGTCGAAGGAATTGTGATGTGAAAAGTTTTTTTTTTCTTTATTTTTACAAAGCCAAAGTAAGATGTCGCGTTCTCGCAGATGAGTGATGCTTTAGACGAACAACCGGACGAGCTTGTTTCAGTGTAGCAGAGTCCAAAGTCTCGCCTGGCAGGTAATCAAAACTTTTGACATGCACCGATGAATTTTAGATGTAATTTTTCTAAAATTTGACAATGAACTCTAGACTTGCCCAAACACAAATAAACAGCAACACGATACTTAAAAGGAAAAATCACTTGTATTCCATTCTTTCCCCGTGTGGCTTAGCAGCGCGTCAGTTCCACGGCATCCGAGTGAGGCTCCTGCAAGGAGAACATTTCACAACCTTTACCTGTGTCACACCCTGAAAATAGACCACACACTTCTTTTCTTAGAGACTGAGAACGAACAAAGAGGCGTATTATTTTCAACAAAACATGGCCTTTGGAGAGATTTGTCCCTTAATGCAGACTCCCAAAAAAAGAAACCAAAGCATCACTTTTCTGGTGATGATTTGGAAACGTGTGCCATCCTCTCTTTCTCTTTCTACTCTGATTCTCATTAAAACTACAGAGATTCATGATTGTACTACGGATTCAAAGCAGGCAAACCCTCACTCCTCACTCCTAGCTGGTGACATATGGGAATGTCCCGAATCTGATTCTTGTCTAGGTATCTTGATGTAATTTCCCTGGGATCAGTCAGATATCCTGGGGCTAAACTGCAATGTTAGCAGCTGAACTTTCCCAATTTATAAAGAATTTTTCAGTGACGTCTTTTGTCTTCCTCCATCGATGAAGTAGGGCAGTTGGATGCTGTTTCATTGATTTCCACCTCAGAGCGCACAGCTGGACTCGGTTAGGGCGCCGATGCCATGCTGTCCAGCCCCTTGCAAGGCCACTAAAGAGGGAAGGTCTAACTCGGCTCGCGCTCTAAATTGGAGGGGGTGCTGTTTGGATGACCAAAAACCAATGGGACAGATATAATCCTCCTCTCCTTCATCTGTCTACCAGCTTCTCCCTTACTTTTCCTTTTGTCTTACCTCCCCCTGCTGGCAGCCTCTCCACTTTCCTTCTCCCTCTGAGGACTCTGGCTGGCTTTACAGCTTGAGAGAAGCTTAACGCAAGCAAGAAAAAAAAAAGCAGGCAATGCTTTTATTGCAGATTTGCATTTCACCAAATGCTGCGTCATGACTTTTAAAAAATGCAGAAATCCCCTCAGCGCAGTTGCAATTACCATTATTTTTACATTTCTACAAAGAAATGCTTCTGAATACTAAAACTGCTGCCGATTTTGCCACAGGGCCCTTCTCCCTCTCTCTCCCCCCATTCTCTATGCTGTAATCACTCCAAATTAAAGCAAAATGTTAGTGATTAATCAAAGATATTGATAACACCTCATCAGAGATGAAATCAATCTTGTAATGTCAGGGCTGGTGCCTAATCGTCTCACTCAGGTTCATCAGCAGTGATTGACAAGGTGAGGAAGAAGGACCTGAATAATGGAGGAGTACTGATATTTCTGCTGCTGCTACTGATCGCCTTCATCACCACGAGCATGAAAAGGATACTGCTGACAAATTCAATTACTTGAAAAATGACGGACTAATGGTCCGTTGTGATGATTTTATTTCACGAGTGTGTCTGCGTGTTTTAATGAAAGCTTACATTGTCGCTTCCTGCGAAGGGAGCGAATGCCCTGCACCAATTACGCTGCTGTCACCGAGGTGCGAGTTGTTGCCGTAATCGTCCCTCTTGTTCAGCAATCCAAGGACTAAGCTCTAAAACAACAAATGCACAAAGAGCCACTCATATTTTACTGTTTTTCCCCCCTTGGCTGCCTTCTTCCTCTTCACCCACTCACAAAGAAAAGAGATGTTATTCTTTGTTTTGGTCCAGTCTGAATTGGGTGCAACCTCTGCGCCACCGTCCATGGGTATGACCAGCAGAGGTAGAGGCCTTAAAGAGGGTGGAGGTCTACAGGTCTTGAGGGCAGGGGCGAAGGGGGAGTAGATGGAGGATGGGGCACATCTGCGGAGCAGAGAGAACGTTGTGCTCAAAGGACTGGGGAGAAAGAGGAGAGGCCTGCAAGGGTCAGTGACAAGTGGCACACATGGGGTGGGTGTGCGAGTGAAGTGGGGTGGAACAAGTGCTATAGAGGGGCCAGGGATTGTGTTTTTCCCATGGTCCGCTACCCCCTCCATCCCTCCCTTCATCCAAACCCCCTTTGCCCCATCTCGTGGTACTCACTCTCTCGTTGCCCTGTCAAGAAAGGAGCGGGCAGGCTCAGTTTCACTCCACAGGGCCGGTGTGTTTTCAATGAATTGATACAGATGAAGAAGTTCAACACAATGGATGGATTACCTCAGCCAAAATAGTGTGGATCCCCCACCCCATCCTTTCACCTCGCCCCAACCATGACCCACCTCCTCCCTCTGCCACCCTCCATAACCCCACCCATCCTTTATCCTCCTCTGTGACACAGCCCCACAAACATCACTGGGGTACACGCAGTTCTCACAGCCGTAAAACTGAATTTACTATCAAAACCTTTGTGATGTTTAACCAAAACCACAAGTCAGAATACGCATATATTAAAAAATACCTACCTTAGGCACAGTTTTGCTAAATAAATTGAGAAACGGTGGAAAAATAAGCTGTTCGACCCATTTTCTACCCTAACCCTACAAAAAGCGAAGGCCGTTTACCTTTTCAGAAGTCCTTAGGTTGACTTTAGTGTGTAACCTCCCAATGTACGTCACTTAGACATTAACCAGTTAATAATCTGGGCAGAGATAGGGTTTATTATAGTTATATTTACCCCAAAACTAAAAGTTGGATTTTTTTTTTAAAGGTTTCATTAAGATAAAAACATTTTGAAATTCACAAAACTAATGTAACACACTTTAACTTTGTGCTGCTGGTGCCATAATATTTTAGTAGGACTGTTTTTTTTATTATTATTCAAATGCTGGCAGATATTAGCTATAGTGGGAGAGATGCCAAAATAAGTGCACGAGAGCAGATTTTGTTGGAATTTTAAGAAAGTGAACTTGGTTCAGAATTTCAAATAGAGAATTTTGTGTGTAAATCTGTGTGAGATGAACTTTTAACTAGTTCAGTGGCTGAAGTTTCATTGAAAGCCAAAATGGTACCATTTTGGCTTTCAATGAAACCTATGTAATGGAGGTTTCTGGAAGCTTCTTTCAAAACAACAAAGTGGTTCAGAAAGACGTTAAACAGCAACGTTACCAGTCTGACAACCAAAGACAACAGTCTTAAAAGTAAAATCGACATGGCACTTTGCAAAAGGTGAATCCTGCCACTATCAGCACTGAAATGCCACTAAACATAAAATTGATTATAGCTTCATGTCAGTTTGAAAAAAAAAAGTTAGTAAAATATTATTTTACAGATGTCTACAAATTTCACACTATTGGTTTGTTTACATAGAAATGTAAATATTAGCGGTATAAATCAGCTGCCGAGCTAGCTACCAGTATAACCTTGAATTGTGAATTTCGGGGCAATGGTTATAAATTGTCATTTGAATGAAGTAGTGTAAATTTTTCATTTATAAATACCTTCAAGTAACTTTATTACTGGTTCCACTCAGTGTTGCCAACTGAGCGACTTTGCCGCTGTTCCTAACAACTTTTTTTCCAAAGAGCGCCTAGCAACAATTCTCAGGACCCATTGCTACTTTCTGTAGAGCTTTCATATAGATATTCCCTACAGATTAGCAACAAAGAAACCATTTGCACTCTGAACCGTTCTTCCGGGAGTAAGGAAAGAGAACGATAATCTGCACATATGCACGAGGACTGACCAATCATAAACCGTATTCGGCCGGGCCGATTCGCCGAAGACAAAGGTACTGTTGCAGAGCTGGAGAGTGCCGACTTACGTCTGCTGCTGCTGCAGACTCACGCTTCTACTAGAGACGGCGCAGGCGTCAACCTGCCATCTCTGGTTCTGCAACCATCAGACACTTTGGCTTTTCCTGCATTTGGCAAATAAAGTTAACGGGAGTTTCAACTACCGTCCCGTTTACACATGCAGCTCTGTGGCTCATCTGAATTTCCTTCATTGACACAGGGATGGTTATACTATGAGACACCCGCTTCCTTTTGCTCTGTGCACCGTTATAATAACGATGGAGAGAATACACAACAGAGAAGTTGAGAAACTATGAGGCATAAAAAAACTGCTTTTTAGGAAAATGTCTGTGAGAATGAGGAGAGCAGGAGGTCTGAGTTATATCCTACAACAGAACTGTTTGGATCACCACACCATATCTGTCTTAATGTCACTTTATTGATACTTTTGGAATTCATTGTACATATCAAAGCAATTTGGGACATTTTAATCATACTAATTAATATATATATATGATGACATCATCAATATGTAAATTAGCATGTAACGTCATCTGGCGACATCTAGCAACTTTTGGGGGGAACTTCAGCTACTTTCAGTCAAAAACTGTTGGCAACACTGGTTCCACTGTGGCTAGCCGTTAGCTCCTATATCTAATTATAACTAGTCTCAATTTCTTCAAAATGATCATAGAGCCACCTAAAAAAACTTCATAGGGTGCCATGTTGGCTTTATAAAAGGCCTAAAAATGGTGTGGTTGGCTGAAACCCCCCTTTTTTATGATTATTTCTGATTAAAATCAGTCACTCTGAGTTTTTCATGCAGGCTGCACATAAAAATAGTCTCCTACACCTGCAATTGCTTCTTCCCTGACACATCTACCTCTCACTGTCATTTAATGTTCATGCATCCATCTCCTCACAACGGGGGAGGCTGTTGTTGGTTTAGCGTCCAGGAAATAGCAGAGAACGTATCAGCTAAAAGCTAACCGTTAGCATTAGCAACTCCAAAACATGGCAGAACTCCAAGCTTGTGTTATTTGTGGAGATAAAACATCAACGTTGCAAGTCAGTGGTAGAGTGGCATTGCTAATCTGAGGATAGAAGTTCAAATTTCAGGAGATAAATCTCCGAAATCTACCATTGGAAGGCAAGATGTGATGTCGGTAACTTCAGTTCCCGGTAACGTTGCACGGGTATATTGTGTCCCCCCCCCCCCCCCGAGAATGACTTACAAGGTATTTATTCTTGCTAGAGACCACTGCAAATGTATTGATTAAATAAGTCACCCACAGCTTTAAATTGTATGATTTTTCTGACTTAAAATGTCCTGAACCTGTACACTTCAAGGCTCCGCCCCATGACTGTGGCTGTAGTAGGGAGTGGAGGTGTCCTTAGCTGTCTGGGCTAATGGCTACGAATGGTCCCTAATGCACACTTCAACCAATAAATCACACGTACAGGAGCCTGCTTAGACATTCAGCAGCTTGGCTCAACCACTCAGCTCCATCACACACAGAGATTAATGAGCACACACCCATTTACCTTGTAGCAGCAGACAGCCAGGTGCACAAACACACACACACACACACACACACACACACACACACACACACACACACACACACAGGCAAAAATAAAAAAATGTATTAAAAAAAGATTTATATAAAGACTTTTCCATTTACCGCCATTATCTTTCAGGGCTGTTCTTAAGCTGAAACCAAAGCACTTGGAAAACTTCCTTCTATTCACTCTAAATTAAAACGGTATTTAATAACAACCCAGGAATACAGACACACTTTGTCAAACTGTCACACACTTATTTCCATCTAGGCGACAAAACATCTCCTCACAAATATCACCTCAGTGTCGGTCAAGAAAAAGGAAACACAAGAAACAGCTGAATGATTAATAGGCAGCACATGAGACGTACAACTCTTCCTTTCTCCGAGTTTGGGTAAACTTTCTCCCCCGGGAGGACGCTGCATCCTTTAGATCTTTCATTTGTGGAGTTATTACGATCACATTTCAGAAATCCAACGTGACAAACCGAATGAGTTCTCCAAATGTTTATCTTAGCGAGAAATAATGCACTCAACTAACCATATCTCTGCTGCTATCATCATCGCTCGGGCTATTTACAAACTGTATCTATTAGTCATTTTTTGAGCAATTAAATTAGGCTGGGTCACACTCGAGCAATAATATGATTTTAATTGCAAGGGGCAAGACTAATTCAACTATCTCTGGATCGCTTGGCGGGGGCAAATGAAGCGCTCATTTGGGGGACAATGGAGGGAAAACCGAGGAGGAAAAGGGGGAGATATCACGGAGAAGAGAGTTTGGGTTTCAATTAATGTGAAGATGAACTGATGAAGGAGCAAAAAGGCAGTGATGGGAAGTGAAATCAAAATAATACACAGTTTTATCGCCTGGTAGTTTATTCAGCTGGGTGTAGCGGGATGAAAAGACAAATATCTGCAATTATAAGTTAGTCAGCTGATTCTCCTCAAAAAGTTTAAAGCAACCTGCAGATTCGGGTCAAAGAAACCAAAGGTGCATTTAATGTTTTGGGGGACCTCGGCAATCACACATTCAATTCAATTCAAGTTTATTTATATAGCCCCAAATCACGACAAGAGTCGTCTCAAGGACCTTCACACAGTAAACATTGCAAGACAGGTCAGTTAATTAAGCCAATCAGTAAAAAGTTTCCTATATGAGGAACCCAGCAGGTTGCATCAAGTCACTGACTAGTGTCAGTGACTTTACAGCAATCCTCATACTAAGCAAGCATTTAGCAACAGTGGAGAGGAAAACTCCCTTTTAACAGGAAGAAACCTCCAGAGAATCCTGGCTCAGTATAAGCAGCCATCCTCTATGACTCACTGGGGATGGAGAAGACAGAGCGGACACACACGCACGCACACACACACACACACACACACACACACACGCACACACGCACACACACCATATGTACCAAGTAGTGTTTCTATAGTTACATTGTGATTTCTTAGTAAATATTCTATTTGGTGAGAGATAAACTTTATTGTATTTATCCTAGTGAATCTATAATTAAACGGGTAAACTGGTAGTAGCACATTCAATGTCAAAGAAAGCAATATGTTATTATCAGGGGAGGGAGAGTGTGGGAACATGGAGCACATACCATTTATTCACCTGTTAGTATTATTTTATTGTACCATTCGAGTAATTATATGACTTTTTATTTAGACAAATGAACAGAAACCTTGTTAATATGTCACATCTGTAGATCCACACATCTTTGTATAAAAACTGATAATCATGTTAACACTCTATAAAGATTAAAAGTTTTTGGTCATTTTTTTTGGATTATAATTCATTGAATCCATCAAACATTTTTGTGAATACTTCAGAAAGCCACTACTGGGCATACTGAGAGGAGGGGCACATCCAGAGGTGGTTTGCAAAACTTGTGGATGGGACGAGCAAAAGCTCGTAGAAAATGATGAAAAATAAATAATTCAGGGTCGCCCTCACCAACCAGACCAGTGAAATGGGACACCATGTGGTGCCTTGGGTATTTGTCTCATTGCAACAATAGATATTTGAAATGGACTTTGCTATTGAATAAACTATATTAATCAACTAATACGGCCAGCTTACCTTTAAAGGTGTGGTTGACTGAAAACAAAAACTATTTTTTCTGATTATAATCAGTGAATCTGAGTTTTTCATGCAGCCTGAACAAGAATATAGTCTCCTACACCTATGTCCTGCTTTAGCTTCTGATAGAAAACAGAAGATGAAACTCTAGGATTTGAAAATCCTGACAGGTCGACATCACACTGTGATGTAGCCTTCATGGACTCACCCATCTTGACTTACGGGGAAGGCTGTTGTTGGTTTAACATCCAGGAAACAGCAGAGAACACCTCCGCTAGTAGAAGCTAACTGTTAACATTAGCAACTTCACCACACGGCAGAACTCCTTCAGCCTTGTGTTATTTGTACAGATAAAACATCAATGTTGCAGAGTAAACTGAGTCAGTGGTAGCCAATCCGAGGCGAGATGTCCAAATATCAGGAAATAAGACTCCTGTTCCTGCCGTCTGAAGCTCAGCTCTGATGTGGCCCACTTCTAGTTCCTGAAACCAGAGCTTGACTTACAAGGCATGCATTCCTACTGTAGACCACTGCAAGTATATTGGTTAAACACGTGATCCACACCTTTAGGTCTGTTGCTTGAGCAACACCATCAGGTTAATCTCCCCGCACCCCGCCAGCTCCGTCTGAGGCCGATGCATTCATGGCCCTATGACTCTGATGCCTCGTTACAAACATAGAGTTGCTTTCTTCTACAATAACCTCTTAAAAAGTCACGTTGGTGTGGAAAAACATGACAGACAATAGCAGAAGCATCTACAATGTAGTGCAATTAGTCAAATCCAGTGGTCACACCTTTAAGATGGGGTGTTCACTTTTTAGGACGTCCTATATTTCCCACAGAAGCCAGCCCAGAAGGAATGACTAAAAATGTTCTAACTTAAAAGAACACTGAAGATCAATGACTGCATTTTATAAATCAGCTTTTATAACTGTTATTTGAACATTTCTAATTAAATATTAAATTATAAATTGGCTTACCATACAGGTTGTTACTGATTGCTTTTCAGAATAAGACTCTGTTTTCTACAACACCAACTACAAGGTGCATAGTACAGTTTATTTGTGAAGATCTGTTAAGTTGTGTGCACATGACGGATTTTTGAAGATAACTAATTCTGATTTAGCTAGTACAGTAAAGGAGAACCACACCAGTAGGAGGCAGTGATGAAAACAAATGATGAGCTAAAAAAAAGCTGAAGTGCTTTAGTAAGCAGAACCTAGCAAAATCATCTGATGTTAGATTTATTAGCTAATTTTCAGGATTAGCCAAGCATATTTTGCTTACACCAATGGCATTTTTTTACTCTAAACACAAAAAATCTGATCATATTTAAGAATATTTGTCTATTTTAAGTAATGCTTTTTTCTAGACAAGAATTTTTAGGCAAAAAATAAGACAAAAAATGTCTAAAAATGAAGCTTTTCTTGAAAATCTTTTTTTTTTAGTGCAAGGTGCTCCAAAGCAATATGAATGTTTACTTGTTGAATCTTTTATCAGTTTTGTTTTTATCTCCCTCCTCCTCTGTGTGTGTTATCTATGCAGCACCTGTACGGAGCTTTGCATCGCGGCTGCGTGGAGCTGATTAGAGCAGTGATAGATGGGAGGGTGGATGACCTTAGCTTCCGACTAAACACAAGGTTGGACATTTGTCTCCTGGCTGCATTTGCATGCTTTCCGCCTGTTTATGCCAATTTTTCACTATAACTCGCTTTGCCACTTTTTTCCAGCAAGGTCCTTAGAATGAAAGTTTAAAATGGGTTATGATGAAGCACTTTCATTCAAATGAATCCACACAGTTGAAAAATAATGTAAAAAAATTCTGCGAGTTTCCTCATGCCTTTCCTGTCAGCAGCATCAAAGACTAATTAAAGTACACTGGTGCAGAAAATTATCACACAAGCACAGCAAGAAATGTAAAAAAAATATTTTAAATGTCCACACACACCTCAAAAAGTCAGGCATTAACCTTCCACCACCCACATAAACACACACGCAGCACGCTGATGAATGGCCTGTCATTGCGTTTGGTGATCAGTGAATTATTTACACTCATATGCCTTCAGTAATGCAGAAGCCAAGTCTTAACTAATTACTGTGCAGCCACCAGACCCACCCACCCAAAACACATGACAGGGTCCGCTGAGGCACGACACTACTCACACAATCCAACACCAAGAATCTGAGCGTAACGTCGTTACGAGCGATAAAATAAGTTCATTTTGTTGATCTGAACGAACACCAACGTGATTGTTGAGATCTTTTGAAGTCTTACCTGCTGTAGAAAACTATTAGAACAACATAAGACTGGAGAAAAACAGAAAGGAGACAAGCTACTCACATCTCGGTCAGATAAAAAGCAGAAATAAAATAAAGTGAAATAAATTTAAATCTGAAAAATTAGATTTTTGTTATATTTTATTAATAAATCAGTCACAGTTAACAGTTAACATCACAATCTTTTTAACGTTGCAATGCATTGTGGGATGTAACCCTAGACAAGCTGGCATGTCTTTTACATCGGTGCCACTACTTATGGGTCTGAGTCGCTCCATTCATCTCAGAGTTGTAGCTTTGTTTGCACAGGTTCTGCTCCAGCTACCAGACCCAGGTTCTGCTCCAGCTACTAGACCCAGATTCTGCTCCAGCTACCAGACCAGGCTCTACTGGGGTGAGTCAATAACAATGCCTCCGAAAAGAAACAATGGTACTGAGGGGGAACTGGAAGAGATAAAGAACTCACTGAGCTTTATGTCAGAAGAAATTACAACAGTCTCTAAACAACAGAAAGCGATAATGGAATTAGTGGAGGAGGTTAAAGTCCTAAGAAGAAAAAAATGAGGAAAAGGACAAGAAAATCACCTTACTGGAAGAAACAGTGTCAGAACTGGAACAATATTCAAGAATAAATGATGTAATAGTGACAGGACTTGAAACAACACACCAAACTTATGCAAGAGCAACAGCTACAGAGAGTGGAGAACCACCTGAACAAGAATTAAACAACTTAGAAAGGCAGGGAATGGACTTCCTTGGTAGCAAAGGGATACATCTAGAGGCCAAGGACATAGAGGGATGTCATCCTCTTCCACGTAAAAATAAAAATCAGAAACCTGCAATCCCTATCAGATTTATGAACAAAAAACACAAGAAAGGACTGCTTAAACAAGGAAGGAAGCTAAAGGGAACCAATGTATATATAAATGAACACCTAATCAAGAAAAATGCAGACATCGCAAGGCAAGCGAGACTTTTGAGAAAGCAAAAGAAAATACAGTCAACATGCACTTCAAACGGTATTCATTAAACTGAATGGGTCTCCGGAGCAGGCAAAGATTCTGATCATTAAGGAACTAACAGAACTAGAAAAATACAAGTGATACATGAGTAAATAAAACAAGTTTACAAACTATGGTTAAGATCATCAGAATTTATGCTTCCAAACTTATTTTGGATACTGTAAAAACAGCATGATAACTCTGTTTGATATTGGTCTTGATTCAAACTGGCAAAAATCACTCAAATGAAATGGATACAGATGATAAAATATACGATATTGACAATAAAATAGATGGAAATTTATACGAATTAAACATAAGTTGTGATTATATTGGAGAAGAACAATTGCACTGTGGGAGAATGACTAAGGACACATGTCACTTATCCACATTAATAGTAGAAGCTTATTTCCTAAGTTATTCATTATCAAAGATTATTTAAATAAATTCAAAAACAAATTTAGTGTGATTGCTATAACAGAGACTCAAAGATCATATGATGGATGAAGTACAAATGGAAGGGTATGAACTTTATTTTATAAATAGAAAAAATAAAAGAGGTGGTGGGGTTGCCCTGTACATTAAATCAGATCTAAAATGTAAACTAGTTAAGGTAATGAAAATGATGGAAGATAATGTTATGGAAATTGTAACGGTAGAAATCAGCAATTATGCTGCTAAAAATACTTTAATTAGATGTGTTTGTAGAGCACCAGGATCATGTACTGGGACATTTAATGAAAAAAAATTATTGAATTGGTTGATCACATTAAATATAAAACATTATTTCTATGTGGGGACTTTAATATTAATTTAGAACATGAGGCTGGACAGATAACTAAGGATTTTCAGATTCACTGTATTGTGTAGGTTTATTTCCCTTGATAAACAAGCCAACTAGAATTACATCTCGGACTGCAACAATCACTGATAATATATTCACTAACAATAAGGACGATGTCAGGAAAACAGGGATATTAATGACTGATATTAGTGACCACCTACCTGTTTTTGCAGTCTTCAAATACAAACATTCCATAAAACTAAACATCACCATGAACTACAGAAGAGATAAATAAATAAATTAAAGCCATGGAGGCATTTAACAAAGATCTTAATAAACAAAATTGGAAGGAGGTATACATCAGTGATGTCAACGCTGCATACACATCTTTCATGAAAATACTGTTGAAGTCATATAATGATAACTGCTAATTAATCAAATCTACAGGTAAAAGGGAAAATCAACCTTGGATGACTAAGGGATTAAAGAATGCGTGTGCAAAAAATAATAATTTATATAGGAGTTTTTTATTGCAAACAAGGGAAGCAGAAGATAGATATAAAAATAAAGTGGTAACAATAATTAGGAAGCAAAAAAAAAAAGATTCTTATGGTAATCTATTGAATCAGAATAAAAATAACACAAAAGCTACTTGGGGAATAATAAACAGTGTGACTAATAGAGAGAAAACAAAATCCAGTATTCCAAATCACTTTGTCAAGGACAAAAAATATATTTATGATGATAAAGAAATCACTGATGAGTTTAATGATTGTTTTGTAAATGTAGGTAGGAGTTTGATGGAGAACAAACCAATAATAGAAGATAAATTGACCACAATGATTAGTATTGTCGATAGTATCGTCCTTGACAAAGTAGATAAAGAAGAAATACGAAACATTGTAAAAAAACTGTGGAAAAAAACAATCAACCGATTGTCAGGACCTGGACATGATAACTGTTAAAACCATCATAGAATCTGTCATTGAACCATTCACTTACTTTTGTAATCTATCACTTTCTACTTGAAATTTTCCTGACGCAATGAAAACAGCGAAAGTCATTCCTTTGTACAAGAGTGGTGATAAACATAGTTTCAATAATTACAGGCCGGGGTCACTGCTTCCACAGTTTTCTAAAATATTGGAAAAATATTTGTATCAAGGTTGGATAAATTCATGGAAAAAAAAATATTTTAAACAATGAACAATACGGGTTTAGAACTAAACATTCCACAGCAATGGCAATAATGGAATTAACGGATAAAATATCAACAGCAATTGACAATAAAAAATGACTTTGTTAGTGTTTTCATTGATTTGAAAAAAGCTTTTGACGTCAATGATCACTCAAGGTTACTTCGAAAATTAAGTCAGTATGGAATAAGAGGTGTGGCTCATCAATGGGTTAAAACTTATTTAGAAAAAAGGAAACAGTTTGTTCAGATAAAGGACCATAAATCAAAACTATGTGAAATTAATTGTGGAGTGCCACAAGGGTCGGTCCTCGAAACAAAACTGGCTTTTTTGTTTTTAACGGTAAATGTATCTAAGACACTCGGTGCCATTCTATTTGCAGATGATACAACACTTTTACTCAGGATCAAATATTGAGGAGGTGGCTAAAGTGAGAAATGATGAATTGATTAAAATTAAAAACTGGTTTGATATAAATAGATTGACACTGAATCTTAATTAAAAAATGTATACTGTTTAATGATAAAAAGAACAGTGATGTGTCATTGGAAATAGATGGGATTGAAATTCAAAGAGTAAAAGAAACTAAATTTCTTGGAGTTCTTATTGATGAAGACTTGTCATGGAAATCCCATATTGGTTACATAAAAGGTAAAATTGCCAAATCCTTAGGAGTATTACATAGAGTCAAGTTTTTACTGACTAATTCTGGTTTGTTGGCATTGTACAATTCACTGATTGTTCCATACTTGACTTATTGTGTAAAAATCTGGGGAGCAACATAAAAAAACATACACAACCCTTATTTATTTTACAGAAAAGAGCTCTGAGAATCATCAATTATAGTGGCTGTAGAGATCCATCAAACCCATTGTTTATTAAATATAAATCACTGAAATTTCATGATTTAAAAGACTGGAAAATCATACAAACCATGTATAAAGCCAATTTAGGTACTCTGCCAACAAACATTCAGGGGATAGTTTAGGGACAGAAGATCCCTATAAGAATAATAAAATAATAAAAATGCAACAATAAAACGTAATACTGGTGCTTTGTAACAAAGTAACACTCTGTGGGAGTTAACTTGGTGAACTTATTCACCCTGGACAGGAAATAATTGCACATAAGAAACATAAATAAGAATAAATAAATAAATAAATAAATAAATAAATAAATAAATAAATAAATAAATAAATAATAAAGTTCCAAAACAATAATTTGTTTTCAAAGTTCAAAGAAGTGGAGCCACACAACATGAGTTCATAAAGCTGGCGCCATCTGCTGGATAGGTAGCGCAATATTGGCCATATCGGCCATCTTTTTGGCCGATAGCCGATACTGTTAATGACCACAATATCGGCCGGCCCTATATATATATATATATATATATATATATATACATGGGGGGGTTGTTCACCATTCATTCTGTCGATGAGAGACTAAATGAATGGTATTTTCATTGTTTACAGTAAAGATCCGTTCAAAAGATTCTATTTGTTGGTTAACGTCACATCACTGCAACATACATAATTTCATGAGCGTGTCTTTTGTTTCAAAAGCTGAAATTATAAGTCTGAAAATTGTAAAATCTCTCTACATCTTAAAAAAATACCAGCTACTTGAGCCACAGTCCAGCATCACGTAAACAACCTCTACTGTTACCCACAGTGCATCCTGGTATCATTCATTCGACTCACATTGTGAGCACCTTGTCTGTCATACAGGTCGTGTATACATACAATAAGAGATTAGGTCATTATTACAAGCCTTCTTAGATTTCCCCACCATCATTCACAAACACACACACACACACACACACACACACACACACACACACACAGTGGCCCCAGCAGACACTTCCAGGTCCCTAACGAGGTCGCTAATTAACTCTCCCACTTGGGCTTGCTCGTTTTCATCCGAGGTGCACATTGCTTTTTTGACAGGAGAAAATTGCTGGGCAATTAAATCATCTGAAGACGGACTCTCCAGCAGCTGGTATTAACAGCTAAATGTTACATTCACTTTCAAAATGTGACTGTGGAGAAACTGAATGAAGAGTGAGTGATATTTAAAGCAGCTGAAGGTTTGAAGAACCTAACAGAGCTTCTTATAAATACACAGACCAGTCCTGGATGAGTCAACTGATGTACTAATTTGGTATTTTTAACATAAGTCAGCTACAAACCAAAAAAGGGAAAGCATCCCCCATAGTTTTAGTATTTATACTGAATATTTTTAAAATATTTGCATCTGAATTGAGGACAATAGTAAAAACATGGAGCATTCTAAATCTCAACATTACTGGATTTAATTAAAAAAACTAACAACCTTTTTTATGCCACGTAATTCATTGACTAACAAAGGAGCTGACTTTGTATCTGAAAACATGTTTTTTTTTATATATATATTTTTTGCTTCCTAAAGCACATTGAAAATACTTTCTTCATAATTCAAAAACAGAGGTTAACAGTATGCATCTACTGGTAAAAGTGTAAAATGCAACCAAAACTGGTACACTGAATATTTTTTGTGGTAAAGGACATAACTAAATTGTTTGTTTTTCTGGTTCCAGTATTAATAAGATTGACTTTTCAACTCAACATGTACAGATGCTTTAAAAAAATCCTGCATGGCGGTACTTGTAGAGACTTCTGTATTAAAAGCCCCATTGTGCAAAAACATTTAACTCATTAGTGCCACACAGTTCAGATCATGTATTGCATCTACAGTAGCCCACACATATCAAAAAGGTAATGTGTTGTTGAGGGGCAACACTGTAGGACTGACAGCTTCTTCAAGGGGTCACAGATAGAAAACACCAGTTTTCAGCCATCTGCATGTTTTATCTACTGTTCCTGCTGCTTCCTGCAGTCAGTGTCTCTGAGGGAATTGACAGCCCTCTGTTTGTTTCCTGTGAATGAATATATATATATATATATATATATATATATATATATATATATATATATATATATATATATATATATAAATATATATAAATATATATATATATATATACATATATATATATATATATATATATACATGTACAACGGGTCTCATCAGTCAACTGAATCTTCTCGCTGCAGCATCTACCTGAGAATACCGTATTTAACGCACCTGTTTTCGCTACTCGTCTCCTTCTCCCCTGCAGCCGTGCATGCAACCGCCAGTTATAAACAAGCCCTCACAATGCGGGTGAAAAATTGAGGCCAACGCGGAAGTGACAAAAATTGCAGTTCCACCCTCATCCGCTGGGCGCTGGTGTCAGAAGCAAGCAAGTTCCTCATTGACTCCCATGTTAAAAATACCAATTTCACAGCAGAAATAAACATGTTTACAGCCTGGTACCAAAACATGTTTTTTGTTTAAATTATCTAGTTTACACTCATGACAACTCTGAGGGGGGCGAATTTTTTTCTCACTCTTCTGTTTAAGTTTATTAAAAGCCTAAAATTCTGTATAATTAATGAGCATCAGACCCACGTGACCACAGAGCTAGCTCCGTGGAAAGGCCTCAGTAGAGCCTCGGTCTGGCCTGGAAACTGCTCCGGGATTTTGAGTCTCTGTGTGTGTGTATTCTTTTTTAGATATTTTTGTGCAATTGTTGGACAAAATGACTTGCTGTGGCATTACTTGCACTAGCGTCAAGGAGTCTCCACTTCATTTTTTTCGGTAAGTAAAATTATATTTATGTATTTTAGGTCACTGCCGAGCTGAGCTTACATTTTAACGTGTACTGTTTAACCATGAAATTTAAGTGTAATAGGGTAAAACCCAGTGCATTTAACATAATGCTGCACTTTAGAAAATGGGTTGAAATATAACATGTTGGTGGAGCTGGGTTCTGACTATCGACTTGTGGAGCTCTCGGGAGACCGATGTTTTCCACCCGTTTCTCCCCTCCCCGCAGCTCGGCGCATCTCTGTCTTATCGCGGCTTCTGACTGCTGCGCGGGCTGCCGGCTTGTGGAGCTCTGGGATGGAAACCTTTCCACCCGGTTCTCCCCAGCTGCATCTCTGCGCATCTCAGATTGCAGTAGCGCTTGTCTGCTGTGCGGCTGCCGGCTTGTGGAGGTCTCGGAGACCTCTGTGTTCCACCCAGTTTTACCCAGCGGTCAGCACGGCCTATCTCTGACTCAGAAGCTCTGGTGTTGTGCACAGTTAACTCCGGTTGTAGCTAGGTTGCTACCTCCGTTAGCTTAGCTCCCACCTCCGCGTTAGCTTTGGGTTAGCTTCAGGTTAGCTTGTAGCTAGTTCGACCGGGTGTCATCAGTTGATCCCAGCCTTACAGCCCCACCCTCAGCTCCACCTCTCTTCCCTTTTGTGGAATTGTCTGGGCTTGATGGAACCTGTGACACGGTCAAAATGGCGGTGGTGGCCACCTCCCATTTTTGCTCAAAAACTTATTATTGGAGTCTATGGAAACCCATTGTCCAATATTTATATGTCGATGGTTATAAATGACTTCCAGCTTTCAATCCAGCAATAAACTGCAGTTAAAGAAGGGTAAGTGACCCAAGGGGAAGGAGTAAAATTTCCCCAAACCAGCAAGGCTGCCACAAAGAGAACCTTCACCATGCCCCCTACAACAAGTAGAGGGAGGAGAACTTTATTGTCATAGTGCAAACGTGAAATGCAGAGCTTTATCTCTTTTATGTCCCTAAACAGCTATGTTATTTCAAGATGGAGCATCAACCATTGTTTATTTATATAAAATTGTACATTTTCAAGCTAATTGGAATATTTAGAATAAATGATGATGAGAAATATTGATCAAAGAGGTCAAGCTTGTGAAAGGATACACAAAATTTGAAAGCAAACAAGCAAAAATATCACAATCTGCGGCTTTAAAATTTTCATTTAATCAACTTTTTTTTCTTGCAAGAAGGTCTGCTATGCCTTGTTTAATATAAGGCAATCTGAGAATTTGACATGCTACTTCATTATGAGTCTTTCGATGTAAATTTAACCCACATGAACACATTTCAACACTTTTTTTTCCAGGACCCTCTTCATCTCAGTGTGGCCTTCTGTGTCCCAGGCCTCTTCTAAAACTCCTATTTTGTTAACCTTGCTCGCAATTAACCTCACACTGTGAGCCAACCACACATGGGCCAATGGAAGCTGCCTACAGTATGCGAGCACCCGGCTTGGTGTGAATCGCCGCATTGTGTCATCTGTCCTGCAGTGAAAAGAAAGGGGATAAAGGAGAATAAGACACAGAGTGCCGTTTTTATTGGGGGTCCAAAAATCTTAGCAGGGCACCCCCAGGAGCGACGACAGCACATGGGTGGAGGGTTTGTTTTCCGTCTGTGTGTGCATGCAACTAGAGGGAGGGAGGAGGCAGTGTCTATCCTGACAGGTTCTTTTGTAAGAGCTGGGTTTGGGTCAGAGCTGTTGAGGGGTGGAGGTTGCGCGTCGGTGATGGCTGTTTTTTGATGCCGTCAGGAGACGGCGTGAGTCGGTACCAACGGGGAATTATTGTGCCCACTCCATTCTGCCTCCACGCTCCACTACTGCTCAATGGGCGGATTAAAGAATATGCCTGAATCGTAATCTTTGAACTGCACAGCCACAAATTCACAAACACACACTCGCAGCTGAAACGAGTCAGTTAAGGTCGCGAACCACGCAGCTTGCATGCTTCACTAAATGTTCACATTGGCGGCCACACGGCAGTCCATAGGTCTCATTTGCATGGGTAAATGTAATGATGTTACCCACGCTGCAGCGCCTACTGTAAGGCTTCTTTTTATAGATCCCTCTGTTCTTTTTCTCCCCATTATAATGAGAGAAAAAGGTCAGTGTCTAGTGAGGGGGAGGAGAGAAGGGTATTACACTAGGATCCTCGGCTTCTTTACAGTTCTCCAAGTTCACCAATTCCAGAAAATGAGCATGTACAACAAGCCAAAGGGGCTTTTATTGCAAATCTAATTCATTTCTCTAGACAACTGTGAAATTTGCCATTGACATTAGTCATTACCCCAAGGCTAACGAAAAGATGATCTCAGTTAATAAATGATTCCTAACAAGGAGTGTTCTCTTTCTCTCTCCCATTGTTAATGTCAGGGGCAGCTGTTAACGCCATGCAGTTACAGAACAACACTGTTAACTCTGACTGTGCTCCTGCTTCCCTCTCAGTCCTGCTTTCCTTTTAGCTGTTGAGTCCCCCCCCCCCCCCCCCCCCCGCAGCCACCACCTCCCGACATCATCATCATCATCATCACCTTGTAGACTCAGCATTATGCAGTGGCATCATCAGAGCCTTGATTTTAGACACTTTCTGCATAGTTTTTAGATCGCGGCTAAGGCTCTTCTGGGTGCTGGCCCTGCACAAAATTCCACGACGAATCGAGTGAGTCATTGGGAGCAGATGTGGGTGGCAAAGGTTTGCACGTAATTATCTGGTTAATTGCCATTAATGTTGTAACCGGGTAAAATAGTTTTGCCCAGTTAACTGTTTTAAGTCCTCCTGCTGCGCTGGGGTGCAATTCATTTTGTGCCACTAGATGGCAAAAGAGTGCCACTGTCAAAATATGTTTACTGGGCAACCACAGAAGAAGAAATGAGCTTGTCACATGACCAAACAAATGTGGTCAAACGTGAAGCGATTAGCAAAAAGCACAGCGTAAGAGCAGAACATGGCGCAGCAAACTGAACCGAGACCAGCAAAAGGTCAGTCGGCCATGACGCACCTACTTGAGTCATATTTTGTCTGGTAAAATAAAGAAATATCATTGTAATTATTTAGTTCAGTGTAAGGAAACTAAAGTGTTTTTTTTAAAAACCGCGGCCTCCAGAATGCACGTATAAGCACGCAATCACAAGCAGCGCGGTGTATTTGATGCCAGACGGTCCGCTGCGCAAACAAGTTCTGAGTCTGACGGACATTTCAGCTGGCATCCCATTCTCTCTTGACTTCTTGTTCATAAATGTAACGAGTGTGGGACTTTAGCTGTATGTTAGAATTATGTTACAAAGAGTAGACGGAAAACGTGTACTTAATAACACACAAACATTTGCCCCCACTCTAAAAGTACAGCCTCTAGAGCGGGGGCAAATGTTTGTGTGCGTCGAGGGGGGTGGGGGGGGGGGTTGATTGTTTTCCGGTTAACCGGTTATTAACCGTTAAGGGGCGGCAATAACCCATTAAAGAAATTTTGTAAAAAATGCATCCCTTGTTTGGATGAAACGGAAGGGGAAGGGGGGACTGCATAAAGGAGAAAATGAGTAATCATTTGGAAGCAACCTAATCGTCTGTCAGACTTGATAGTCGAGTGGATAGAGTGTTGGGCTGATTAGCATCACGGTCATGGCAGTAACTTTTTTTTTTTTTTTTTTTAGCTGAACTTGCCAGTATTATGTTTTCAACCTTTTATTGGTAAACTTTAAAAAAGTAAGGACTAATATGTTTATTTTTTTTTTTTTTACTTTCTTTATTTAGCCAGTGTGAGTCCATGTGAGGTGAGCAGAGTAAATCAACTAAAATGCTGCTTGCAAATGACCAAATACAAAGATGTTTAGAGACCCAAAGCATTTTGCAGAAAGTAATCAATAAACCTAAAATATAAAAACAATAAATCTGCGTCAGCTGGTGAATAAGTTACCGCTGACACCACAGGGATTCAAACCTTCGTCAGCACACGGCGAAAGTGAAAAAGCAGGCAGATGCCTTAACCGCTGGACTACCACAACCAATACAGCAACTGAGCCACCTAAGACGCTGTTGTGGGCATGTTTTATCAGAGAAGGCATGGGTGGAGTTAGACTGCAACAAAGCATTTTATTTCTGGCCTTAAATTCAGGCTGACAAAAATAACTCATATTTTAGATAAATGACATCTCAATAGTGCCAATGGTATTAAATATTGTGCCTACCTTTGCTCTCAAAGGTTTAAAATAGCATAATATGGAACCTTCAAACACAAACAGTAGACAAGCTCTGTTTTATGTCTGATGTTTAACTCTGTCTTTGGAGGAAAATCGAGTTGTTTAAACTGTATTTGCAGGAGGATCCCACCATGTCTTCTCTGAGAAACACATAATACGGTATTCTCGTTTCCCCCTTCTCAGAGTTCCAATTTATTGAAGTAACCGAGCAGAAAATGCATCGACAGCTGTAGCACTTTATAGTGAATTAGTACCAGTATATACGTTTCACACCCTGTGAGGAAAACCCAAGCCTCGTTGTATTTCTGTAATTGCCAAAGCCCAAGAGAACGGAGGAACAATGTCGAGTTGAGCAATTACAAGCTAAAGATGACAGGCTGTACTTTTAGCCTCACTGTTCGTGGTGGCGGGATCCGTGAGGCCTGGCTGAGGTATAAACAAGGGACAAATTCACAACATGGCCACCGTCATGGCTTAAACCATTATTTTCCCTGATAAAATTCTAGTAACATTTAAGGGGATCATTGAAATTTAGGCTGATCAATTCAGGAGTTTTAGATTTAGACTCGGGGTTTATTCTTTGCTAAATGTGTTCCAAAAATATTTTCATAAGTGCAAAGAAGGCATAAATCTGGGAAATTCACCCCCTTGTGCTTACCAACAGTTTCGCCAAACAATTATTTCCGATTTAGCAAATCAGACATTTAATATCTTTCACCATAAGGCCAAACTTTAAAATTCTACGTCTGAAAAGGAGTTTATAATCTGGTGTAGAAAACACATTTGTGGAGACGAATTATCAGTGAATCTTGTATTTTTTTAAATGTAAAATAAAATGTGCCTTTATAGAGTAAAGAGCAAAAAAATGTCCGGAAAGTTGAAAATGAACCACTTTTAAAAACGATGTTTATAAAGTAATGATCAGAAGGGTTTCGCTGTATTTCATTACAGTGGCTGCTATCAGCAGGACTTTCATTGCGTAAAGAACAAGGATGACGGCCTTAAAAATAGCCACTTTAATCTTAGAGTCATTTGATGGGAAAGCATTAAAAATTATTGTTCAAGAATAAAACTTACACAACTGAGGCATTAACTGAAGAAACGTCCACCAAGGAAGGCAGTGGCGTTAAGACTTGCTACTTGACAAAAGCTTATTGTCAGTTTTGTCCTTAAATTATGTCAACTTTCCCTGACGTTTCTGCACTGGATCTCAAAGCTGGAACCTCACAGTCGTTTAATTGAATTCAACTGAGTTAATTTATTAAGCGCCAAATCATGACAAGACTCGTCTCAAGGCCCTGCACAAAGTAAACACTCCAATTGAGTTCATTGAGCCAATTAGTTAAAAGGTTTCCTATATAAGGAACTCAGCGGATTGCTGTAGTTACTGACTAGTGTCAGAAACTTTACAGCAAACCCCATACTGAGCAAGCATGTAGAGACCGTGGAGAGGAAAGCTCTATTCAATGATGTCAGCAAGTACGTAAACAGATGGCAGATAGGGAGGTAATTTAGCTGGTCTCTAATGTCCTGTTTGTAAAATCCAAACTAGCTGTTTCTTTTCAGAACTTGCTCATTTGACTCATTTTCAGTCTTATTCCCGTGCTATTCTGCAGAGGTGTGGACTCGAGTCACATGACTTGGACTCGAGTCAGACTTGAGTCATTATTTTAATGACTTCTGATTTGAATTGATAAAACCTATAAAGACTTACGACACGACTCGGACTTGAACGTCAATGACTTGCGACTTGAATAGTCTTACATCTGACTTGAGCATATTTGATATTTTAGCACAAAAGTGGCACGACATGGACAAAACTCATGAATCATGGTTCTGGGTTTGATTTACTGCTAAATGCAGCAGCACTTTGTTTAGAATCAGTTTCAGTTGTACTTCCTGCTGTTTGAGCAAATAAATGAAGATTTAAGAAGCTTTATTTCTGGAATGTATTTATTATCATTGTCATTAAATTCAAATTGGACAGATGACTTGAAAATTCAAAGTTAAGGACTTGGACTTGACTTGAACTTCCACATCATTCACTTCGGACTCGAATTGGCCTTGGTTGTCTTTGACTTGGACTTGACTGGAGACTTGATTAGAAAGACTTGTGACTTGCAAAGCAGTGACTTGGTCACACCTCTGCCATTCTGGAACTTCTGCTGTTTCCATGTTTTTCCCTTTCTAAGGAAAACACATGCTGGGGGGCAGTGTGCCAGGTACATTTTCATGTTGGGAGGGTGGATGCATTTGCAGCATGTGAGAGGAATGAAGAAATCACAGGAACTGAGAGCTTTGTGGTTCTGAATGGCAGCTTTGGTCAATTAAGAATGTTTTACAGTTTCTTATGTTTTGTTGAAAACAGCAATTCCAATTTGGTTTTTTACCATTTTGAGAAATTCTTTGAAAATATTAATAAAAAATGGGTTCAGGTAAAATATACGCATCAACTAACAAGCAAACAAAAGACACACATAGGAACTCGTATAGTGTTCCTGTGCACTAAATACAGATTGTGTGATTGTGTCTATCCATCTTCGAACTAAACACAGTAAATCAAATGATTCTGCCTCAATATGATCCCAGACATATAAGACCTCGCCCTTTTTGTGATTCCAGGTGACTCCCTGGCATCTTGCAGGCCTGTTGCCTTCTCCAAGCGTGTGAAGACACACAATATAAACCAGTGTTTTATCAGTCTTCTGTATTTGTCAAGCTGATGTGCTGTTTGGTGTGCAGAGCTGCTGAGCTGTGAAGCGCTCGGGGGCATAGAGAATAAAGTCGGTGTGTGGATCCACAGTACCGTCCTGCGTCCAGGTGAACTGCCCGAAGCCTGGCTGCACAGAGGATTGATGTCAAGTGAGAGTGACTAGAGAGGTCAGTCAGGTAGATAAAATATGTATTGAGATGTATTCCAGCTCCAGCCAAAACATCCTTGACATGCTTTTTCTTCTGGGATTGATGGAATGATTCAAACTCTCAAAGTGGAATCAAGCAAAAACCGGTCCACGAGAGGAAAACCACACCCGGTGAACGTTCCCTGGACCAATATAGGCAAAAATAATAAGGCTAAACCTTTATAATTTGTAGTTTTGTTTCATCAGATCAGACAGTAAGAGCTTTATTTGCTGCATTGAAACTGAAGCAGCAAACGCTTTAGTAAAAACAGAAGCCCTGGGGATGCCCAGATAGAGATGGAGAGTACTTAGGATGTAAAATGCACAGAGCTGCAATGTAAACACTTGTCTTCCTTCATATTGGATTTTCCATCATCTTCATTGCTCCTTCTTTTGGCGAGAGGCACATCTCACACTCCGGCATTTCAATTTGCAACGCTGCCATTCCAAAGTACATGTTCATTTATTGCCGTTATTACTTTGTCATGTTGGATAAATTGATAACATGACATAACTTGTTTGCCGCCTTGTTGTGCCGGTAGTCTGATTATGAGGTCAAGTGCGTTAACAAATGACAAATGTGGAAGATGGGAGAGCCACCATCCATTCAAGCTGGCGCCTTTCCTCCTCTGGTATCAAGACTATTGCTTTACTAGAATGGTGGTGAACATACAAATAGAGCCGATGGAAGAAAATACAACAACAAAAGTAGATAAAGAAAGTTTGATTAGGACACTTTTACCAAATGATGCTTATGGTAATGTGGGTTTATGCCTCCGATAAGGCGAAAAAGTCATTACTATTATGTATGGATTCAAGTTGGCTTTGAGATTCTTCCTAATGATGGTGGAAATTGGAATGACCTGGCAGTGATTCCGAGAAGGATGAAGCTGAAGGAGAAGGGAAGTCACTGAGGGCTTTGTGATAAAGGTTGCTACGGCGTGTTTTCCATGACACGTTTGTGTACGACCCCTGGAAATCTACAGCGTACCTTCAGGTCTTTACAGTGAGACATGTGTTGGTTTGGTTTTAAAGGCCAACTTCAAGGGTTAAGTTAAACTTCAAATTAGCTCTCACGGAGCATCTGCTGCAAAGAACACGAGTGGATAACCAACATCCGCTTGAAAACGGGAAGTCAAGATGCCTTTGGCAACTATTTCAGTGAGTCTACTTATTAAAAGTCCTCATAAATTAGAGTTTTAAATCCGTTTACCACAGAGGGGGGTGCCGTTTTTAGTGACCTCTCGTGTATTCTCCTGCAAATAGTGGCAGAAACACTTAGCAAAACGGAAAACGGCTCCCCCGATGAAGCAGTTAACTGACTGTGAATGTTACACAGATAATGCAGACCATACCTTCAGGGTGCAAACATATCTTCTGTCCTCGGGGGATGGCTAAACTGTCAGAGAATCCCCCCATTATGTATTATCACAAAGTCAGACTGCAAAATCTTCAAAACCAATGTCTGTGATGGGCTAAGAAAGAGCTGACAAGAGGCAGTGCGAGCTCTCCTTCCCCCCTCCATTTGAGTCACTTTGAAAACTTAGCAGATCCACCTTTTAACAATCCTGTGGGGATGAATCAACCTTGTGCTCCTATCTAAGAAAGTACAACCAGCACACCTAGAATTACAATGGAAGCACATCAAGGGACGGCCAAGCCTGACTGACAAGCGCTCCCCCCTTCATAAAAGCGCCAGGCTGCCTTCATTTGCATGACGGGGGGTTTTGACTGGTAGAGAGAGTTAATCAGGGCTTTCCATGGTGCCATAGCAGGGTGCTCCGTTTCTACCCCACCTAACCGAAGCACCCTTCCCCAAGAGGGCCGCCGGTAAAATCCTCTTATCCGCAGCTTGCTGAAAGGAGTACGCGCCCGACTTTCCTCACGGGAAGAGGGCATGGGAGGGGCAAGGCTTTTTTTAACGGGACTGACCTCCCTTCCACCACATTGTACCCCCTCCCTATTAAAACACCTTTAATTACAAAGAGATGATTCCTCCAACTCCCCCTTTACCTATCTCTCCCTCTCCATGGGGGAGCACTCCTCTCTCCTCCATTAAGACTGAGAGGGTGAGGGAAGAGGAGCCTGCAGAGTCTACCACTTCTACACATTCAGCAGGGAGCAAATACCACTTTCAGCTTCAGATTTCTTTTCACACACTTCTTTCTCCATGCTATGATGACCAATTTTTGATATTTGACACAAATTAAAAATGTTTCATGTGTCTGAGGATGGTTATGTTCTGGTCCGATAAACAAAAGTAGAAAATGTAGCTTAAAGATTTGCTTGAGAATGAAGATGGATCTAGATGAACCCAGCTCTAGAAACCACACATCAAATTACAAGGCCAAGTACATTTCCCATTTTCCAGTTAGCCTTTAGCTCTAGACTTAGCTGAATCCCATGCCACCCCAACATTTTGAGTGATCATATCAAGGATTGAGGATTTCCTATCCTTGTTGTCATCAACATACAGCAAAGGAACACAGTTATCTGGCCTTGAAAAGATATTTTTAAGGGCATCTTTCAAAATGAAGCAATAAAAGCCCCACACCTCTAATTTTATTATTGAGCATTCGCAAAACATGGTAATGTTTCATTTTGGGAGACTTTTTGGTATCATGGCTAATTATCCTTTACACGCTTTCAAAATAGAAAAAATTACAGACTTAATAAAAATTGTGATGTCTAATTTAGACGATACGTAAAATCATACATTAGATATTACATTGTGGCATCAGATATGGTAACATCATGTTAACCCTTATAGGGCACTCATTGAAGTGTTTTAATTTTTAAAATTTCAACCCCAGGGTATTACTGTGGTTTATAACCAAAGTGTATTTCTGTTGTTACAACTTTCAAAAATATTTATTTTCATGTAGAGAATCTGAGAAAACTAAGTCATCAAATATGGACATTGGTCCTGTTCTGCAGATTGGTGCTGCATCTGCAGTGATGCGGTCGTTGTACCGGTCTGTCGTGGTGAAGAGAGAGCTGAGTCAGAAGGTGAAGCTCTTGATTTGCCGGTCGATCTACGTTCCTACCCTCACCTATGGTCATGAACTTTGGGTAGTGACCGAAAGAACCAGATCGTGGATACAAGCAGCCGAAATGAGTTTTCTCCAAAGAGTGGCTGGGCTCTCCCTTAGAGATAGGGTGAGAAGCTCGGCCATACGGGAGGGGCTCAGAGTGGACCCGCTGCTCCTCCACATCGAGAGGTGACAGTTGAGGTGGCTTGGGCATCTGGTCAGGATGCCTCCTGGACACCTCCCTGGTGAGGTTTTCCGGACATGTCCAACTGGGAGGAGACCTAAAGGTAGACCCAGGACCCGGTGGAGGGACTATTTCTCTCACCTGGCCAGGGAACGCCTTAGGATTCCCCCGGAGGAGCTGGCCCAAATGGCTGGGGAGAGGGAAGTCTGGGCCTCTCGCCTTAGGCTGCTGCCCCCCTGACCCGACTCCAGATAAGCGGATGAAAATGGATGGATGGATGTTGTGACGGCTTGTTAGTCTACTCACCTGTGAGGTGCTTTGGTGAGCTCACATGCGGTTTTTAAATGTTCTTGATAAATAAACTGGTGTGGTAGGTTATTTTTGCAGGTAATGATCTACAGTAGCCTATCATGTGGAATTGACGTAGAGAGGTTCACGTCAAATATAGGATTTGACCAAATCAGATACACCAAAAGTCTGGCAATTGGCGGTTTTCGGTCGTGGGGCGGGTTCTACCGTTGTCTTTCAAAAAATCTCTGCTTGCTACTGGACAATGAACAACGTGATGTACTCACCGCAATGGATGTCAGTAAACAAGGTAGTCCATTGTTGAAGAAGGCAAAAATGCATCATTTTTCTAAATAAGGACTTAAATACATCTTTCTGCTCCTGATTCTAATAAAACCCAAGTCCAAATAGTCCAAAACTGATTTAAAAGCCATTTCAAATGAGCTGTTGCCATCTTGTTCTTGATTGACCCACTATTGCGGACCAATCACAGCACTCTTATCAGTTTGTAACCCCTATACAGAGCTGTCATTGGTCTGCCAGAATGCTGCTAGGGGCTGCGGAGGTCATTCACAAGGCTAATACATCGACGCTCCACATGAGATGAATTGAGTTTATGACTGTTACAGTGGCAGAAAATTTTAAATAAGAAATGTAAGAAATGTTTTTAAAAATCCAACAATCTTAAATGTATTTTCTGTGATTGCTTTGAACTCCTCTTTTTTCATAAAACTTCCTGCCTGTGTTTATATTTATTTTTTGTTGTTGTTGAGTTTTATTAAATGGTGGTTATGGTTTCTATTTTCCCATCTTATTTTTTGTACCTTAGGGCCACCATAGAACCTCACCAATGCTGCAGTGATACCTGAGAGCAGGAGGGCTCGAGCATCGTTTCCATTATTTTCACAAACTGTTATCAGTTAATTCCTGCGAGGGGCAGTTGATTTATGTTTCCTTGGATAATAAAGTACAGTATCACCAACATGTGTAAAGCGCTCCCCAAGCACCACCTCTGTCTCCTTGATTAATGTCGATTTAATTAGGCAGTGTGCTAATTAAGCAATAAATAATGACAAGGTGTGCATTTATGCAAAGATAACAGCAAATCTTGGGTGAAGTGATGCCCCAGAGAAGTTGGCCAATCAGATCGTTGCTTTGGACAATAGAGTGAGATGAAATGCTTCTAGAGAACATGTTTGACCATTAAACATTCCCGATAATCATCCCAATGTGTATTTGCTCTGAATGATAATTAACAGAATAATCACCAAGCTAGCATGAAAGATGGGAGACTGCACCATTGAAACGCAACTGCTGACTTTCTACAACACAGCATCATGACTTAGATGCTAAATCTATCAATATCTTAGAAAGTGAGATCCTGAACAGGAGGATGCCTGAAAGAGTCATTAATCAAAGTGCAATCTACTGTCTCAAACTCTACAACTCGAGCCAAGCAGCAAAAAAATAAGAAAATAGCAATTTCCTCCCCGTTTGCGTCAGCAGCACTCCTTGCTGCCATTTTCCCGATCAACCAGTCGCACCTCTATTTGCTGTAAATATGCTTAGCTGCTGTTCCCTTATGTCAAATGTCTCCATGAACATCTCCTGATGTGTTTATAAGAAGAGGGTTATTTACACTGATTAATGGTCCCAGGCTACGGCGGGCTGCAAGCTGCTCGCGTCCAGACAGCAGTGACAAATAAATCTATCAATCATGGGAGGTATTTTCTCAACCTGAGCCATCAGACAGAGTTGCAGCCTAAACACTTTGTCACATGCCGAAGTGCGACTGTTTGCAGTAAACACACACTAGAGTACAGTTAACACAGAGCTTTCAGCGACAGAGCAGACTCCATGTGCACGTAAAATGGTCACAAACTGAGTGATAGCCTGCCGTTTATTGATTATAACCTTCATTTGACCTGGTAGTACCTCTAATGATAGTGAAAATACCATTCAGTAAAACAAAGGCATGATAAATGTCCATGATTTAAGAGAAACATATATAAAACAATCAATAGAACAAAACTTTTAGGTCACAAAGTAGCAAAAAATCCACAGAAGTGATGACAACAAGGCCGCAAATGTTTTTTTTGTACTGTTTTGAATACATTCATTTTCTTGAAGGAAAAAAAATCTAAACAAAAAATAAATATAAACCATAGCTAAAAGTAACAACTTGGGGCAAGATTAGTCGTTGAAAACGAGCTCCGCAACCGAGATGATACAAGTTTAAAGACCAAGTTCACTTGTTTTTTAGTTTTTTTTTAGGGTTGGATGGAGCCAACCACTGAAAGTAAAAACAAGTCATCCACAATCCAGGATATGGGATTTATAAAGTTTTAGCAATACCTCGATTGTATTTTGACTATGAGCAATCTTTTGGCATTATTCTTGAATTTAGAAGTGAAAAGAAGGTCAATAAGAAGTCACCAGTTGTTTAAACTCTGTGTTTTTACAGGAAACACAGCCCAGGCAACACATAATTAAGACAATAATTCTACCCTGCAATCACAAGATGACATGTCACCATCAGTGTGTTACCAATTCTGGCATTTTCCCACAGTATTTATATTCTCACATGAGAATAACTAGCCCTTCTTAAAAAGAAAAAGTCTTCTGCTGAAATTTGACATTTCAAAATTATTTTACTCCCCAAAACCGGGACAAGTTTAAGCACACCACGCAACTCTAAGTAGAGACATCAGTCGGCATCTCGAGTCCTCGTGGGTCTATGAGCTGCAGTGATAACAGCATGGCTGCCTATTGCAGAACAATCCCCTGGTTGCTCTCAACCATCTGTGACTGAAAACAAAGACTGTGATCACATTAAAACACCAGAGAGGAAAGGGAGGGAGGGAAAAAACGGATCAAACCACAGCACTCTCCATAATCTGCTCACAGGGCTCAGCCATTAAACAAATACAGGGTGAATTCAATAAACCTACAACTGCTATTTAATTAAACATTTGGCAGGCTAAATTCAATTAGCCAATAATAGCTCATTTCCAGAGATGGCTAATACGTTAGACACAGATATCAGGTTGATACCCGGAGTAAATTCAGAGCTCTCCTCTAAAGCAAAAGGGAATCTTTGTGTGTGTTCCTTAAAAACTACCATTTTTCCTCCATCTAAGAAATCCAAGCATGCAAATGAGTTGTTTTCATCTACTTCTGGCCGTAGTGGTCGCCATTCAGTCCCACGTGGACGTCGAAGTAAGTAATGCTAAGAGAAACCTAATAAAATTTTGCAGAGGGGGTGCAAGACAAAAAAAGATGATTATCTTTAATCACTAACCTGCCTCAAGTGGCGCCACCACATTATCCAGCCACCTTCATTCCCTATAAAAATATCTATCACACACAATGTCGGGGCGATGAAAAGAAGCAGTGGCGGCGATGGGAGCAGAATGCCAATGGCCTCATTACTTGTCATAGCACATTGTAACTGGAAATTGCTTCTTTCAGGTTTTGTTTGCTCAAGCAATTACAATAAACTCTCGGTTTGACACGTTGTTTGCACAGATGTAGGACATTAATAAACATGAGCTTTAATCTGAATTATTGAACTACTCGCCACAATTTTGACAACGGATTTGACGCCTGCGATGGATGGAGGGGGAACGGTTTGGGATTCCTGGGCTAGTCGCCGCTCAATTAGTCAGGTTTTATCACGTGAGAAATTCACAAATTGAATGTCAGGGCAGGACATGCAGCTGGGTAAAAATTCCAAAACTTTGTTTAGTCTTCCTCTCTGAAACAGGAGGAAAAACTTGAGTCTGACATTCGGACACACAGAAAACTCATGACATAAGAACCAAGAGAGCTGATGTGTCAAACTCTTAAAGGAATATTTCTGTTCCCAAGTTGTTGCTCAGGAAATGTGATTATACTTTCTGATCTTAGAAATAACTAAAAACTGCGGTAAATAGACACGAAATTTCCAAAGGGAGAATGAAAACTAACTGATTGATGTTTTTAGAAACTGATGGAAACATAAGCCCTGATATCCTTCTCCACATTTGTCTGGGGTTTGAAACTATTTCCAGTCTTTAGAATATATAGAGCTCCGGGAGTTGACGTCACTTCTCCCGGCATGCTACAGTTCAAATCAAATGACGTCATCTTGGCAGGCAGTAGCCCGCAGCTAGGCTATTTGTTATTGTCAGAAAAGTCAATCAAACGGGAAATATGGTAGATTCCTGTTGTACCTCAGGATGCCAGAACAGACGTGGATGAGATACGGGAAGAGCCTTCTACAGGATTCACCAAGATCCAGAATGCCGCAAACGTTGGATCATATTTTTTAGAAGCTGGTAGGACTATCTGTTTATTTCATTTGTAAGGACACTTTTAAATTAATTATTTCAAACTGTATTTACTCCAACATTTTACATGATAACACACATAAAAGGTGCCTTAGATTGAAGTTACAGATGTCTGCCATCTCCTGGCAGAATGAGTGATCAAATATGTAACTGTGGCTCGTTACAGCCAGAAATGTTGCTTGTCGTAATTTTGCACCTTTGGCATCTAAAGAGTTAAGTGATGCAAGTTGACAGTTCTGTTTCACAACAATGTTTTAAGAAAATTCTGAAGTTGTTTTTCTGAGGTTTATGAACACACACAACGTTTCACACAGAGATTAACAAAAATCTCCACTTACCCTCCCAGTCACAACAGCGCTGCCCTTTGCAGGAAGAATCCAGATCTGGATGCCGACAACAAACTCTGATTGAGTCCATTTGTATCCGTTCAGGCTTTTATATGCTCTTAGCGCTGCTCCGGAGTAGGATGAGGGAAAATTAGCAAGGAAATTATAAATGTCAGGGTATCTTAAATCCGATGAGGCCCGGTCCGACAGCTTCTGGCATTTTAAAAAGTATCCCAGAGGCATGGCAAGGGTCAGAGATGTTTAGTGTATTTAATTTCTGACTATATAAAACGATTTCTTCAGTGTTAAAGTGTGAAGTAAACTCCGACGGAGTAAAATCCAAGCCGATCCCATTCATTTTGTTTACCCTTTTTTGCCTGCCAATATGGCGTCTACTCTCTGAGAGCCAGGTGACGTCCGGAGCTCTATAGACATGACATGACATGACATGACAGGGCTGGGTATCACATAACAACATGCCCTAAAGGTCAACATGCCCTATAGTTATGGTATGGTATGGTATGGTATGGTATGGTATGGTATGGTATGGTATGGTATAGTATGGTAGGGTAGAGCTGGGCATAGTATTGCATGGATCACATCACAACATGCCTAATAGGTTAACAATTATACCTCGCTTTGGATAGAAGTGTCTGCCAAATAAATACACATAAACATAAACATGGTAGGGTAGGATAGGGTATGGTATGGTATGGTATGGTATGGCATGGTATGGTATGGTATGGTATGGTATGGTATGGTATGGTATGGTATGGTATGGTATGGTATGGTAATCCCTTGAGTGAGTTCTGGATCTGGCCTGGACTCTCTTCCTAGTGGGAAATACTGTCATGAATGGAACTACCAAATCAGGGAGGCTAAATTGACTATTTTCGATGGGGAGAAGCAGCTCTATTTTGACTTCAGCCTGGATAAACTGGATCATCTTACAAGAAAGCTCAGTTTCATTTCTCATACCCTGGATCTTGTTCTTTTGATCGTGATGTTAAAATTTGTGAACATAGACAAGCAACCTTTACCAGCATCCTGATTACTGAAGGCAAAGCAACGATCTGTTGGATCACCTCTACAACACCCATGAAGAAGAGCCCTAAGTTCATTGACTGCAGCAGAAACTCTGTATCAACCCAGAGAAATCATTCCACCTTTGTCCAGGGGAAACTATGACTTTATATCTGGACTAGATAGGCTGCTTTACACTCAGACCACCTCAGTTAACTCTGAAGGATGGTACATGAAGTTGTCCTTCAGATCTACTAAAAACAAAGATACATTTTAAAATGGTGCAATTTTAAAAACAGATCTGAGATTTTCTTTTCTATTTCACCCAACTGACTACTGGGACAGTTGGGATAGTCAAGAATACTGGTATGAATAGGGTTGGGCATCATTTGATTTTGAATGATTCCGATTCCAATTCCTGGTTTCGATTCCGGTTCCTATCGATTCCCGATTTCGATTTTTTCAAGACATTGTCATGATCCGCCCCAGCCTCCCTGAATGTGTCTCTCCTGCCCTGATTAGCCTAATTGTTCTCACCTGTCCCTGATTACTCTGCCCATGTGTTCCTGATTCCCTTGTGTATTTATACCTCCCTCCTGGTTGTTGTCTTTGTCGGTTCATTGTCGTTGTCCATGTTCGTTCGTCCTGTGCTCCCGCCCTTCAATAAACAGCTTTTTATTTTTTACATCCGTCTGCCTGCTCAGCTGCCTCCGGAACCCACCACCACACATGGTCTGCCACCTCCACCCGCAGAACATGACAGAATGAACCGACCAAACCTGGACCTGTGGTGAGCTAACATATCTGTTCCTGGAGGATTATTTTTTCTTTTTGTCCCTTTCAGTTGTGGGAGATTTCTGGCCTGGAGTTTGTGTTCGGCGCATCCTACCTGTTCTCGGGGTGGTCGAAGTTCCTCTGGGAGATCCTGGCGCATCCTATTAATCTTCGGGGTGGCCAGGGTCGTTCTCCTCCAGCTGTTTTTTGCCCCGTCCCGTTCTTCTCCTGAAGCCGCAGATCCTGGAGCCTCAAGAGAATCACACCCCCTACGCACGCCATTATTCTCCGGTGTGGTAGGGCTGGTCTCCCCGCTCTTCTCCGGCTTCCCTTCACCCGAGCCTCCGCTGATGGACCCAGCAGATCGGATGTGCACCTGCTCTGATTGGGATGTCGAGTACCTGCCGCCGAGCTGGGCTTCCACGCGTCACTCCCTCTACTCAGCCACTTCCTGGTCCACGCCTGCAGGTTCTGTGCCTGCAGGTTCTCCACGCAGCAGTTCCTGCTGGGGCCTATGCCTGCTGCTGCAGTTCCTGCTGGGTCCCATGCCTGCTGCTGCAGTTCGTCTCTGTGTTCCTGGTGTCCTGTGTTCCTGGAGTCACGTCAGTCATCGTGTCCAGTCAAGTCAAGTCATCGTGTCCAGTCAAGTCAAGTCATCGTGTCCAGTCAAGTCATCGTGTCCAGTCAAGTCATCGTGTCAAGTCCAGTCAAGTCATCGTGTCCAGTCAAGTCATCGTGTCAAGTCCAGTCAAGTCATCGTCTCCAGTCAAGTCAAGTCATCGTGTCCAGTCAAGTCAAGTCATCGTGTCCAGTCAAGTCATCATGTCAAGTCAAGTCATCGTGTCCAGTCAAGTCAAGTCATCGTGTCCAGTCAAGTCAAGTCATCGTGTCCAGTCAAGTCAAGTCATCGTGTCCAGTCAAGTCAAGTCATCGTGTCCAGTCAAGTCAAGTCCAACCAAGTCTACGTGCCCACGTCCAAGTCTACGTGCCCACGTCCAAGTCTACGTGCCCACGTCCAAGTCTACGTGCCCACGTCCAAGTCTACATGCCCACGTCCAAGTCTACGTGCCCACGTCCAAGTCTACGAGTCCCCTGTGCCCAAGTCTACGAGTCCCCTGTGCCCAAGTCTATGAGTCCCCTGTGCCCAAGTCTACGAGTCCCCTGTGCCCAAGTCTACGAGTCCCCTGTGCCCAAGTCTACGAGTCCGAGTTTCCCTGGACTGAGTTCTTGGACACGTCTTGGTGGTCGTAAGACGGAGTGCCGCCTGAACCAAGTAGCCCCTGCTCCGCAGCCTGGATGGTGTTCCTTGTTCCCTGGTCTCGTCTTCTGTGTTCCCTTGTCATGTGTGCCCTGGTCTGGTCTTCGTTCGTGTCTCCTGTGTTTTGTGGCTTGTGGGCGTCTGGTATCCGCCCCTTGAGGGGGGGGGGGGGTACTGTCATGATCCGCCCCAGCCTCCCTGAATGTGTCTCTCCTGCCCTGATTAGCCTAATTGTTCTCACCTGTCCCTGATTACTCTGCCCATGTGTTCCTGATTCCCTTGTGTATTTATACCTCCCTCCTGGTTGTTGTCTTTGTCGGTTCATTGTCGTTGTCCATGTTCGTTCGTCCTGTGCTCCCGCCCTTCAATAAACAGCTTTTTATTTTTTACATCGGTCTGCCTGCTCATCTGCCTCCGGAACCCACCACCACACATGGTCTGCCACCTCCACCCGCAGAACATGACAGACATGACATGTTGTACATGAGCTAGCTAACCACAGGTCCTACTTGATGAAATAATCTTAACTTCAACATGAATTTTAATTCTATGAACAATAACATCGCCTTCATTTAGACAAAAACATGTTTTGGAGAAAAAAAGAAAAAGACTTGCAGCACAACCAGTGTGTTTGTTTCTGACAACAACCAAAGTCTAGATGAAGCCTCTGGGATGAGAGGCTAAATGTCTCCAACATATCCAGAAACGTCCAGCTGTTTTTGTCATGACTACCAGGCTTACACTCTCCTCTGCCTCCGCTGCCTCCTCAATCAAGCCCTCAGCCACTTAATTACCATCACCTGCACCCTGTCATCAGCTCATCACACACACCTGCTCCCCCTGCTATATAACACCCAGTCTGCTCTCCAACCAGTGCCAGATTTTTGAAAACTCCTGTTAGTAGATTCTCCAGCTTGTGTCCTACGTACCTTGCCATCCCGGATCCCGAACCCTGCCTCGTCCTCTGACCTTCCTTCTCGTCGTGCCCTCCTTGGATTATTCTACCTCATCTTCAGATTCCCCTATTTGGCATTCCGCAGCTCAGGTCCTCGGGTAACACCACGTCTAATAAAGACTTTTAAAAGTGCTTTACAGTGTTTGGTGTCATCACGGGTCCTTCTAGTTCCATTCATGACAGAATAATCTGGCCACAACATGGACTCGTTGCCGACACAGGAGGAGCGACTCAGAGTAAAAAGCTGCATCTTGGTTTTGGAGATCAGGGTGGCCGAAATCCTGGATCTACTCTGAACCAGCAAACAGGCTCGTCAGGTGACCAGCGCCTGGATCTGAGGTTTAGCAGCCACACTGCTCAGGCCTCAAGCCCCTCTTGACATGGCACGTCCAGTGGTGGTCCCAGCGGTCGCAGCACATCTACGTCCAGCGGTGGTCCCAAGAGTTGCACCGCATTCACATCCAGCGGTGGTCCAAGGGGTCGCAACGCATCAATGTCCAGCGGTGGTCCTAGAGGCCGCACCGCATCCACGTCCAGTTGGGGTCCCACCTTCACCTTCCCAAGAGGCTCCGCCTGTCCAGGTCCAGCGGTGGTCCCAGGGATCGCACCGCATCCACATCCAGCGGTGGTTCTAAAGGCTGCACCGCATCCACGTGAAGCGGTGGTCCCAGAGGTCGCACCACATCCAGGTCCAGCGGTGGTCCCAGAGGACGCACCGCATCAACGTCCAGCAGTGGTCCCAGAGGTTGCACCGCATCCACGTCCAGCGGTGGTCCGAGAGGTTGCACCGCATCCTCGTCCAGCAGTGGTCTCAGAGATCGCACCCATCCTCGTCCAGCGTTGGTCACAGAGGACGCACCGCATCCAGCGGTGGTCCCAGAGGACACACTGCATCCTCGTCCGGCGGTGGTCCCAGAGGTCGCACCGCATCCAGGTCCAGCGGTGGTCCCAGAGGACGCACCACATCCACATCCAGCGGTGGTCCCAGAGGACGCACTGCCTCCTCGTCCAGCGGTGGTCCCAGAGGTCGCACCGCATCCTCGTCCAGCGGTGGTCTCAGAGGTCGCACCGCATCCTCGTCCAGCGGTGGTCCCAGAGGTCGTCCAGCGGTGGTCTCAGAGGTCGCACCGCATCCTCGTCCAGCGGTGGTCCCAGAGGTCGCACCACATCCTCGTCCAGCGGTGGTCCCAGAGGACACACTGCATCCTCGTCCGGCGGTGGTCCCAGAGGTCGCACCGCATCCAGGACCAGCGGTGGTCCCAGAGGACGCACCGCATCCACATCCAGCGGTGGTCCCAGAGGACGCACCGCATCCACGTCCAGCGGTGGTCCCAGAAGACGCACCCCATCCTCATCCAGCGGTGGTCCCAGAGGTCGCACCGCATCCAGGTCCAGCGGTGGTCCCAGAGGACGCACCGCAACCACGTCCAGCGGTGGTCCCAGAGGACGCACCGCATCCTCGTCCAGCGGTGGTCCCAGAGGTCGCACCGCATCCACGTCCAGCGGTGGTCCCAGAGGTTGCACCGTGTCCACATCCAGCGGTGGTTCCAGAGGTCGCACCGCATCCAGGTCCAGTGGTGGTCCCACCTCAGCCTGTCCAAGAGGCTCCGGTCCAGCCTGTCCAAGAGGCTCCGGTCCAGCCTGTCCAAGAGACTCCGCCTCCAGTCCCTTCTGCACCACGTCGGGCGCCTTCGTCCATGCCTGCAGAGTCCTGGTCCACGCCTACAGAGTCCCCTCTTCAGCCTCCTGAGTCTTCGTCCCCTCGTCCTACTGAGTCCTCGTCCCCTCGGCCTCCTGTGTCTCCTACGCCCCGGTTCCTGGTTCCCCGTTGCCGGCCTCCCAGAGTCTCCTGGTTCCTGGTCCATCGTCACTGGTCCCCAATGATGTTCTGATGTCCTCTGCTTTCTGCCTTGTTCCCTGACTCCAGAGACCCTGCCAGCTCCTGCATCTCTGTCTCCGGTCCCTGGTCCCCCATCGCCGGTCTCTCAGACTCTTCTGGCTCTCCTTCCTGGTCCCCCTCTTCCCGCCCTGCTCTGGTTTCCTGTGGGCGTCTGTGATCCGCTCTTACGAAGGGGGTGGGGGTGGGGGTGGGGGGGGGGTACTGTCATGACTCCCAGGCTTACACCCTCCTCTGCCTCTGCTGCCTCCTCAAACACCCTGTCATCAGCTCATCACACACACCTGCTCCCCCTGCTATATAACACCCAGCCTGCTCTCCAACCAGTGCCAGATTATTGAAAACTCCTGTTAGTAGATTCTCCAGCTTGTTACCTACCTTACCATCATGGATCCTGAACCCTGCCTCATCCTCTGACCTTCCTTCTCATCGTGCCCTCCTTGGATTATTCTACCTCGTCTTCGGATTCCCATTTGGCATTCCGCAGCTCAGCTCCTCGGGTAACACCACGTCTAATAAAGGCTTTTAAAAGTGCTTTACTTTGTTTGGTGTCATCACGGGTCCTTCTAGTTCCATTCATGACAGTTTTCAGCAAAAACTCTCAGGATGATCATGTCCAGGATGACTGAGAACTACACCTCCATGCTGCAGCAGCATTCAGTCAGAACAGGAATTGAAACTTAGACGTAGCTGCTGTCGATGCTGCTGTCAGGAACATTCTAACAGATTTTAAACATTAAAACTCTCAACAGAAATAGTTCAGAAAGGAAATAAAAATATTCACAACTTTGTGTGATTTATCATTATAATTATTTATTGTGGCAGAAGCTGGTGTGGTCCATCACAGCCTTCTGACGCTCACAGACACACACACACATGAGTGTTGGTGAGCGGCTGTGTCTGACTGCTGATGCTCTGTGTGTGTTTTTATTTCTGCAGTGAGACAAACTCACCTCACACCGTCCAGAGTTTGTTCTTTACAGCTTCCACCGTGTTGACGTATTGTAACAAGTTTTCTCCATGCTGCAGAAGTTAAAGTTTACACCACAAAGTAAAAGTTCGGCAGGCGCGTTTGTTTATATTTGGCCGCTGCGTGCTGGGTGGGGGGAGGGGGGACTCGGTGCTGCACACAGACAGCTGGTGTGATCAGCTCTGAAAAGTGTTGATCACAATTTGCAGATCACGGTTATTTTTCACGGTGATCGTTCGCTGTCGGCATTTTAGGAATCAAAACTAGAAATCGAAATAAAAATTTTTTAACGATTCCGGGAAAAAATAACAGTTGGTCCCGCTTCCAATCGATGCTCGATGCCCAACCCTAGGTATGAAGTTGAAAAAAACTCATGGTACAAATAAATAATAAATTAAAAACAAGCCATCTAAAGTCTTGATTTGCCAATAGGAAGCCTAAGTCATGCCCATTTACTTCCGTACCACGGGTCCCTGGAAGAACGAAAAAATTAATGCAAGTTAATGGTGCTAAAAGAGCTATTTTCTAATTCTGTTTGTTACGTGCATGGATTTCGCATAGGACATCCATAAATTTTAAAGACACATTTTGATACCAAGAAAGCACTTATTTTTGAACGGGGGTAAATGCTGTTTTAGGATTTGTGTGAAAATAAGTCCAGGACTACTAATGCGCTTCACGAAAGTGACCTTATCGGACCAGACACGGAGAAAAGCGGAGGGAAACTGGCTGTAAGTTCAGAAAACTTCAAATCCTTCTTCAGGAGGACAGAACCACCATGAATCTTGTCATGTGGTAAGCAGCAGCTACACTAGGGGAGAAGAGCTTCTGTGGTGACGTCATATATGCGACTTAACAATGTCTGATTTGTAATCATGCTAATTACGAACTTTTACAATCTGATAAATTTCCAAGCACGTAACTGGCATAGTCGAAACACACTTCATTGCTTTACATTTAAATTGAAGTATAACGTGTGCGATCCAGGACATACGGCAAAATGGATTAGAAAATAGCTCTTTTAGCCCCGTTTACTTGCATTTATTTTTTTGTTCTTCTGGGAACCCATAAGCCCACAGGAAAGGGGGGAGACTTAGGCTCTCTATTATGAAGCTTGTTTACTTTGTCCTTGTGTGGGATTTAGTTTTTTATATAATAAATAAACATTTCAGGAATGACAGCGACGAAACTTAGCAAGATTAGTTTTACATGGTTTGAATGTTAAACAATCTTCACATTTGCTACTGTGGCACAGGAGTTAAGTGACCGCCCTGTGATCAGAAGGTTGCAGGTTCGAGCCCTGCTCAGTCTGTTGCTGTGTCCTTGGGCAAGACACTTAACCTCTCTTGCCTGGCGGTGGTGTTCGGAAGGACTGGTGGCACCTGTATATGGCAGACTCACCTCTGTCAGTGTGCCCCAGGGCAGCTGTCGCTACATCCTAGTTCATCAACACCAGTGTGTGAATGACTGATTGTGTTGTAAAGCGCCTTGGGGGTTCCAGGACTCTAGAAGACACTATTTCAAATACAGGCCATTTACTAAATGTTCAAAACAATAATCTTTATAGTTTTTGGTTTTCTCTGTGATCAAATTTTCTTGTCAGAGGTGGCTGTTGGCAATAATTTGAACCTGTAAACCTGTAAACTGTGACTTTAATGTCAAAATACCCATTGTCAGGTCAGAAAAAGTCCGATTTCCACCTTAGAGGATCTCAGTGATGAGAAACTGTAAGAATAAATTCTTAACTCTGGCCTTTAACCAACAAATACTGTAAAAACAAGGGTATTATTCCACAAAAGTCTATAGGCCCTTTTCTCTCCTTACAGTTTCCTTGATGCAAATGCTGGGGAGCCAGTGTCCCAGGTAGGAAGGCACTGGTGGGAATATCTCAAAGAAGAATGCAGGAATATCTTTTTTTGGAAATCCATTTATTTATTTGGAGGAATCTTAAGATGTTCAAAAGACATGGCGGAGGGAGCGCCTGGGTATTCTAGAGAATCAAAAAGACTATGTGGACTTTGATCACCTGCATCTCATACAGTGCAAAAAAAATTACTGCGCCGGGGTCCTCGGCTTTTCAACGTGAGCAAGATGGAACCTTATTATGCCGTACACAGAGGAAGGCAGTGGAATGAATGAGGTCTTTTGTCAGTTCTTTGATTACAGTAAGGCACTGTGACTGTTAAGCAGATGGACTACCAGCAATTATGGGTGTCTGACCGAGAGTTTATGAAGATGTTGGGGATATGGATTGACAAAGAGATGGTGGGGAAGGAAACTAGAAAGGACTGACAAAGCTGTACATGATCATGAACATTGCCCACTGCCAAAAACCAGAAGGCAGAGGCGATGCTGTTCATTTTCTGCCCATGAGGCTGATATCATGAACCAATGAATATGTTTCATCCAAGCATTTGAAAAGTTACCACCTGATCTATATCTATTACGGATTAACAATTGGAACAACTGGATAAAAAATATTAATGAATACATTTTTTATAGCCACTTTTAAAAGCAGTTGTTTTTGTCCTCTGAAGTCTGACGTGTATAGTGTTTTTTTAATAATGTTCCCTTAGTCTATTTTCAAAATTCCAAATTGAATTTCAAAATTTGTCCAGAGAGAGGATTAGTGGCAACATTTTGTACCATATGCACAAACGGTGATGAAATGGCATCAAAAAGAAAACAAATAACTGCCCAAATGGACAAAAATGTCCCTAATGAAGCCTGAGGGTTAAAACCAAAATCATACAATTTGGCTTCTACACAGCCAAGTATAGTTTATCCAAAATCAGTACATCTAAAACAAAATATTAACAGTTCTTCTTATTATTTTTCAACGTAAGGTATTTCTACATCAGTGATCGATATTTATATGTGCATGCACCCATGCTTACACACACGTAGTGTATAAACTAATTTAACAAAGGTAACGATAAAAATACTTATAAGATGAAAAGATGTATACTATCCTGCACTTAACACCATAGTTCCATACTTTAACACCACAAACTGGTGTTGCAAAACTTCTGGAAAGAGAGAAGCATCTGTACTCCTCGAGTGCCTTGAAGAGAAAAAAGGTAACAGGTAATAAATGATTATACGCTTTGAACATGAACTGTGCTGCACATAGTTCAATAAGATCATGCATTTTCAATAGCTTTGATTTAAAAAATAGAGGATTTGTGTGTTCAAAATACCCAACCTTGTGTGTAATTTGTACAGCCCTTTTCTGTAACATAAAGAATGTTTTTAACAGGGGTTTTAAATTATTACCCTATATTTCAGCACAATAGGTTAAGTAAGGAAGTTTCAGAGAACAATACAATGTATGGAGGGCACCATAAATTAGCAATGGCTTAACCATATAATGCTATGGATGACTAAACAGACCTCACCTTAGGGACACTTAATAGTTAAGAATAACTGTAACATTAATAAAAGGACCCTGATTGTAAAATGTTACCAATAAAATCAATATTCGAAAGCTGCATTTTTGTTTTTACTCAGGCTAACTTTGGTACCAAATCATTGTTGCTGTTCTGAAGCATCTAAAAGTGACAAAATCAGAAAAATCTCTAATATTTAAGGCGGAAGGTATAATCTGACAACGCTATGCATGCTTTCAAAGAATGCGTGGTCTTAAGTGAAACTAATCAAGCAACAGCGATAAGTACATGAAAATATGTGCAATATTGTACCTGGTTGCTGTTCCCGTTCGGATACTATTATCATTTGATTCCATAAAACAGAGTTTTAGATCACGAGCATCTGGGATATCTTTGAGCATTCCCATCTTTCCTTTTTGCAGGAAATATTGACAAAAAACATGATCCATTGCCCTGTCACTGGTTGTTAAAAGCCAAGTTTATTGTGTCTTTACTGTCTGTGAGCAAAAAACCAAGAGTCTTTGTGTGTGTGTGTGTGTGTTTGTGTGTGTGTGTGTGTGTGTGTGTGTGTGTGTGTGTGTGTGTGTGTGTGTGTGTGTGTGTGTGTGTGTGTGTGTGTGTGTGTGTGTGTGTGTTTTCCACGCATATTTGCATATCAGTGTTTACTCCAGAAGTTACTGTGAAGCGCCCGTTTTCTCCTTGGGGAGAGCAGCTTGGCAAACACCTCGGAGTAAACAAGACAACCAGTGACAATATGCTAATGGGGACGATTCATTATTCCCCCCTCCCTTCCAACAAGCTCCGCCTCGCAGAAGACAACTCAGGTCTCCAACATCTCCATCAAGATCTGCACACAGCAGCGCTGTTCCACCCCTCCCGCCACGCGGCCTGATTAATATCTCATCACAAACCTTTTTTTTTTATTCCTCCGAGCAGTCCATCAGTCAACAGTGTTTCACTTCTGACAGCGTCAATCTTCAGTGATTGCAAAGAGATGGTGTTCTTCAAAGTGAGGCGAGATAAAGTTGTGTTGTACTGGTGAGTGCTTAAACAGTCAAAGGTGTCCCCAAGGAGATGAATCATGCCAGAAAACTGTTGCACAACATGCTTTTTTTTTGTTTCTGCTAAATGTTTGGCTCCAGTCTCAGACTCCACCAGTCAATAAACAGCCAGATGAGCAAATCAGAGGAATTGAACTAAAATAAGGTTCCTTCTTAATTGAATCGGACGTTGATTTGGATTTATTAACTCCACAAATATTTACTTTGCTGCCGGGGGCTTGAACTCATTACTCTCATATGGATTTTTCTTCCTCCATATTTACTGTTCCAACTTATTCATGAGGATGCTTTGCATTGTTTGGAATAATCCCACAAGCCTCTAAACACCATCTTAATAATGCAAAAGGAAAAGCCCTCTTCTATAGTAAGAAGGAGCCCATGATGTATTGATTTACCAACAAAAAATGGACTGAGAACTCGTGTAAACATGGAGGTGTAACTAAGCTACTGCTAGCCATTGCTTGTCTTTAACCATCAAATCAAACCAAAAATGTGACAATAAAGCTTTTATTTCTATTAACAGGTTCAAAGATGAATTTGTGTATTTTGTCAAGTAAAAAAAACTAAATAAAATTTTACTATGAGCCAATAAAAGCAAACGCTTAAAATTACCATTTGTCACAATTGAAAAAATTACATTAAGCTTAATTATATATTCCACGTACCGAGAGCTAGCTTTCTAGACGAGGTTCAGACCGCCTTCAACTACCAGCCGACAAACAATGCACCCAACCCTTTTGGTCCCTCCCTGGAGTGGTGAGCTCATGGAAGGGGGAATCACGTCCACCCTTTGGGCTGTGCCTGGCTGGGCTATATGGGTAAAAGCCTGGCCACCAGGCCCTAGCCAACACGCGCCCAACTCTAGGCCTGGCTCCAGAGGGGGGCCCCAGTGACCCACGTTTGGGTTCCATAGGGTGTCTGGGTTCTCCCTTAGAGATGAGGTGAGAAGCTTGGTCATCCGGGAGGGGCACAGAGTTGACCCACCGGGGCATCTAGTTAGGATGCCTCCTGGATTCCTCCCTGTTGAGGTTTTCCAGGCACGTCCAACCAGGAGGAGCCCCAAAAGAAGGCCCAGGACACGCTGGAGGGAATATGTTTCTTGTTGGACAGAGAACACCTTGGGATTCCCCTGGAAGGGCTGGCCCAAGTAGCTGGGGAGAGGGTAGTCTGGGCTTCTCTGCTTAGACTGCTGCCCCCTGTTTTGGCACTCATATTGTAGAGGATTTATAGAAATGCAACTGCTTTTAAAACTTTTCTGATTGTTGTTTTAGTTGTGTTTGGAGAACGTAAACAATTATTCATGTTTGGGATATGAATTTAATTTCAAAGCCCCTGAATTGGGGGTGTTAGGTCCCAAAGGGTCGGGGGGACCAGGGAGAAAGGTCTGGCGGGCCAGATGTGGCCCCCGGGCCACCAGTTGAGATTTACTGTGTTAGAGGCTAATGCTGAGCTTTTTTTTTTAATTTATTTAACCTTTATTTATCCAGGAAAAAAGTCCCATTGAGATTTAAAACCTCTTTTTCAAGGGAGTCCTGTAGCAAACATCACACAACTATACAAGACAAAATTTACAATTTAAACTTGTATGAAAACAAACTAAAATAAAACTTCTAACAACAAAGTTAAGTTAAATATTTAAAACTTTAAACAAGCCCAAAAATAAAAACAGTCTAAATAAAACAGTTGCATGTTATTGAATTGCTCTCAAGATTTCTTAGTTTAGATTTAAAAACATTCAATGAAATAAACTCTGTCATCTTCCAATTTTCCTGCAACTCATTCCAAGCTGATGGTGCGGAATGGGCAAAAGCTCTCTTTCCAAGTTCAGTACGTACAAATGAGACAGAAAGCAACAAAGTGTCTTGTAAACGAAGAGAATAACGACCTGCAATTTTCATTTTAAGTAGTTATATAGGACGGCAGCAGACCAAGTAGTGCCTTATATATAAATCTGAAAAAAAAATGAGACTTCCTCCTGATGGTCAAAGCAGGACATCCCATCTGAGGGTACAACTCACAATGAAGAGTCGAGTATTTACGGTTAGTAATAAACCTTAGAGAAGCATGATACACTGTGTCAAGTGGCTCAAGACATTTAGCAGAAGTGTTCATATACAAAATATCTCCATAATCCAGGACAGGAAAAATGTTGCAACAGCAAGACGCATCTTTGCATTAAAAGAGAAACATAACTTATTTTGAAAATAAAAACCTAGTCTTAACTTCAGCTTCTTCGCCAGATTCTCCACGTGAGGTTTGAAGGTGAGTGAGTCATCGATCAAGAAACCCAGATATTTATACGAGCGAACCAATGATATTTCTTCACCATCAAGAGTGGTCACTGAAGGAACCACTGAGCCTGTCTCCTCGAGTTTGTAAACAACATGAGCTTGGTTTTGTCTGCATTGAGAACAAGTTTAAGCTGAAGTAATGAATGTTGGACAGCAACAAAAGCTTTCTGTACTGAATCTATGGCTTGAGTAAGATGTGTCATGGGTCATGGACTTAACTTTACCTTACTTGTTCTTGTGTGAGTGCAATATGGTTATGACCTTGTCAAGTAAACATGCTGAAACATATATCATTGAGCACAGATAAACGAAACATTTCATTATTTTATAATTATTATAAGTAGCAATAAACAACATTTATTTACTGATTATCTAGCTTGTAAATTTTAGAAATTCCCATTTAATTTTAAAATCTTCTTTCTTCTGTGAAGCAAGGAGTCTTAGATAAACAGCTGCCCTTTGAGAGACCCTGAGGAGAGAATGTTATTGTTATGATTTCATTATCTCTGTCAGAGCTGCAGGCTCTGAGCTCCAGCTGGTGGGATGACAGCAGGCTGATTTAAAGGCAACACATGCAGTCTCGTGTCTCCTTTTTGACCAGATGTTGGATGGTCAAACAGTACCTAAAAACTGACCATTGCTGGGCATTACACCGTACAATGTGTAGTGAGAGCTCCCTACCGTAAAACACCCATAAGTGCTAGCACCAGCTATGACAATGTCTTCTTATCATCTCACTGTGTATGACTCATTCATTTGTCATCTAGAATCTTCTGGCGCTGATCCATAACTGGTTACAGTCATGAAACGCACAGAATGGCAGCAAAAAAGTAACTTTTTGAAAAATTGGTTGAAGAAACCAAATTTCACCACAGGATGTCATATTTACACATTGCACCTTTAACCAATAAACAACTATATCAATACAAACATATCTATAACTGAATGAATTTGTTAGATTTAAACGAATTTGAGGGAAAAAGTAGTTTCATAAAAACAAAGAAGATTTTTAAATTAGCCACAATACAAACAGTCTAAAATAAATTAAAAATTACAACCTGGTGATGCTCATCATGGTCCAAAAATGCTTTCCAAGTTATGAAGCATTTCAAGCTGCAGAGACACAACTCATAATTCAGAGCACTGGGGTAATTTATTTCCCCAGGTTTTAATATGTTACAGACGAGTGGCCATGCGTCTTTCTGCAGCTTTGCAACACAGAGGGCTAGCATGTAGAGGGGCTGCTGCTGCACACTGTACACCAAGTACCTGTGGTGCCTTTCATGGTTCAGGGCCCCTAATTTCAATGGGAAATTCAACATATTTCACGGACACAACTCTGCTATAAGGAGGATGACTAAGGAGGGGGGGGGGGGGGGTAGAGGGGGTCTGGCACAGAAGGAGGCTGATGATGGACTGTACCTCTTCCTTCTGTGCGTTCCAGGAGGTCCAATTTACAACAGGTTTCTGGATCATTTGGTCAAAGCACTGGTAGCTGTAAAGCAGCTTCGGTCGCCTCAGCAGCACTGGTTGATTTGTTGGAGGGTAGGGAAGCACTGTGAGCCTTCAAAGTGTGGATGAAAGGGACATTTATTTTCACTGTGTTCACCAAAAATGGGAAATATTAAGAATATTGACAAAGAAAATTCAGTAATTAACTGTTTCTATTTTCTAAACCTTACAAAAATGTGCAGATGTGGAGTGGCCTCTGGAGGAGTTGACCATCCATCCATTTTCAGCTGCTTATCCAGAGTCGGGTCACGGGGGTAGCAGCCTAAGCCAAGATGCCCAGACTTCCCTCTCCCCAGCTACTTGAGCAAGCTCTTCCGGGGGAATCCCAAGGTGTTCCCTGGCCAGCTGAGAGACATTCATGTGGAGGTGGTTTTCTGTTTGAGTGCAGGCAATGCCCTGACAACTGCTTATGCAAACGAACCTCTCTGTCAATAAAAAGGACTTTACGAGGAAGTGAGATTTCAGTGTGTGCGTGAGAGATCAACGTCGGACTCCTCTGCAGAGTAAAACTAACTTTGGCTCCAGTTGTCTGCTGATTCGATCCTGAGGTTACGGGAATATTTAAAGCCCCAACAGTAAAAGTTCAATAAAACAACTGTAAACAACAGCTGAAGTGTTATTTAGTGTCCATTTGTCAATCATGTTCTTATTTCAATTCAATTCAATTTGTTTATTTATATAGCGCCAAATCACGACAAGAGTTTTCTCAAGGCACTTCACATAATAAACATTCCAACACAGGTCAGTTCATTAAGCCAATCAGAAAAAATGTTTCCTATATAAGGAAGCCAGCAAATTGCATCCAGTGTTGCCAACTCAGCAACTTTGTCGCTGTTCCTAACGACTTTTTGACCCCCCTCAACGACTTTTTTTCCAAAAAGCGCCTAGCGACAAACCTAGCGACATTTCTCAGGACCCGTTGCTACTTTCTGTAGAACTTTCTTGTAGATATTCCCTACAGATTAGCAACAAAGAAAGAGTAAGGAAAGAGAACGATAATCTGCACATGTGCACGAGGACTGACCAATCATAAACCATTTTCGGCCGGGCCGATTCGCCGAAGACAAAGGTACTGTTGCAGAGCCAGAGACCGCCGACTTACGTCTGCTGCTGCTGCAGACTCACGCTTCTACTAGAGATGGCGCAGGCGTCAACCTGCCATCTCTGGTTCTGCAACCGTCAGACACTTTGGTTTTTCCTGTATTTGGCAAATAAAGTCAACGGGAGTTTCAACTACCGTCCCGTTTACACACGCAGCTCTGTGGCTCATCTGAATTTCCTTCAGTGACGCAGGGATGGTTATACTAAGAGACACCCGTTTCCTTTTGCTCGGTGCTCCGTTATAATAACGATGGAGAGAATACACAACAGAGGTGTAAAAAACTGCTTTTTAGGAAAATGTCTGTGAGAATGAGGAGAGCAGGAGGTCTGAGTTATATCCTACAACAGAACTGTTTGGATCACCACACCATATCTGTCTTATGGGCTTGACACACGGGAGGCGACAAACGACCGCGATCAGCAAAATTTGTCGCAGTCGCTTTTATTACCTGACACACGGGAGGCGATCCGCGGCAGCGGCCAGCGGCAGAGCCGTCTACGCGTTCTGTTCTGTGGCGAAATCGAAACTTCCGTTGTTTTGATTGGCTGTGTCAGGTTGGAGGGAATTAAGGTTATTTAAGCGGTTCAGAGATAAAAAAAAGCGGTAGATATGATGTTTCACAAGGTGCTGCTAGAGTTATGTGAAATCTTACTTCTGATTTTACTATAAAACATAATAATAATCAACTTCTCCTTCATGTTTGCTCGGAGATAAACGGAGCATCCTGTCCGCTCATTGGTCAGTGAATGAAACCTCCATTGATTGGTCCTCGTCCGAGTGACAGCGATGAAAATTTGAAAATATTTCAACTTTCTGGGATTGCGTCGCTGGGTCGCCTGTGCACGACACGTGCACGAGTGCAAAATTTCACACGCACACTTTTCGCATTTCGCTTGGTAGGAGGGAGACCCGCGATTATCACTTTGCTGCGCATGTCTCATTGAAAATGAATGGAGGAGAGGCGATGTCGCCTCCCGTGTGTCGAGCCCATTAATGTCACTTTATTGATACTTTTGGAATTCATTGTACATATCAAAGCAGTTTGGGCCATTTTAATCATACTAACTAATAACTTTAACACATAACATAGTTTTTGTTATTTTCCTCCCTTTTAGTATATCTTTTAGATGCTATGGGGAAAATGAACGGCAATGTGGCGAGATGACGTCATCAAAATGTAAATTAGCACGTGAAGTCACCTGACAACATCTAGCGACTTTTGGGGGAAACTTCAGCTACTTTCAGTCAAAAACAGTTGGCAACACTGATTGCATCGAGTCACTGACTAGTGTCAGAGTCTTTAGAGCAATCCTCATACTAAGCAAGCATAGAGCGAGAGAGGAAAACTCCCTTTTAACAGGAAGAACCCTCCAGAGGATCCTGGCTCAGTATAAGCAGCCATCCGCCACGACTCACTGGGGATGGAGGACAGAGCAGACACACACACACACACACACACACACACACACACACACACACACACACACACACACACACACACACACACACACACACACACACACACACACACACACACACACACACACACACACACACACCAAGTAGTGTTTCTATGGTTACATTGTGATTTCTTAGTAAATATTCTATTTGGTGAGAGATAAATTTTATTGTATTTATCCTAGTGAATCTATAATTAAAGGGGTAAACTGGTAGTAGCACATTCAATCTCAAGGAAAGTAAAATGTTATTATCAGGAGAGGGAGAATGTTTAAGTGGTTAGCAGCAGTGTTCAAGACGATGGCCCCCTCCATGAGGCCACCATAGCTCAGCAGAACATCTTATTGTTTTGTGTTTTTATAGTCAAGTTTTCCTTTTATTAAAAAACTCAAAATGCCCTTAATACCCCTTTAATATGTAAACTTGCACTGATATGTATTTCTATAATGCATGAAGTTCATAATTGATATTTTATGGCATCATTAGTCTAGCTAATGCAACACCTGACTTAAATTAGCCACTTCCATGGTTTGCAACAGTAAATGTTCCCCACCATTAGTCGCCCTGTTTTTATTTAAGCCCTTTCTGCGGCTCAAAAATCCCACCACCTGACAGTAACTGAAGCACTCAGTGAGGATCAGCTGTTAAACAGCTAATTTTATGCATCTGATATAATCGGTCTGGTTCTTTCAGTCCCCAGGTGTGTTGAGTAGGGACCTTGAGTGTTGTCCCAGCTGTTTGGATTGCCTCTCCTCGGGGCTACAAAGACCCAAATCAATACTCAACACCTCAAGGAGAGCAGATCAGCTGGACTCCACCTCACTGTCCAGCCTCCTTTGCGAGATATGAATCAGCATCCTCTCTCTCTAGAGGACCCCTGGAAAAAAAATAAAAAACAGCACACACACTCCTCACACAAATGTGTGGGGAAGTTGAACCTTGACCCCTGACATTTGGCCTGTGACCTGTCTGTCTGATGGCCTATTGATTGTGTCTGGCCTTGCCTGGGTAATATTTGCCTTGTAATTACTTCTTGGGTTGCGTTCAGACACAAAGACAGTTTTGTCATCAGATTTTTGCATTTTTCCAAATATTTCGGAAAACCTCAAGAAGCAGACAATAACCCGTTTTAATGGTTTCCATGGTGAAACTCCCACATTTTTTAAATTAACTTACCATTCCATTTAATATGGCATATGTGCATGCTTAACTTATTAACAATTTACAGGTAGAAAAATATGTTAAACAGTTATTTTAGTCTGCTGGATTAAGGCGTGATGCACCCAGTATTGCTTAAAAATATGTAAATATACACACACATGTATATATATATATATATATATATATATATATATATATATATATATATATATATATATATATATATATATATATATAATATTTTTGCATTTTTTAAATTAATAATTTTCTGGCTTGAAAGTTGCGTCAAGTGTTATGATGCCCCTATCAGCTGCTTTTTCCACAAATTTAAAGGTGCAATGTGTAAGAATATGTAACACTTCAACAGAGAAATAATGCCTCAATCATTTTGGGAAGACGGTTGTACTAAAACACTTTTAATTCTCAGCCGGCTGTGGGGGTTGTCAGTTTTTCTCCTTTCAAAATAAAGGAAGGATGGACGTAGACACTCTTTACATCACTAAGTGTGAGGTTGCTGTGTCTCCTGTGAACTGACACTGCAGAACTGGCATCTGTACCTCGACTACGGCCCGGCAAAATGCTCCAGAGTTGTTTAAAGAACCAAAGCCAGGAACAAGAGCAACCCAAAAGTTGTTTATTTTACCCCGTGAGGGCCATGATGTACTTGCTGTTTAATGATGCAAATGAGTGTTTAAAATGGCTGCCACCCTTTACTTGTGCTGATTTGAATAAATGTTTGTGTGCATCCCCCGGCGCAAAGTAACACGTCCAAATGCTGCAATATACAAGTAACCAGTGGAGTTGACAAAACGAGCGAGACACACTCACTATGGTGACTCTGTCTCTGGTTTAGAGGTCTTTCACGCCATCCAGAGGTGGAAGAGTACTAAAATGTTGTACTTAAGTACAAGTATAATTACTTTCATGAAATTTTACTCAATTACAAGTAAAGTTACCTACCTCAAAATGTACTCAAGTAAAAGTAAAAAGTAGCTTATTTCAAATGTAGTCAGAGTAAAAGTTACTCAGTTACTTTTTTGACTGTGCAAGGACGGGCTCTTCTGAACAGTTAAAAAAAGACAATGGGGTATAAATGTCAAAGTGGCCGTTTTTTTATTAAATGAACAAATATGCATATTGAAGTACAAAGGCAGTTACACTGCAAACTAGTAACATAAATTAGGTTATAGTCACAAGCCCATGACTTTTCCCTGAATGACCCCCCCCCACCCCCAGCAGATCCTGATAGGCCTACCCAGTCTCTCAGCCTCTCCAGTAGCAGGTGATGGTCAATAGTGTCAAAGGCTGCAGTCAGGTCCAACAGGACCAGAACAGAACAGTCCCCTGCATCACTGTGAGTCAGAAGGTCATTAGAGACCCTAAGAAGAGCTGTTTCAGTAGAATGAACTCTACGAAAACCTGACTGGAATTTATCATAGATGTTATGTTCATCAAGAGCAGCTGTGAGTTGTTTAGCCACAACCTTTTCCAAGATCTTGGAGATGAACGGAAGTTTAGAGATGGGTCTGAAACTGCTATGGAGAGAGGGGTCGAGACTCTTTTTTTTAAGAAGCGGGTGGATTACAGCGTTCTTAAAGTAAGCAGGGACCTGGCCAGAAACCAGAGAAGCATTAATTATAGAGAGCACGCTGGGACCGATGGACTGAAAAGCACTTTTAAACAAAGATGAGGGTAAGATGTGATGACTGTTGCTTGACTTGCTCCACCCCAGCCTCTGCCATCTGATCAAGGTGTCTTCTCATATTGATCAAACCTGTTGAATGACAAATACATAACACATATTTAATATATCTGGCAATTAAGTTTTGATAGAAGATGCAACAATAATTGTTTTTAGTAATACATACCTTACAAATACTATAATTTGTGTCGACAGACTCGTATAATTGAACTTTAAGTATGTTGACAGGATTGAAATGAATAAGAAACAGACTAAGGTATGATATTAAATTATTAAAAATTACCTGCTTCAATGATATCGTGCCTCTCAGTCCAGGTGGTCTTGAACTTTGGAAGAAGGATTGCAGAAGCAGTCAGCTCAGCGTCTTCCATCATCTCACCAAAGTGCATTTGGACACCATCCTGAATGGCTCTGAAGAGTGGCAGACACATCTTGGAGACAGCCTCCAGTCTGCTGAGTTTTTCTTTTAGCTGGAAGATCACTTGAGGGGCGGGACTAGGAAGCTCAAAAATGACCAATCAGAAAAAAAGGAAATCCCGACTGTACCACACGGCGCGGTAGATTTCTAGTTGTAGTAAAAAAAATAGCATCTGACAATGGCGCAAACATCTTTTATTTTTTAGAAGAAATGCTTTTAGTGTTTCTACTTGTGGTTTTAAAGACATCTGTGTCATTTAGAACAGAGGAAAGAGCCGCAGCGAACTCCGCCGCTGTCTTCGTTCTTTATGAGAAATTGAGCATCGCCGTGTATGACGTGAATTAAACAGGAGGAGTCTGGCAGGCCAGGCTATCTTTCTCGTACCATTAGCGCCTATTTTCTTCTCCTACCCACCATTCATTGCACTGTAAGGTCACTTAACACATGCTTCACACTAAGAAGTTCAGCTCACCTGTTGACCCCTCAGACATCCCTTCATTAATCCTTCTCACAAGCTTTGATCTTCTTTGGCGATCCTCCAGTCATCCGAATAGTCAGTTAGTGTTTCTTATCCTTTCCTTCGTACCCCGTAACACTCTCGTAACTTAAGCACTCAGTTCTTCTGGTGCGCGCCTTCAGCGTCGGCAGCACTTCCGTGTTTGGGTCTTACAGTATAGACATATATACATAGACACTTCATTAAGCGCTGGATCACTCTCAAGCGCGTTAAGACGCTTCTACATATGTATATGTTTATACTCTCATCTCTCTTCTCTGTGGTTGTGTCTGAATCCGGTGCGAACCGTGCCGACACAGTATTTTGCAATGTTGTTTTTTTTACTCGGTGACGGATAAGATAAAAAATGTAGCGAAGTACAATACTTAAAAAAAAACAATACTTAAGTAAAAGTAAATAAAAACTACTTAAAAAGTATGAATGCGTGAAAAATCTACTCAATTACAGTAACGCAAGTAAATGTAATCCGTTACTTCCCACCTCTGACGCCATCTACGATGGCGCTGCTGTCTCTTTATCTATTGTGATCTCAAAATTAATCAGTTATTGACACCATCTTTGTTCTGGTTGTACCCACACACCTGGCTCTCTATCCAGTCTGAGTTCTCTAGTGCGTGCCCCCGTGGAACACTCCAGTACTACATACAGTGCAGTGCCGTGTAGCAGCAAATATGTGAACAATATGCCAACGCGAGTTTAAACAGCAAGTATTTTCCAGGCCTAAGAAGTCACAGCATCATTTTGTTTCACTCTAAGAATAAGCCTAGAGCAGGGGTGGGCAATCCTGGTCCTCGAGGGCCGCTATCCAGCAGGTTTTAGTTGTTTACCTGCCCCAACACACCTGATTCCTGGATGAATCACCTGTTCAGCAGCTCATCAGGCTCTGCAGCAGCCTGTTAGTCGATTCAAACCAGGTGTGTTTAAGCAGAGAAACAAGTAAAACCTGCTGGACAGCGGCCCTCGAGGACTGGGATTGCCCACCCCTGGCCTAGAGGCTAATGTTGAGACAATGCTAATGGTGAATTAGAAGCAAATAGTTAGATCTAAAACTATCTCAAGCTACTTTTTCAATTACCAGCAACTTATTATTACAGGGAAGTGCATGTGTGAAGTGAAAAGTGAGTAAATCGTGGAACATTTAGAGCAGTAACAGCAAGCTACCGACAGCCAGACCGTAAAAACAACACTTCCTTTATGCTGGAGGCATACTACCATAAAAAGTGTAGTAAGCGCTCCCTATTGTAAAACACTCAAGAGTGCTAGTACCAATATCTACTTATCAACTTACACATTTGCTTGTTATCTAGAATCTTTTGGTGCTGATCTGTAACTGGCAACAGCCGTGAAACAGGAGTGAGAGAGTGATTGCAGTAACCAAGTTTCACCACAGGATGTCATCTTACTTTCTTCTTACACACTGCACCTTTAAAATAGATAAGGACAAAAAAGGTGATGTAATCTAGGAATGACCTTGCATCTAATGTAATACAATACACGAGAAACTAATAGAACATTTAATGCAAAAGAAAAGAAATGCCAAAATGAGTGTGAAAATGAACCAGAAGGACACCTGCCAAGAGCAAGAGTACAGAAAGCTTGGAAGGAAAAAAAACAGAGTCATATTCACATCAAAAATGTCATGATCGCAGGAAGCTTCCTGACCCACATGAAATAATCACCACAAGGCAGGAGGTAAGAAAATATGAATTTGATTTTATTAAATGAAAAAATAATAATAACGAAGGATGCAGCTCCAAACGGGTGCTGGAAAAGCCAACGGGAACTAAGGGCGAACTTAGACGAAGCGGAAACCGGGTCGAGGTCTAAAAATAGAAACAAACACACGGAGGTTAAACCAGGAACGAGAGAACCAGAAACAATAGAGGGAAGGGAGGTCTTACGGAGCCAGAACAGTGGATGAATGTGGGGAGAGGGTAGGTCAGGTCTGGTTGATGGAGAATTAGGTTGAGGCTGGATGGATGCGGTTGATGAATATCCAGAGCAGGTGAACGGCGGAGAGCAGATGACCAGGGAAGAATGAGTGGCGAGGCTGAGGTACACACTCCAGGACAGAAGAGAACTCAGGCTGAGACTTGGTAGTAGAACTGGGGAAGGCAGGACAGGTAATTAAACAGGACAAGCAGAGCAAGATTGCAAAAATTGTACAATTTCAGGACAAGGCTGGAAGCTACCCAGGTGAGAGTATCAACCGGCGCTGGAGTGTGGACACGCCACTCCTTAAATCCCCTGGCCTTGCTGATGGGAAATCAGCAGCAGCTGAGGCTCTCCGACACGCCCACCTGCAATTAGACTCAGAGGGAAAAACAGCAGACTCATGACAGTACCCCCCCCTCAAGGGACGCCACCCGGCGGCCTAGCCAAGGAGGAGGAGGAGGAGGAGGAGGACTCAAAGTCCCGGATGAGGGAAACGTCGTCAATCCAGGAGCCGGGGACCCACTGGCGATGTTCCGGACCGTAACCCTCCCAGTCGACAAGGTACTGGCGACCACGACCCCGGGGGCGAACATCCAATATACGGCGGACCCGGTAACCAAGGCCACCATCCGCGAGCCGAACCGGAGGGGGAGGATCAGAAGGAGGACACAAGGGACTGGAGACAACGGGCTTGATGAGGGAAACATGGAACACGGGGTGAACCTTCATGGACGGAGGCAGGGACAGACGCACAGAGACAGGACTAAGGACATCGGAGACAGTGTAGGGACCAATGAATCGGGGCGTGAGCTTCCTGCTTGAGTCCTTGAGCTTGATGTCCCGGGCGGACAGCCAGACCTGCTGACCTGGGACATAGGACACTGCCGGACGTCTGTGTCGATCAGCGAGCCGACGATTGCGGTCAGCAGTACGCTGTAGGGCAGCACGGGTCAGGGTCCAGGTGCGTCGAGCTCTGCGGATGAACTGGGAAGCCGTGACTGGGGAACCAGAATCAGAGGGGAACAGAGGAGGCTGATAACCAAGTGAAATCTCAAAAGGGGACTGACCTGTAGCGGAGGATGTGTGTGAGTTGTGGGCATATTCCATCCACGACAGCTGAGAGCTCCATCCAGTGGGGTTAGAGGAACAGACGCACCGGAGCATGGCCCCCAGCTCCTGGTTCATCCTTTCACACTGCCCGTTCGTCTGGGGATGAAAGCCAGAGCTGAGGGCCACACGGGCTCCAAGCTCAGATGCAAACACGCGCCAAACACGGGACACAAACTGGGGCCACGGTCGGACACTATTTCCGAGGGAATGCCATGAAGACGGAAAACATGGTCCACAAGAAGGTTGGCGGTCTCTGTGGAGGTAGGAAGGCCAAGTAGGGGAACCAGGTGGCAGGCCTTGGAGAATCTGTCTACTATTGTGAGGATGGTGGTGAAACCTTTGGAAGGAGGCAAACCAGTAACAAAATCTAAGGCGATATGGGACCAAGGACGTGAGGGGATAGGCAAAGGACACAGAAGACCCTGAGGAGACTGATGATCATTCTTACTCCTGGCACAAACCTGACAGGCATTTATGTATTCTTTGACGTCTCTATAAAGAGATGGCCACCAAAACTTCCTGCGGATTAGAGCCAGGGTCCTGCCGATGCCAGGGTGGATGGAAAATCTGGCAGTGTGGGCCCAATGAATCACTGAACTGCGAACAGTGGAAGGAACATAGGTCATGTTAGGAGGTCCGGTACCTGGGTCGGGGTCTGTCCGTTGAGCCTCCAAAACCTTGTTCGTAATTTCCCAGAACACCGAACCAACGATGCAGGATGACGGTAGAACAGTGGTGGGCTCTGTGTCCTTGTCTGAAGCATACTGGCGAGAGAGGGCATCCGGCTTGACATTCTTGGACCCTGGTCTGTAAGAGATGACAAAATTAAATCTAGAGAAAAACAGTGACCAACGGGACTGCCGGGGATTAAGCCTTTAGGCCTCCTTGAGGTAGGCTAAGTTCTTGTGATCAGTCCAAATGATTATAGGGTGCTCTGCCCCCTCAAGCCAGTGACGCCATTCCTCCAGAGCCATTTTGATGGCCAACAATTCCCTATCGCCCACGTCATAGTTTTGTTCAGCAGGTGTTAAGCGACGGGAGAAGAAGGCGCAGGGGTGAAGAGTGTGATCAGCTGGAGAGACCTGTGAGAGGACAGCGCCCACTCCTGTATCGGAAGCATCAACCTCAAGTGTAAACTGGGAACAGGGATCTGGACGGGAAAGAACCGGAGCCTGGGTGAAGTGAGTCTTGAGAGTTCTGAAAGCTTGGTCTGCCTCCGAAGACCAGGAATAAGGACGTTTTATAGAAGTCAGCTGGGTGAGAGGTGCTGCGATCTGGCTGTAGTCCCTTATGAACCTGCGGTAGAAATTGGCGAAGCCCAGAAAACGCTGTAACTGTTTGCGTGTAGTGGGTGTTGGCCATTCATTAACAGCTTTGATCTTGTCGGGATCAGCCCTCAACCTCCCACTCTCAATCACAAAACCGAGGAACCTGACTGAAGACGAATGAAATTCACATTTCTCAGCCTTGACGAATAAACGGTTTTCGAGAAGTCTTTGTAGAACGGCCCTAACATGGTGGTGATGTTCAGAAACAGAACGTGAGAAGATGAGAATGTCATCGAGGTAGACCGTAACAAACTTATTGATGAAATCACTGAGTACCGAGTTGACTAATGACTGAAATACAGCTGGGGCATTAGTGAGGCCGAAAGGCATGACCAAGTATTCGAAGTGGCCGAGTGGGGTCTTGAAGGCGGTCTTCCATTCATCTCCCTCACGGATCTGAACCAGGTGGTAAGCGTTTCGCAGATCTAGTTTGGTGAAAACGGAGGCGTCGTTGACTGGATCGAAAGTGGATGACAGCAAGGGGAGTGGGTATCGGTTCTTAACTGTGATTTGGTTTAGAGCTCTGTAGTCAATGCAAGGATGCAGGGAACCGTCTTTCTTAGTGACAAAGAAGAACCCTGCACCCAGTGGGGACGTGGATGGTCTAATGATACCAGCGGATAGAGACTCAGAGATGTAAGTTGACATGGATTCTTGTTCTGGCTTAGAGAGGTTATACAACCTGCTGGATGGTAGTGTGGCTCCTGGCAGAAGGTCTATGCAACAGTCAAAAGGTCTGTGGGGTGGCAGGGAGGAGGCGTGGTCCTTACTGAAAACCAGTTGCAGGTCATGGTACTCGGGAGGAACTCCGGATAGATCGGGCGGTTCAGGAATGTAGTCCGTAGAGCCTCCTACAGGAATGGGTGCAGATGACAGACAGTGAGACAAGCAGAATGTACTCCATGAGGTTACCAGACCTGAGCTCCAGTTGACTTGGGGATTGTGAGTAGCAAGCCATTCGTATCCCAGGACGACTGGTGACTGTGGAGAGGGAAATGCATAGAAAGTGAGGACCTCATGGTGATTTCCAGAAACAAACAGGTTAACGGGAACAGTACGGTGTGTGATCGTGGTGAGGGAGCTTCCATCCAAAGAGGATGCTTCTAGAGGTGTAGCCAGTGGTTCAGTGGGAATCTTCAGCTGCTGTATGACCTTAAAATCCAAAAGGTTCCGTTCACAACCAGAGTCTATTAACGCCGTAGCTGCTAGAGTCTTCTGATTGTAGGAGACTGAACATGATAGGGAGACCCGGGACTTTAACTCTGAGCAGGCACCCACCAGTAATCCCAGGGCTACTGGCGGGCTCGATCTTTTGGTCGAACCGGACAGGCTTGGACCATATGACCCCTCTGACCACAATAAAGGCAGAGACCAGCAGCTCTGCGTCTCTGTTTTTCCTCAGGTGTGAGTTGAGCCCATCCTATCTGCATGGGCTCAGTGGGTTCTGAATAAGGAGGAGTTGGAGCTAGTGGTCTGGGGCTTTGAGGTGCAGCAACAGGAGGGAACCGGGGACCGAAGGTTCTAGGTCTCTCCTTGAGGCGTCGCTCAAGTCTTGTGGCTAGAGTTATGAGGGCCTCGAGGTTCTCTGGTTCCTGGCAATAAGCTAGTTGGTCTTGGATGTTATGGGTTAAGGCCTGCGAAAAAGCGGCTCTAAGGGAGGCATCGTCCAAGGTGGATACTGAAGCCATGGTGCGGAAATCTATGGCAAAATCGGTGACCGTTTGTTCACCTTGGCGTGAATTCCAAATGCGTTTTGCCAATTCCGCGGGACTTTCCGGAGTATTTAAATATCTGATTGAATTCTGATAAAAAATCTGTAAGGGTACCATCTAAAAAACCAGGCTGGCGGCATCTGGCTTCAGCCCATTGAAGAGCCTTACCCCTGAGGAGACCAACAATATATGAAATCTTTATAGGATCCGAACAGAAGGTGTCGGGCGATCTGGTGAAAGCTAATTGGCAAAGGAGTAAAAAACTACGGCACTTGCCGGACTCACCGGAAAAGGTGTCTGGTGTGGGAGACTCGGTGACCCGGAAATGACCCGGAGGCGGCGGATCCGGAAGTGACGGAGGAGATGGAGCAGCGGCAGTAGCAGTAGTGGGTGGAGAAACGTGTAATTGGCGAAAAGCCGTGTCAAGCTGGAGCAGACGCTGATTAGTAATAAGTAGTTGTTCCATGACTGACTGAATGGAGTTTTCGTGCCGGGCTAACGTGTCGGATAATGGGGGCGGAAGTGATTCGCTCATGGGTTGGGACGTGTGGCCGGTTGATTCTGTCATGATCGCAGGAAGCTTCCTGACCCACATGAAAGAATCACCACAAGGCAGGAGGTAAGAAAATATGAATTTGATTTTATTAAATGAAAAAATAATAATAACGAAGGACGCAGCTCCAAACGGGTGCTGGAAAAGCCAACGGGAACTAAGGGCGAACTTAGACGAAGCGGAAACCGGGTCGAGGTCTAAAAATAGAAACAAACACACGGAGGTTAAACCAGGAACGAGAGAACCAGAAACAATAGAGGGAAGGGAGGTCTTACGGAGCCAGAACAGTGGATGAATGTGGGGAGAGGGTAGGTCAGGTCTGGTTGATGGAGAATTAGGTTGAGGCTGGATGGATGCGGTTGATGAATATCCAGAGCAGGTGAACGGCGGAGAGCAGATGACCAGGGAAGAATGAGTGGCGAGGCTGAGGTACACACTCCAGGACAGAAGAGAACTCAGGCTGAGACTTGGTAGTAGAACTGGGGAAGGCAGGACAGGTAATTAAACAGGACAAGCAGAGCAAGATTGCAAAAATTGTACAATTTCAGGACAAGGCTGGAAGCTACCCAGGTGAGAGTATCAACCGGCGCTGGAGTGTGGACACGCCACTCCTTAAATCCCCTGGCCTTGCTGATGGGAAATCAGCAGCAGCTGAGGCTCTCCGACACGCCCACCTGCAATTAGACTCAGAGGGAAAAACAGCAGACTCATGACAAAAAACATCAGGTATGAACAGTGTTGGGAAAGTTCATTTAAAAAACGAACTAGTTCAAAGTTCAGTTCATACATTTTAAAATGAACTAGTTTGTTTCTCAGTTCATAATTAGAAAACTTTTGAACTAAGTTCACTCTTCCAGAAACGAACAAGTTCATAGTTCTTTTTTCTCCTATATATAGAGATCTATCTATCTATCTATCTATCTATCTATCTATCTATCTATCTATCTATCTATCTATCTATCTATCTATCTATCTGTCTGTCTGTCTGTCTGTCTGTCTGTCTGTCTGTCTGTCTGTCTGTCTGTCTGTCTGTCTGTCTGTCTATCTATCTATCTACTGTATATATATATATATATATATATATATATATATATATATATATATATATATATATATATATATATATATATATATATATATATATATATATACACGCTCAACAAAAATATAAGCACAACACCTTTGTTTCTGCTCCGATTTTTCATGAGATGGACTAAAAGATCTAAAATTCATTCCAGATACACAATATTACCATTATTCTCAAACATTGTTCACAAATCAGTCTAAATGTGTGATAGTGAGCACTTCTGCTTTGCTGAGATAATCCATCCCACCTCACAGGTGTGCCACATCAAGATGATCTGACATAATGAGTAGTGCACAGGTGTACCTTATACTGCCCACAATAAAAGGCCACCCTGGAATGTGCAGTTTTATCTCACAGCAAAATGCCACAGATGCCACAAGCATTGAGGGAGCGTGCGATTGGCATCCTGACAGCAGGAATGTCAACCAGATCTGTTGCTTGTGCATTGAATGTTCATTTCTCCACCATAAGCCGTCTCCAAAGGCGTTTCAGAGAATATGGCAGTACATCCAACCGGCCTCACAACCGCAGATGACGTGTAACCACACCAGCTCAGGACCTCCACATCCAGCAGGTTAACCTCCAAGATCGTCTGAGACCAGCCACTCAGACAGCTGCTGAAACAGTTGGTTTGCATAACCAAACAATTTCTGCACAAACTGTCAGAAACCGTCTCAGGGAAGCTCAACTGCATGCTCGTCGTCCTCATCAGAGTCTTGACCGCCGTAACAGACTTGAGTGGGCAAATGCTCACATTCGATGGCGTCTGGCACGTTGGAGAGGTGTTCTCTTCACGGATGAATCTCGGTTTACATTGTTCAGGGCAGATGGTAGACAGCGTGTGTGGCGTCGTGTGGGTGAGCGCTGATGTCAATGTTGTGGATCGAGTGGCCCATGGTGGTGGTGGCGTTATGGTACGGGCAGGCATCTGTTATGGACAAAGAACACAGGTGCATTTTATTGAAGGCATTTTGAATGCACATAGATACCTTGATGAGATCCTGAGGCCCATTGTTGTGCCGTACATCCATGAACATCACCTCATGTTTCAGCAAGATAATGCACGGCCCCATGTTGCAAGGATACATAATTCTTGGAAGCTGAAAATGTCCCAGTTCTTGCATGGCCAGCATACTCACCGCACATGTCACCTGTTGAGCATGGTTGGGACGTGCTTGACCGGCGTATACGACAGCATGTATCAGTTCCCACTAATATCCAACAACTTTGCACAGCCATTGAAGAGGAGCGGACCAACATTCCACAGGCCAGAAATGACAATCTGATAAACTCTATGGGAAGAAGATGTGTTGCACTGCATGAGGCAAATGATGGTCACACCAGATACTGACCGGTTCTGAGTCCCCAGACCCCCAATAAAGCACAAAACTACACATTCCAGCCATCATTAGGCTGAAAAAAACTAAAGAAACCTATCGGAGAGATAGCAAAAACATTAGGCCTGCCCAAAACAACAATTTGGAACATTCTCAAAATGAAGGAACGCACAGGTGAGCTCAGCAACACCAAAAGACCCAGAAGACCACAGAAAACAACTGTGGTGGATGACCAAAGAATCCTTCCCCTGGTGAAGAAAACACCCTTCACAACAGTTGGCCAGATCTAGGGCTGTAGCGAAGCCTCGATGACGTCGACGGCTCGATTCTAAAAATTCGTCGACGTCAGATCCGGTAGTCGACGCACCGCGCCCACTTGTTGCATCCCCAGGAGTTTGTAAATAGAGGTGGAATCTGCCTGTTTTTCCTCTAGTTCGCCCTCTTCTCCGCCTTCACTAACATCTCCGCCAAATACCGAAGACCCGGAACAACGTCCGTCCGCTACTAGGTTCCTTTCCTGTTTTGCCCGCCTTCGTTTCCCGGCAACGGACAACAACTTCCGGGGTCAAATGCGCTGCTCCGTCTCTATAGCAGATGCAGAAAATCACCGGGAGCGTTTAGCCCTTCATAAAGGAGCTTCTTTCAGACATTAGGAGAGCTGTTTTGGTGGTAGCAGTCTCTCCTCCATGCTGGTCTGTTTGCTGCTGGGTGTTTTTGGTTTATTTAAACTTGGCAACTTGAACTTAACGTTGGTAAAGCTACTGTTAGCATTTTCGCTAACAGCTTCTTGCGTTTGGATAAGCTGTTACGTTTTGGTTTAGAGTTGATCTTTTTTCAATCCAATCTAATTTTATTTATAAAGCGCATTCACAAGGCATTACAACCAAACAAGGCGCTGTACACTAGAAATGTTGGTTAATTAAACAAGCGATATTTAAACATGTTGAACACATAAAAAATAATAATTTGTGGTACAAATTAATAAATGTCTAAATGTAATAAAATCTCCCTTTTATTACATTTAGAGTGTTGTGGGTTTTCGGTTTAGTTTAAAATATCACCTTGAGTTTGGTTTAACCACCCAGTTTAGAGTTTGGAACTTTGGAGATTCTTATTTTGGTCCAGAACCCAGTAATCTTTGCCCAGTGGGACATCCCTAGTTATCTGTACTTTTGTTTTAATTCCCCACAGGCAGAATTAGTTTTATTACTCCCAACCTGTGGATGGAAAGATTTGTTTTTTTGTAGTTGTAAATAAACCTGATCATCATTTTAACTTTTAAATCCCACGTCATTGTCCCTTCCTTTTTGCACACAAGCCAAACTCCCCAGGAAGAGTCGTAACACCACTCGCCTCACGCACATAAGTGACCAAAACAAAGCAGCATGGAGACACTCCGTCTCCAACCACCTCTCAGGCAGCAGCCTGCACTCCCAAGTTCTACACGTCACCAGAACATAACCAACCAACACAATTAAAGCAGTGTTATACAAAATGGAAGGCCTGTAGTGTTTATTCTCTTACAGTAACAATTAATCCATTTTTTGGAGGAATTTATTAGAGATTTTTTGGTTTTTATTAACTGTGCAATAGAAAAATAATCATTAGATTAATTGTATAAATAGTCATTAGAATAGTCGACTATTCGATAAAATAATCGTCAGAATAATCGTTTTAAAAATAATCGTTTACCCCCAGCCCTAGCCAGATCAAGAACACTCTCCAGGAGGTAGGTGTATCTGTGTCAAAGTCAACAATCAAGAGAAGACTCCACCAGTGTGAATACAGAGGGTTCACCACAAGATGTAAACCATTGGTGAGCCCCAACAACAGGAAGGCCAGATTAGAGTTTGCCAAACAACATCTAAAAAAGCCTTCACAGTTCTAGAACAACATCCTATGGACAGATGAGACCAAGATCAACTTGTACCAGAGTGATGGGAAGAGAAGAGTATGGAGACAGAAAGGAACTGCTCATGATTCTAAGCATACCACGATTTCTGAATCAAAACAAAGTGTGTACAATTCCTTAATAAAGAAAGAATCCTAGAATCTTCTGATTAAAGCACAATAAAGACCAATTTTTAAAGATTCAATTTTTCTGAATGAACTTTGACTCCTGCACTCAGCATAGACATAGGAGAGTAGACTCCGCATCAACCGCTACTGCCTATGTTTGGCCGCATTTGCAGGTTCTTCTTTTTATAATTTCTATGGTTAACAGGATGTTTTAGCTAGGATGTTTTAGCTAGGCGTTAGCGCCGGAAAAGCTCTGTGGAGATCTGGAGCTAGAACAGCAAAAGAACGCGTTCATAAACCCGTTCACGCACGCCAGGATGAGCACACTCACTATTCCGTTCATCAGGCAAAATATGAACGAGTTTATTTCACGTTCACGAAAAAAACGAACTAATTCACGATCGATCGTTCACTGAACGCGTTCGGGCACAGCACTGGGTATAAATGTTGGATCTAAAAGGCCATACTGCAAACAACCCTACAAATCAACCAGCTGCCAACACCTGGGATTCCCCTCTTAAGCCTGATTTGTAATTCTTCGTCAGCCGAGATTGCAGACATGTGCACACACATCAGCGGAGACATTTAGAAACATGCCGAGGTGAAAATCTTTCATTTTTTATGACAAAAGAACATGAAGGTTTGTTCTGATTGCATTGTTTTCATTCTGTTGACTGTAACCAGCCTGTTGCACATGTAACAGTCAGCAAATGCAGAACGCCTTCGTATAGTTTTCAAATTGAGGGGCTGCATAATTGTTTCAAAGTATTTTAAAAATACCAAATTAACAAGACACATGATGTCTTTTCAAAAACAAAGTCAAACATTTTATATTGTATTGTCTCTTAACCCAAAGAGGGAGAAATAATAAGTGTTTGGAGGCTTTGTTGTGTTTCTTCCTATTTGCCATCACCCCCAACCTTGCTTTCCCACTTCCTTCCTTTTTTATACTTTTTCCACCTTCCTTTTATAGCTCTTAGGGTGTTTGCTCGTGCCCATTGTCCTGGCCTTATTGGCTGGGTTACCACGAGGAAACAAGATGCTGCCCTTTTGGACAGGAAAGAATTAGACTGTCCTTAAAAAAACACAAAAATTCAGTGGGATGTAAAAGTTTGGGCGGCCTTGTTAATCTTCATGATTTTCCTGTATAAGTCGATAGTTGTTATTATAAAAACGTTCAGTTAAATATATCAGGAGACACACACAGTGATGTTTGAGAAGTGAAACAGAGTTTATAGGGTTTACAGAAAGTGTTCAATAATTGTTTAAAAAAATTAGGAACACAGTAAGGCTCAGTATGGCTCAGAGTGGCAGATCAAGAAAAATCTCAGATAAACAGAAATGAAGAATGGAGAACAGTCAGAGTCAACCCACAGACCAGCACCAAAGACCTTCAACTGTCATGTTGCGATCAGGAGGGTTGGACCCAATATGCTGAACCCCAGGACGACAATAGGCAGGAGTGGAGATAAAATGAAAACCCTTTATTAAGGATGAAAACCAAATAAACATCCAAAAGGGCAGGAAGCCAAACCCGATTATCAAGACGCTGCAAAGAACTAAACCAAAAGCTCACTCTATGAGCAGAGAACTAGAGACCAGGCCGGGGGGGGGGGGGGGGGGGGGGGTGACAAAACAATGCTGAAAACATCAATGCACCAACAACACAGAGAGACACAGAGGGTTATATACACAGGAGCTAGTTGATAGGAGATGAGGGGCAGGTGCGTGGGGAATTGGGCACAGGTGAAAACAATGAACTGAGGAGAAGCAAAAATTCGCAGGGGAAGGTGTCAGCCTGGGAGTCATGACAACAACATCATCTTGCTGCAGATGGAGTCACTGTCCATCATTCAACTATTCAGTCCACTTTACACAAGGAGATGCTGTATGTGAGAATGATGCAGAGGAAGTCTTTTCTCTTCCCACAGCACAAACAGAGCCGCTAAAGCACATCTGAACAAGCCAGCTTCATTTGGAATAAGGTGCTGAGGACTGATGAAACTAAAACTGAGTTATTTGGGCGTAACAAGGGGAGTTATGCATGGAGGAAAAAGAGCACAGCATTCCAAGAAAAACACCTGCTACCTACAGTAAAACACGATGGTGGTCCCATCATGCTGTGGGCTGTGTGGCCAGTGCAGGGACTGGGAATCTTGTTAAAGTTGAGGGACGCATGGATTCCACTCAATATCAGCAGATTCTGCAGACCAATGTCCAGGAATCAGTGACAAACCTGTATATGCAGCGGGGCTGGATCTTTCAACAAGACAACGACCCTAAACACTGCTCAACATCTACTAAAGCATTCATGCAGAGGAACAAGTAGAACATTCTGGAATGACCATCTCAGTCCCCAGACCTGAATGTTGTTGATAATCTGTGGTGTGAGTTAAAGAGAGCTGTCCATGCTGGAAGCCATCAAACCTGAATGAACTAGAGATGTTTAGTAAAGAAGAAAGGTCCACAGTACCTTTTTAGCATCCAGCAATAGTCAGTTTAGGTGCAGTCTGACCTTTCAACATCTAGTCAGAAAGGAGACACAACACTGCATGTGTTCCCTTTAAATGAGTCTGCCTTCATACCAGCTGGGACTCACAGACTCTGCAAGTCTGAAAGATAAACAATAACTTTCTTTCCCAAGGTCCCATCTGTCTGCCTCCAGAAGAAAGAACTCCAGCTCAAATCAATAGCTAAAATCAAGAATGATTTCCTAAATCAATATGAACTTCTTCCATGACTTATAATCTAGATAATCATTAAATAAACATTTGTTTATTACTTCTTATAATAATTATAGTATAATGAAATGCTTCATTAATCTGTGCTCACTGAATGGATGTTGTGTTATGTTTGTCTATTAGAACCTGCCATGTGTTCAACATGTTTTGACGACGAGGTCCTCACATCTGCACTCACACAATAACAAGTAAGGTTAAGTTAAACTCCAACACATAACTTGCCCTTTTAACCAGTCAGAACATCCTGTATCAAGAAGGCGTGTTTCTGAGTTGTCTTAGTAACATTTCTCAAACTTGTCAGCCTCTGATTGGCTGTGCAAATCATAACATCAAAACCTTAAAACTGGATCATCCCGAGTGATTCAACAGTTCTAGAGAATTGCTTAGACCGGCTACCTGTAGCAAAACCTCTTTAACCATCAAAGATTTTGACACGTCTTCAAAACCTTTTTGCACCTGCAAAGCTGATGAGCAAACAGTTCCTGCAGAAACAAAGCTGATATTGTTAGACTCCTTAAGAGTCCGCCAGACGCACAGTTCCATCCAGCTGTTGTGACCCTAGACATCTCTGGACTGAAGAGTCGGTACCTCGGTATTCTACAGCCCTCTGGTGCCAGAGGTCAGCCGACGCCTGCGACTTTCGGATCCACCAAGAGGGTCTCTATGAAACGGGTAAAGTAGATGGTGACGTGGGGCGACGGTGGCACAGGAGTTAAGTGCTCGCCCCGTAATCGGAAGGTTGCTGGTTCGAGTCCCGCTCAGTCTGTCGCTGTCGTTGTGTCCTTGGGCAAGACACTTAACCCACGTTGCCTGCTGGTGGTGGTCGGAGGGACCGGTGGCGCCAGTGCTCGGCAGCCTCGCCTCTGTCAGTGCGCCCCAGGGCAGCTGTGGCTACATCGTAGCTCATCCCCACCAGTGTGTGAATGTGTGTGTGAATGGGTGAATGACTGATTGTTTTGTAAAGCGCCTTGGGGGGTTCTAGGACTCTAGAAGGCGTTATATCAAATACAGGCCATTTACAGGCCATTTTAGACATGACAGATCACGTCTGACGTTCATCTGATGGTTAGAACTTTATAGCTTAGAGCAAACCAAATTCTTTTCACCAGAACTCAGCTTTTTTGATAAGGAAGCTGTGACTGACATCGTAATCACACATAAGTTCCTTCATCACGTTTAGTTACATGCACTCACAGTAAATACTTAATTAATTAGTCATGTTTTAAATAGTTTGAAAAATAAATTCCTACTTTTATAAACCTGACTCTTTCTTGAAATAACAGAAGTGTGGTTGATCACTGAAAAAGCAAAGAACCTAGATCTTCTGAATCATTACTATAATGACCTCGCAGGTTAATATTTTATATTTTTATAGAATTTTACATCTTCCTGGTCATAACAAATAAAATCATCAATTTGCCTATGCTACACCTTCAACCAGAATCCAGACACTCATTAGAAGCTATAGGAAGAGTTTAGAGGCTGTTATTTCTGCAAAAGGAGGATCTCCTAAATATTTAATGAATTTCTGTTTTGTGGTCTTCAAATTCAATTCAATTCAATTTTTTTTACATAGCGCCAAATCACGACAAGAGTCGTCTCCAGGCACTTCACATAGTAAACATTCCAAATCAGGTCAGTTCATTAAGCCAATCAGAAATAATGTTTCCTATATAAGGAACCCAGCAAATTGCATTTACAGCAATCCTCATACTAAGCAAGCATGTAGCGACAGTGGAGAGGAAAACTCCCTTTTAACAGGAAGAAACCTCCAGAGAATCCTGGCTCAGTATAAGCAGCCATCCTCCATGACTCACTGGGGATGGAGAAGACAGAACACACACACACACACACACACACACACACACACACACACACACACACACACACACACACACACACACACACACACACACACACACACACACACACACACACACACACACACCAAGCAATGTGTCTATGGTTGCATTGCGATTTCTTAGTAAATATTCTATTTGGTGAGAGATAAACATTATTGTATTTATCCTAGTGGATCTATAATTAAATGGAAAAACTAGTAGTAGCACATCCAACGTCAAGGAAAGCAAAAAGTTATTATCAGGAGAGGGAGAATGTTTAAGTGATTAGCAGCAGTGTGCTAGACGATGGCCCCCTCCATGAGGCCACCACAGCTCAGCAGAACGTCATTGTAGCTTCTTCTGGGGAGAAAAACACTTAGAGAGAAAATAAAGTTAATAGCTGAAATAATTCAGTTGTAGAAGAAAGTAGTAGAGTGTGAAAAGTGGTCAGTGTATCCTCCAGCAGTCTAAGCCTATAGCAACATAACTACAGAGATAACTCTGGATAATCTATCCTATTTAGATGGAGGCATGTTGGAGTCAGGGCAAGGGAGAGTCGTCTTTACCGACTGTACACTCCACCTCCCTCTACTCCCCCACTTGTCCAGATTTAGGCTAACATCAGATTTTAACCATAGGCCCTATCAAATAAAAATGTTTTAAGCCTAGTCTTAAAAGCAGACAAGGTGTCTGCCTCACGGACTAAAGCTGGGAGCCTTATTATCAGTAATGTAACTACACCTGTTGCAGAAACATTCAAAATGAGCGAAAGGATCTTTGTTGTCCAGCACTGACAAAAGATCTCAAAATCGCCGGGGTAAATTGAGTTTGTTGTGCTTCCAAGTACCTGCCAGACTTAATATCGAATAGATGATCCAAAATGAATTTTTGATCCTTGGAAAATGAGGAGAGATGTCTGTAACAAAAAAAAATCTTGGAAAGAGTAGAAAAAAAAGATATTCACAACACTATCAAGCTAAAAATACTGCTCTTGGGTACAGATGACATCATCCCCCCCCCCCCCCCCTGCCTTTTACGAGTTGTTTTCATGTAAAGAAAAACCTACAGGCTTGACCTCCACATCAGTTTGCCTTTGGCAATCCACAGATTGCAGGTTTTCGAAGCGTGATGATCCTTGGGGAGGGATCTAAGTCAAAACCCTATTAATATTTCAAGACTATTTCTTACTCCGTAGACCCCTCACTAACACACTCGCTTCTGTTGGCAAGCAAATCCAGCCTGTTTACACTCGCCACCAACTTGTCATCACTTTAAAATACAGCCTGGTGCAGTGGCTGAATGAGGGAGGCAGACGCCATCGTGGTGCACGTTTGAAATGTTTTGCCAACAATCAGACCCTCGCAGTTGCTTAGCAATACTTTCAAATCTAAAGGAGAAAGAAAAAAGAACAGCAGTAGATGGAGGCTTAAAACCATGTGAGTGACAACTTCACATGTTGAGAGAAGAGTCCCCTAAAATAAAGTGTTTAGAGATACATCTCGACATCTGGTCGCCATCTGAGAGAAGCTGGAGAAAGGCCAGAATTACTCTAAAATATGACTTCATTAGGAGGGAATTATTCGCTGATAGAGATTGGAACAATCTCAAACGCTGAGGGAGCAATTACACGCCAACTCAAAGAGAAAATAAACTAAATAGACACCGCTGAACTGGTGAAATTGCATTTTACAAGCACGGGTAAAAGAAGCTAAACTTTGACCCATGAACTTTTTTTCAGTTAGATAGCAGATAAGTTAAGTAAATTATCATTTGACTGGGTTTGGATGGATGGATGGATATGTGGCAAGGTGGAGAAACGAGGGTCCAGGTGGGATTCGATCCCCAGACTCCCAGGTAAGGGTCACGCACGCTAACCAGTCAGCCAAAGGGACATCCCCTTGGGCAAGCAGCCAGGGGGCATGATCTATCTGGACACTGTGACAGGACGTTCACACTGTCACAGATGGACGGGCGGGCGGGCGGGCGGGCGGACGGACGGACGGATGGATAGATGATAGATAGATAGATAGATAGATAGATAGATAGATAGATAGATAGATAGATAGATAGATAGATAGATAGATAGATAGATAAATAGATAGATAGATAGATAGATAGATAGATAGATAGATAGATAGATAGATAGATAGATAGATAGATAGATAGATAGATAGATAGATTCAATTCAAACAAATGTATTTGACCCTCCCACTGTCCTAATGGTGCTCACCCCTGCCACATGGACCCAAGGGATAAACAATCAACCCTGCTCAATGGTCAACTTTTCTCGTGGGGTCACCCATAAAGACAGTGGGAGGGTTAAGTGTATTTAAAAACATGTCAGCTGACCAAAGTGATGCACACAAAAGGGCAAAGCAAAATAATTAATTGACTTTTAATTAGTAGAACTAGAGGATTTGCTAAAAACCCACATTTACTGTCTATAAATGAAGAAATTTTGAATATCACTGTAATTAAACTTTGAGGTGACAATTTATAAGAGTTTTACATATTCTCTAGGGAAGAAAGAGGTCATATTCTGTCCAAATCACGCATCACTAAAAAGAAAGCCACCATTTGTTTTGCACGCATACATCTTCTTTGCTAGTTTCTAATATAGAGTGCCAAATTATGAGTCCAAAAATGAGTTCTATTGATTTGAATAAAATCAAGCCTATTGAACCCCAAAAAGACAGAAAAAATAAACCATCAGTGGCTTATCTTTTTTAATTGTTGCTTTAAACAAAAGATAGAGCCGGTATAAGAGGATCAGCGTGACAAAGACTCCCAGCGGCCCTTCTATCAAACACAATACTCGGTCGACAACAAAAGCCAAAATACAAAACGGCTTTGGAAAACTTCCAGGAATCCATTTGAACATCAGCTCTGGGTGAATGGAAAACCCAAATGTTATCAGCACCCACAAAACCATCAAACAATTTCCAAGCTGGATTTAGGCTTGTTTTTCCTTAAAGTATCACCCCCCTCAAAAAAAAAAAAAAAAAAACATATACACCAGGATGATTGGTATCAGCCATTGAGAAGAAAACCCCCTGAGTCCTTCAACTGTTTGGGAAAAACAACAAAATTAACATTTTTTGATTATTACATATTTTGCTCTTGATTAAAGTACCATGTTGTACCTAAAGATCAATGATTTGGTTGTTAACAGTCAACAAATTTCGGGGTAAGTGGTCCAAATGGCGTCCATGATCCAATGACTTTCACATAAGTTTTTAGATGTGCTAAACCTCATTGACAGGTGGACAGGATGTTTGGGCATGGATAGTACACTAAGGTTTGTTTCAGCGCGTCCGTAAACAGGATTACCATTGGCAGATATTGGACTAGAGGCGAAACAAACAGCTCACTGCTCTATCGGGAACGGGTTGATGCAAACACCAGCAAATGAACTCGACTGCTGTTTGTAACGAGGGAAGGAAAATAAAGTTGAGGGACACACAATTGATTGGTTTGGAAAATATCCAGAAGGTTGGTTTTTTAATGGTTTATGGAGGATTTTCCAACAGAGCATAAGTCCAGTCTGTAACTTTAAGCTGAACGGTGTGGTCGATCTACTGTATTCCCATAAGAGATCAGAGGGTGCTGCATCAAGCTGTCTTGTCTAAAGATGGGACTTTATTGGGTACTCTAAATCTGTCCTGTACACAGAGCCGAACAATGAGGCCAGGAGAAAAACGAAGGCCACCTGGCAGTATGAAAGAAGGACAGCCGTTTCCTGCTGTAATCCATTCAGCGTAATCACCTGGGGGCTGCCTGAGAAGCCTCTCCCGCCTCTCGCTCATCTCCCTAAAAACCATTCAGCGGCGAGACGGTGATGAAGTGCAGGGCGAGGGGGAAGCCAAGAGCCGCTTTTAGGGATGGTCGTCTTTTTACAACCATTGTTTCTACTGATGTCGATAAACTTTTCAAACTTCTTTCTGGTCTCAACCTCTCGAGGACAAACTGAAATACATTTTTTGTCTTTCTTTGCCCACACACTAACTATTTGGAGTCACCTTTTCAGGAGGAGATGCACTCTAAATTGCACGTCTACGGGGAGAGATCGAAAGCAATTATCATTAGTTGGTGGCTATCGTGAGTAGAGTATGCATCAGCCACGCAGCGCCCCCCATTCCTCCCCCCAAAACTCTGTCCACACACAATTTACCAGATGGATCAATAGCCAAAGGCAGTTAGCAGCCTTGCAACTCACTTCAGCTGCCTCACAGGACACGCTAAGGTATCAACATGGCAAGCAAATGTCAAAATGTTACACTGTGCTCAGAACCAGCAGCAGAAATTGTTCTTCTGAAACATTATTGACACAATTTAACCTGCATTTCCACCCAACATGGAGCAGGAAAGTCAATTCTCATTTGGAGAGGTGATGCACCAGCTGTGGAGACCAGCGGGGGAGGGGACTAGTGAGGTCAGAAGGGCCGGAAGGGGTTAAAGGACCGCGGGTCAGGGATTGGCCCACGGTCAAGGTGACAGCAGGGTGTCTGGAAACGCAGGGAGGCCTTCGTCTCCACCATGGCCTTGGATACAATCAATACCATTAGAGAATCCATCTGATCCATCACCCCCATCCCTCCTGCGGTTTTCTACCTGCTCCTTGCTCCTCCTTCCTCCCCCACCTCCTCCCGTCTACTGTCAGTACTCAGTGGTAATAATATCTCCAATTTTCACTTCCTTTTCCTTGCCTCAGCTCTTATTTGCCTTTCAGTCCATTCATTTAATCGGCTGTCGCCTTGCCTCCCCTTCCGTGCTCCCTCCGTGCCGTCACTTAAGAAGAAGCAGGGTCTCATCTTGATACTGACCCCATCCACAGAGCAGAACCCTCTCTCGACTCCTGCGGGCCCGGCTGAAAAACGAAACAGGAGATAACTCAGGGCCCCATATTGTTTGAACAGCATTTTATTAAGCCTCGCACTCTCTTTAATATTTACATTGGTGCATCGGAGGCTTCAGAAACACTTTAGGCAATTACACACATGACCAAGTCGATAGCCACAGAAACAGCAAAAAACCTTTATCGCACTGCCGGGAGAGTATTGCCAATTCCATGGCCTGGCTGTTGATGTAGTTTGCATTTCAATTAAAAAAGGGCTGCAGTTCTGGTCCTTTATTCAAAGTCATTGTTGTAGAGGGATCCACGAAGTGCAGCCAGAAAGGACCATTTTGTGTATTTGTGTAATAATGCAGGGACATCACACAAACTGGTGTTAAGACTTACAATACAGGGAACGCAGTATTCCAGTATGAGGGCAGTTTGAAACTATACCACAGAGAGACGTGGCTGCAGTTAAGCCAGGCTTTGTTACACCTCGGCTGATCGTATTTAGGAGAGACCGGAACAACAAGGGTTCTTATTTTAAGAAGTCAGATCTACTTTGTTTATTGAGAAACATAGATTTATTTGTTTTATTAATTAGTTGCTTCATTTCGGTAAAACCACCAAAAATCTAAAAAAAAAAAGTGGCTTTGAATAAGTTATTCATGAATTGCAACAGTTTGCTTCTTGAAAGCACAGAAAGATTTAATGCCCCTGGCCCTTTTTCCTTTTGCTGTTTCAGAGTGCCATACGTGGTTGAGTCTTGTGAGTTGATCATATGTGGACATTGGAGAGCTATTTTATAATTAGATATTGAGGAATTATCGGCATGTGCATGGGGCACGGTTGACTGGTTCTGTTGCTTAGCAGCAAGAACACAACTGGGTCCAGTTCCTAGACAGGCAGTGTTGTGCAGAATCTGTATTTTTGTACACATGCATGCGTGGGTTTTCTCCAGGTCCACTTTTCACAACAAACTAAACACCTGTATGTCCCAGTAATGGACGAGAGATTTGCTCGCCTCCTACTCAATGGCATCAGCACATGACAAGTGAGCTACAGCTGTTTTTGGAGTATTTTAGCCAAGTTCATGATGTTCTTCCTTTCTGTATTGATGTTACTGTTTACATTATTCTCACCGATTGTTGTCTGGATTCTTTGGATCTTTTGCCATCTGGCTTGCACCTTCTGAGTAGTGTAGTCAAGAGTGGTAGTAGTTTGTTAGCACTGTTGACTTGCAGCAAGGAACATTAAAACTGTCTGTGTGGAGCTTGGAATTTCTCCAGGTACCATATTTTCCGGACTATAAGTCACACTTTTTTTCATAGTCTGGCTGGTCCTGCGACTTATATACCAAAGTGACTTATACACCAAATTATGTGTACCGCGTTGCTGTGGGCCGGCTCCAGACCAGAAATGAGCTCCCCTGCCCCGCCATCACCTGCTGGAGACTGTGGCGGGGTGCTGCGGGCCGGCTCCGGCCCAGGAATGAGCTCTCCCCGTCTGCTGGGAGGGTTTGAGACACTGTCATACTCTGCTGGAGACCGTGGCATGCTGCTGCGCCCTGGTTGTTTATTCTGTTATTGCTACCGGTACTTGTCTTGCAATGTGAAATGCTTGGTCTCAGATTTTGTAAGAAAAATAATAAAATTTCCCCCCATATTGCGACTTATAGTCCAGTGCGACTTTTATGTTTTTTTTCTTTTTCTTTATACATTTTATGGCTGTTGCAACTTATACTCCGCAGCGACTTATACTCCGGAAAATATGGTAGTTTAGTTTCCTTCAGTTTGAGTGTGAATCGCTGATTGAATGACTCACATCTAACTCCTATGGATATTGTCACCAGCTCCTAGGGGACCATAAACAGGAACAGCTGGTATTGACTCTATGCACGTGATGTCATACCGCTTCTTTAGCCATCACAGATGGTAAAAAGACTGTTTACACACATTTGAAGCTAATCAAAAGCCAGTTTGTAGCCTTATTTTGCTTTTGTTCAGTTGATTCCACAGTAAAATGGTAAAAGTTAGCTGCGCGGTTGGCTGCACTAGCAAACAAGGGTATACACTGAATGTGTAATTTTTAACATAAATGAATAGATGATTTTATTTTTTATATAAGTTTGAATGAAAACAGGAATGAACCGAAGCAATCAATCAAACGGACTAGCAGCGCTCAAACTAAACATGGATTAAGGAAGAAACTTAATGTTTTTATGTATTTGCTGCTAGCGCTGTGAATTTCTCTTTATGACATGAAAAAAGTAGCTATCTATCTAAGTATTTCGTATTTACTGCAAACATGTTTTACTGGGTAAGAATAACATTTATAAATTTAATGAGGAAGACAGGGACTGACTGTGATGGGCCTGAAATGATAAATGTGATGTGTTTGTGTTACATTTAGGATATATACTCCTACATTTCACCACGGACATGCGCTACCGTCCACTGTAGTGAAAATCATTTATTATGATATCATTGTTCCAGTGTAGTTGTGTGTTAAAACAATGTTATGTATTTAGTATGATGAGCATCACCATTAAGAAATATCTTGTCTCACTCCGGTGTTACAGCAGCATCTGATCCTGATGACCCCACCAGTGACAAAATCTGGTAGGGATGCAGAAGACTTTTTATTTGTTTTTTTAATCAGTTGTAAAGTAAAACACTGTTTATAACATAATGTTATGAATCCAGCGGGGTGATTTATAGCAAAGTCATCTACTTGGTAACATTGGTGAACAGCTGCAGGGAGAATGTAAGCTAACATTAGTAAGCTAGCTAACACATCCTTTTTGTAAACACCAATCTCCATGAGCCCACCTAGCTGTGCTAAGTCTTCCCACAAGTGAACTGGGTCTCAACCAGTAGAAATCAGTCTAAACTGGCAACAAAACAACGATTTTTTCACCACTTCATTTCTCTTGGTTCAATACTCCCCTCATCCAGTGCTGCCAAACTTAGGCCGGCTACTTCTTCCAATAACTGAGCCGGGCTTAAGCTAGTAGAAGCCAGGCTAAACATAGCACAAAACAACAACCACAACAAAAAACTATCTCAGGCGCTACTTTACCATTTGTTCAATACTTGTTTTGCTCACTGTTTACTGCGCTTTTGCCGTCCGACATGGCGGACCCACATAACCTGGTAACGTAGGGGCAAAGGGTCAATAGAAAAATGGATGAAGAGATATTGCCTAAAAAGTTGCTTTGACATACAAACGTACTTACGGTATTTATGCAACAATGTTTGCCCATCTCATCTAAAGAAGATACTTGTCTAATAATAATAAACTGCAATAATAGGGCTGTCATTAGCAGCACATTATTGTTAAAGTTTTGCAGGTCTAATTCACACCAATACAGGCGGAGATTAAAAGTCAACCAGCAGATTTGATCAAATCATGAATGCAATCGCCCATCCTGAGGAGGTATGTTTGTTTCATTTAAGAATAGGTTTTAGCTTTTTATTTGGTTTCTGCAATCTTTTTTTGGAAATTACATCCATTACAAATAAATTGGCTATAAATTTTGTTCATAGGTAAACAAGCAAAAATTGCTTGATGTTGCTGATTGTAAACTTAAAAGTAATACAGCTTTATTTCACAAAAGATTTCAAGAGCCATAAAAATAAAAAAGAGTTTGCAGGAAGCCAATGTGGTCGGAAATATTTTAGGATACAAAGCAAATCAAAGTGCAGGTGCATTCCTTTTTTGATTACAATTCAAGACCAATTTTTAAAACAAGCCTTTTTAGACCTCAAATCAAACCACATCTGCATTTCCACTCACTAATCTCTTCTTGTATTTTACATCAAGATTAGTAGTGGTGCAAAAACGACCCCTTCTCTCAGATCGTGAACAACTCAAGTGGCTTGACCACCAAACAAACACAAAGATAAACAATCGAAACCAAAGAAATTTGGCAATCAGGGGATTTTCATAAGGTTCAGCGACGGAGTGATGTTTGAAGTGCTGAGTACAACCCCCCATCACTCTGATGGCCTTGCTTGCACGGGTGCCATCAACAGACAGGCAAGGCAGCAAGCGTGCATGCTTGGAGGATCATAGGTGGCTTTGATAATCACTCCCATACTCCTAAAACAAATGCAATTACTAAGTTAATTGTGTTCAAAGTGGAGGCTGCCAGTGGAAGGAGAAGTCAGCAATCATGACTCTGCTGACGGTGCAGCGAGCATGGAGAATAATGGATGCAAGGGGGCGGGTGAGGGTGGGTGAGGATGGAGGGGGTCTCTGTGATTGCAGAAGAGGGGTTGAGAGCTCCAAAAGGGGGTGAACAAGGCAAAGAAGCGGGGAGTTTTTGATGAGCAGCCGAGAGTACGGCTGACATGGCGCTGAGGGATGTGGCGGTGAGCGCCACTGGGCTTGACCTGCCATTTATCAGCGAATAAACAGAGGGTCACCTGACTGGGATCGTCGCTGTGTGATTGGCCGGCGACCCTGTTTAGTATGCAGGTGCCATTGCTTAGGCAGCGCTCGCCATGCATGCTGCCTGTCTGCTCCATCACAATGAATTATTGGTCAGAGGGATGATCAATGTGAATCAGAGAGAGCGGGTGCACATTTGTTTGAGCAAGGATTAAAAATAGGGCCCCAAAGTTGTGTATTTTGTAACCTCGGGGTTCACTTCCTTTTCTCTCTTACTCTGAATTTCCTCTCCAGAGACAGCAATGGGGGTGGGGGTCGGTGGGGTGACAACAGATGTGCTCCCTCTTTCAGAGAGCTGCTTGTTTGATGGTGACAGCGGAGCGTATCATGTAGCCCGAGGTGCTAACAGTAAATATTACAATACCACAAGATGCTCACTGCAAACACCATTTCTTGCTCTCTGCCAGTCAATTTCTCCTTTTCTTACCCCTGCAGTGCGGCTGGGAGAAAATCTGCCAGTGTGAGCGAGCGTATACAGCGTGCGTGGCTAAACATACATGGAATTCAATCGTAAACTTCTTTCTGACACATTACGATCAACTTAAGTCACGATGGGGAAAAAAAGTACATCAACATCAGGGAGGAAAAAATGGCACTTTAAAAGGCCTTTCTGCAGCATAATAGGCAAGCTTGGGATTCATGGGATTGCATTTGGCTTCCCGTGGTGCTGGGGTGTCTTTTGGCTCGCTCAGTCATTTCAGACAGAGCAGTGGTGCTGTCCCACCCTGGGTGCTGTGCAGATGGGCTCATGTGTGGAGAAATGAGCCGCGAGCAATCACTCTCTACGACCCCCCCCCCCTTCCCCCCCATTCTGTGACTTCTCTTTGCTTTCTGTTTACCTCTTTGCTTCATGTCTGTCCCTTCATCTCCTCTACCTCTCATTATCTCTACTCCAACCCCTCATGCATCTTCCCCTTGATCTCCCCTCCCTCTGGTTTGCACCCCATCTTTTCTCCTTGTGTACCCCCCTTCTCCTCCTCCTTCCCCCCGCTGTGACTCTGTCCTGGGGCTGCAGAAACTCGTCTCTGAGCAGCGATCGGCAGGGGGACTCGGCAGGAGGTCCGGCAAAAACGAGCTCACCGAGATGCAGGGGTGCATCTCAGGCTTGTGGTACCGGAAAATCTACCCGTTCACGCTCTGCCGCGCAGCCAGACGTGCTAATGGAGGCTGTGTGATGGAGGAACATGGAGCCTGTGCTTTTGTTTGGGTTGAGTCTTTCATCCCAGTTGTTAAAGTGCACTCAAGACATCTGAATACCAACACACTGACCCCCTCGGATTCATATAGTTGCCTGAAAAACCCAATCATGCTCTAACTATCCTTAATAAGGACCCTGACACACAAGTAGTTCTGGTTTTTACTCCTCATTTCTCTGTATTTTGATCCTATCTTTCTTTAGCAGGGCAGTCCAGTTCAAGTTATACAGAGCTATTGGGTTCACGTGGTTTAAGAGTGAGCAGTGAACAGAAACCAATAAAAGAACAGGGAATAAATAAATTATCCCATGCTGCTTTTGTGTAGGAGGGAAGCGGATTGATTAGGCTTCGTTTAATTGGAACGGTCAGCCTGGGGAACATTTTTATCATAATGATGTGATCCTTGCTTTCCCTTCTTCATTAGAGAATTCCTGCCATATTGAAGTGTGTTTATGTGTAAAACCTAAAAATAACTAACTAGATGGTAAAAAAAATGGTCAATTTAATAAAAAATATTCTTTAATGAAGCCCTACTTCACTGACAGACTCACATTTTGAGATAATTTACATGAAATGTCATAAATATCAACATCATCAGCAAAATACAGCACTTTTGGTAACTTCCAGGGGTAAAACCTCAATGTAGATGCCAAAATAATCACATTATACAGCTGGACTTCTTTGGTTTCTTGAAGACGTTTTGCTTCAAGAAACCAAAGCTCATTGTCAAAGCTCCTCAGATGAGAAGTGAAATGTCTTCTAGGAACCAAAGAAGTCCAGTTGACTTCATTTGAACCCCTTCAAATAGCCATGACCTGGATGACTGAGAACCTTCACCAGCATACCACACCCGTTTGCTTAAGGACAGCTTTACAACAAGATAGGGCTGGGCAATATGGACTAAAACTTATATCTTTTAGCTGAATTCAGACATATGACATACATCTCAATATTTTTCCTTGTGTAAAATATTTACAAGATTACTCCCTTCAAGCTGTCTACAGAAATTGTATACATAAATTCATTAGCAGATTAAATACATGAAAATATATTGAATCTTGTTAAACATTAAACATTAACATTAACCTCAGTGCCATTCATCTAGAGAGCTTTATGTCTCAAATATCTCACAGGCACTTTTCTTTACAATATATTCATGATTCATGTAAAATCATTTTCCTTTCATCTAGGGGTGGTCCATGTCCTACGTATCAATCACAATATTACCAGTAATTATGTTTTGTGCAGAAAAAAATATCTATCACGTTAAGCTAATTTCATGTGGTAAATACATCCACTACCAAAGAATTTCACTCATGTGGGTTATGCAGTGTGAAGCTATTAAGTTATGAAGGCAAAAATGGTTGGGATCTCACAGTATTGTCTCATTCAGCTTCTGAAGTATTTTGGCCGCTGCAGCTCTCCGTAGCTGTTTCCTGAATACACAGGGAAGGGGTTTGGCCTGTCTCTTCACACAAACAGGATAAACAAACCTCCGTCTGGAGCCACGGTGACAAGGTTAGCTAAAAAACGAAGGATTTTCACCAAATAATTAAAAATCACGAAGCCAAATACAACGTTTAGGACAACATTGACCCAGAGGTTTCCTGATGGAGCAGATGCGTAACAATACATGTAAGGATCGCTTAGAGACGGCGCAAGCTAGCGGCTAGTGGTACCTGTGCCTGCTAAGTCCAGAAATACACAGGTTTTGTATCTATATTGTTACATTAGTGAGTCATCTAGTTTCTTCTTTGAAATTATATTGATATTGTGAAAATTTCAAGATATCATCCAGCCCTAAAAAAAGACATTTTTATGTAGTAATTTAGCTCAAATTCTGAAAAACACATAATAAAAGAATGTGTTAGCCCTCAGTGTATATGCTGTTAATCACTTTCAGCTATAAACATGTTGAATTCTATCTCAGTATCTATAAGTTTGACTGATTTAGAGCCACTTCAGTTGAAGATGAAAGGCTGTGGTGGCCATCTTTAATTTTGATTGACAAAAAAAAGTAGTTTTTTTTTTTGAATTTTCAACATCTCATTCCACCAGTTATCACTCTCTCAGTGGTTGCTACAACAGCACGGTTAACATCTATATCTCAAAACCAATTTTGTTTTTGCTGACGTTGATTAGCATTAGAGGCCATTATTAATTGGAATGAAGAAAATACGAAGTATAAACCCTAAACCTTCTAAATCTATACTACAACATATTTGAAAACAGTAAAACAGCTTAAATTGCCTTTAGTTCATTCCAGCCAACTTTTGAGTCTATTTTTCCATGATGGGCAGGTTATTGCAAAGACCACATTCTTTGCACACAGACTACAGTTTGTCCTTTCCCTTAAACCCCCTCCCATCACCTCGTGTCCCCCTCTCTGGAAAATTCAATAGACTAACCTTAAGAATTTAATTGATGCTGCCAACGGGATTACAAAAGGGCTGGCCGGCACAGGCCGGGGACAGCTGATTAGCAGAGGGGGTAATTGTTAATTGATTGATGTATCTCCTTACCTCATTCCCTCTGCGAGTCATTGAAAGAGTGTGTTGTTTGCCACGGCGGCAGCAATGGAGCAGAAAGCAGGACATTACCATATGTTTTAACTTTTGTCTTCCTTGTTCTGCTTTTTAAAACTAGTTTGTGAACACCTCTGTTGCCACGTCACCGACACGACCATGAAAAAACATCCTGTGTCTGAAGCTCTGATTCTGCTTACCTGGGCTTTCTATTTTCAGAAATTAGAGCACAAGAGATGAAAGGATCCTAAAAAGGATTTTGTTGAGAAAAAAAGTGAACAACAGCAAAGAAAAAAGGAAGCCACATGGACAGGGATCGGGATGTAAAGGAATGCTTTTTATTTTTTGGAGGGGGGGGGGGGGGCACAATCCATAATGGGTTCTGTAAACACCAACAATCCCTCCATTATTCTCTCCTTTCTCTCTCTACAAGGGGCCTATTTTGCGCCATGTCTGTCCTGACTCGGAAAGCTTCCGCCGCTGCTATTCCTGCTCCACCTCATCCTCGCCAACACCAGATCCACTGCCAAGCGCTTTCCTCCAGCTCTGGCACAGAGACGGGTTGACCATCGAGCAATTACACGGGAACTTGGCAATCTGTAGGAAATCCAGTCATTAAAAGGGCTTAACACTGGCAGAGGGTCTTTGCTGGTGGCGAGCAGAGGCGTTCGCTGCACCCCATGTTGAATGGGACCACTGAGGGAGGCTTGTACATGGGGGTTTAATGTACCAAAGATTTGGCAGGGACCGTGTGGGTTTGTGTCATTGTGTACATGCATCTGCACCCAAGCACAGAGTCAATCCCTCTCAGACCAGATGTTCTCATTCATACACTAAGCTCCCACAGCAGGATACCATATCACTGCTCTAGGCTAAAAACCTTCTAAAACTTTTCAGCAACTCTAACGGCGTGGCCTCAGTCACAATGTGACGACAGCGAGGTTTTCACATGATTAGTTCTGAAAAAGGCTCAGAAATCTAAAATGTTTTCACAGCAGCAGCAAAAACATGAGGCAGCATCTCAGTTTTGAGATTCACTCTCCACGACAGCGTTGATGTAGGAGCAAGACCAAGGTTACGGGCTATCGACCGCAGCACGCATATATTGGTTTAACAGCACTGGTTGAAGTTTCAGCACATTGATTGGACTTTTCATCCAGGCTACTAGAGCAAATGCAAGGCCAGGGTGCTTGGGTTTTCTCTTAAACAAGTATGTTTTAAACACACAGTGCAGCCACAACGCTGGATTGGGTAGAATGTTAATTAGTGAAGCTCATTTGGAGGTCCATGTGTGATTCTGACAAAGGTAATTAACCCAAATACTTGCTCATTTCAATCATTCTATCAATATTATTTACTGGCAATTTTTATCTGGACTTTTTAAAATAGAAAAGGTCATTTTTTTGTAATTATTAAGGGATGAGCCGTAGTAGGGACGATCACACGGCACTGGATATCATACTTGAGAAAGGAAGTCAAACTTTTCTGCAGTGCATGTAAACACCTATTTATTTATTGATCCACTCAATTTACACCACCTTACTAAAGTTGTCTTGATCTAATGGATCCAAAGGCAGATCAAGGCTCAAGGTTCAAGGTAACTTTATTAATACCCACAGGTAAATTAGATGTGACACGAGAATTAGCGCCCAGGTTACACACAGTCACAAAACACACACATTAATAGAAAATATAAACAATAAGTGAATTTAAAAAAAAATAATAAAATAGCCACGCCAGACTCAATTCTTACTGAGCAACGTTACTGCCTCAGGAATAAAGCTTGTTTGGTACCTCTTGGTCCTGCACTTTGGCACAATAAATCTCCGTCCAGATGGCAGGAGAGTAAACTGGCCATGCAGTGGGTGTCCCGTGTCCCTAACAATAGCTTTAACAATCCTTAGATGTCCCTTTTCCAACTGACAACTCCTCCTAAAGAATTCCAAGGTGTTCTCAGGCCAGAATAACTAAATCAGGCAGAATTGGTATCATTTTTATTTATTTTTTTTGTTTAATTTTTAAGTTTTTGTTTTTGCATGAAATGAAATTACAGTTAAATTACCGTTTGGGACCAGTGTTAATTTGATAAGAAATTTTTATTTAGTTCTGGTCTTTTGACAAATTTTTTTTGTAGTTTTAATTTTAGTCGACTAAAATATTTTACTTCTGGTGCAATCGTTTTCTACTGATGTAAAGAAAATGTTAACTACACATACTTGAAACAATAAAAAAAAATTCTAATTTCACACTTTGGATTGATAAAACTTTAATTTATAATTGTTTTATTAACAATAATTAATGGAAAATACCTACATTAACACTGATAGTATAAAATTGTGCCTCTCAGTCTTTATAAAATAAACAAATCTGTGTAATGTGCAGCAATATTTGTAAACATGACAGGAAATGACATCATACCATCAAAACATTAAAAGGTGATGCTCTAATAATACAAGGATGTAAACTCAAGGTAAGATTTGTTTTCATGTGTATTTATTAGTTTTTCCTGCACCAATTTAACAAGGTGGGCTGCTTGAATGGTTTTTCTGACAAAATCACTGCTAGAACATCGAATACTATTATATCGACCGTAGCAGCACCACGAAAACGACCACACAACCAGATGTGCCACTCTGCGCTTTTCATTACTGTCAATTTTCATTGTCGTCTTTTACTCATCAAATGTTGATCAATATTCATCCTAATTAAAAATTTTATTTAAGCAATTGTTTGATTTTTGTTTGCAAATATTCATTTGTCACAAAACAAACAAACAAACAAACAACCACTGGATGAGATCAGAGCCTTCTCCTCGTCAACCACATTAAATAAATTTACATAGAGCGACTTTTGACTCTGCTGATGGTTAATGAATTAAACTTGAATTAAAGCTGGGATTGACAAGAATGATCATCCAGCCAATATTTCCTTTTTCTTACAAAAATATTTTTCCAACAAAATTCAAGCGAAAACAGTTTTACAAAACCATTCAATATATATTAATCCTCTGGAGGCAGGCATTGCAGATTTGCAACTTTAAAACCTACCCACCTGGCTGCTCCACATACGTATTTCATGGACCTTTTTTAACTCAGAAGTACCCCTGAAGGACTTAGTTGTTCGTCCTTTTATCAAAACTTATTTTGAGCCTGAGAGGGTTAAAACTATACAAACATTTTTTGATAGTTTACCAGGTGTGAGAAGGCAGGTTTTTAGGCCTAAAGGGCCATCCTACATATCAATCAATCAATCAATCAATCAATCAATCAATCAACCAACCTTTATTAGCAGACTCCGGATCCAAAGTACTCTATAACAACAATAGCTGCTATATCAGTGATGCCACAGATCTGACGGGAAGCGGGTGGTGCTCCAGCAGACAATAGTCAGGCACTTAATATTATCACACTGGTTTAGCCGGCAGATAAACCCGTACATCAGGATCCTCCGCATTGCATGACATGTATTTGTTCCAATGAAACTTACAAGTGGCTTACACTTTCCCATCAAGGTCTCAGGCAATCACCATAATCTACATTAAGTTGCCAAAGACTTGACTGTTTGTAGCAGGACCATAACTGAGTACAGAATACTCCAAAGAGTATGTTTTCACTACATTAGAGTGCACACTGAACCTACGAATGTGCCACAGTTTTCAATGTTTTAGAGCTTGCTGTTATCTTTGAAAATTAAGTGGTGTTTTATGTCAGTTTTACCATAACTTGTGTGATAAATTATGTAACTGTAGGTTATGAGTGTACATATATTTGATTGCTATTTTGTAAAACTACAATGAACCTAAAGCTGCATCATCATGCCTCTGTCCTGCAGAGCGTTTCTTTGATTATCATGAGTATCATGAGTATTCTGAGCTCCTTGTAAGTTGTCCAACTGAGAGTGAAAGATACATATTCAATAGTTTCAAATGATGGACATATTGATTACTGAACAATCCATCCATCCATTTTCAGCTGCGTATCCGGGGTCGGGTCGAGGGGGCAGTGGCATAAGCAGGGAGGTCCAGACTTCCCTCTCCCCAGCCTCGGGGCGACGGTGGCACAGGAGTTAAGTCTTCGCCCCGTAATCGGAAGGTTGCAGGTTTGAGCCCCACTCAGTCTGTCGCTGTCGTTGTGTCCTTGGGCAAGACACTTAACCCACATTGCCAGCTGGTGGTGGTCGGAGGGACCGGTGGCGCCTGTGCTCGGCAGCCTCGCCTCTCAGTGCGCCCCAGGGCAGCTGTGGCTACATCGTAGCTCATCCCCGCCAGTGTGTGAATGTGTGTGTGAATGGGTGAATGACTGATTGTGTTGTAAAGTGCCTTGGGGGGTTACAGGTCTCTAGAAGGCGCTATATCAAATACAGGCCATTTACCATTTACCATTTTACCAGCTGCTTGGGCCAGCTCCTCCGGGGGAATCCCAAGGTGTTTCCTGGCCAGCCATAAGACATAGTCTCTCCAGCATGTCCTGGGTGTTCCTTTAGGCCTTGTCCCGGTTGGACGTGCCCAGAAAACCTCACCGGGGAGGCGTTCAGGAGGCCTCCTGTCCAGATGCCCGAGCCACCTCAACTGGCCAATTATTGAACAACAACAGTAATAATTTAAGCAGCTGATAACTTTCACAGAACTTCTAGTTTTACTATTTGTGCAATCATCACCTTTAGCAAGAGCATTTTATTGTTTATTTCTAATAATATTGTTTCTTCATCCATGAGTGTTAATGCCTAATCAGCTGCATGTATCCTATGTAGCGTTATGAAGTTTAGAATGGTCTGCCCTTAACAGCTGCCCCTTCACACAGTACCATCGCCAAGGTCGGACGCTTGGTTCAGTATGTTTACATTCCAGGAGAAGAGACAGAAGAACAGAAGAAGAACGCTTTTCATTGATTAATCAAAGTACTTTATTTGTGATAAGCTAATCAAAGCATTTGTTGATCATTAATAATCAGGTGAATGATCTGTGAAATAAAGATGTCATGAGTTATGTGTTTAAATGAATAAACAGGGCTGCACCAGACACACTGATATGCATTACCATGAAAACGCATGACACATTGTTTTCAACCAATCAAAACTTTCGTCTGTGGTAGGGCAGAATCTGGTTTGTTTATGAAAGTAGTCCAATCCGGTTTACAAAGATTCTTAAACAACTGGGAGATATAAAAAGAAGGCAACGCCATTTTAAGTTAGTTCCACGTCAGTTCCACGTTAAGCAGTTACATGTTAAACTCAGCTCCAGGACATCCGAGTTCCTAAGGATTTCCATCGTCATCATTAAGAAGTTGCAGACTGGCCAGCTGTACTTCCTACTTGAGCTGAAATCTACCAAGCTGGAGATTTTCCGTCGTTTGTACCAACGAGACGACGTTCCTTCAAAATAAGAGTGAACTTGCTGACGCCTGCCGACTACGACCGGAGTTATCCTCAGACGGGCGTTGTGTGCTGCGACCGCTGTTTCAACCAGCTCCAGTACCCATGAAGGTCCGAGGACCTGGCAATTCCTGATCTACACGGGAGACTCCCTACGGTACGTGGTCACGGCACAAAATGGCGGCTCATGTCATCAGCAATCGAAGCCTCGTGGTAGCCTAGTCATAACAACCAGATCCGCTACTCAGCCTAGAGATTCTGAACAAAACACACACACACACCAACACGAAACATCCAAATCCATATGCATTCATCATTGAGATAGTCCTGGTAGATTGTAAGAATTTATAATTATAGAAATTAAAGATTCTTAAACGATCCCAACTCTCTCTCTTTCTTGTCTCTCAGTCAATACAAAGTGTTTAAGTAAACTCCCTGATGATAAAAACAACCACTTCTGATTGATTACTTAGATTGTATAAATATACAAAATCAGGTAATTAAATTATCTAATTACAGTATATAAATATACAACTTCAAATCACAACACTATTAAAAGTGCTACAGTGCAAACTGCTTGTACTTTTTCAGGTTTCAAAACTGACTCCTTCATCATCTAAACAAGCTCTTTAGCCTCTGCAGTAAAAAGTGAATGTACCACCAAGTTCCTGAGTTAAATTAATGTACTTTCTGTTAATGTTTCAATAAAGAAAAATATGTAAACTGTCATGAAACATTCTATCCCCTTGGTAAAGGGCCAGAGGGACCATCCATCGCCTACCGATGCCTTGGACAGCCATCTCCATGTTGAACTGCCACTGAACTCCTCACAGATAGCTTGACTATTTCTCTTCTCTCTATCCAGCAGAGGCTCTGAGCAGCGAGCTGAGCGTGCTTCAGATGAAGGTATCCCTTAGAGATATTTAAACTCCCCGTGTGTTCGTGCTGCCCCCGGGAGTGTGGATGGGGTGGTTATTAATGCATTATTTACACAGGCTTCCTGCTGTCTTCCATTGTGGCCTGGGCTGATTAAAAGAGATATTGCAAAGGAGGCACTTTTTTGCACGTGGTGGTAAAAGAAGCAGTTTGCCGTTTAAGTGAAGGACTTTTCATTGTTCTTTTCATAAGTCCTGGAAGTTTGTAGGCTAAAGACGCAAATGGGAAAAGTCTGAGTTGTGTTTCATTTGTATTTGTTTCATAAAATCTTAGCAAAGTTATGTCATGGTTCTGCCTTCTCTCTGCTTCTGCTGCTATTTTCCCTTCATTGTTTGCAGGTGAGTGTGTTGGGGAGCAGCAGCTGCAGCTAATTACCTTCAGCCTGGCCAGAGGATTTAAGGAGCGGTGCTGCCACACCTCAATGCCGGTTGATACTCTAGTGTTGGTTACATCTAGCCACGGCCTTATCTGTGCCTTGACTTTAAGACTTGTTTACCTGAACTAACCCAGCTCTGCATTCTTGTCTGTACCAGCCCTGGATTCCCTCCACCTTCCTGAGGTGTGATTTATCACAAGCATCGTTCAGCTTCCCTGGCCTCCTGCTCTCCACCGCTCACCTGCCTTCCTGGATCCAGCATCACCTCCAGTGACCATCTCCTCCCTGCATCAACCTGACTTGCCTCTCCCTCCTGCCCCTCGTCCTGCTCAACTCCGTAAGCCCGTTCCTCTCATGATTATTTATCTCCTGGTTCTCAGTTTCTAATCACTCTCACCGTTCTTCTTAGAGTCGGAGTTGCCTCGTTTCCTGTCCCGTTTGGATCAGCGCCCTCAGTTTTCGCTTTGTTTTCTTTATAAAATAAAGATTTTATTATCATCTCTTACCTTATCCCTGAGTGATTCTTCATGTGGGTTAAGAAATTACCACCCATCATGACAAGTTAAGATGGTCAAACTCCGCAGGTAATCCTGTTTAATTCATGCTAAATTACTTAATTTGGTCCAATTTATTCATTAGCAGAAAATTTTCTGAGTCAGTAAATGTGAACAAAAAAACTTTTAAACTACAGTAATAGTTGAAATTCTCATTTTAGTACCACTTGAAATCCATCCATCCAATTTCTATACCCGCTTGTCCACGCAGGATCGTAGGGTGGGGGTGGGGGGGCTATCTCCAGCAGTCTCTGGGCAAACAGATGGGGTACGCCCTGGACAGGGTGACAGTGCATCACAGGGCAACACAGACATGCAAGATCAACAGTTATGCACAATTTTTGTGGAGAACAATCAACCTAACAGTCATGTTTTTGGACGGTGGGAGGAAGACGGTGTACCCGAAGAGAACCCACGCATGCACAGGGAGAACATGCAAACTCCATGCAGAAAGACTCCAGACTGGGATTCAAACCCAGGACCTCCTTGCTGCAAGGCAACAGCGCTACCCACTGCTCCACTGTTAAACTGAAAATGTCCTTTAAATCTGTTATTTTACCCGCAACACATGAAATCCTTCAAACAACCTTCCCTGAATGGTTGAAGCTGTAATAATGTGTCATGAATGTCCTGTTTTTGACCTAAAGGTCATGATCTGCTGCGTCTGCTCGAGCAGAGACATAAAGTCTCTGACAGGCTAATCTCCATGAGATAGTGGCCAAGGTCTTTCATGCTCATCTGAACTGCTTCAACTCTTTCAAAACGAAGATGAAGAACTATTTTGATAAATACATAATCAACAACTTTGTTATTACCAATAATAATGTGAGCCCAATGTTCAATCAATCTGTGAAATGACAATGTTATTACTTGACATTATAATCCCGTGATCAGTAGTATTTTACAAGTAATTATAATCCTGGATACTTGCACTAGACACTAATGACACGTAATGCTAAAGTCACATGACGCGTTTCCTTTTGTCTGATCCAATCAGAACCTTCGTTTCTGGCTCTAGGCATGGTTTTCTGTGGTGTTTGTATAAACCCTCTTTTGCATGTCAAATTCTGATTCACCAGTAAACCAAAATATGACAATTATAAAAACAATTCCACGCCACCTTTTCTTTAGTTCAAGCGTTCTAGAGAAGTCTCGGACAGGCCCTCCGGACTTCCTCTTCAACCAAAAGAAAGAAGAAAGCTGGATAAAATCTGTTGCAAGCATAGGCGTCATTTTAACCGGGGACGCCGGGGACATGTCCCCAGCAAAATTTGTGATTGGCAGCTGTGTCCCCCCCACTTTAAAAAAGCCTGCTGATGAGGATTTTTGTTTTACCAGCTCAGATCTTATACCAGGGGTCGGCAACCTGTTCCCATCAAAGAGCCATTATTACCCGTTTCCCACAGTAAAGAAAACACTGGGAGCCACAGCGGCCGCAGCGTTGTGGGCGGGGCCTACCCTCAGACAGCAGAGCGCTGCTCACAACATGACAGCAGCCGGTACCGGTCGCTCGCATGGGCGTCGCACCCGTGGGGGATTCAACACCCACACTTTTCCAGCTATTTTGCTCACCTCCACACCAGTCTGGTTTCTTTACGTCGCACTCACTCTGTTTGCCTCATCTCCTTCTTCCCCTCCGCTTCTGACAGCAGATGTCGGGTTTCCAGGAGAGCAGGAGAGGGAGGGACGGAAGAGCACGACTGAATTCATAATTTTACATCTTGACATTAGCTGTACAAAGTCTGAGTTTGATAAAGTGAAGAACAACAATTTGCAGAGGTTTATAACAGGCGCGGCGCCAGGTTTTCATTTTTGGGTGGGCCACGGTTTTTGGACAGACCTTAATAAGCAGTGACTTCAGTGAAGCAGGCAGGTCGCGCTAGAAAATTTAGTTTAAAAAGACGTCATAAATGTTTTCCCCCGTCATTTTTATTTATAAAATATGAAGTAACAACTCACAATTTAATTTTCATTCATTTGTCATTAATATGTAGTCTACACCCGTGCGATAAGTGGACCATCTTCCAGTAAAAACAAAGCTTCCAGCCCACCTCTCCAAATGCGTAAAATGTGCATCAGCCTCTAGTTAGGTGCGCCGCGTGCACCGTCAGCCCAGACAAGAGCAGAGCAAATAGAGAAAGAATAGAGGATAATTGTGTCTGGATGTGGATGGAGATTACATTTTACAGCAGCCTGGTCATCATTTAAATACGTAACCCATCACCTGGCTTCTAGTCCATGCTATCAGCATTATTTTAATTGGTTTGTGTGTGTGTGTGTGTGTGTGTGTGTGTGTGTGTGTGTGTGTGTGTGTGTGTGTGTTTGTGTGTGTGTGTGTGTGTGTGTGTGTGTGTGTGTGTGTGTTTTCCACTTCAAACACTGGTCTAACCAACCAGACCAGCGTGTCCAGTAACACATTAATGTTAGAATTAAACAGTTTCACTTCATGTAGGCTAGGAACGTTTCACCTGCCGTGGCCCGGCCGCTTCTGCTCCACATAAACTTTGTGCGTGATCAAATGTCTCTACGCGTCATGCGTCTCCATATTAGAGACGGGAACAAGCGCTGTTCTGCCAAAGTTTCATAATTTCATAAAAAGAAAATTTTTCCAGGTGACACATCCCTCAGAGAGACCGGGTTTCCAGAACGCTTCAGTGGGAGGAAATCGTATCGCATGCACCGGGGTTCTGCGCTGCGAATCCCTCTACAGATCTTCAGCCCACTGTCCACCGTGGGCGCGCCGAGCCGCACTGAACACAGTGTCCAGTATAAAGCTCTGATGTTCTGATTGGAATCAAGTTACCTCTGTGATGTGCGTATTAAAATGTCAGCTCATCCATGCGCATCAGTGTGCGTCGGGGTAATTCTTTCAAAACAACCAACATCCTTGAGTTTATCCGTCAATATGTGGCAAGATGGAGAAATGAGGGCCCGGGCGGGATTCGATCCCCAAACTACCGGGTGAGAGTCATATGCTCTAACCAGTCAGCCAAAGAGATATTCCGTTGGCTAAGTAGCCAGGGCGCATGATCTATCGGGACACTGTGACAGGACACTCACACTGCCACACCTGATTATGAAACTTTGGCTGAATAGCGCTTGTACCTGTCTCCAATGTGGCGACGCATCCAGGAGCCGTCTGAGGAGAAGCCCAGAATCTGACATCCTTCAGCTCAGGAAGCGCCTATGATTACGCACAAGCGTGACGCGTCAACCCGGTCTCACAGTAAGACTGGGGTGGACCTGTTCAGGTTTACGCAGACAATCTTTACATTTAGAATTGGCATACAGATGTAAAATTAATGCAGTAAAATATAAAGCTTTTTATTTAAATATCCATTCATTATTTTACAAGCAAAGAGAGCGCATCAGATGGATGGAAGAGCCGCATGCGGCTACAGAGCCGCCGACACCTACTTTATTGTCCCCAGCAATTTTTAAACCCCACTCAAGTGTATGGTTATTGTCCCCAGCAATTCTGAAAACAAACTGACGCCCTTGGTTGCAAGTTACAACTGAATGCAACGGTTCCTTCAGAATAAAAGCTGAACCTCACGACCCCTTCAGGGTCTCGGAGATGCCAGTGATAACCTGTTGTGACCTGGAAGCATTCCAAGTTTAGTACCGGCTTCTGTACCAAAGAGGGTCGAAGAGGACCTCGACATTCTGGATCTAACGGACGCTTCCCCTGGGGTACGTAGACTGACATATGGCGTTTTATGTGTGTTATAAATCTGCAACTAAAGTTTAGAGCAAAACATTCACTCCCACTCAGAACTAAATGCTTCTCCGGATCCGCTGGTCCTGAATAACACTCCACACACACACCATCATCATTCATCATGTCTCACTCCACCTTAGTCCATCAGTACACAGGGTGTTTAAAGTTAGTCTTGTTTAAATTTTGTAGAAATAAATTTCTTAACTATTATAAACCTGACTCTCTCTCTTTCCTTGGAGTTATGGGCTCGACACACGGGAGGCGACAAACGACCGCGATCAGCGAAATTCGTTAATGTCGCTTTTATTACCTGACACACGGGAGGCGACCCGCGGCCAGCGGCAAAACCGTCTATGCGTTCTGTTCCATGACGAAATTGAAACTTCCGTTGTATTGTTTGGCTGTGTCAGGTTGGAGGGAATTAAGGTTATTTAAGCGGTTCAGAGATAATAAAAAGTGGTAGATACGATGTTTCACAAGGTGCTGCTAGAGTTATGTGAAATCTTACTTCTGATTTTACTATATAAAACATAATAATAATCAACTTCTCCTTCATGTTTGCTCGGAGATGTGCGTAGCATTATGTCCGCTCATTGGTCAGTGAATGAAACCTCCGTTGATTGGTCCTCGTCTGAGCGACAGCGATGAAAAGTTGAAAATGTTTCAACTTTCTGGGATCGCGTCGCTGGGTCGTCCGTGCACGACACGTGCACGAGCGCAAAATTTTACACGCACGTTTTTCGCGTTTCGCTTAGTAGGAGAGAGACCCGTGATTATCGCTTTGTCGTGCATGTCTCATTGAAAATGAATGGAGGAGAGGCGATGTCGCCTCCCGTGTGTCAAGCCCATTAGTACAAAGTGTCGCTTAATCCCTGCAATAAAAAGTTCTGATCTTCTGGTTAAAATATTCAAAGATCCATCAGATTGATATTTCATATTTCTATGGAATCTCACATTTTATGGTTCATAAGTTAGATGTAAATGACCCATTCTTTACAATACCAATATTTTTGTGAAGTGTACAAGTTTTCTAACTAAATCAGGGACCTTTCTGGTTTAGAGACTCACAATGTGTATCTTTTGACTTACATTTTTAGGGTGTTTTACTTGGAGCAATGAAACAAACCTGAGTGTCGTTATTTTATTAATAATTTAACTCTAAATGTTTTTCTAAGTTTCTCCATTTTTTTTAAAATCAAGGCTAACACTTATATTAAACTTGTAGGTGATAATAATAATGTTGAATCAAAGTATGGTCATGTTTAACTCCATATTTTTTCATGTTGTTCAATAGCATATAGGCACTAATAGCCTCCCTACTATATGGCAGACCTTTGTAGATTTTTCAGAAGGAAAATTAAGCAAAAAAAGGGCCAATTTTTTTAAACTAGGCCGTGGAAATTAAAACTAGTTCGCCAACACTAAACGTTAGGATTCTTAGTGCAAATATCATTCTTAAGCTAGTTTTTCCACACTTACTGTTTATGACTAATAAAGAACAAAAAAAATGCTATAAAAAGCGCAAAATTTTAAGTTGACACCACACAGAAATGATACATTTTTGCACACGTCAAACAGAGAAATGAATGTGAATTTTCATGTTATTTCAACTTTTTCATACTCAGAAAATCAGAATATTTTTTCTCATTTTCAGTCAGTCACAGTGTAGTCTGCTAGGGAGCCATCAACATTGGATGTGATTAATAAATGTTGGATGGCTTCGTATTTACAGAGAGTAGAAAAGAATCACCGTCTTTTAGGGATGCACCGATATTCGATATCACTAGCTCTGTTATGGCTGATAACCGATATTTGCCCATACCGATTTACACACACGTTGACATTTACGTTTCTGAAATCAGCAAAATTGTGAAAGCTGAACTTTTGAATGCTTTTTTTTATTTCTATAAAGTGTAATTTGTAATTACGTACACACAACACACACATTTAACCCTCCCACTGTCTTTATGGGTGACCCCGTGAGGAAAGTTGGCCAATGAGCAGGGTTGATGGTTTATCCCTTGGGTCCATGCGGCAGGGGTGAGGAGTGAGCGCCACCTCACCCCTGCCACGTGGACCTCAAGGGATAAACCATCAATCCTGCTCAATGGTCAATTTTCCCCGCGGGGTCACCCATTAGGACAGTGGGAGGGTTCAGCTTCTGAGATGATTACAATCACTGTCACATGACTAAACATTTACACATCATCACCCCCTCATCTTCTGAAACAGACACAAACGAAAACAAGCTGGAAAAAATATCGATCGTTAATATCGGCCCAGTTTTACTGATCGGACCGATACAGATATGTTAAAAAATGACTAATAACGGCTGATACCGATATCGATGCCGATATATTGTGCATCCCCACCCTCTTTGAAAGACTTTTTGCTTTAAAAACATAAACAAAAATATCTTTCACCAGCTTTACTTATCCAATGCAACTTCAGACGTCCAACTGAAAAATATCAAAGTTACTGCTCAAGAAGAATTTTCTAAAACAAAACACAAGAAACACTGCAATTAATAAAAGATCTGCCTAAGGGATTGGGGCTTTCACTAGGGTAAAACCAAAAAGGGAGGGGGCAAAACATGGTCAAGTTTTGGAAGAAAACCGACTACCCTCTGCCAGAAAGATAAAGATGGGTAGAAGATTCACCTGTCCCCATGACAACAATCCGAAGCACGCAGCTAAACTGATCACACAGTGGCTGAAGGAGGAAAGAAAGTGAACGAATGTCGTCTTGTCCAGAAAGAGCCCAGACCTACATCCCACTGAAAATACGTGGAAAGATTTATTTTTATATTCTCATGAAATCACAGAAATTTTGCTTCTTTTAACACCAACTTTCACTGGGCTGACAGGTGGGCAATAAATTCGAGACACAAAATCACCAGAAAAGTGAAATCTGTGCCTTCCTCTGATTTATGGCCGAGTCATGTGAAGCCAATGATGACGTTGCACTTTTTTTTTTGTCATTATTTTAGCACAAAATCTAAAACTCCTCTCATTTTTTACCAACCCACCTAAATGTGGGTCTTATACGATCGGTCAAAGATTGGTCGTATTTTCCATTTACTACTTTGGATTTGAACCTTCTAACTGGGATTTATTTTTTCACAAGTCATAAAAACTACTTAGCAAAACATCCTGTTGCTTGCTTGAAGTTTTCTTCAGTTAAATACGAGGCCCTCATCTTTAATTATTCTAACATTTCTAATAGCCCTTCAGTCCATTTCAGCCGTCCTTTAATTAGAGGATTGTCTTCCAGTGCAACGCCAAAGGATGAAACAGGACCTCAGTAACAATCCCCCCGCTAAATAAAGTCCTCTCCATATCAGGCGGTCATAGAGGACCATGTTTTAGGGGTATTTTAATTGAAATACATGATTACGACAGCTTGTTTCTGCACTTAGTCACAATGAACCGTATCTGATTCGTCATTAAGTAATTATGAATGCTAATGCAAACAGAGTACCTTTCAAAAAAGAGCTCTGCCTCTCTGTATCTCTCCTCACAAGAAAATTAATCACTGGCTCCTCCATGGAGAGCACGGAGGAGCGATGCAAACAGCTGTGGGACGCTCCCTCTGCTCTCTTCCTTTAGAGATATAGCAGAGAGGAGCAACATTAATAGTCCCAGGGATTCCACCGGAGACAGTGATAGGACTCAAAGGGAATCTGAGAGCTCTGCTTGTTTTCTTTTTTACATCCCTTCTTCTCCTGTTGCTTTAGTAAAGCTAGGAGAGGAATGAGCGAGGATTGAGAGAGAAAACTGGTGTCGCGTAGAAGTCGGCTATGAAGCACAAGCCGGAGTATTTTGCAGCAATTACAGACAGATTGGGGATTTAGATATTAGTGCCCGGCAGTCCATTAGCTGGTAATTTGCCTGTCCTTTTCCTCCACTCTCAGTCGAAGAGTGTTCCTGTTAAGATCTCTACCACTCTAATCCTGTAAATAATAACTGAGTCGAAGAGGAGGGAGGGAGCAGGGTCCTGATCACTCAGGCTGGAAAGATGGGTGGGTAAATAGAGGATGGATGGATGGATGGATGGATGGAGCGATGGATGGATGGATGAATGGATGGATGAATGGATGGATGTACAGATTATAGATGAGTGGATAGATGAATGGGTGGGTGGATGGACAATTGATAGATTAATGGATGGAAGAATGAATGGATGGATGGACGGACAGATGAATGGATGGATGGACGGTCAGAGGGATGGATGAATGGATGTATTGATGAATGGGTGAGAGGATGGACAGATGGATGGATGGATGTCCTGACTCGAGGGAGGTGTTTAACCCAAGACATGCAGAATCAACACGACTTCAATGGGTGAGTAAAAGAAAAGTTATTTTATTTTTAAAACAGGAACAAAAGGCGCACTGGAAAGTCCAGTGAGGATGTGCCGTTCGGCTTTAGTCTATGCAATAGTCCAATATGTGCAGGAAAGGTGGGTGGCCAAGGTGAGTGCTGGTGGAGCTTCAGCGGGCTGAGGCGGGTGAGGCAGCAGAGATGAACAGGCTGGAGTTGTAGAGGAGGATGGGACGTGGTTCAGGAAATCCGGGGTTTGAGCGGCGAGAGAATTGTGCAGAGTGATGTTTCCTGAACAGAGTAACAAGCAGGGTTCAGAGGAGAATCCAAAAGCTTAATCCAGAAAAAAGCAGTCCAAGGTTCAGAGCCCAAAAATCCAATATCAAATTCAAATGAGCGAAACGAGCAAGCAAAGTCAAGAGGCTGGGGCTACCTAACAGGTGCAATCATCCGACGTAGTGTGGTGTCTCCATCCTCCCTTTATACCCGACCTCCAGATTGGAGATTCGGCGCACCTGCAGCTCCCTCCGCTCCTCACCTGTGGAAGATTGCCTCAGAGATGGTTAGTGTGGAGAGAGTGCTCACCTCAGCTCAGGAACATGGCAATGGATGGATGAATGGGTGGATGGATGGAAGGACAGATGAATGATGGATGGACTGATGAGTAGATGGATAGACAAAAGAATAATGATTGGACAAATGGGTGGATAGATGGATGAGTGGAAGGACGGATGGATGGATGATGGATGGCTGAATTGAAGAATGGATGGATGGGTGGGTGAATTGATGGATGGGAGGATGGATGAATGATGGATGAACTGATGAGTAGATGGCTAGACAAAAGAATAATGAATGGACAGATGGGTGGATGGATGGATGAGTGGATGGGCAGATGGATGGATGGCTGAACTGAAGGAAGGATGGATGGATGGATAGATGGATGATGGATGGTTGAACTGAAGGATGGATGGATGGATGGATGAGTAGATGGATAGACAAAAGAATAATGAATGGACAGATCGGTGGATGGATGGATAGCTGAACTGATGGATGGATGGTTGAATTGACAGATGATGCATGGACGGATGGATGAATGGATGATGGATGGCTGAACCAAAGGATGGATGGATGAGTAGATGGATAGACAAAAGAATAATGAATGGACGGATGGGTGGATGGATTGATGAGTGGATGGACGGACGGATGGATGAAGGATGGCTGAACTGATGGATGGATGGATGGGTGGGTGAATTGACGGATAATGGATGGACGGAGTAATCTGACAGTCTCTAAATAAAAACTATTTTAATGACATCTAGTTCTTTAGAAGAAACATATTGTAAAGAGAAACTGTCTTTACTCAGTTTTATTGTAGCGTTGTGGTTTTAGGCTCTTTTATGAAAGAGGAACCATGCTACGTATTAATTCGGAATATTAATTTTAATAAATCAATAACCAAATTTTATATTGTTAAGAAGACTCAAAGGTTGTTTTCATCGATAAACTGACGATAATATCTGTGTGTTTGTGTTTCAGTTCAATGAGGAAACCAGTTTGACAATTAAAAGTTTTAATTCTTCAAATTAAACTAATGATTTTGAAAATTCTCCTTGAACCGTCACCTTATCGTGGTGGAGGAGTTTGAGTGCCCTAATGATCCTAGGAGCTATGTTGTCTGGGGCACTTAGTGCCCCTGCTAGGGTCTCCCATGACAAATTGGTCTTAGGTGAAGGGTGAGACAAAGAACGGTTCGAAGGATCTTTCATGGCGGTTAAAACGAAGAGTCGGAGTACCCGGCCCGGAGGGTTACCGGGGTCCCACCCTGGAGCCAGGCCTGGGGTTGGGGCCCGTGAGCGAGCGCCTGGTGGCCGGGCTTTCGCCCATGGGGCCCGGCCGGGCCCAGCCCGAACCGGATACATGGGCTCGTCCAACTGTGGACCCACCACCCGCAGGAGGAACATGAAGGGTCCGGTGCAATGCGAATCGGGTGGCAGACCAAGGCGGGAGCCTTGGCGGTCCAATCCCCGGACAAGAAAACTAGTTTTTGGGACATGGAACATCACCTCGCTGGCGGGGAAGGAGCCGGAGCTTGTGGCAGAGGTTGAGCGGTACCGGCTAGATATAGTCGGACTCACCTCGACACATTGCATTGGCTCTGGAACCCGAGACCTGGAGAGGGGTTGGACACTCTACTTTGCTGGAGTTGCTCCGGGTGAGAGGCGGGGGGCTGGGGTTGGCTTTTTGTTAGCCCCGAGACTCTCTGCCTGTGTGTTGGGGTTTACCCAGGGGGACAAGAGGGTAGCTTCCTTGCGCCTTCGGGTCGGGGAACGGGTCCTGACTGTTGTTTGTGCTTATGGGCCAAATATCAGTTCAGAGTACCCACCCTTTTTGGAGTCCCTGGGACAAGTGCTAGATAGTGCTCCATCAGGGGACTCCATTGTCCTGCTGGGGGACTTCAATGCTCACGTGGGCAATGACAGCTTGACCTGGAGGGGTATGATTGGGAGGAACGGCCCACCTAATCTGAACTCGAGCGATGTTTTGTTATTGGACTTCTGTGCAAGCCGCAGTTTGGCCATAACGAACACCATGTTCGAACATAAGGATGCCCACCGGTACACTTGGTACCAGGGCAGCCTAGGTCACAGGTCGATGATAGATTTTGTAGTCGTATCATCTGACCTGCGGCCGTATGTTTTGGACACCAGAGTGAAGAGAGGGGCGGAGCTCTCAACTGATCACCACCTGGTGGTGAGTTGGATCAGATGGCAAGGGAACATGCCGCGTAGACCTGGCAGACCCAAACGCATAGTGAGGGTCTGCTGGGAACGCCTGGCAGAAGAACCTGTCAAGACGGTCTTCAACTCCCACCTCCGGCAGAGCTTTGACCACGTCCCGAGAGCAGTGGGGGTCATTGAGTCCGAGTGGGCCTTGTTCCACTCTGCGATTGTCGAGGCGGCTGTTGCTAGCTGTGGTCGTAAGGTGGCCGGTGCCAGTCGTGGTGGCAACCCCCGTACCCGCTGGTGGACACCAGAGGTTCGGGGAGCCGTCAGGCTGAAGAAGGAGGCCTACAGGGCGTGGCTGGTCTGTGGGTCTCCGGAGGCAGCACACAGGTACCGGATAGCCAAGCGGGGTGCAGCAGTGGCAGTTGCCGAGGCAAAATCTCGGGCGTGGGAGGAGTTTGGTGAGGCCATGGAGAAAGACTATCGATCGGCTCCAAAGAGGTTCTGGCAAACTGTCCGGCGCCTCAGGAGAGGAAGGCAGCAACTCGCTCACACTGTTTACAGTGGGGATGGGGAGCTGCTGACGTCAACTGAGGCTATAGTCGGACGGTGGAAGGAATACTTTGAGGAGCTCCTCAATCCCACCAATGCGCATTCCGAGGAGGAACCAGAGCTGGGAGGCCTGGGGATGGACTGTCCGATCTCGGGGGCAGAAGTTGCTGAGGTAGTCAAACAACTACACAGCGGCGGAGCCCCGGGGGCGGATGAGGTTCGTCCTGGGTATCTCAAGGCTATGGATGTTGTAGGGCTGTCATGGTTGACACGTCTCTACAACATTGCGTGGTCATCGGGGGCAGTTCCTAGGGAGTGGCAGACCGGGGTGGTGGTCCCCATCTTTAAGAAGGGTGACCTGAGGGTGTGTTCCAACTATAGGGGGATCACACTCCTCAGCCTCCCTGGAAAGGTCTACTCCAAGGTACTGGAGAGGAGGGTCCGATCGATAGTTGAATCTCAGATAGAGGAGGAGCAATGTGGTTTTCGTCCTGGCCATGGAACTGTGGACCAGCTCTATACCCTTGCAAGGGTGATGGAGGGGGCATGGGAGTTTGCCCAACCAATCCACATGTCCCCAGGGGCACCCTGTGGGGGACGCTCCAGGAGTATGGGGTGGGTGGCTTTCTGTTAAGGGCCATTCAGTCCCTTTACCAGAGGAGCGTGAGTTTGGTCCGCATAGCCGGTAGTAAGTCGGACCTGTTCCCAGTGAGGGTTGGACTCCGCCAGGGCTGCCCTTTGTCACCGGTTCTGTTCATCACTTTTATGGACAGAATTTCTAGACGCAGCCGTGGTGTGGAGTGTGTCGAGTTTGGTGGCAGGAGAATCTCATCTCTGCTTTTTGCGGATGATGTGGTCCTCCTAGCTTCATCCAGCTCTGACCTTCAGCTCTTGCTGGGTAGGTTCGCGGCCAAATGTGAAGCGGCTGGGATGAGGATCAGCACCTCCAAATCTGAGACCATGGTTCTCGACCGGAAAAGGGTGGCTTGCCACCTCCGGGTCGGGGGAGAGGTCCTACCTCAAGTGGAGGAGTTTAAGTATCTCAGGGTCTTGTTCACGAGTGAGGGTAGGAGGGATCGGGAGATCGACAGGCGGATTGGTTCGGCGTCTGCAGTGATGCGGACGCTGAGCCGATCTGTCGTGGGGAAAAGGGAGCTGAGCCAGAAAGCCAGGCTCTCGATTTACCGGTCGATCTACGTCCCAATCCTCACCTATGGTCATGAGCTTTGGGTAATGACCGAAAGAACGAGATCGCAGATACAAGCGGCCGGAATGAGTTTCCTCCGTAGGGTGGCCGGGCTCAGCCTTAGAGATAGGGTGAGGAGCTCGGACATTCGGGAGGGACTCGGAGTAGAACCGCTGCTCCTCCGGATCGAAAGGAGCCAGTTGAGGTGGTTTGGGCATCTGGTCAGGATGCCTCCTGGACGCCTCCCCGGGGAGGTGTTTCGGGCATGTCCTGCCGGCAGAAGGCCCCCGGGTCGACCCAGGACACGTTGGAGAGGTTACATCTCCAATCTGGTCCGGGAACGCCTTGGGGTCCTGCCGGAGGAGCAGGTGGACAAGGCCGGGGAGAGGACGGCCTGGAGCTCCCTAGTTGGGATGCTGCCCCCGCGACCCGGACCCGGATAAGCGGAGGAAGACGAAGAAGACGAAGACGATTTTGAAACTTGACAAACAGGAAATAACAATCAACATTGGCAACTTTGTGGGACAATCTTTAACAGTTGATATGCTGTTCTTGCTCAAATAGACCTTCTGTCGGTGAATGAAGATTGAGAGTGATATGATGTGATTATGGATGTGTGTGTGTATCTGATTTTGCTTCAGGAAGAAACAGATGTCTGAGTGAAGTGATGGTTTGGATAAACTTAGGTCTTATCAGAGAACTGCATCAAACGCTAAACACTGTGCTCTGTCTCACCGAACTCTTGTGGACCCTCTTTCGGATCCGGGCCGTGGAGGATGTTGTGGTTCATCCAGATGACACCGGCGGCTGACAGGGGAGACGTAGGTGTCGAACGGAACCGGTCCAGAGTTGCCCTCGGTACACGTGGATGGTAGAGCGTTTTGTCGATGTGCTTTCTTAAGTTAATTCACTCAGAAATCAAAAGACTCGGTAATGAGTCTGCGTTAGAAGTCGCGATTCAGCTATTCTGTCTGGCTGACAGGAACAGCGTGAAAGGGGGGAAGAACGAGCCAACCGGCTCTGCCCCCCCTTTGGTTTTCAGGTCCACTCTCTTTCGTTGTCCAACACGAACTGAAATCATCAGACTGAAACTTACCAAAAACCTTTCTCTTCTCAAAGCAAACGTGTGCGTCAGCAAATGTGTTTGGAGTTTAACTGTGAGAATCTGTGTGTGGGTGTGTGTGTGCTTGAGTGTGTGTGAAGGTCATCAACAAACACTCTCAACATTATCTAATTATGGATTCATTAAATCTCTTATAATTACCCCAAAGCATAATAGTCATTCATTTGATTAAAACACATTTATAATGAGCAAATTGATGATTAAACTTTTAACATTCAAAACAAGAAAAGGAAGTTTAAACTTTATGTTTTGACTTGTTATGACTACTTGTGCATGAGAACTCCTTCTTCTGGTACCGCAGGTGGCAGATGTTATGGTTTCCTCCCAGACTCGCTGGCGTTCAGGTCTTAATCTGTGGGTGAAAGTTCTCAGCGACCCAGCTTTGACCCAGCTGAGTCCAACACCACCTTTGTAACAGAAAACCCATATTTCCTCACGTTACAATATCAACAATAGTAAAAAAAATAAATAAATAAATAAAGGTAAAATATTTGAAGCAATCCTGATTTTTTTTTCATAGTATGACTTTCCCCCCTAAAAAGTCTTGGACGTAACTTCTTGAGAAAGCCCGACACAAGATGTCCACTACGACGCTTGAAAGCCTAAATCAAACTGAAATGTGAGAGAAGATTATCTTCATAAAAGAAAAAAAATAACATTAATTTAAGAAAAACTTTCCAAGAAGTTGGGCTTTGTTGCTTCATTCTTCTGATTTATGTTACACCAACTTTTGGAAAGTTTCAGAAACCTCTAATTTTTGAAGGTAAAAATCCAGAAGGAATCCTGATGGAGAACAAAGCTTGGTTTATGCTTGACGCGTCCGTGAGGTCCGCGCGGCAAAATTGCATCATTTTAACAACCACGCCCCTCCACTGCGCCTCCGCACGGCCCAAACTTTCCGCACCGCACACCTAGGAAATTTTCTAACCACGCGGATGGTCAGATGTGAAAAAACATGGCGGACTGGCAAGAACTAGTATGGCAGAGGTTCGTAAATACAGACATTTGTATGATTCAGCTCTCAAAGATCACCGTGATCAACATGTTGTTAATAATTCTTGGAGAGAAATAGCTCGCACTGTCGGAAAAGACGAGAACGCTGTTAAAAATGCTGGAATGCCATGTTGTAAACAACAGTAATTTCTACTTCTACTAAGGTGTAGTGTTGGATGCATGCAGTAGAGCTCCATGCTGCCCCCTACAGTTTGGGAGAATATTGGCTCACTGCAGAGACAAGCCGCATGAACCATAAACGCTGCAAGTTGTGAAGCGCGTTCCATCCCCGAGCCGCATCACCAAGCGGAAAGTAAATGCGTCAAGCATAAACCAAGCTTAAGGGAGAACCTCACTGTAAATCACCCACATTAATACTGTAATTGGATTGTTAAGAAAAATGGCTATAACCTGCTGGTAATGTGCTGGAATGGGGACAGTTGTGGTCCTGATGGTTTACCCCTGAGATATGCATGCTCAAGGTGACATTAATCATTTTTCTTCACCCCCACCCTCCCCCATTTCATCGATCGTCTGGATAATGGTTGCTCTTATCACCTCACTGGTTTCTAAAGGGGGCAAAACCCAAAATCCATTCAGGGACATCCTCACTGTCTTTCATCTCTGGATTTAAATATGCTATCATTTCTCTAGTGTCTATATAACCTACCACACACTTGATAAAAGGCTTTTTTGTACCTCTACTGTTTACATAATGAATCTGCAACATTCAATGCTTGCAATATCAGCAGTGGCATAAAGAGTACCCATCCATCTTCTCCTCGTCCACTCCCCTTTCTCTGCTTCTAATCTCCATCCTCTCATCCTTCTGCAAGAGAGGGAAGGTTAGCCAAAATCTCCACTGATCAATTAGGAAAAGGGAGCCTGCCTTTCAAAGGGAGGAAGAAGAGGAAGTTGGGCAAAAGAGTAACAGAGGTGATGTAAAAGGAAAGAGAAGACGATGGATGCGGGAGTGGGAGGAGTGAATCAAGACGAGGACAGTGTGCCATTTGCATATCGGCTCAGCACCCCACAGCGGTGTACGGACAAGCCAATCTCACTAATAAGTCAGCCGCTTGTTGGCCACTTTTCTGCTCTCCCCTTGGCTCTCTACCCTAATAGGCTGTCTCCACAGGATGAGAGGCATCCACGCCATTAGTATCTGTCAATCTGGCTGACAAAGCCCGACTCTGGGGACCCTCAGGATCAATGTCCCTTTGGGGAGACTCGGCATCGGCCCCTAAAGACTTAAGAGGGATAGATTCTAGAAGCTGTATAGCCCTGATCTTAAAGGCTCTGAGATGGAGAAGTGAAGTGGGGAACATCAGCAAAAAAAAAAAAAAAAAAAAAAAACACAAAAACGTTAAAAAATTGGCAACAACTCACTTAATGAACCAACATAAAATGTTGCCTTTTTCAAATCGTGTAGAAAAAAAACTTCATGACAAGTGTTTATTGGACTCAATATGGTGCCTTCTTAATGTTTATCGTATCAAGTTTGGAAATTTTAATCCAGTCTACAGAAACAAGTAAAATCTCAATTTGAAATGTATGTTGGTCTCTTTTCTGAACTATGCTCTGTTTGTGCAGTAAGACTCGCTCAATGGCAAGAACAAGAACCAGGCTGCTACGCCCTGTCAGTAATCAGATAATCTGCAGGAATAATAAGATGGTCAAAGGAAGAAATACAGACCACAGATGGTAAGACACCAAAGCTCCTAACCATACATGGATGGTTCCACCACTAATCCAGCACCCTGAGAATCTAAAGGAAGGAGGCTGAGGACTAATGAGTGGAAGAGCCACTGTCCAGGATTAGACATCCAAGATCCATATGTACATAAAGGACAAGGCCCCAACAGATGATGTGTTCAGTGAATGTTTCAGACAATGATGAACAGAGGAGGAGATGCTGGAAATGTCATCATGGGAGGACTAACCTCTATGGGATGTACCACCGACAGATAACTGAAATGGCTGATATCAAGAAATCCTACCAATGTCTAGAAGGAGCTGAAGGACAGCACAGGCCCTACAGCGGCCTTGTGCTTTAAAATAGTAGTTGGCTGGCGTTGTGTGTGTAGTCCCAGGGCCAGCATTGTCGTCGCTACTCCCTCCTCTTGCGTTCAGAGTTTTAGTCCACCTCTTTAATCTGTTTCTTAGTAAATCTTATCGGTGTTTGTGATGTGTCCTGTGAATAAAATTGTTAACCTGTGAACAAGCCTCTGCTATGTCTCATTAAGGGTTACTACCTACGGTTTAGGATCTAAGTATCCAGTCCTCTAGGTCACATCGTGGCTGCACAGGAACAGACCCTGAACACCAGAGCAACAAGATCTACCACACCAGACAAGCCTCAAGGTGTAGGCTATGCAAAGAGACCCCTGAGACAACCCACCACATAACTGCAGGGACAGTTTTCGCTATCGTCAGAGATTTGTAAATCTATCTATGAAATTTACTTAAAACTTTTATAATTATGTTGACGTTTATTTATTTGGCGCTTTTATCCAAAGCGAGTACGATTGTTAACCTATAGAGCTCCGGGAGTTGACGTCACTTCTCCCGGCATGCAACAGTTCAAATCGAAACGGCGCCATTTGGCAGGCAGAAGCCGGCAGCTGGACTATTTGTTATTGTCAGAAAACTCAATCAAACAGGAAATATGGTAGATTCCTGTTGTGCCCCAGGATGCAGAACAGACGCGGACGACATAAGGAATGAGCCATCTACAGGATTCCCCAAGATCCAGAGCGCCGCAAACGTTGGATCATTGTAATAAAACTCGCTAGTGACCGGGCGAAAATGAAGCTGTGGGATCCTGAGAGTAAAGGATTTCGCTTATGCAGCGACCGCTTCATATCAGGTACTTAAACCAATGTTTCCTCAACTGTGTATGGTATTTATTTTAAATGCTTTTATTATGATTCTTAGTGGGCTTCCTAAACTTATTTTGGCGTGGCTTTTTCTGTCTTATTATTCATAGCAACAAGTAAACATCACGTAAAACGTTGCCTCGTGAGTTCTGCGTGCTGCCGTTTACGTGTTTTATGATCACAGCAATTAACCGGCTGTATTTAATTTTTAAGCAATGGTTGATCAATTGTCAGATCACACATAAAAAGCACTTTGGATTGCTATTATCTGTCTCACCGAGACTACTTACATGTAAATCTGTTATTTGTCTGTCCATCCATCCATTTTCATCCGCGTATCCGGAGTCGGGTTGCAGGGGCAGTAGCGTGACTTCCCTCTCCCCAGCCGCCGGAGCCAGCTCCTCCGGGTAAATCCCAAGGGGTTCCCCGGTCAGGTCCGGTGTTGTGCCGGTAAGAAGTCCGCTCCGACAGCTTCTGGCGTCGGAGCGGGCAGTAGAGTCGAGAGTCCCAGACCTTCTCCCCAGCCCCTCCGGCCGGGGGAATCCCAAGGGGTTCCCTGGCCAGGTCCGGTAAGAAGTCCGCTCCGACAGCTTCTGGCGTTTTTAAAAAGTATCCCAGGGGCACGGTAAGGGTCGGAGATGTTTAGTCTATTTAATTTCTGACTATATAAAACGATTTCTTCTGTTTTAAAGTGTGATGTAAACTCCAACGAAGTAAAATCCAAGCGGATCCCGTTCATGTTCATGTTTACATCCGTGTTTGTTTACCTTTTTTTGCATGCCAAAATGGCGTCCACTAACTGAGAGTCACGTGGGGTCCGGAGCTCTATAGGACATGTTGTGATCTGTGGGGGAAACCAGAGTACCAGGAGGAAAACCACTCATGCATGGGGAGAACATTGTAACGTGATGAAAGTGCTATTCCACCGAAGGTTATTTACCCTCTCTTCACAGATGCCTCTGACACAGAAGTAGTCTGCATGAGTTATGGCCTCAAGATCTCATGCATTTGCTTTTAAACTGCTTCCTTTCCAGCTCAAAAGAATGAAGAAAAGGACTCTCTCCTTTTAATAAATCAAAGGACTCTATTTTTAATAAAGCTAATCAAGCAAAGTGTTAGTCAATAAGATGTGACCAATCTGTGAAATCAAAATATTAATTACTTTATTATAATCCTATAGAATATAATAAGTAATATGACTTTAAATGTTTCCACTAGGGCTGATCTCACGTAGCATTAAGAGACGACACATTGCTTTCACTGATCCAGTCAGAATCTGCCAGATCTGACAGAGGTGTGGTTTTGGTGGTGCTTGGTAAATCTGTCATCTTTTCATTCGACCATAAACCAAAACATCCGAAGTATAAAACTATGCCCACGTCATCTTTAACGCCAGTTCAAAACGTTCTAGAGAAGTTGTCGGAGTGGCCAATCCGTAACTTTCCTCTTCAGCCGAAAGAACCAACGACAAGCTGGATAAAATCTGTAGCTGTTCCAACTGCTGCAACGGTTCCTTTCAGAATAACAGCTGGACCATCACGACCCAGGTTTGGGTCTTGTTAGATGCCGATAAACTATCGTGACCCGGAAGTATCTCAAGACTGGTGGTCGGCTGCCGTGGCTGTTTCTACAAGCTTCGGCTCCACAAAGGTCAAGCTGGACCTATACACCTCCTGATCTAGACGGGGACCTCTGCTAAGGGTACGTAGGCCGACAGAATGGCGTCGAATGTGTTTATGAATCTCCTAACCAAAGCTTAGCACGAAGACATCACCTTCATTTCCCACCAGAACTAATCGTTTCTTTTGATTTGCTGGTTCTGAACAACATTCCACATTACACCATTCTCCGTCTCATTCACCTTGGTTACACCATACATTTAGTGTTTAAAGTTAGTCTAGTTTTAATTTGTTTAGTAATAAATCTTTAAACTTTTAAAACTTGACTCTCTTCTGTTGTCTCTGAGTTAATACGAAGTGGTTGCATAATCCCTGCAATAAAAAGTTCCAATCTTCTGGTTAAAAGTACCCACAGATCCATAAGGTTGATTTCATATTTACTATGGAATCTCATGTCTTATGGCTCATTAAATAACATGTAAATTAAACCATTACAACATCCACGCAGAAAGGCCACAGCCAAGTTTCAAACCTGCAACCTTCTTGCTGCGAGCCAACAGTGCTAACAACTGCACCACCATGCAGCCAAATGATTATAATGTGACAAAACTCCACAAACATTATGTTCTACATTTAAGTTAGCCTCAATAAAGCGTGAGTAGAAGAGTCCATTTTATTTTACACACTGAAATGCGAAATGTTTATACAGCTCAAATATGAATTCACTATTTGACCTGTGTTGTGGAAACAAGGTGCATCTTTTTTGCACTTATTCATTTGTAGACTCGGCTCAGGTTTTTTACTATTTCTACACCCTAATGGTTGCACAGATTTGGTCAAACACATTCCCTCCTCCTCCTCCACAGCCACCAGACAGTTTTCATATATGAATGGAGTGGCATTAAGTTCAGGATAATCATGTTCTGCCTCTAATTTAAGGTAATGACAGCATGTGAGTGCACACGGTCTCCACTGCCGACTCCCCCTTTTCACAGCCCTCCCTTGTGCATCGGTAATGAGGCGTAGGCTTATTGACTGAGGGTGGAGATATGATTATCTCTCCCCTCTACATTATCTTATGCTCTCCCGTCCCAGGCGGTTCATCAGGAGTAGATAAAGCATGTTTTTTGCTTCTACTGTAATTTGATTAGCTGATTTTGAGAAAGAGACCTGCATGTGCTCAAAGGTTGCACGAAGTTCCCTAATTCAACAGATGAAGTATTTAATGCTGCTTTTATTAGATTTAGGGTTACCGGCTTCTGCAGAGCCCGGTGACCTGCTGAACAGGTTCATCAAGTGTGCTGGATTAGGGCAGTGGCTCTCAATCACTTTCAGCAAAGACACCCCTCAGATGCATATCATGCATCGTGCCCCCGTCATGGGAAAATGTCGGACGGGGTGGTGGTGGGGATTGCGCGCAGCCTCTTGCACCCCCCACCCCCCAACCTCTCCCTCTAATTGAGAACCACTGGATCCTTGGGTAATGGAAGTTGGGGATCACTGCCATACTGGGTAGGTCTTTTCGGCATGTCCTGCTGGTAAGAGGTCCTTGGATCGACCCAGGAAACGGGGGGGGGGGGGGGGGGGGGCGGTGGGGGGGTGCGGGGGGGGGGGGGGGATTCTATCTCAATGTTGGCCAGGGAACACTTAGGGAGTCTGTCGGTGGAGCTGGTGGAGGTTCCTGGAGAAAGGTTGGTTTAGGCTTAGCTGCTAGGACCCCTGTAGTCTAGACTTCGATTATCAAGTGAAAGTGGACAAACTGACAGACTTTTTTTGGTCACCTTTTCTGTGATATAGTCGTGACTTGTTACTATTTTTCCTGAAAAGATTTTTACTGGTACGTCTGTTAGATTTGTTTCTGATCGTGATGCTTTTAAGACACCCCCCCCCCCCCCACACACACACACACACACACACACACACAAAACATTCTACCTAATTTCCAAGGCCTTTCAATCTGATCACCTTGTTCCAGACACCAAATGCTTTTTCAATGTTTTTTTATTTTGACTGACGGACTTCTTTCCTGTCTGATAGATCGTGAATGTGATTGCTGCTGTGACAACAGAAGTTCCACACTGTGGCACAATAGAGGAATATTCTATTCTATTCTATTTGATGCTTCTCTGTTTTATGGCTTTTTTTCTGATTCCTGATTCTATCATAGTCATAGTCTCCATTTAGACTCATTTCTGAAAATGTTTTCCTGGGACGTAAAGACATCCTGGGGCGTGTCCAGGGAGTTGCCTGCGGTAGCACATGCCGCCCTTGGAATTTGATTGGCCAACCCAGGTGCCACCCTACTGAGTTCTGTTTAACTTGACTTTCACATTATCCTCAAAAGACTCGTGGTTATAAACCCTAAAAACAGTAGGTTGCAGCGTGCACCTTTTACTGGCACAGGCCTATAGAATATTTCCATATTACTGTTGTTATTCTTTTTTTTTCATGTTGACATAAATAATATTTAGAGTTCTGGTCCTCGGTTTACTCCGACTGATGGTGTTATTGCACCAAGAAGTGGCTTGTCAGCCACCACAAAACAGTTCAAAGGAGAAGGCCTGCAGAATGCAGGAAGAAGAAAATGTTCCTGAAAAAGAGGAAAGGAGAGAGAGAAAGTGGACATGGCACAAAACAGAGCTCACAAATAAACTAGAATGAAAAATATGAATGATTTGGGTCTCCCATTCCTTAGAAAATACTACGAAAACATGATTTTGAGTGCCACCCATGCATTAACAAGTGTCCCACCTGGGCCACCCCACCTTAAAAAGCCTTGACACGCCACTGGGATATCCTAAACAGAGACCGTACATTGCTTGTGTAAATTTTCCTCCGAAATTAGTTTTTTAAGTTTGGGAAACTTTTCAGCGATCTAATGTTATATTTTTTTTAGCGCTTCCAACACCTGATTGTAGACAACCACTTAGTAAACAGCACAGTCCCCTCCTCTAACGCATGCTTTATAACTTTATGAATCTGACCCAGTAACCTCGCCAGACTGAGAGGAACTACAGCACTTTAAAACTATCAAAATGCCCTCTACAAGTGCATTTGTTGCCTGGAGGCACTTCCACTCAGGCTAACGAGTTTGCTGGCAGTGGTGTTGTTTTTCTAATGACATCATTGACACTGATGCTACATATCGTGTCACGGGCCTCTGGCAGTCGCTCAGCAGCTGATGTCCTCACTTTGCCACCGAGGGGCAAGCACGTCGCCCGGCCCGCCACTTTTGGCAGGCTAGGAGTATCCCGCTGCTACTAAGGCTCAGTTTGCAGGACACATCAATTTGTACCCCGCTATTGTGAGAGACGATCCAACCCTGGCGTGGATCCAGAGCTCACCGCCTCAACCTCATCTGCATATCTTTGTTATCCTTTGCTGGTTCTGAGGGAGAAGAAGGTAAGGGAGGAAAGACAGACAGAGATGACGAGTCGTGCCTCGCCATCTGGGCTCTGTTTCTTCAACGGCTACAAATTAAAACTCAACCTGTACCGAGAAGGGGGGGAATTGTCAAAAGGCAACAATACTTCTAATCTCTTTCTCCCTCTGTGCATTTTCAAAAGAGGGGAGAAGAAGAAAGACACTTTAATAATTAGAGGGGTAGAAAGCTCAAACAGATGAAACAATGTCCCTCTGCTTTTTTCCCTGCCTATCGTCTGTAATGACTCGAGCGCTGATGGAGAGGGCTCTTTGAGGATGACATTCAAATGCTGACATTTGAATTATGTCTGTTTATCAGAGGGAAAATGGCCCGCCTGCTTTTGTTGTGCCTCCTTCTCGCCAGTTGCAGGTACTCAAGCTGGCTGGTTCATTTTAATCACACATTGCAACACACACATCAATGCATAATGGCTCACAGGAATCCTGAAGGGGGCAATTTTAGTTGTGAAAAAGTACAAGAGAGTGTAGAGACAGCGTACGCTAAAAACTTTAATGGGTTTTATTTCAAGCATTTACAGCAGAAGAGCCATTAAACTGTAACAACGAACATAAAATCACTCATCGTCACTAATCCCAGACTGGATTGCCAGTTTATCTGCACGGCTCTTTCCCTCTCACTGTAGCACGGATGTCGTTTTGCAGCTAAATTCCATCACAATCCGTGTTAACCTTCAGGAAGCATCATACAGTTATGGGAGATAAAATTTGCTCGGGGAAGATTTATTGTCTATCACTAAATGGGCTGCAATGCAAAACAAAGGCCACACGGCAGCGGTGAGGTCCCACCTCGGCTGCTTGTCAAAGCTGGGATCTAAAAATCGGGTCGATCCATCACGCTGGCACATGAGAAATTATGGAAAACACCCCGAGGATATGCATTCACGAGACGCAGGTGTAAATGGCTGTTTAATAAAGGTATCCAGAAGTCAGGGGTGAATGCAGGTGAATGGAAAAGAGGCTTGTGCACTTGTAAGACTTTACGATGATTAAGATTTAATAAAGAGAACTTCACTCACGCCACGGTTTATAAATCTGATTAAAGTTATGCGTAAGCACATTTATGTTATTGCCGTAAAACTATTCAGAGGTGTTTTTTTAATTGCATCGTTAAACAAAAGTCTGAATGGGTCACCATCGGTCTCTCGTGTTTTACTTCTCTGCTGCCCACATGTGAAAAACCGGTGAAAACATTTTTGCATGGGTGTGAATTTTCTTTTCTGTTGTTTTAACAAAAATACGTCATGAAGGAGTACAACCCAGATTGGTGGCACAGGTGTTTAGTACTCACTCCGTAATCAGAAGGTTGCAGGCTCAAGCCACGCTCAGTCTGTCACTGTTGTTGTGTCTTTGGGCAAGACATTAACCCACCTGTCTTGCTGGTGGTGGTCGAAGGGACCGGTGGCGGTCTTACCTCCGTCAGAGCACCCCAGGGCAGCTGTGGCTACATCATAGCTCATCCCCACCAGCGTGTGAATGTATGTATGAATGGGTGGATCACTGGTTGTGTTGTAAAGCGCCTTAGGGGGTTTCAGGACTGTAGAAGGTGCTGTATCAAATACAGGCCATTTACCATTATTAGATCAGTTGGAGTCAATCCAATTCAAGGTGGCTGTCACTACTAATCAACATACAGTTACAGAAATTGAGCTAAGGCTTGGCATCACTGTGGCTCAAAACAAAGGCGTCAGAAACATTATGTCAGAAGGGGAATTTTTTTAGTAAATGACACATTTGGACACACCCCCCTCCCCCCCCCCCCCCCCCCACACACACACACACACACTTAGTTTGCCTTGTGTTCTGTCAGTCGTTCTAAAAGAAATCCATTCCACTTGATTCATTAGAAATTACTCAGTCCGCTGAAATCCATTCCATGTTTTCCTGGTTACGCTGCTGTTCTGCACACATGATGGAAGTGACCACAGACTGACAGGGTTGTCAATAAAGTTTCACAAAAACTAAATTTCAAAAAGACAGAATGAACCAAAGGGAAAGTTCAGTGCAGGCTTGTCGAAGCTGGAGGAGGAGAAGTCACTCCAGCAGTTTCCATGTCTGATCACTCCACTGACAGGAGATTTCTTACAAAGAAGCATAAAGTAAGTAAAAAAAAGTCCCACAAGACATGTTTTAGTGGAGTTAGCTGGGTAGTCAGTGCTATTCATCAGCTAGGTTCTAACTAACCCTAACCCTAACCCTAACGATTAAATGTTTATTAGGCAGACAGGATATGTATTTCTTAATAAATCTGTTGGTTTTAGTAAAAAAATTGTGTTCCAGATATAAACAATAGCTAAACTGAATTCTTTCTGGAAGATACTCTCACTTTATATACCTATAATTCAACTGTTACTAGTAAAACGTCTTATTTTATTTAGATACAATGAAAAAACCTTCCAGCTATCAGTGATTTTATTTCAACTTACATTTAAACTGTTTTCATTTCAGATAGGCAGAACTTTACTCTTGTGCAGCAAACCCAATACACATGAATGGAAAACGTGACATCATTTGTCTTAAGAAGAATTACATTTAAGATGCCTGAATTTTCATTGTGGATAGTAAAAATGTTATTATGGATAACAGGGGTATTAATATTCACTTGGAACAACAGATTCATAGATATATGTAATATATATCCAATCTGCCTAATAAATGTTAAAATCTCAACCTTGGATTTTTTTTAAGGATTTGGGTTTGTCTCAAATCAGTGCAGTTGTTGGATATCCTTACATAAAGTTTCTACAACAAAAATACCTCTGTATTTTTAGTCTGACTAGTAATAATACTACGTGGATTGAGATAAATTAAAGTGGATTGAGATACATTAAATTGTCGCTTTGTAAAATAAAGATTTAACAAAGAGGTGTGGTTGTTATTAAATGTTAAACTGGTTAATTTAATTCAAATTCAGTCCATAGCCACCTGCTGGCATTCTTATTATCAACAAGAATAAAGTAAACATGCAATCAAAACATTTTTGGAAGTTTCTATTTTTTTGTGTTTTAGTATTTTCTGCATCACACGGTTAGAGGTTGTTTTAAACAAATAGTAATTGACTTAAGGTTTTACTACTGTAGGGAAACAACCTGTGTAAATGTACTAGAATGCAGGAAAAAGCATTTACACCATATGAAACCAACAGGTCTGCGATTTATTTTCTGTTCTGTTTAACTCTGCTACAGAGGTTTTACTGAAAATGATGCAAGTTTGCTACACTGGAAATCAGCATGACTTTTATTTTGAAAGTTTCTGGATTTGACTTCCTGTGTGGCCTGATGTGAAAAAATAGACTTGAAACATAAGCAAGGAAAGGAAAGGAACCTGTCCACTATAAATACGGCTGATTGTTGTAAAGTACATTTAACAGCTGTTTTGTGGTGTATTACACATCCAGTGGAAAGGAAGAATAAGGCTAAAAAATACAAGTAACGAAAGAAAACTTGATTATTAATCCTAACCCTAACAAATGCAACCCAATGAATAAACATTCCAAGAAACTGCTGACACCAAGCCAGTGACGGCTTGTAGGGATTGCTAGGGCGGCTGCCGACAATCACACAGGTACCACCATCAGGTAACAACATCAGGTAACAACATCAGGAAACAACATCATGTAACAACATCAGGAAAATACATCATGTAACATCAGGTAACAACATCACGTAACAGCTTAGCCAGAAAACAGGCTATAACAACAGAAAAAAGACAACATTGCAACAACATCAAGTAAAACAATCAGGTAACAACATCATGTAAAAACATCAGGTAACAACATCATGTAACAACATCAGGTAATGACATCAGGTAAAACCATCAGGTAACAACATCAGGTAACAATATCAGGTAATACCATCAGGTAAAACCATCATGTAACAACATCAGGTAACAACATCAGGCAACAACATCATGTAACAACATCAGGTAATGACATCAGGTAAAACCATCAGGTAGCAACATCATGTAACAACATCAGGTAACAAAATTAGGTGACAATATCAGGAAATAACATCAGGTAAAACCATCATGTAACAACATCAGGTAACAACATCAGGTAACAATATCAGGTAATACCATCTGGTAAAACCATCATGTAACAATATCAGGTAACAACATCAGGTAACAATATCAGGTAATACCATCAGGTAAAACCATCATGTAACAACATCAGGTAACAATATCAGGTAACAACATCAGGTAATGACATCAGGAAAAAACCATCAGGTAACAACATCAGGTAACAACATCAGGTAATACCATCAGGTAAAACCATCAGGTAACAACATCAGGTAACAATATCAGGTAATACCATCAGGTAAAACCATCATGTAACAACATCAGGTAACAACATCAGGCAACAACATCATGTAACAACATCAGGTAATGACATCAGGTAAAACCATCAGGTAACAACATCAGGTAACAATATCAGGTAATACCATCAGGTAAAACCATCATGTAACAACATCAGGTAACAAAATTAGGTGACAATATCAGGAAATAACATCAGGTAAAACCATCATGTAACAACATCAGGTAACAACATCAGGTAACAATATCAGGTAATACCATCTGGTAAAACCATCATGTAACAATATCAGGTAACAACATCAGGTAACAATATCAGGTAATACCATCAGGTAAAACCATCATGTAACAACATCAGGTAACAATATCAGGTAACAACATCAGGTAATGACATCAGGTAAAACCATCAGGTAACAACATCAGGTAACAATATCAGGTAATACCATCAGGTAAAACCATCATGTAACAACATCAGGTAACAACATTAGGTAACAATATCAGGTAATAACATCAGGTAAAACCATCAGGTAAACCCATCAGGTAAAACCATCATGTAACAACATCATGTCACAACATCAGGTAATAATATCAGGCAACAATATCAGGTAATAACATCAGGTAAAACCATCAGGCAACAATGTCAGGTAATAACATCAGGCAACAACATCATGTAACAACATCTGGTAACAACATCAGGTAACAACATCAGGTAATGATATCAGGTAATAACATCATGTGACAACATCATGTGACAACATCATATGACAACATCATGTATCAACATCATGTAACAACATCAGGTAACAACATCAGGTAATAACATCAGGCAACAATATCAGGTAATAACATCAGCTAAAATCATCAGGTAACAACATCATGTAACAACATCAGGTAATAACATCAGGTTAAACCATCAGGTAACAACATCAGGTAATAGCATCAGGTAAAACCATCAGGTAACAACATCAGGTAACAAAATCAGGAAACAACATCATGTAACAACATCAGGTAAAACCATCAGGTAACAACATCAGGAAACAACATCAGGTAGCAACATCATGTAACAACATCAGGAAACAACATCAGGTAGCAACAACATGTAACAACATCATGTAACAACATCAGGAAACAACATCAGGTAGCAACAACATGTAACAACATCAGGTAACAACATAAGGTAACAACGTCAGGTAACAACATCAGGAAACAACGTCATGTAATATCATGTAACAACATCAGGTAACAACATCAGGTAACAATATCAGGTAACAACATCAGGTAACAACATCATGTAACAACATCAGGTAACAACAAAGCCAGACAACAGGCTATAACAACAGAACAATACAACATTGCTACATCAGGTAAAACCATCATGTAACAACATCAGGTAACAACATCAAATAAAACCATCAGTTAAACACATCAGGTTAAACCATCAGGTAACAACATAAGGTAACAACGTCAGGTAACAACATCAGGAAACAACGTCATGTAATATCATGTAACAACATCAGGTAACAACATCAGGTAGCAACAACATGTAACAACATCAGGTAACAACATAAGGTAACAACATCAGGTAACAACATCAGGAAACAACGTCATGTAATATCATGTAACAACATCAGGTAACAATATCAGGTAGCAACATCATGTCACAACATCAGGTAATAAAATCAGGCAACAATATCAGGTAATAACATCAGGCAACAACATCATGTAACAACATCTGGTAACAACATCAGGTAACAACATCAGGTAATGATATCAGGTAATAACATCATGTAAAAACATCATGTGACAACATCATGTATCAACATCATGTAACAACATCAGGTAATAACATCAGGCAACAATATCAGGTAACAACAAAGCCAGACAACAGGCTATAACAATAGAACAATACAACATTGCTACATCAGGTAAAAAAATCATGTAACATCAGGTAACAACATCAGATAAAACCATCAGGTAAACACATCAGGTTATACCATCAGGTAACAACATCAGGAAACAACATCATGTAACAACATCAGGTAACAACATCAGGTAAAACCATCAGGTAACAACATCAGGAAGCAACATCATGTAACAAAATAAGGCAACAACATAAGGTAACGACATCAGGAAACAACATCATGTAACAACATCAGGTAACAACGTCACGTAGCAACATCAGGTAAAACCATCAGGTAAACACATCAGGTAAAACCATTAGGTAACAACATCGGGAAACAACATCATGTAAAAATATCAGGTAACAACATAGCCAGACAACAGGCTATAACAACAGAACAAGACAACATTGAAACAACATTTGTACAACAGATAATGACAACATAATATGTCACAGGTTGTAACCAGTTTTAAGACAAAGTGACAACATATTTTGGCACATTTGGAACCCCATAGTATATTTTCTTTAAATGTTTGAAAACAGAATAGCTTGATTACTCCACCCTGAGAAGACGAGGGTCAATCCTCTGTTTCCTTGTCTTGCACTACAGCTCCCAGCAGACCTGACGACCCAGCATGAACTGAGTGCCACCTCATGTTCACTCATTTTAGGACAGTAGGGGAGCTGAACTCAACTACAAAACCACACGCTGTGTATTTACAGTCCAGCCGAACAACTAACTTCATTGCATTCACAAAATTGGCTAAAATTGTTGCCATTTTTCCTATGAGGCTGGTTCTATTTTAGCTAAACAAACTGTTTAGAGACACAGAAAGGAACTTTTAAAAACACAGAAACATTTTTACATGTACATTCATTTACAAACATAACATTAAATTAACACTTCATACCCCCCCAAAAAATGTCATCATAAAATGGCTAAATGGATTTTTCTGTTCAAACTGTAAGTACATTTCTACGCACCTTGTCTTTTTTCATCAAAAGTTTTAAAAAGTTTTTGCAACCAGCTGCAGTCACACCTTCATTTTGACTGTCACATAGTGTTTAGTATTACATGGTTTGAAAGCATTTTAATGTTTATTTTTTCTAATCAAATTATGGTAGGTCATTCATATATTTTGACTGCCTTAGTACTATTAGGCATGCCTCATATTACACTAATACTGTTCTATTTATTGGATTTTTGGATATTTGAATACTAACTTTTAGTGTGGAGTACCTCTATGATCACTAATTGGTCAAATTCCTTTTCGTTAATGGTAATTCTGATCTTAAAAAAAATTATATAAATATAATTTTATTTTTTTTAGATAAAAAAGTACAAGGAATGAATAATATTTGACAAATTAATGATCCTAGAGGCTATAGAATTAACTATTAATAAGTTGTAATGTTGCGACATGTTATCAAATTACTCAACTATGCATGAATTGGGTTTTAAAACAGAACGTCTCGACTCAGGAGAAACCTTCCATTTCTCAGTGTATGAAAGTCAATCTTGTCTGGAGTTGTTCGTCGCCGAGACCGGCAGCAGTTTTGTCGTCCCAACACATGAGGTGTAATGTGTCATTTCCAAACAAACAACCTATTCTCTTACAGGTTAAGGTCAAGCCGGGCTAAGGTCAAGACCTCCGTACAACACCGGGGTTGTTGAAAACACACAACAGCGCCTTTGTTCTGAATGTTCCTGCTTGAGTGAACACGCTTCGGGTTGAAACTGCTGTTTTCATTTAGTTGTTGCTCCCGGGGCAGTTTTTCCTCCTCTTTCTTCCCCACCCCTTCCCACTCCTCCAAAGATTTCATCGCCTTTACACTGGGATATGATTTTGTGAATGAAGCCATGCATATCCTAGCTGCCTTTATGATGGTAATGAAATACAGTGGAGGAACAAAAGGAAGAGGAGAATGTGAGGATTCAACGGGGTTACCGTTGTGGGAAATAGAAGAGGTTTGTGCGAAGGTCTGTTTAAAACTTCGTGTGTTGAAAATGTCATCAAAAACAATAATATTAATTATTAAATCCTCTCTACTGTGTCTTCCTGTGTCTGCATGTAGCACAGGACAAAGTCCATTGCCAGGCCTTATCTGTCCTTGTTAAAGGTAAATTACAACATTCTCACCACAACTAGTTAGCCATACATCTATATTTTGCATAATTGGATATTGAACCCAGTGCCACAAAAGTAATGCTAGCCTGACCCAACCCTTCTGTCTGTTACAACTGCCAGGACAGGTCAGGTAAAAAAAAAAAAACAAAAAAAAAACTTTTAAATAATTTTTTTCAGTACGGGTTCCTTTAATAACATTACTTAGAGCATTATTAAGCATTTAGAAATCAACAATCCCTTTATTAATGTTTGCATTATTGCTATCTTAGTTAGCTGCTTATGTATTGCTTATGGTTAAGCAGTTGTTACTTAATTTAATTGTTTATTAATTCTTAATAATGCACTAAGTAATGTTAATGAAAGGACCCTTATTGTAAAGTGTTACCAAAATTTAAGTGTTTGAGTGTTTCTAATAAAACTGCAGTTTTCTGCCTCACTGCCTGTTTGCGTTGTATACATAATTAAAGTTTGGCCACAGTCATCAATCGGTTTGATCTAGCCTATATTTTCAAAGCCGTCGTGGTGAATCAACCATTATTTCTGATTAATGTCAACGGAAAACTTAAGACCAAATTCTTGGCTCTCTTTCTACTAATTCCCAATGCTGTGTCTTTTAATGTAGAATCTTTTTAGCCTAAATCACTTGACTCAATTGAAAAGCATTTATTTGCTAAACATCTAACATTTAAAGTGACAGTGTGTATTTTCCCCAGCGATAGGGGGCAGTACTTACCCAAATCATTGCGAGCAAGCAGTATTTTTGTGTTTGAGTAAGACCTTATCAACGGATAACCATTGGGGTCAAAAATCACTAGGAGCGCAAGTTTAGAACGTGTACTGTGTCACACCGTTCAACCTCTAGCAAAATGACAAGCACACAAGACTGCCTTTCATCAGTGGCGACGAACAAAAAGGTAAATGTGTAAAACAACAATGTTTATGAATGGTGAAAGTTTTGTAAATGTTTCTTTCAAATCAGTAAATGTCTTCTGTCCCCACGGGTTCCCATAGAATAGTGATGCGCGGGTTAGGGTTTTTTTAACCCGCGGGTACCGCAGATTTGATCAAGTTTGACGCGCACCAAATCGCCCCGCATCACTAGGTCTATTTTTATAACCCGCGCCGCCCCGACCCCCCTCATTAAAAACACGTTATTGATTGAATGCGCTTTTATTCAGACAAAGGTGCGTTAAACAATCCCCCAAATTGGCACTGGAAATGGTAGTAACATTTACATTTTTAAAGGTGAAAATAAAAAATATAAAATAGGCAGCTAAAGAAAGTTTAAAATTAAATTAAATGAGGGTTATTTTTGTTTGTTACCCTACTAATAGTGCAATAAACCAACACAGAAACAGCACCTAGACCCCTGCTTGGATAAACAAAATAGTAAAACATTTTACTTTTATCAAACATTTTGAAAGCAAAAAAACACATTACCTGTTATGTCCTTGTTTTGTCCAGCCAATGCTGCTGTTGTTCTCTGCGCTGAATACCTCGCTGAATCTTTCCCAAACATGCAATATAGCAATTTGTCCCTCCTTTCTTTTAAGAAGGTAAACTCCCAAACTAATTTTAGCCAAAATATTGTCCTCCATCGTTTTGTTGATGCAGCTGCCTGCCACCTGCTTGGAGCTTTGGCGCACTTCACTGGCGCTTTCTGTACGCGCCTACGTCATGGAGTCGAAGGTTATCTGCGCGGTTAAGTTTAAAAACGTGGCCGTGTTTCAATAACTGTCTTAAATATTGTGTTTTACAAAATAAAACATTGATTAATGTCTTTATCCTCAGTGTATATATATATATATATATATATATATATATATATATATATATATATACACACACACACATAAATGCTACGTGCCGTGCCCCTTTTCAGCCACAAGATGGCCTCAGTGGCCTTTGCCTCGCCTGCCTCCCGGTGTACCAGGTGTCACCAATCGCTCACAATCAGGGTGCAGCTGTTAAAAGCTGCACTCCTGCCCTCGGTCATCGAGAAGGTCCAAGGGTAGTATAGACTTGGCTGAGTCTGTACTATTCTCTTCTCCTCGTTCGCTGATAATTCGTTTTGCTTGGTAGACTTTGTTATTTGGACTAGTTTTGGTATTTGGATTTGGCTGTTGATCGTTTGGTAATTTGACTTCGGACCGGCTTTAGACTTGGAATTTAGGATCTCCCCTTTTCATATACATATATTTATTATTCTCAGTTTTCTTCCCACCCCCTTCTGGGGTGGCGTTTTTCGTTATCTCGTTTTATATATATATATCTCCATTGGTTTTGTATATAGTAATGTTTTTAGGTTCTTTGTACATATTCGTTTCGTTTTGTAACAAAATCCTTTATTTTTAAGCGACACATCACCCTGATTATTATTTCACCCACACACCACTTTTATTACTCCCCTCCTCATCTCTCCTAGAGAGCCAGGGACGTAATAACGTGGGGGCTCGTCCGGGATATTTCCTATATTTACCATCTTATCCCGACATTTTAAGTGTGTGCGAAAATATTGACGTGTGGTTGTATCCCTTAGAGTCGGAGCATGGCACCCTTTGACCTGCATGCTTTTGTGGCGGCTCCTTCGCGCCACCTTCTGGAGAGTTGCCGCAAAGCCGATCTGCAGCAGGTTGCCGCCCATTTCAGTCTCTCCCTTCCGAAGCAACTCACCAAGGCGACTCTACGACTTCTGGTGGTGGATTATTTGGAAACACAGGGACCCCTCCCTTCGACATCCACTCCTGGTGCATCTCCGCCACCCTCGGATGAGGAAAAGAGCTGGCTCGTTCAGAAGAGGGAGACCCTCGCTTCGGCTCCGCCTTCTTCGTCAGCTGAAGATTTGCCTACGGCTTCTGACTCGTCGGGAGCACGTCGCTCACAGACTTAGATCCACTCCATGTATTTTAGACCAGATTTTTATGGTTATGTGTTACGAAGCCGCCAATATTTTTATAACTCATTTCATTCATTTTCAACAAAAATTTGATGGATATTTTCACAGCTTAAAGGTAAAAGTTACACATTGTCTCTTTATATCAAACAAGCTCTTACATGATACGTGCAATTTATTCATCTACACTGTACAACGAGATACGTTATCTATTTCTTCTTGTTCATTGTCATGTAAAACATGAACATTCTACAGTTCACACACGCACGCACACACACACACACACACACACACACACACACACACACACACACACACACACACACCAGCAGGCTGGATATATTAATTTGCTCATAGGTGAGGTACTGAATGTGTGCTCTTCATAATCGTTGGGCTAACTTGATGTAATCTTAGTAAAACCTGCCAGGACAGCAGTACGTTTCTCCTGCATGTGGACGTCTGCTGCATTAGGGCTGAGGGCAGGTCTAGCTAATTCTTCACAGTGGGTTCACCACTCAAGGAATTACAGCCATCATTGGCTTTAGCTTCGTTTTATTAAATCGCTCGCCTCGACCCCGTTGTGTGTTAATGGGCTAATTTGTATCGACACTGAGAGTAGGATACAATCAATGATATGGTTCTATAAGGAGCCTTAATCAGATAACAACTTTGTTTTAGCACGTAATTAGAAGCAGGCCTAAAGTTAGAAGTGCAGACCAGACCTTTCTCAGCCTTCTCCACTGTGATCCATGGGAACAGAGGTTGAAGGTCAATTTCAAAATTAGTTAGGCTTGACGGGCTGCCACTGACCTGCACAGGTGCTCCCACTTCCCCTGCTGCTCTGCACTTCCTCCTGTCGCTACCCCACCACCCTGAGGTCACAGACACTCAACCCCAGTCTTCTCCTGCCCCGTCTTCCAGATTGCCATCGCCCCCCACCACCGCACCCCGGGACTAGTCTGGATCCATTAGCAGAACCAGGACAAACCCCAGGCCTGCTGAGAAGACCAAAGACCACCAGGAGGCTAATGCAAAGCTTAAGCCTATTCAACAGAGGAACACATTTAGGCTCACCTTGTGGCACAGCTGCTCAGTCAACTGTACATGCTGTTTTAAGCAACCAATACAATCAAATCTAATCTGCATGAATTTCACAGCTTGAACAGAAAGGAAAAGAATCCATCCCTATACTTTCCCTCTCATCTGCACTCATTTCTTTGGTGCTGGGCTGGGTTGATATTTATTGGCATGTCTGACCAAGAGAGGAGAAGATAGTCCGTTATTTTCTGAGCCTCGCCATGGTGTGCCCCCTCACCCCCCACCCCCCCCCACCCCCCACCCCCACCCGCTGCTCAGCCTGCCATGTGTAATTAAACATTTGGCTTCCACAATTACTCTGCAGTGTATACATGCCAGTGCTGGGCATTGTGGAATATGCATTTCAAAGAGCAACCAATTCCCTCAAAACTCCAGAGCAGACAGCAGAAAGGAGGGAGGGGGGGGGGGAATCTTTTTGGTAGGGTGGGAGGGGTTGAGGGGATGAAGGAAAGGTGGGAGTGAATGAGCGGAGGTCTGCAGGGATGTTCTGATTGGATGATAAATTAATCTTGAGGTAGAAGCTAAAAGTGAGCCAGGAGCTCATTGTTTAAAGTTTGTTTGTTTGGGCAAACATGCCAACAATCATCCAGCTCTTCTTGGTTCTTGCTAAGATGTGAAAAATAAATAAATAAATAAATAAACTACAAATTGCATTGAAGAATTTGCTACTCTCTGGTTCAAAAGCATCTTAGTTTCATTGATATTCATGCCATGGCTTTGGAAACACAAATGTCAACCTCACATATCTGACTTCTGCTCACATACGCCTTATCAATTAGCCTTTTGGACAGGCAAACAGTTACTAAATACAAGGAAAAGAGCAGGTTCACTGAGAAACCAGTTTTTACTTATTACTTTTGAAAACAAGGTTTTCAGGCAGGCTTCTCCTACTCCTATCTCCTGCATTAGCTTCTGATAAAAAGGTGAAACTCTAGGATTTGAAAATCCTGACAGATCTACGTCACGCTGTCACTCCACATTCATGGACTCACCCATCTTGACTCACGACGAGAAAGGCTGTTGTTGGTTTAGCTTCCAGGAAACAGCAGAGAACGTCTCGGCTAGCAGAAGCTAACATTAGCGACTCCACCACACAGTAGAACTCCTTTAGGCTTGTGATATTTGTGGAGATAAATCATCAGCGTTGAAGAACAGTCAGTGGTGTAGTCGTGTTGCTTCCGGCCAATCGGCCAATCTTCTGCCACTTTCTTTCCTGGCTAACTTCTACATCCTCATAAAGGCACACCGGAGCTCCCCCCCTCAGAAACCATTACTGACCACTGCGCCTTGGGCTTCCTGACAGGATTGCGAAAGGCGCTTTATAAATAAAGCTTTGATTGATTGAAAATATGAGTAAAATGGACCTTTATTAAAAACAATGAAAGAAGGGTTCAGCATAGACATCACAATCCAGTGTATTAGTTAAAATCAGTCCTCACCCTCATCCAAATATGTGGATGTTTTTTCTTCAGAATACAAATTTCAGCTTTAAATCTTTACCTATCCAATCCAGAGGGATCAGACGTATGCGCAGTAGACGCTTTTTGAAGTTTTGTCCTGCATGGCTTTCATTGAATAAGTTTTTATTGGGGCCCAACTTGCTCTTCAAACTGATCTGTGAGCATCATTTTATTCCACCTGGCGTGCAGCATTGTGCCATGGCACTTCTCTGTTTACAACCCAGATCAATTTTTTTGCATGCTACACTTCCTGAACGTTTGAAGCTGAGCAATTCAGATCAGCAGAGACAGGAAATCAAACACTGGGGTGGCGTAACATTCTGTACCTACCTCTGTGGCTAAGGTAAATGGTAAATAAAAGGTAAATGGCCTGTATTTGATATGGTGCCTTCTAGTGTCCTGAAACCCCCCAAGGTGCTTTACAACACAATCGGCCATCCACCCATTCACACACACATTCACACGCTGGTGGGGATGAGCTACGATGTAGCCACAGCTGCCCTGGGGCGCACTGACAGGGGCAAGGCCGCCGAACACTGGCGGCACCGGTCTCTCTGACCACCACCAGCTAGCAAGGTGGGTTAAGTGACTTGCCCAAGAACACAATGACAGTGACAAACTGGGTGGGGCTCGAACCTGCAACCTTCTGATTACGGGGCGAGCACTTAACTCCTCATTGCTTGTTACTGCGTGAACGATGAAATCACGTGTGATCTTGAAATTCCCCTGTGATTTCTCAGCTTGTTGGACCAGCTGCAAGGGACACATTTGCAGACACTCTACAACTGAAACAATCCTGAAAGGACGGGAGAGGGCACTTATGTCACGAGGAAAATGTTACAAACTGCCCACGCATCCAGTGGAAAGCCAGGATTAGCCACAACTTCCTAATTTATAAAATTCCACACTTTACGGTCCATTGGTTTGTAGTCTAGACTTGGCGGTAGTCACTGCCCCTTTTTATTTAACAGATGGAGAACTAAATCTTCCAAGAGTTGTGTTTTGCAGCTCATATGAGATGCTGCACTGCTACTATGGAATATAGTTTTAGCCAAGATGCAAACAAACATAAATTGCAGTCCACCTATAGTGGAATCAGGTACGACAAAATTTGCAGCAACATTTTTTTTGAGTTTTACATTTGATCCCTTGAGAGCTGGAGAGATACAAACATTTAAAACATCTCTGTACTGATTCAAATGGGATTTTACAATCTGAATTCTTGGAAAACAAATTTGTTTAAACTAGAAAACTTAAACTGGGATAAGAATTTTCCAGCTGACCTAATCACAGTGAGTTTACATGCATATCTAAGTCGATCTGGGTCCATCTGATGGAGGGGTGGGGAACCCTGGTCCATCAAGAGCCGCTATACAGCACATCTTAGTTTTACCCTGCTTCATAACACCTGATTTCAATCAGCAGGTGATTAACAGGCTTTTGCAGAGCTTGATAAGCTGCTGAACAGGTTAATCAACCTCTGAGTCAGAAGTGTTGGAGCAAAGACGTGCAGGATACCGGCCCTCGAGGACCAGGGTTCCCCACGCCTGGTCTAACGTAATAAACTGGGAGCCTTTATCCTAGTTTAGAAAACCGAATTGCCAAATAAAGTTTGTTCCACTCCGGTACAGTAGGTGGTGACGTGCGCTTTTTGTGTTGGTACTCTTCCCGTTAGCTTATAGCAACACAAATAGTAAACAAATGCTGACGGGAGTGAAGCAGTTAAAACAGGATATGCACAGTGGCTGAAGGAATGAACAACAACGCTGCCGTACAGCTTCGTTTGGTAGGCACTGAACTGTTTTACGTGTGTTACTTAGTGGTGGTAATGTTATCAGAAGATCGCTTCTGTGGTCTTGTCACTTCCAGAAGTTACCGGCATCAGCCCGACTGAGGTGTTAACACGCAGATGCAGTCGATTTTCTATCCGCGTTGTCTGGGTTCTTCCGCACAATTAGAACCAGTTCACTTTCAGCAAGACTACCCCGGTAACATGCGTTTTTAAAAAAATGACGTCATTCTATTTAGGCCAACAGTTCGGTTTTCTGATGCATGTGTGTTGACTTTAAAGGAAGATTTTGAGCCCAACTAGTGAATATTTGAGAAATTTCCACATAAACTAAACACTGCAGATGTTAAAACTCAAATGCTAATAAAATCTCTGAGCCTTACAAAATTGCTCAACCTGACTTTGCTAACAGCCATGACCTCATTGGCATTGGAACATCTTAACATCAAAACCATCTTGCAGCTGCCACAAACCTGCTGTTTGCCTCCCTGACAGTAATGAAATTCACACGTAGCCGTCGTCTGACAGGAGTACTCCTTCACAATTTATGCAAGCACATACATTAACATTTGACATTGGCTGTTCATGGGTGAAAAGGTTCTAAATTGCAACCTGGCATTAAAGGAAATAAATAACAAAACAACCAGTCTAACAGCTGTTTTTTTCCTGGCGGTGGGATGCTACAGGATGTTTACCACGAGCTAAAAGAGCAGCGAAAGCTGTGACTGAACTTAAAGTCATAAATGAAGGTAGCAAGAGGAAAATGAAGAACCAAAAAAAAAAAAAGCAACGCAAAACTAAAGAAAAGCTCCCAGAAGCTGTTTCTGGAAGGATCTAAAAGCCTTTACTACAATATTAGGAAAATGTACTGCAAAAGGAGCTGAAAAAACACTGCAGCAACATGAAGACCACATACAAAATAGATCTTTGACTCGTTCTGCAGTTTTACTTTCGAAAAGCACACGGATGAGCACATTCAGGTCAAATACGGAACCAAGAAAAATAAATAAATACAGGATGGTTTAAAAACAGGTAAGTCAAAGAAAAACATCAGGGAATGAGATAACCTGATGATGTTAAAGACTTTTGGACACCACAGGCAATAACGTACGATTTGTTAACCCCTCAAACTCAAAATAACTGAAAATGATTCTAATTGAAGCTTATTAACCATGTTTTATTCAAGTACATGAATATATATTCAAACAGGAGGATGTTGGATGGGCTCATAATCTTATTTGCTGGCCAAAGACCAAATTAAAATTACCAGCAGTTACAAATTTTAACTCAAAATGTGCAGGAAACATTTTTATATGAAAAGATCTGAATGTGATATGCGGGTATATTTTTGACTCACTATCTATGTCCTATTCTAGCTGTGTTCACTTGGTTAAACTGATCATTAAATATATCTTTGAACCTCAGTTCTGGGAGTGGCTACGTATAGCTTGTCTCGTCATGTCAATTGTCTATGCAAATATGTTGTAAAAACAGATCTTCATTATTTATCTATTACTTGATGCTGCATCAGTCTGTCTGGTCTGTTTTAGTCAATAAAAAATTTAAAGTCAATTTGTGTGAATCTTCATATAAATATTAGCTGTTTGTTGTGACATGGGGGCTTGTCCGGGATCCCCCAAAGCCAGTTTTGCGGGATTAATTCAGTTAAAAGATGACTTTTCCAAACAAGCATGTGATGTCTTGGCTCCCTAACTGTGTGGTCATTATGTGGATATAATCTACAATATTATTTCAAATAATTATTTGCAAACTAGATTTTTGACAGCAAAAACAGCACAAGCAAAGGCACAGGGGCATAATTAAAACAACAGGAAGCAGCAGCAGTACTCATGGCATTTTTAATTATGCTTTCACAGAACCCATTCTACTGCTACCTAGTGACAGGTGGAGAGACACTAAAGCTGCGTGTGAAATGATAAATCAGCAGCTCAGGTAGTATGAGAGCACAAAGACAACCCCCCCACAGAAACACTGTATCATGACTGGAGTAGAGTACACCAGAACCCAACTGTCAGTCAGACTTGAAATACCTCAACATCTTGCATTTCTAAGAAAATAAACCTTCCCTTCCTGTTTGCAAGCACGAGTTTGCCACTTTTTGCTTATTGATAAGCCTTGATAAAAGCCTAAAGTCAGCGCATGAAGGCAATAAGCTAAGGCAAAAAGAGAACAGGACGCTGCATTTTAAGGATGTGTGTGCTCAACATTCTCCCTCATTCCCGCATGTGTGCTAAGCTCGCCGTTGCTCAGGAGAGGGAAAAATACAGCACACAAACACTCATCCTCCAGAGCCCCCCTTGAACAATGTGGATTTTAAAAAGAGAAACCTCCCTGCCAGCCCTCGTCAGCGGTGAAAGCTACCAACATGTCGTGGAGACGTTGGCAGCACCACCTGCCCGTGAGACCCCAGCATCCCCTCCTCGGCCTCTTGTGTGCCATAGAGGTGCCTGTGTCCATGTCCCTCCATTGTGGCGTGGACTGGAGGGGGTATTGTGAACCTTGTCAATGGCACTGCCATGTCAGTGCCAGCTGGCCGGGTGTGAGTGGTGAATGGGGCAAGGAGGGACCGAACAATGCAAAGATCTTTGCACAATGGGCAGCCGTGGAAAGGCGGCATTGTTCTACCATCAATGACCATGCCAGCTTCCGCATGCCGACAGCGCATAAAGGCAACAACTCGTTAAAAGCAGGCTACCTCAAGTGAAATTTCACCCAGACGATGCAGAGAAAGGTACCCCCCCCCCCCCCCCCCCATCAACCTGGTTTTCATTCTCCGCCAACCTTTTCTTCTTCTAAACTTCTACATGTGCACATCCCTGCAGCTAGTCCCGTCATTAGAAATCAAAGAGAGATGGAAGGGGTGGAGCAGCTTTAAGGAAAGAAAAAGAAAAAAAAAGTCTGGAATCCATCTGAGATTGAGAAATCCAACCACCCTGATTGGATCCAATTGAATGAGGCAGGCCTGGGTAACACGCTCCGACACGGCCTTTCTTTTCCTCCAACACCCCGACCATGTGGTCGCGGGGCCCTGCCAGGAAAGCATGTCACAGCTCATCACAGTTGCAAATGAATATTCATGCAGCGGAGGGTGCTTGTGTGCTAAGTATTTACGTGTGTGTGCCCGTTTTCAGTGTGGCACAGAAAAAATACGAGTAGCTCTAGGTGTGAGCACAGGATTTCAGGATTTTCCCCTTCTTTTGCTGGATTCTGCAAAATCACAGAGGATGCGGCCGCGGGCTGACCAACACGGCCACTGCTTGTAACAGTGGCACAGCTCCCAGCGGTTTGCCGGCCAAACCCAGCCTGAGTAGGAATCGGCGTTGGCTGGAAAGCAATGTCTCACACACTGTCTGAACACACACACACCAACGAGCACGCACACGCGCCGGCTGCCAGAACTCCACAGATGTCCTGGCTGTTGCTGCGTGAGAGTCAGCGCGGGCCGAGCTCTTTGATGGGGAGGTCTGGTGCGAGCTTTGGGCTGCGAGGATTGAAATGCAAGGCAGGGGCAGTGTCACGTTAGGCTTCCAGGACATTCTGATGGCCAGATTGGCCCCTGACCCCTTCGAACAACAGCAGGCCAGCAGCGCTAGGCACTGAAAGGTGATGCATTTCAATAAGATGCCAAAAAAAAAAAAGAAAAACTTTATTTGGACTACAACTTTTGGACATGTTCTCCACCAAACCAAAACCTACTAAAGTTGTAACACCAACCGACAACTCGGATATCGCTGAACTAGTTGTTCCCACAGTGACTAGATTAGCATTGTGGGTAGCAGAAAGAGTGCAAGCATGACTAAAAGAGGTGGCATTTCTAACAGGAAAACTTTCTGGAATTGTTAATGTTCTTTCAACAACTTTGATGCAAGTGAAGAAACATGAAACTTCCTTGTTTGTTTCTGTTTAAAGTTGCCCATTTAGGATACTTTTTACCCGTTAGTGAAGTAAACGTCTTTTGTTGTTTATTATTTCCACAACTTTTGAGATAACGATGGCTAACGGTGAAGTCATTTCCCTCACCACGCACTTTCTGAGCCAAGACATATTTAAAAATGAAGCTTGACGATGCCAAGTATGTAAAATTCAGATCATCCTGACCTCTTCAGAACCTCTCCATTAGAATATCTCCCAACACATTACAAAGTCATTTATTATTCAGAAATAGCTGTAGAGCGGTCACATGAGTTAGAAGATTGTGCAAATTCTGCTTTTATCTCCCCGGTTTCATTAACGCTTAACTTTGTGTTTTTAACCTATGTCGTGTCTGATTGTGTGAAGGATTTAAAACATTTCAATTAATCTACTGAAAAATATTAAACTGTTTCACAAACATTGAACATTTTTAGCAAAATTAAAGCAAAAGTGTTTCAGTTCTGTAAAAATGTCCGTGCTTTATTAAGGTGCTTTAAAATCTACATGTAGGTCATTGAATAACACATTTTCATATTATTAAAGAGATACTTTGCAACTGTTTCATATTTTTAAATCATTTTTTTCAGCCAGTGTGTGCTAAAATGACCCTTTACAGTGTTAATGAAAGGCCACCCAGCCCCTATCACCCCCTGTGGCCAGAATTTTCCACGTGTTAGTTCAGACTGGCCGGCCCACAGGCACATACAGTATATGTAGATGCCCCGTGGTATGGCGCTTCCCATTGGAGCTGCCGTAGTGGCCGGTCACCATCTTAGATGGGTCTCCATTCACCAAGGTCCTTACTAGCGAAGGGTACCGAATTCGGTACTTTTAAAGGTACCGACCGAATCCCCTGAGCACCGATTCACGTCATTTGAAACGGTGCCTCGTTTCGGTACCCGTCCTTCATAACGAGAACTTGCCTAGACAGCTGCGCATGCACAAGAGCGTTATGTCATCGGTCGCTGCGAGCGAGTTGTAAACAGAGCAGCATGGCAGAAAGAACGCATGCTAAAGCTTGGGTCCACTTCACTAAATGTGATGGGTAACTGGGTGATGATGAAACCAGCGACAACGATCCAAGTGAGACATCCTCATCTTAATCTGCTCTGGTAGGTAAATAAAATGTTTAAGATAACGTTAGCTTGATTTGTTAGCTTCCATTTTGCTAATGGTGCGTTCGCTTTCTCCTTGGAACTCCGAATTTCTGACTGGACGAACATGAACGCGCTCTAAAATTTGGCTTCACTTTACAAAAGCGACGGGTGATTGGGTGAAGATGAAACCAGCGACAACGATCTAAGTGAGACATCCTCATCTTAATCTGCTCCAGTAGGTAAATAAAATGTTTAAGATAACGTTAGCTTGATTTGTTAGCTTCCATTTCGCTAATGGTGCGTTCGCTTTTCCCTTGGAACTCCGAATTTCTGACTGGAAGAACATGAACGCACTCTAAAGTTTGGCTTCACTTTACTAAAAGTGACGGGTGATTGGGTGAAGATGAAACCAGCGACAACGATTTAGGTGTGAGGCATCATCGTTTAAATCTGCTCCAGCAGTTAAATAAACTGTTTAAGATAACGTTAGCTTGATATGTTAGCTTCCATTGCCACAATTGTTATCAGCTAATGGTGCGTTCGCTTTCTCCTCGGAAATTCTAACTTCCCAGTAGGAAAAATCAAATGAAAAAAGACGGCGAAAGGAACGAAAATACACAGTAAATTTAGTTCACAGTAAAGATGTTTGCTTCAGTTTAATTATCAGCTTATAAAACTACAAGGACGATGTTAAAATACAAACAGTTGTATGTTATTTCTTGTGATATTTATCAAATATAGTGATATATTGAGAAAATTATATATTTAATTATAAAAGAGAATTAACATATTAAACACTCAAAAGTATCTAAAATTGGTTCCGTTAAGTACCGGTATTGATTCCTAGGTACCGGGAATTAGTACCGAATCGATTCAATTGTCAAAGGTACCCATCCCTAGTCCTTACCCAAAAAAAAAAAATAAAATTATCAAGCTTTTTCACAAAATCAGACACATGGTATGGTAGGACAGAAATGAAATATAAATATAGTTAAACAAAATTAATTTAAATAAATTTAAATATAAAATCACATCAGGTAGGCTAGAGAAGTCAATAGTAATCCTGTGATCTGTTTTCAATAGTACGCCGGTTGTTGCAACCCTAAGCTGCACAAAAACGGTCATAGCTGCCTCTGCATTGACTTCGGTGAGTGAGGAGACCCATCCAATACGGTGGGGACGCTGTTAGTCTCTCCAGTGCCCGATGGGGTATCTACTTATTTATGTGTATGGACTGGCCACTCTGGGGAAAAAAGGGAGCGGACATACCTGGTGCTGCAGTCTGCTTTATGAACACAGCTGATTTGTTTAATTTAGTGATGAATCACTCCTGTAGACAACAAGGAAGGTTGGGGAGATGCTTCAGCTGTTATATTAAGGTGTTAAAAAGATAAACGCACAGCGAGGAGATAAGGTTGGCTTTTGCTTCTACAAACAGACTCAAGGAGGTGCTAAAAGCAATCCAAAACCGCCTAGTTCCCCTTTAATGTAAAATTTCAGTTGTGTCCAAGTCAACTCACTGATGATATTGTTCAGGGTGATAATGTTTCTCCTATCTGTGGTGTTACTGACAGCTACTTATTTTTTCAGCTGCACCTTTGAGTGAATTACCGTAATTTCCGGACTAGCGCGCACCTCAATAAAAGCCGCACACAAAAAAAAAAAGGTTTTCTACACACACACGCTGCACTCGAATACAAGCCGCAGCGCAGCAGCCACATGCAGGTCTCCGGTGCACAGCGCATGTACGGCCATAACATAAGATAATTAGACAGAAAGACGCTACACAGGTTTGTCGTTGTTGTTTTAATTCAACAAAACACATTTTGAACACGGTTGAACGTGCCTGCAAGTTTAGAAAAGAAAACAGTGCTGATAGCATTCATATTTCTGGATGGTTATAAAATAAAAACAGCACTGATACGTTATTACCGGTCATTTGCATGTTTAGAAGAAAAGAACAGCGCTGACACAGCATTAATAAGCCCTGGATGATTAGAAAATAAAAGCTGCACACAAAACATGCCTGGTTAGTAAATAAAACACACTTGCCTACCAGAAGAAGTCATTCGCTCTCATCTTCCTCTTGCGCATTAAAGCCATTAAAGTCCTCTTCTTCAGTGTCGGAGTTGAACAGCATCAGAAGAGCTTCTGTCGCTGTCCGTGTTGCTGTCATCATCCCCGGGTGAAGCTGGCTTGAATGAGTTCTTCCCGCTGCCGTCTCCAGCGCCGAACCATGGATTCATTCATGCCAAGCTTACGTGCGGCAGCACGGTTTCCCTCCTTTGCTGCCAGATCGATGGCCTTCAACTTGAATGCGGCACATATGAACTCATACGTGTAGTTACCATGATGAGGGGGTATGGATTTGAAAAAAATTCTTCGTCGTGACGGCTGCTTGCATGTGCTAAATTAAAATGAGCCCTTTCTTCGATTACCACTTTTGACGTCCACCTGTTTCACTTTCTGCTAAAGCGCCCCCTGGCAGGTGAAGCAAGATCTTCAGTAAAGCCGCACCTCATTATAAGCCGCATGGTTCAAAGCGTGGGGAAAAAGTAGCGACTTATAGTCCGGGAAATACGGTAGCTTAAGTTTGTCTGAGTTTAATCTTCAGTGTCCACCCTGAGAATGGGGGATCGAAGATCAAATCCCTGTCGGGTCACATCAGAAACTTTAACAATGGGACCCAATGCCTCCCTGCTCAATACTCAGCTTTAAGGGGTTGGATTGGGGGGTTAAACCACCAAATAGTTCTCAAGCGCAGCCGCAGCTGCAGCTTACCGCGCCCCATGGGTCAAATATGGAGGACAATTTTCACCACACCGCACCAGTGTGTGAGACAACCATAGGACTTTAATCTTTATTTTGTGGTAAAACTTTGCCTAGAAGAAAGTTGCTTTAGTATGAGAACAGAATTTGTGCTCATTTCATTGTCAGAAAAAGAGGCTAATGCTAGGTTGCTTCTCCTCTCTGTTTGGGGTTATCTCTTATGCTCTTCTACTTCTTGTTATTTATGCAGTGATAAAACATCAGAAAAGTCATTCTCTCAAATCACAGACATTGTTTGGATGTCGTTCTGCACATAATTTTCTGTTTAGTGTTAAACGTGTAATCGATGGACGTTTGCAGCAAACCTCTTAAACTTTACTCACTCCTTAACCCTCACCCATCCACTATCACACCAGTGGTGTTAAATACGTGAGAGTGTAATGATTGGAGGACCCAGGTAGGTGTGCAAGTGTGGCGGTTCGGCAAGACTGACAACCGGACGGTCCAAAAGTTGCTTTTAATCAGAGTTTTTAGACAAATGCTAAAGAAACACTTTTTACATTTTTTTATCTCTATAATATAATTATAGATATAGATATGCTACTGTAGAACATTGTAGAATGTTTGAGGCTTTTTTTTTCCATATTTGTTGTAGAAACACAAACTTCCTTAGCCTGGCCTGCCAGACTCCTCCTCTGTTTAATCCTGCACAGAGAAAGGGTCTGGGAACTCTCCTACACAAATAACCCCACCCCCTGAGAATTCTAACAGAGCCAATCAGCGCTGAGTAGCGTACGTCGCACACCACAACGCCGAGTTTGTCGAACATGGCGACTGAAGCGGAGTTCGCTGCGGCTCTTTGTTCTGTTCTAAATGACTTGGACAGGCCTTAAAAACTACAAGTAGAAGCGCTAAAAGCCTTTCTTCTAAAAGAATAAAATATGTTTGCGCCATTGCCTGACGCCTTTGTTTTTACTACAGCTAAAAAACTACAGCGTCACGCTGTACAGTCGGCATTTCCGTCTTTTCTCTGATTGGTTACTTTTGAGCTGCCTGGTCCCGCCCCTCAAGTGCCCTTCTGCCTGTGAGCTACCAGACCCTTTCTCTGTGCAGAAACAGAGGACGAGTCTGGCAGGCCAGGCTAAAACTTCTTAATTTAAAAGCATAAATGCAGAAATAAGAAGAAAAAAGTAGCTCATTTGGTGCAAAAAGAAGTCCAATCTTAGCCTAGTGAACTAGACCAAATTCTTGCTTTGCAAAGTTTGGTCTGGAAAAGCTCCATTGTTGCCTCCGCAGCCTCTAGCAGCATTCTGGCTTGCCAATCACAGCTCTCTAGAGGGGTTTCAAACATGTAGAGAGCTGTGATAGGTCCATAATGGTGGGCCAGTCATAGTGCTCTATCGTCTTTGTGCACCAATCACAGAGCTTTATCCACTTTGTGGGCCAATCAGGGCCCTCTAGTGGGCGGCAACAGAGTGGAAAAAGATGGCGACAGCTCATTTGAAACGGCTTTTACATAAATTTTGGACTATTTGGACTTGGGCTTTATTGGAATCAGGAGCAGATAGATGTATTTAAGTTCCTTTTTTAGAAAACAGGATGTATTTTCATCTTGTTCAACTGCAGACTGCCTCATTTCCCGACATCTGTTGCGGTGAGTGCGTCACGTTGTTCATTGTCCAGTAGCATGTGGAGATCGTTTGAAAGACCGTGGTAGAACCCGCCCCACCACCGAGAACCGTCAATGGAGCGTTTCCAATAATATATTTATTTAGTCTGGCTTGCCAAACTAGTCCAATCTAGGAGAATTGTAAAAATGTTTTTTTTCCAAAAATAACGCATTACACACAAATGCACATCAACACAGAGGAAATATCAATTTAGCCTTAGATAGCAAGTCTTGATTTTTTTTTTCTCCAGAGGCCTAACTAAAACGTAGCTTCTTCTTCTTCAGGACCGTTTAACGTATCCTAAACATATTAATGCTAGAAAAACAAATGGTGGACTCAAATACATTATTTGCACAACTGTTTTTATACAAATATTTAAAGTTCTGGTTGCATTTACTCACTCTTACAGAACCATGCACCAAACACTGGTTAGACTTCAGAGGTTTTAAAAAAAATCTCTACAGATGATTTTTTTTGCAAGAACTTTAATTGATGACAAAATCACGTGCATTTAACAATTCACTCACACGCTGATTTACATTAGTTTTCACAACGATGAGATGACAAAAACAACACTTTCAGATGCGCCGACAACACACCAGTTGCAAAACCGCTCGGCAAAGGGTGAGAATGAAGAAGCCTGGAGTACAGGTGTCAATGTGATTAATTGCGTCAGGGAGAAGAATTAGCAGCCTGCTAATCAGGTCGACCAAACAAGGAGGGAAAATTAAGTTTTTAAAGTGTTAGTTTTTCCTACAATCAAGGCCCCTTGGAACAGCAGAGGGGAGTTGGTTAATAGCTCATAAGTCCATCCCGGAGGACCAAATTATCCTGAAGGAAGCTCCATGTTTGCACAGTGCCAGCTTACGTCTAACACTGAAATAGACTACTGGCAAACTGGCAGCTCTGCCGTGTGAGAAAATACGTCTGACTGACTCAGATAGACCTCAGAAATCCCCGACAACATTAGAAAATGTTTTAACCCTAATAAAAGAAAAACAAACTCCACAGCCTGGCCACACATTAAGCAGGAAACCGACGTCACATCCAATCAGGAGCGGCCATTAATTCCTAAGAGTTTTTGTTGCCACTCGTTTTAAGAAAACAAGTGGGATGAAATGACTTCTGACATCAGGGTGATGAATGATAGAAAAACAAGCAGTTCTACTTCCCCCCCCCCCCCCCCCCCATAAACGTTCCCCAAAGTGTCTGCTTGATGGTACAAATACATTTGTGAGAACATCTGGCCTAGCCTGAGGAGGCGGTGAGTATTGGACCTGAGGATCATTGAGGTCTTCACATTGACTGAATATTTAGATTTTCACCTCCTCTGTTGAAGAGTTTAACTTCTCGCACACCTGCTGTAGCAGAAGACGCACGATCTGCTGCCAACATGTGATCTTGCCCGGCTAACAGCAAACGTCACTAGCCAGAGAGACTTTTATTTTTTTAGCAAACCAAAGCCCATAATGCACTGGGCCACATGTGGAAATGTAGTGTGTAAGAATGTTAACGTTTGGCTTTAAAGGAGCAATGTTGTTTTGTGTCACTCCAGTAAAGCAACAGAAAAAGTGGCCTTTAAAAGCACGAGACTTTAAACGGGTTTAAAAAGCTGTATTTACTTTAACCTCATGAAGCTCAAAATGTAACTGTGAAAACAAACTTTTGGTTTTCAAAGAAAAAAAGATTTGAATTTGACTGATGCTAAAGTTTTACGCTATAAATATAAACACAAAACATGTTGTCTGCTGTATAATTATTTACAACCATTATAAGGAGAAAATAGCCATTTTTAAAGGAATTGCCAAATTTCTTCAAATATTTGTCAAGGCTTTGTAACACCCATCCATCCATCTACTATCGTCCGTAGGGGTGAACGAGCATTTGTCGATGCTGCCTCCCAGCTGTGGAGCTCCCCTACCATTACAGTTGGGCAGGCTCCATATTTGGTGGCTTTTAAATCTCCTTTACAGTCCCACTTTTATGACCTGGCTTTTAGACAGTGACTCGTTTTATTGTTTTAATGTCTTTATTTATTTTTATTTTTTTTGCCTTTATTCGGTTTTAATTGATCCTGCCTGTGCAGCGCTTTGGGGAGCCCCCATGCTATAGAAATAAACTGGTATGGTGTGGTTTATCCGGGGTCGGGTCGCGGGGGCAGGTACCTGGTTCAAGTTTTTAGCGATATTTATCGTTTATTACGAAAAGACATGCATGAATGTAGTTAGACGCCTACAATGTCACGGATATTTATGTGAATGCATGAAATACCACAAAGGTCTATGCAGTTAAGTCAGTAGAAAACAAATCTCGACCGGAAAAGGGTGGCTTGCCAACTCCGGGTCGGGGGAGAGGTCCTACCTCAAGTGGAGGAGTTTAAGTATCTCTGGGTCTTGTTCACGAGTGAGGGTAGGAGGGATCGGAGATCGACAGGCGGATTGGTTCGGCGTCTGCAGTGATGCGGGCGCTGAGCCGATCTGTCATGGTGAAGAGGGAGCAGAGCCAGAAAGCCAGGCTCTCGATTTACCGGTCGATCTACGTCCCAATCCTCATCTATGGTCATGAGCTTTGGGTAACGACCGATAGAACGAGATCAGGGATGCAAGCGGCTGAAATGAGTTTCCTCCGTAGGATGGCCGGGCTCAACCTTAGAGATAGGGTGAGGAGCTCGGACATTCGGGAGGGACTCGGAGTAGAACCGCTGCTCCTCCGGATCGCAAGGGCGTCAGTTTGTTTTCAGAATTGCTGGGGACAATAACCATACACTTGAGTGGGGTTTAAAAATTGCTGGGGACAATAAAGACAGGCTTTTTTGAAAGTGGGGGGGACACAGCTGCCAATCACAAATTTTGCCGGGGACATGTCCCCGGCGTCCCCGGTTAAAATGACGCCTATGCCGGATCGAAAGGAGCCAGTTGAGGTGGTTTGGGCATCTGGTCAGGATGCCTCCTGGACGCCTCCCTGGGGAAGTGTTTCGGGCATGTCCTGCCGGCAGGAGGCCCCCGGGTCGATCCAGGACACGTTGGAGAGGTTACATCTCCAATCTGGTCCGGGAACGCCTTGGGGTCCTGCCGGAGGAACTGGTGGAGGTGGCCGGGGAGAGGACGGTCTGGAGCTCCCTAGTTGGGATGCTGCCCCCGCGACCCGGACCCGGATAAGCGGAGGAAGACGACGACGAAAACAAATCTATCTTGGTCTAAAGTCATAAACTACAGAATCAATTTCAAAGTGTTTCTACTAGCTTATAAATCCCTCAATGGCATGGGGCCAGAATACATGTCAGATCTTTTTCCTGTATACACCCAGCAGGGCTCTGAGAGCTTTAGGAAGTAGTCAGCTGGTAGAACCTTGGGTCAGAACCAAACAGGTTGAAGCTTCTTTTAGCCTCCATGCTCCTCACAGATGGAATCGGCTTCATGTTGGCCTCAAATGTGCCCCAACTGTAAATTTTAAATCAAAATTGAAAAACTTCATGCATTCATCAGCCTTTAAATGACTGTTTCATGTACTGCACCTTCTGCACTGTAACTGCTCAGCCTGTAATTTCATCTGTTTTCTGATTCTAAAATCTGTATTTTAATTATGCTGCCACATTTTTTCAACGTTTGTACTAATTTCGCTAATGGAAAGCACGTTGAATTGCCTCTGTGTAAGACGTGCTATGTAGATAAAGTTGCCTTGCCTAAAGATTTCTTAGTCTATGAGGATATCTGGAGTTCCCCAGTGCACTCAAAGGGTCAAAGCTAATGGTTGGGTCAGGATCGGTTCTGTGAGAAACCAAATGTGCTAGAGATAATTCCCAGTTAAGAGCCAGAAAAAGGAGAGGACGGATGTTAATCCAACACAGACAGGTGTCTGATGTGAGGTCTGACTTGTTGACAGCTGAACACAGCTGGTGTGTATTTGCTCCTTCCAGGTAACGTTTCCAACCATCGAGCTTGGAAGGCCACTCTGAGAAAAGGTCTAACACCTCTCACTGAGAGTTAGATCACTCCAGCCATTAGACCGCGTCCCATCGTTCAAAGCATAAAAGCAAACGGCACATGAATGAAACATCTGAAGCACTTTGTCGTCATTCCTGGCGACGTTTCACTACAGCTCCACCCAGCTTTTGTCAGACAGAGGTCCCATCCCTCTTCAGCCCACCCGTCAAATGAAGCGTCCGTTGGTGAGGGGAAAGGGGATCTTTTTCATCAGGAGAAGAAAGTCCTACGGGTAAAGGAAGTGAGTGCACGCAGGCCACCCAAAGCCAAAGCCTCTCAACTCTCAAGCCTTCTGCGGACATTTTCCAGCGCTCTGAATTTTTGTGCAGGTGAAGATTAGCAAAGAGCCCTCAGCAACAAAGCATTCAATCGCATTCAAGAGGGACCCTGTATCAAATGCACCCTCCACCTACTTTAGGAGAGCTGGCCTTTCTTCCCGTCTTCCTTTCTACTCCCCTCTTCTCCTCTCTTTGGCTTGGTCAAACTGAATTACCTTTGAAACAGAAATCTCTGCCTCCCCCTCTTCCTACACCCCCCTTCATCTCACGTCAATCGGAGAAAGACAGGAAATGAACGCTCTTTGTGGGATTAATTAATGGCAGGAGCTGGTCAGTGCCATAATTGGTGATGGTGAAGGTGGTGGGGGTGGTGGAAAGAGTTAGGGTTGTAGTTTTTTCTAGTTTTTTTTTTCTGGGTGGGGTGGTGGTTGCTCCTGAGCGCTTTGAACTGAAGGGCTCTGCTGCAGTGGATTAAAGTGAGAAGAGAGAGATAGACGAGGGAGGAGGTGGGGGGCTTTGAAGTCTGCTGAGAGGTCTAGGAGAAGAAGGAGTGAAGTTGGGTGGTAGAAATTCCGTCTGGCAACATCAAACAGAGTTATCGCCCACTTTCACCTGTTGACACTCAAGGGTGAAGACACTAGATTCAGCACTGCAAGCTGCCAGGCTTCACATCCTCTTCTTCATCTCCCCATCCTCTCCTTGTTCCTGGTGGAAGACTTCGCCGAGACACTCGCATACAGATCCGTTGTTGTTTCCACCGCTCACAAGAGTTTGTTCGGCTGCTTGGATCCAAACTGATTTAGTCTGAACTGGAAACGCTTTTTTCACCTGAACTCCAGGGTCAGCCTGGTCACGCGGATGTGAGCGTGCGAGCGCTCGGATTGTTAAAAAATCTGTGTGTTTTTATCCCACAACACTCCCACGCAGAGGCACTTTTCAGCGCTAGAGACTCGACTCAATTGTGGTTTGAATCTCGCGAGGTGATAAAAGTTCACCTTTTGAATTTTAACACTAATCCAAAAGAGTTTTAACTCATTAATAACTTCAGAGCTCCAGCAGAGGGAAACAGAATGAAGATCTTGGCCATCATTCAACCAGAGTTCAAAGTCTTCTGGTGGGAAGTTCACAACAAAATTAAAACAAATGCAGCTACCGTGAAAACCATTAATATCACCGAACAGGGATGGGAAAGAGTTCTAATCTGGTCTAATTTACTTTTTCCTTTAATAAAAATGTTTTCTTTAGAATCTATTGAAAACAATAGTCAAATAAAAAGGCCAAATATTAAGTAAATTCAGAAAATAAAGCGGATAAAAAGGCCTAAAATTCGTCCGTGCGCGAATCTTTCTTTAAAGCTTTACAAGTCGATAACGAAATTCCGTTGGTTTGTGTTGGAATTACGTAATGTTGCAAACACGGTGAGTTTATTATTGTGCACACTGCACATTTACCAACATTTTGCAGCATTAGCAGACTTTTACTTTAAAACTGAAACATTTTGAGCAACGTATTGAATGATAATCTAAAAAAAATACAAGAGACTCGAAAACCCACAAAAAATGTTTGGAATTATAATTATGTCAGATTTTCTTAGGTCATTAAAAACAACTGTAGGCTACATTTTTGTTGAGTAACTATCATAAATAGAATCAAGTATCCCTAAAATTAGAGTTTGTTATGGTTTTGGCATTTAGTAGTTGTGGGTTAAAAGCATATTTCTTGACTAGTTACTATCTTACCCATCATAGAAAACCTGCTGGACATCCAACATTTGGACAAATGAAGTTGACAGACTGATGGACAATCGGTTTTGAGGGAGTTGCGGTCAAAACCATAGCACCAATCTTCCATATTTCATGGCAATGTCAAGCAAAATTACTTTTTAAATCTACGAGTGAGGGAAAGATGGAGCGTGAGATCGACCGGCACTTTGTCTGCAGTGATGTGGGCGTTGTACCGGTCTGTCATGGCGAAGAGAAAGCTGAGCTGGATGTCAAAGCTCTTGATTTACCGGTCGATCTACGTTCCTACCCTCACCTATGGTCACTAGTGTTGTGTAGTGACTAGGGTTGTCACAGTGTGAAAATTTAACCTCACGGTTTTCGGTATTATCGTGGTATTTTTTCTTTAAACGTGTTACATTTTCAGGCAACTAAATAAACCCTGTATATCAGGAAAATATTGTCCTCAGTTTGTGTCTAAATTTTGCCTAAAATGTGTTATTTTGTACCGGTAATTATGTTTATTTGTTCATATTTTTCCCCTTTAGTCTTTAAAATACCAATATCTGCCCATAATCTATTATTTGTCCGTTTGATGTCATCATTTTAAAAATATTAGATCAGATGATACTCAGTACTCAAGTATTTTTCTAATCAGATACTTTTTTTTTACCCTTACTTGAGTAATAAACCCTATATGAGGAAAATATTGTCCTCGGTTTGTGTCCTTCCAGTGAGCTTTGCAGATTTTGGAAAATGTCGTCAGGCAGTAATCATTGTTAAATTCATAATTATTCTCGGAGAGAGACCAACTCTTATCTGCCCCTGGGAGCCCCGTAATGCATAGCGTCATTTCAACATGGGGGTGTCCGCAACACGGTTTATATGCAGGTAGCGGCGCTCCGGCTGCTTTATATAGCGACTTGTTGCATTCTCCCTCAACCCAAATCCTCGGATCACGCATTTTAGCTAAAACGCTAACGTTAGCTTGCCTATCGTTGACCGGGCCGGGCCTCGATGGACTTCCCACACATGTGATCATGACACCACCCTTTGTTGCGCCATGTTGTAATTTTCATTCACAAGTCTGGTAATATTACTTTCAAGCCTGATGGTCGGAAAGCTGCAAATTCCAGAATCACCATGCCGCCACAGCGCTTTTATAAGCCACACATTACGCTGATTTACCAGCATGGTATGTCTCATGAAAAGGGCTATAGAAGATTCCTGAATCTATGGATGGATGGTTATAATTCAAGGTTGGGCTTGTTTGTAGAGACAGTAGAGAACCACATGGCCACACAAAAGGATGCAAAATTTTGTTTTGCACAAGTCCAATTTAAAGAATGATTTTCTTGGAAATTTGAATCAAGTCCGTCTTGAACATGTAACCTTTGACACCAGTAGATCCTCCGCAGGGTGGTAGACATGTAAACGACTGGATATGAGGTTTCGTATGAAGGTAGTAATTTTGATACTCCATCTGGATGATTTAAGGCCAAGACCACAAGAGGTTGAAAGTTAATATTTCAAAAAGTGAATCCCAAATTAAAAATCACTTGTATTTGAAAAAGGTTCAAGGATAAAAAAAAAAAAAAAGCTAAACGCAACTCCGCCTTTACTTCATTCACTGCCGTCGTCAATTTAAATCCAACCGCTCGCTGCCATTAAAGTCGCCATTTTCGTTTAGTAACGGGGCGGGCTGGGGAACGAGCTCGTACATCTTGAGAGTAAAAATCACAGTTGATTTACATCTGTGTGTGTCACACGTCACGTGATCATAAAGCAGACAATCCATGTATTAGGAGATCATTTTGGGACGTTGCTATGAAAAAAGCCAACCTGAAAAGCTTCTGCAGCTCACAGTTCGGACAACGGACTGTGAAAGAACGGAAAAGGCTAGATACACGCCGATTCTTCCTGATGTAAGACGTGAATCTACTCTGTCCTTTGGTTGTTTTGGGTGCGTCATAGAGCACAATATGTTCAGAAAATGGCTGGCAGCCAAAGTTTAAACACTTAAGGTCGAAGACGTCCACCAGATGGATCTATCACTCACCCACTGCAGGAACTAGGACCATCCAAGACGCAGACTAGACACAAAGTGCTTTCGACATTCAGGATGGGAGGAAGTAGGGCGAAGGAAGAAGAGTTGGAGGAGGTGAGCCAGTTGAGAAGAGAGCAATCCTTGATTTTTATGCAAGTCCTGTTCAAAATTCAACTATCCTTGAGGCGAGCTTGTGCAACACTTTGCTGATGTCTGGAGGACTGTAATTGTGCTCACACATCAATTATGGATATCCTTGCCTCCACCAGCTCCAATCAGAACATGGCCCATAGCCATTTGCGCTCCCCCGGCGCTATTTTTTACGGGAGCAGTTTGATTACAGGTGTACTACAGGCGGCCTTGTTGGAAGACTGAAGGTCCCCTTTTGATACTGGTTTCGCCTCCTTTTCTGTCCGGGTATCAGGGGCTTGTTGGTGGGAAATTAGGAAGGAAGTAAGGGTGATGGCTGAGAATAAAAGGGGGGTTCGTCTGATTCGGCCATCACGTCCTGCTAACAATTTCTGTCAGGTCCCCAGAGGTTCCCTAATGAGCCCCACCGACACGGCCGAGGGCGAGATCCCCGCACCGGCCCACTGAAGTGAGAAGCCGGCGGATCGGCACCTAGCAGCCTCACAATTATTAATCAGACTTCCCTCTTTTTCTTCCTCCCCTTTCACTCACTCTATTCATCAGTTAGTCAAAGTGTTCCTCTTTCAGCCACCCCTTTTCTTTCACTGATGCTCCAACCAGAACCTACTGGTTACCAGAGCTCAAACACTACAACAGGTCTGATAAACAAGCACAATCACCAACAAAAAATCTGCACTTTCTCTGGAAACTGTTCTGGATGTGAGTGAGCTTAGAGAGGGGCCTTTAACCTTCACTTTCCCATCATGCTTGCAAACTTGTGAAAAACCCTTTCCAGAATTTCTCAGAACAATCCAGGATATTTTTGGTTTTACAAATCCGAGGAGCCTCTGGAAGGTTGAGTCTGTTCAAAACTGTTATGGTACTGATTCTCTTTCTAACCATCAGAGATATCTGACACACTTTTTGTTCCTCAAAAGCACAAAAAAACAAAAAACTTTGTCAGTAGTTCACTTTGAAACCAGCGTATAAAATCTGACATGATCGTGAATAAAAACGCGCATCATTTAACTTAGTTTACTCGTTTTATATTTTCTCGTAATTTATCTGTTCCGATAAAGCAAAAATCCCCGCAGCTCAGCAAGATGTTAACTTCAAAGTGTGAAATTTATTTTAACCAATTCTGACTTGCGAGGGAGTTTCCAAAATGTCTCTGCGAGGGTTTTCCTCACACAAATCCCAGGGCATTTCTGTCATCTTGTCGAACTTTTGATTTAACGACTCTTCTAAAAATTTGACAAAGTTGTTGAGAGTGTCTGGAACTCATGTTGAAGCCTTTGTAATTTAGATCCATTTAAAAGGGGCATGAAAGGGGATATCGTGGCGGTTTGGGACCCATGAATCCACTTTGTGACGGATTGGAGACAAAATTGGAAAATTGAAATAGATGAAATTCTAATAATTTAGTTGTATTTAAGTCAGTCTGTGTTTTATTACATCAATTTATCTTTTTTATTGTTTAGTTTACAAAACTTTGACCACATTTTTCACGCTTGCTAAACAGCGTAGCGGTCTTGGTGGACTCCAAATGCCCAAAACAACTCCTGCAATGATCGTTTTTGCAGTTTTGAAAATAAAATTGTTCAAAGTCCAAACATAAATGCATCTCAGGAATTTTTTAAAGTAGTCAGGTTAAAAAATTGTCATCAAAACTCCCAGTTTACAAGATTATATTGTTTATAAATGATTAAAGTGCTTGCAAGAACATTGACTGAATAAAAACACTAAGAAGAGTTGAGGGGAATTAAACACAGACTTAAACCATCACGGAGGACACACACAGTCCATTAGCAGACATCCAGTTTGGACCTTTACACACACACACACACGCACGCACGCACGCACACACACACACACACACACACACACGTACATGCACACACACGCACACACACACACACACACACACACATACACACACACACACACACACACACACACTTTTATCTTTCTAAAGAGAAAAAAACTGAAAAAAAGAGAAAGTTGCTTCACTAAGTCTGTGCTGACTCGCCCTGCGGCGGAACCTGACCTTTGCACCACAAAGGTGAAAGGCTGTGTTCTCACTGGTTTGAGAAAAATGCCTCCAGAAGTAACATTTCTCCCTCTTCACATCTCATCTTTTCTTCGGTTATTGTTATTTTCTTCCCCCCCCCCCCCCCCCCTTCCCTCTATCTGCTGAGTGAAAGGCTCCCTTGCCCGCCCCCTTGCGACCCTCCCATCCCCCATTCCCGTCGAATTCCCTGACAGGCCCTGATGTTGCTGTAACATTTTTATCACTGCACACCTCGGAGCGCTGCAGGACGGAACGTGTACTGTAGCTGGTGGGACGGTGAGGGGGGGGGGGGGGGGGGGAATTCCTGCAGGGTCACCACCACGAGGTCAAGATCATGCCCTTGCTGGGATGTGGATGGCTGACCCATGACCTGAGTGGAATTATGTTATTTTTTTGCTTGTTTTCCCTCTCTGATGAATCATAGCAGCTTCACAGGATCTACATTAAACAGCGTTCGTCCCTGTTTGACCTTTTGCTTTGGTAGAAAATTGAAAGTAGGTGTGACACATTTTGTTTTTGTTGTCGTTAACATGTTTGCAGCATTAATCTGCTGTTGGTGTTTTGTAAAATCGGAAATAAGATATATAAGATAAGATATCGCCGAAAAACAGACATTTTTCTTACGTTTAAAAACTGGAGTCAAGTTACAACATGTGCGTTTTTATATTGATTTAATTTCCCACTGTTGCCACCCAGTTATCCTTCTAATCTTTAATCGTTATCAGTTTAAAAACACCTGAAAGACTCTTTGAATTATTGTTTCTTATGCTGCACCTGCTGTACTGTAACTGCTCACCCTTTAACTTTGTCTTTTATTTGATTCTTAAATCTGAATTTAATTTGTGCATTTAACTTCATCCAAATTAATTTGTGTATTTAAATTATGCCGTCACATTGATTTTGCTGTTGTAGTTCCTGGAAAGCACATTGATCTGCCTCTGTGTGTAACGTCCTACACAAATAAAGCTGCCTTGCCTTTATTGCTCCAATTAAGCAACTCTAAAATATTACATTTGTAAATGTTTGTTGGTTCAAAGTTACACACAAGAACATATTTGAATGAACAAAATGTTTAATAAAAACAAAACAAAGAAACGTAAAACATTAAAAAAATGTTTATTTTAATAAAGATATAGATTTATTTTGTTTTTCTTGTTTACTTTTTCTTTTACATCTTTTTTTAGCTTTTTATGACTCAGTGTTTTTTAAACTTTGATGTCATTTTTACAACTGTTAATATTTAATTTTGTTGCAATTTGTATCTGTTTGTAAGTTGTAAAAGTTTTTGACGTCTGACAATAATAATAATGAAAATTTTTGTACAAAGTAATAAAAACAAACCAGTTCATTTTAGCCTAGAAAATTTTTTTTAGTAACATGATTCTTTATTGGTTTTCATAACATTTTAAACTACATTTTTAAAGGTAATGGAATCTTCTATTAAAGTTAACTAAAAGACAAAAACTGCTCGTTTCCCTTCTTCTATCCAAACAAAAAGCATCAAAATCAAACCACTTCATTATCTAAGAGAACAAAAACTAAACAAACGTGTGCAGGTCAATTTGTTAGAGATGTGATCTCGGTGAGACTGTCGTCATAAAACCTAAATAAAATCTCTCCATGCCTGGATTTTAGCTCGATTTAGCTTCCCTCCCTCTGCTGATTCCTGACTGATGTCTGCAGACTTGACTGTGCAGCCAGCAGAGCGCCCGTTTCCGAGCCGAGAGGAGGAAGAGGAGGAGGAGGAGGAGGGAGAGAAGATGCCTTAATGAGAGCCGAAGACAATGCTTGTGTGGTGAAAGAACTGATGTTGGTCTGCTGGGATTCAGAATTAGAGGCAGAAATTGATGCTGCAAGAGAATCTAAAGAGTGAAGGAGGGAGAAGAATTAGGCCACTTGCGGTAATGGCTCTCGTGTGTTTCAGCTAAAATTCTTCTTTTAGATTTTCAAAGTGTGCTTGCTCAACCTTCATAACCTTATGTTTTTATTGCGTTACAACATGTTTTCCATCTAAAGGTACGAGTTTCTTCTGCAAATAGGAAATATGGGGCTAGAATAATAAAAGCTGACCTTCAGGTCTGTAATTAAGTGAATAAACACTTGAGTTATTGTGAAAACTTCACATATACACCATTCACTTCCACTATGACTATTTTTCCTCTCTGTGGTTTGTACTTGTTTCTGATTATAAATAAAATGTTTTCAAAGGTAAAAACATTTAAATTTGTAAAACTAAATGCTAAAAACAGCATAAAATATCATATCTTAAGAGTTATTATTCTATCTTTGGACAATAACTCCACACAAAATCATTATTATTGCTCTTATCAAACTTTATTACTAGTATGAAATCAATGAAAGCATAAAAAATTACATCAGAAGTCTCACAGTATTTATTTGAATTATACTTATAAATTCACTAATTTTGTGATGCGCCCTGTGATTTTTTTTTTGAGAGGCGCTGTCTAAAAGATGGTTTTCTTTCTTTCTTTCTTTCTTTCTTTCTTTCTTTCTTTCTTTCTTTCTTTCTTTCTTTCTTTCTTTCTTTCTTTCTTTCTTTCTTTAATCTTTAAGTTACATCCGTACAATGTTATAAAAACAATAATGTATTGCACATGGCCTCAGGAAAGCAATACAAAGATGTTAAAGGGGAAAAACTAATAAAATGAAATATACTTTTATATAAACTGCATTACCTTTCATCAGTATCTTAAGAGCTTAAGAGGAAATAAGTATTTGATCAGATTTTATGCCAAAGATAGAAAGTGGCATTCAACACAATCTGATTTTAAAAACATCCATAAAGAAAAAAGTCCAGATGAAAGAATAGTGACAAAAAAAATGTAAAAATCAGATATCAAGATCAAAATTCTTCAGTTCCAAAAGAACATTTGTGAAATCTCCCATCAAATTTCCCCAAGCTTCATAAACACAGTAATGACAATCTTATTAGATAAATTGGACAAAAAAAAAAACCAAATGAATACATTAATAGTGGAGTTAACTCTATTGATCGTTGGGGCTGAACTCAAACTTCCTTCTAGGGCCTGAAGTCCGCACTGCTGAGCAGCATTTTGATCCTGTAAGAGTGAAACACCACGCATGATAAATATGTGAAGCTGCACCGAGAAGTGTGTGTGTGGATGCATGTGTGTGTGTGTGTGTGTGCGTGTGTTGAGTGATGGAGAGGCAGTGGGTTTGGGTGGTAGCCCTGCTGTTTGGCCATACGCTCCTGCCTTCTTATGCCTTTTCAGCATGGCTGACCAGAGAGCTCATTTGCATTAGTGGTGTGTGTGTGTGTGTGTGTGTGTGTGTGTGTGTGTGTGTGTGTGTGTGTGTGTGTGTGTGTGTGTGTGTGTGCGCGCGCGAGAGAGAAAGTGTGTGTAGGGAAAAGGGGGTGATTGAGGAGAAAGAGGGGGCTTGGATTTTGCTTGAGGCCTGTCTACTCTTCCAAGCAGTGGATTGGTGTGTGTGTGTGTGTGTGTGTGTGTGTGTGTGTGTGTGTGTGTGTGTGTGTGTGTGTGTGTATAGGGGGCTAAAACGCTCTCTGGCAGAGAGGACGTGTCACATCGATGCAGCCCCCGCTAATCAGGGCTGGCTTCCGCTGCAGCCAACTAGCCGAGGCCTCACTTCCTTTCTGCGCCGTGTGAAGAAATGCAGATAATGGCGTGCGAGGGAGAATGCTGTGAAAATGCTACATGCATGTGAGGGTGAGAGCTTTTCAGTGGGTTAGCTAAAAGTTCAGCATATGGGGAAGCAGTGTGTGTGTGTGTGTGTGTGTGTAGGCCACAAGCTCACGCTCAGCCCCAATGATCCACCAGCAGCTCTTTTCCATTGCAAATTCTCAGTCATTTAGTGAAGTGCTACTGACCCCTATGGGCAAGAGGCTGTGATTTTTGACTATTCATGCTGTGCTTGGCTGAATCTGTTCAAATCCATTGGAGAAAAAATAGAAAGGGGGTAACAGATTGCAAAGTTAACTTGTCTATTCCTGATATGATTTCCTTCCCTCAGAAAGTCCCTCGAAAACAATACCTATGCAACAAGATACACGCAAAATTTTACCTCATCTCCAAGACTGCTTCGCTGAATTTTAATTAAGATTCAAAGGTGAAATGTGACCAAATCACAACTTCATATGGAGATTCAAAAAAAATCTGTGACTACATTTTGTGACTAAACAAAAAGCTCACTTTAGCCTACAAGAATTAAAAGGCCACTGTTGTTTAATTTTGGGAAAATTGTGAGGAAATTATTACCCTCAAGGGTTAATGAAATGCGTCAGTCCAAATGAAGACTTTAAAAAAATTTCTAGTTTGGTCTGAATGTTTAAATAAACTAAAATATGAAACTGTGGGCAAAGCTTAATTTTGACATACAAATTTTTATTTTTATTTTACATTAACAAAAAGAAACCAGGGAAACTCAAAAGGTTCTACTAGAAACTCCGGTAGAAAACAATTTAACGTGCTTGACTATCCAAATTCATGATTATGAAATATCACAAAATGGGGTTCGGCATGTTATGAAATCAAAAGTTTAGGTTATTTGTATCGGTAAGAATGTGACAATACGATATGTATCACAATATAGGGGAGACGACACGTTATGTATCACAATACAGGGGTTGCGACATGTATCACAATATAGGGGAGACGACACGATGTGTATCACAATACAGGGGAGACATCGCAATATGTATCACAATACGGGGAGACGACACAATATGTATCACAATATAGGGGTTACGACAATATAGGAGAGACGATACGATATGTATCTCAATACAGGGGAGACAACACAAAATGTGTCACATACAGGGGAGACATCACGATATGTATCACAATACAGGGGAGATGACACAATTTGCATCACAATATAGGGGAGACGACATGTATCACAATACAGGGAAGACGATATCTATCACAATACAGGGGAGACGACACAATATGTATCACAATACAGGGGAGACAATACAATATATATATCACAGTTCGGGGAAACAATATAATACACAATACGCATTATAATACTGGGGAGATGATATGTTACGAAACTATAAGTCAGACAATATTTGCAGTTTTTAACACTAAACTCAATTGGAAAACTCAGGCCAGACACTTCCAAGACATCCAGTGTTATCACAAGATCTTGTTCCATCAGAATGACGATGGCAAAAATGGCTGGCATCTAACAGTTGGAGTTTAAATTTCACCACACAAAAGAAATACAGAAAATGTTTACATCTAAATTGTCAAATTAAAAAAATGATGTGCTACCATTAAATATCGATTAAGTAAGGTAACGGGAAACATCGGAATATTGTAGTACTTCAATATTTTCTCATCCATTTTCCTGTTCTTTTCTTACAAACTTTAGTAAAAAATTGTTTTTTTTTTTACCTAACATTTTTCAGTTATTATCTTTAGCCATCATCAGAGGTCGCTGGTGTTGGTGGCGTCACTTCCTTTTATCAATATTTCCTTACTTCCCTACATCATATCTTCTTGCATATGTATGGAACATGGCATGTGGCAGTTCATAACACACTTTACTGTATTGTGAATCACAATGTACATCACATTGTGTATCGTTGATTGCATTTTGTATCACAATGTGTATCATGGGTGACAGTGGCAGAGGAGTTAGGTGCCCCTACCATAACCTGAGGGTTGCAGGTTCAAGCTCTGCCTGTCACAGTCACTGTGTCTTTGGGCAAGACACTTACTTGCTTGCTGACAGTGGTTGAAATGACTGTCGTTGCTCATGCTTGGCAGCCTCGCTTCTGTCAGTGTGCTCCATGACAACCATGGCTACAATGTAGCTCATCACCATGAGCTATGAATATGTGTGTGGGTGATGTGTTGTAAAGCACCTTTGGGGGTTGTAGAACACTGGACAATATATCAAATACAGACCATTTACAGGCCATATTGTGCATTGCATCATTTATTGCATAATATTGTGTCTTGTTTTATTGTATATCTTTGTGTATTGTATCAAATTCTGTACTGTACTGTATCATCCATCGCATCGTTTATCATATCAGTATTGAATACCATAAAATGAGTCATAGTTTTTATATCACATATTGCATTAAGTAAAGTTAAAGTTAAAGTCCCGTTAGTTGTCACACACACTGATGTGTGTGCAAAATTTGTTTTCCGCATTTGACCCATCCCCTGGGGGAGTGGTGAGCTGCAGACACAGCTGCGCTCGGGAACCATTTGTTGGTTTAACCCCCCAATCCAACCCCCTTAATGCTGAGCATCAAGCAGGGAGGCATTGGGTCCCATTTTTTCAAAGTCTTTGGTATGACCCGACCAGGAGTCGAACCCCTGATCGCTCAGTCTCAGGGCGGACACTCTACCACTGAGCTGATCCACTAGGCCACTGAGCTGGTATTGTATTGGTATTGTTTCATACATCATATATCATTTCAGGTGCTGTAACATATAGTGCATCATGTTTGTATTGCATCATGTATCACTTGTGATGATCATTTTTATGTTTCTTACATCTCGCTAAAGGAGTATCACTCAAAACATAAAAACTTTTGTTTTAAATGTTTTATATAGCCATTTTTTGTGTCCAACTTTGTGTTAAGCCCAAACTTTTACATTCTTTGTGTTCACAAGGAATCCCTTACTTTAATATCTATTAACGATATTCACTAGGTTATATTTCTAACCTTTGCACAACCTTCTGGCAATATTTGAGTCACTTATGCCAATAAGGCGCATTAGAATTTGAATGGGAGGCTGTGTGCATGTCTCTGTGAGGGGAGGAGGATTGTGACAGCAGCAGTATCAGCAGTGCGCAGCACCCGTCCTCCCCCCTCCTCCCGTCCTCACCTCCCTCAGGTCTTCAGAAAAGAGGACTTTGCCTGAGCCGAAACCTGCCGCTCTTATTCTATCATCCTCGACAAACAAAAAGCAGCCGAGCGAAAGGCAGAGACGCAGATGGGGACGGTGAAGGAGGCAGATAGGCTGGGAAGAATGAAAAGGGGGGGAGATTTAAGTCAGCAGGTTAAGATTTCTCAGCAACCCCTGTGTTTTCCCATCTCAGACCTCGCTGTGGAGAGCTGACGAGCAGATGTGGCAACCTACAGCCCCCACAAGTCTCCTAAACCAGTCTCAGCTCAACTTAGAGAACATTCCAAAAACATAAAGAGCACTATGCCATAAAAGCATCATGAATAGCAGAACGAAGTCTTTAATAAGCCCTAAAGGGGCTGCATGGATAATAACCCTTGAGTACATGTGCCGACCGGGGACTATAAGTTTCTCTTTTGCCTTCTCGGGATGTCTAATCCCAGGCTTTTTTTTGGGGGGGGGGGGGGGGGGGGGGCAGAGGTTGAAGTTAGTGTAAGATGTATTAGTGTCTTTGACACATGTGCGTCCTAATCCCTGCTCTGCAGCTTTTTCTGAGCTGCTTTTGTGTTTCATTTTTTCCCCCTGCTGCTCTCCCCACTTCACCCCGCCCTCCATCTTTTTTTTTCTGGATACTCCTCGCCTCTCCCCCCCAAAAAACTCTCTACGTTGACCAGTTAAATCCCGACGGGGCCGACGGAGTGACAGGCCCCATTCAGTGGTGTGCTGGGGTGACAGCTGGTGAGAGGCCCAAGTGAAAGAGCGTTGGCCCCAAGACGCCTCAGACACCCCTCCTTTTACCACCACAGGGCCAGCGTTCTGGGCAAGCACTGAGCCCTCTCTGGACCTGCGTGTTTAAAAGCAAACCGTGCAAAAACACTACCTGCGCTTGATTGACTGATTTTTTTTTTTGAGTTTAGCTGTGTTTGAATAAATGGTGGCATTTCAAGCGTTTAAGTTGTACTGAGATTCTCCTTTAATGCAGCTGAACTCACATGGATAACTACTTCCCAATAAAATGGTAGTGGACAAGTTATGGGGTTTGCTCACCACCATAATTGCTTTTCTACCAAAGAAGGGTTTGTTTTTAATAATGGACATCTTTTCCTCTCGCTCTGAGTTTTAGAAGACATTTCAGAGCAGTGTTCTATTTAAGCAAGCTGAGCTTGAGTTGTGTTATTGTATTTTGTTGGTCCCCCAATGTCCAATGCAACGAGGACCCTGATGACTGAGGTAGCAGTAGCTCAGGAGGTAAAGCAGGTTTTCCAATAATCGTCGGGTTGTAGGATTGATCCTGGCTCCTGGCAGAGAATGATGCTGTTGTGTCGTTGGGCAAGACACTTAACCCACATTGCCTGCTGGTGGTGATTGGAGGAACCGGTGGTGTCTGTAGTGCTTTTCAGGGCAGCTGTGGCTACAATGTAGCTCATCACCACCAGTGTGTGAATGTGTGTGTGAATGGGTGGTCGACTGATTGTGTTGTAAAGCAAATCTTCTTTTTTTTTTGTTTTATTTGAGAAAACTTCAAGAACTGTCAGTATTTGCCATGTCCCAGATGAAGACTCAAAGCCATAAAATCCATCCCTCCACTCACTGTTCTCTATTACTCAAAATCAAGTCTTGTTAATTAAAAGATGTCATTTATCTAATTTGTTTCTATGGTTTTGTCATTTTTGTCAATTATTCAGATTTAACAATGAAGACATAGTTTAAGGTTCTTGTACGATCACATTCCTAATGTTAGCCTATTTTGTTGTTCTGTTACTATTAAAGATTGCTTTTAATCTAGATTACATAAAGTATAATCCGGCAAAACAGGTAAAATGTAGATTTGCACTTGTCAACAAACCTCCAACGTCCTTTGATTTTAAAAGTTTATAACGCCTAGGGTTTAAGAATAACTGTCAATAATGTCAGGTCATTTATCTATGACCACATTGGGAATATAATCCGAGTACATTTATTTATTTCATTTTCCCATTTGTAAATTTCCAGCAGGCTCCATGTCAAGATCCAACTGCAATTTTAAAATGAATCAAATTATTTTTGGTGAATTTCCACATTTATTACTTTGAATTTCAGTTGAGTTTAATTGAAAGAACAATATTAAGCACACAAATCAAAACAGTTATAAAATGTGATTAAATGTGATCTAAAAATCTAAGAAAACATCTAATTATTTGCAACTCAAACAATGTTTGTGTCACCAGTTTTTCACCCTGATTTGCAGGTTTTTATAAAAGTGCAACTTATGAATAAAAATGTACAAAATACATGACTTTCTTGAAATTTGAAGTTCACCTGTTTTTCAGAAAAAAAAACATTTTTACTAGGACATTCATGATTGTGCAAGTGAAAGTTATTTTAACCACTTAACAACATAAAATCTTGAACATGTTCTAATAAATTGGCAATTTTGAATTAACAAATGTGCTTTAAAAAAGAAAAGACACTTATTTACTGTTTAACTTTTGTAATTTCAAACAAAACTATATTTAATTGCACAAACAGATGAGAGATTAAACCTATAGATCTGCTTGGTGGATTTCATAGAAGCTCCACAGATTCTTGATCCAGCTGATATCTCTAAAGTAGACTAGCTGGTCTGCTCTCGAGTCGGTTCGGTTAATCAATAAGGGGAGCTTGCACGGCTCTCAGCCCTTGTGTGTGTGTGTGTGTGTGTGTGTGTGTGTGTGTGTGTGTGTGTGTGTGTGTGTGTGTGTGTGTGTGTGTGTGTGTGTGTGTGTGTGTGTGTGTGTGAGAGAGAGAGAGAGAGAGAGAGAGAGAGAGAGAGAGAGAGAGAGAGAGCGAGAGAGAGAGAGAGAGAGAGAGAGAGAGAGAGAGAGAGAGAGAGAGAGAGAGAAATGAAAATAAAGTGATTTCTGCCTTTAGAATTTTTGAATTTTGAATTTTTCAATTAAATTCAAAAATACTTTATTAATCCCAGAGGGAAGTTGATTAAAAATTATTTCCCGTGCAAGCTTGTCTCTAAACTATACAAAAAGCGATGTCCTCTAAGGAGGGTAGTTTAAACTTGCGACCCCAATTGTGACTTAAGCAAGTATGTGTGTGTGTGTGCATGTGTGTGTGGCCCGTCTGCTGCTGCACTCATGCTGTTGGTGACAGGATGTTCTCTCTGTGCCCCCAGCTTGCTTCATGTCCATCAATCCGCCCTACCTGCACCTGTTTATGTGCATCCCTTATTGCATCAATGTGTGTGTGTGTGTGTGAATGTTGCCTCCCACATTATGGCACAGGTGTGTGCTTCTCAGCCTTGACTGCCTAACAAGGGTCCCTGGTCCATATGTGACTTCCTCATTAACGGGCCAACATGACAGAGACAGAGGCGCTGGCCACTAGCCCAGAGTGGGGCTGACACTGCCGGACCCCCAGATGCCAGCAGGAATGTGTGTGAGCTTGGCCACAGATGCCCTGACCATGTGGCCCCCCTGTTCTCACTCCCAGTTAGGACCACTAATTACAGGCTGCTTCCCACCCTTCGTCCTCCTTCATCCCTTCCTTTCTTAGTCTCCTTTTGAAGCTGTAACCGCGTCATTACTCCAAAGATCGATAATAATTGATAGGAACGGTTCAGAATGTTTGGTTGCAGACGTTGTAGTGTTTGACCGAGCTGAGGAGACAGGGGCTTTAAAGCAGAAGGACAAGCTGAAACTAAAAGAAGGCTGGAAGTAAAATGACAGGCATCTTTGCAAGGACAAAGTAACAGCACACAACAGTTCAAGCTGCTGGCAGACTGCGCCAGACAGTTGTACCCGGCAAGCCGCCATATAGGTAATGAGTGACAGGCTGTCACAGGGGGACTGCTTTTTGGGACTTCAAGTCAACTCTACCAACACTGCTCCGCCTGCCATACCTGGCAGAGGCACAATTGGATAACAAGCGGAGCTGTTTGCACTGCCGGTGCCACATTCAGCGGGAATCATGGGTGAGAGCAAATACCGTCAGCGAGCCTTATTTTGTGTAGTTATGGGTCACAGGGAGTGTGTTTTACAGTCATGCTGAGCTGCAGGGAGGACACAGAAAACATGAGCTGGCGTACTTCTAGCAAAAGTGCACCCACATATACACTATAGAGCTTTTATTAGCAAAAACACTGAAAATATGTTGCAAAACAACAGATGGATGTTTGAAAAATCCATAACAAGTTGGTGTTTTATATGTTGTCCCTCAGAAAGATTTCTAATTGTCTCTATTATTTTTTTTTGCCATTTGCTGAATGTATGACCAGTCAGTTAAGTAAACCATATTTGCAACAGGAGCTCCAAAAGTTTAATTAGTGCTCTAACTCTGCACATGTTATCCATTCTAGTATCAAAGGTGTTTATGCAAGTAATGCAGATGTACCGTAGTGCGAGCTAATTAGCGCATGGCTCATTAGCATATCAGTACAGATGAGTCACTTTCTCCACTGATGTTGCCATATTTTTGTCACTTAATTTAAGCAGGTTTTGATAATGCACACATATAGTGCAATTGTCTTGGATTTTAAATCACCAGTAACAGTATGAGGAACTGGTGAGCTATACAAGTAGCATGCTAAAGCTAATAATTAGCACGAGTGAAAATTAGTTAGAAATGTCAAAATTGTATAACAGTAACATGATTTTTTTTTATTTCTGGTTAAGCTTATTACATCAAACTATTATTGAGGCAAGCTGTTGTGTTTACTATTAATCTGTGTAAATATCCATCAAAACGTTGTTGAAAATGGTGTCCAGTTGTTAAAAAATATCGCCAGCTTTTTACCATAGAACTATGAAAACTGGGTCTAAAGTGTGTGGGCCGCTGGTCTAGCATCTTTGGTAATGCCACATTACACGCCATGTTTCCTTCTGGTCAGCTCGGGGTCCTGCACCTGTTGATGACGTCACACTAGATGATTGGCTAGACGTACGATGTGCGAAACTTACGTTATCTCGTTCACAAACATTTAGGCAGTAAGAAACACAAATGTAATTACAAAACTGCAAACTCTTTCTAAAACACTTGAAAGAGCAGAATCAAAAAAGAGATAGTATATGTTTTGGGCGAGCGGTTTTGTCGTAGTATGATAATGATAAATGACCCGCTGCCCGCACTTGTATAGTGCCTTTCAGAGGACTCCTAAGTGCTTTACACGCTTTACACTACAGTGTATCATTCATCCATTCACACACACATTCACACACTGATGGTGATGAGTGACTATGTAGCCACAGCTGCCCTGGGGCGCACCGACAGAGGCGATGATAACGTCATTGGCAGGCGCAGGACCCTGAGTAGATCCGGAAACTACAGCACCAGAAAACTAGTCGGCATTGCATTTCCTCTATGGAATCAACTCACTTTAAGCAAGACACAAGAAAGCATTCATTTTGTTGTCAAATTTTGCTCAATTAAATTAGAAAAGAGACTTTACTGATACCAATAAATAATGTGCTTCACATTTGTTACTCACTCTCGCGATCGGCATCCATCTTGGATTGGTATAAACCGGTGGGTGGTGCTGTCTCAAAAACAATAGAAGCACTGGTCATCTCGTTCGGTTGCTCTCTCTCTCTCTGTCTCTCTCTCTCTCTCTCTCTCTCTCTCTCTCTCTCTCTCTCTCTCTCTCTCTCTCTCTCTCTCTCTCTCTCTCTCTGTCTCTCTCTCTCTCTCTCTTTAAGTTAGTGTTAGGCCTAGAATATACTTGCTCATTATTGACATGCAAGCATGATTAAAATGGCTTCCTTGCATAATTTGTGTTGATTTGAAGCGTTGTTTGTGTGCGGCCCGCTAAATTAATACAAAGCGTTAGAATGCTGCAATATACAAGTAGCCGTAGGCGGAGATGACAAAACAAGCGAGACACACACCTGTCTCTGGTTTAGACATCTTTTATGTTATCTATAATACAGCTGCTGTCTTTTTTTCCCATTGTGATCTCAAAATTAACCAGTTACTGATCTATTCTATTGACGCCATGTCTGTTTTGGTTGCAACCACAAACCTGGGACTCTATACAGTACAAGTTCTCTACTGTGCCCTCTAGTGGAACCCTTCAATACTACATGCAGTGTAGCAGAAAGTATGCGAACAAAGACAGAACCTGCGTCAACATGAGGTTAAAAAGTATACTCCAGGCCTCAGGGTTACTCCCTTTTCACCACAACAAACCAATTAGGTGTTTGCATGTTTGATTTCACATTATGACATCTCAAACAAAACCAAAACAGGAAATGGTTAAATGATCAGTATGTGTAGCAGTCTGGTAAAACCACCTCAGTAAAAATAATCAAGTCTGAATCTGCAAACATCAACAAACAATTGATTTCTCCATAAAACAACAAATAATGTGAAATGTTTCAGAAAAAATAACATAAAATAAAACAATATTGTTGAACCAAAGATCTATTGTTGTTCTAATTTCCCTCCTTTGGTGAGTGATTCAAGTTAATTCCATTTCTGCTGCCTGAGAACACTTGAGAAATCAACAACCTTTAGTAAACCAAGCATGATTCATTTGATTTGGACTTTCTAGACGTTTAGACGCGTATCACAAAGCACCAGAATGAGTATCCAAGATGGTGATTTTAAAGAAAATCTACAATTGATTTTGAGCATGTCATTATTCTATCTGTTGTCCTAGTTAGACTGTTGTGACGGTCTGAAGAGCTCATGCGTTTTCACCAGCTTTGTAAACCACCAGCTGGCTCCCCTCACCCTCTCTGACCTTCTGATCTCTTAGGTCCTACTGGTACTGCTGTACCTGTCATAGTCACACATGTAGACCTCCTTTATTACGCGTGTGAGAACAACCAGGGTCAGGGGAATTTCGTCAATCTTTCTGAATGTTCATTTACAATTCAATTAAATCTGGTCCTCCCACCAGTTTGTTGTTTCTAAGATTTTATCGTTATGTGCTACGATGTATCATTTCCTTTCTATTGAACAATCATGATTATTTCTGATTATTCAGAGTATGTTTTGGAAGATGGAGGCTGGTCAAAGGGCGTAATCATTACGGTATTGTTTACACATGGAATTATTATTCCTGGAAGCCATTTTACAAGATTTACTTGGATATTAGTACATTTTAGACTAAATTTGTATGAGGAAGATTGCTTTTAGTGTTTCTGAGATTTTTCTGTTTATGTTCTTTTTCCGTCATTTAAACGTCCAGACCCCCACTCCCTACCCCGCGGGGCAGTTTAACGTTCTCTATGGGTATCACTTTACCCTTAGTGGGTCCTAAAGCCACCGCCTGGTGTTAGAGTTAATGACACAAGCTCAACCCCAGACAGCTGTTTGACCTCTGACCTTTTGATTGTCTAGTAGCTTTAGTGGGGCAAACAGAAACAGAAGGCTGGCGGGATGTTGACCTCCTGGTCTGTTTGGCTTGTTTGTTGTAGTGGATTCATCTATTTATTTAACTTGTAGGAAATAAACATCAGAACTCCCGTAGTAATCCAACAAGACACATGGGAGAAGAAAGTTTTTCTCCGACCAATTATATAACCTCTGAATTTGCTCAAACGTTTGCCTGAAAGGAAAGAGGGTGAATATTTAGTGGGCTCCTGGTTGTCAGCATCTTTAGTACCAGAACACAAAAACAAAGATTTGACAAATCTGATGCTTAACTCATAAATGTATTTATCTTACAAACGGGGAAACTCGACTTTCCAAGTATATTAGAGTGCCAAGAGTATCAAAACAAAGACAAAATAAACCAATTTCATTACTTTTTGAGCAAATATATGAACTAGTGGTCACCAAAAATTGGGTCTTGAAAATCCAAGAAGAAGAACGTTTTTTGCATTGCATCTTTCTAGATAAAGATATTTTTTTAAAGATAAAGCCAGAGGTTTTAAGTGATGTCCCACTCCTCCAACAGTTGTATCAGTTGTTGTGTCCTTGAGCAAGACACTTCACCCTCCTTGCCTGCCGGTCGGAGGGACTGATGACACTTGTGTCCTGCAGCCTTGCTTCTGTCTGTGTGCAGCTGTGGCTACAGTCTAGCTCCACAAGCGTGTGTGTGCGTGTGTGTGTGTGTGTGTGTGTGTGTGTGTGTGTGTGTGTGTGTGTGTGTGTGTGTGTGTGTGTGTGTGTGTGTGTGTGTGTGTGTGTGTGTGTGTGTGTGTGTGTGTATAGATGAATGATTGACTGTAGTGTATGGCACTATGAAGTCCTCTGACGTCATACAAGAGAAGGTCATTTATCCTTGAAAGGGATACTTAGCAAGTTTTTCATATTTTTAAATACTTTTCTTGAGCCAGTTTGTGCTGAAACGAACCTTTACCTGGTCAATGAAATGTCACTCAGGCCCCCACTGCCCTCAGTGGCCAGAACACGGCATTTGCAACTTCAGAGTGCCGGTCTGGTCTGTTGAAACTTAAAAAAAAATTGAGCTGACATACCTGGCGCTGCAGTCTGTTTCCTGCATGTTTTAGATCATGATCACAGCTGATTTGTTTAATTTAGTAATGAATCACGTCTGTAGACACCAATGAAGGCTGCAGAGACATTTCAGCTGTTAAATTCTGGTGTTAAAAAGACGAACGCACAACGAGGAGATACGTTTTACTTTCGGTTCTACTAAATGGACACTAGGGGGTGCTAAAATCAAGCCAAAACTGCCTACTCTCCCTGGCTAATTTCCTGAGAAACGTTGAAAGTTGACACATCCGTCCTATAATATCAATTAAATAAAATAACATATTTAATAGAACTTTAAACACAACTAATGAAATCCATCAATTTGTAAAATAAAAAAAATGTGTAAAATGTTCCCAAAATTCCTGAGTATCAGCCTTATCATGTCTGGTGCCTCCAACTTCTGTTCACTTTACCAAATATAGAAGCACATCATCTCCCAACAAACATGCAGACAGAATAAACTACAGACGTTTAGGAGCAGATATGTAGGAATGAAGGGGTTAAAGTTCATCAACCTGTCAATCAAACCTGTCAACAAATCAGTGATAAACAGAAAAATCTGTTCTCAGAATAGACTCGGCTGTTCTCCAACACACCATCAGATCATCTCTCTCTCTCCAGAGAAGCACGTTACGTCTGACATCTGCATCGATAAGACTTCCTGTTTTGTACAAGGAAGTGACGGTTAGGGTTGGAAGTAATCTCTTCCCTCATTCCTGGTCTCTAAAGGGAATGTATAAACTGAAGTTCCATATCAAGTAGGACGTGTAGTTTTTATTCTCCTAGAAAATCTGTAAATTATAACAAATTATCTTATTTCCAATATGGAAAATCTACTTGTTTCTCTTGCAGTTTGAATATTATTGACTATTTTAAACCCATTTTTTTAAGTAAGGACTTGAACTACTTTGATTTGTTAAACAAATCAAATATAAAATAGAAACATAACACCCTTTTGCAGTTTGCATAGTTACTGAAATGAGAGAAAAAATTTAGTAAAGTTTTTTTTTCCAAATAAAAAAAAGGACAAAAAATCCATATTTGTTCAAATTTGTATTTTAACTTTTGCTTCTATCCCAGTAAGAATTACATCAACACAAAGAATGTTTAAAATTAGGATTATGGTGCAAATACTAAATGGCAGAACAAGGAAAAAACACATTGGTGGCATGCCTAAATCATTTTCAGCTGTGACCTGGAGTCGGGTCGCGGGGGCAGTAGTCTAAGTCGAGAGGCCCAGACTTCCCTCTCCCAGCCTCTTGGGCCAGCTCCTCCGTGGGAATCCCAAGGCGTTCCCCTTGGTGGCCAGGTGATAGACATAATCCCTCCAATGTGTCCTGGGTCTACCTTTAGGCCTCCTCCCGGTCGGACGTGCCCAGAAAACCTCACCAGGGAGGCGTCCAGGAGGCATCTTAACTAGATGCCTGAACCACCTCAACTGGCTCTTCTCGATGTGGAGGAGCAGCAGATCTACTCCGAGCCCCTCCCGGATGACCGAGCTTCTCACCCTATCTCTATGGGAGAGCCCAGACACTCTGCGGAGAAAACTCATTTTGGCCGCTTGTATCCGCGATTTTGTTCTTTCGGTCACTACCCAAAGCTCATGACCATAGGTGAGGGTAGGAACGCAACTCGACCAGTAAATTGAGAGTTTCGGCTTCTGACTCAGCTCTCTCTTCACCACGACAGATCGGTACAACGCCTGCATCACTGCAGATGCAGCACCAATCCGCCTATCAATCTCACTCTCTTGTTTTCCCTCACTCGTGAACAAGACCCCAAGATACTTAAACTCCTCCTCTTGGGGCAGGACCTCATCCCTGACCCGGAGAAGGCATTCTACCCTTTCTCGAATCAACATATAATTTTATCTTTAAATAATTTTGTGCCCACCAGCTTCCTGCTAAAACACACGGTGCTATTACGTCTCTTCATTATTTCCTTTGCTTGTCTTTACATATTTTTCTTTTTAATGAGCAACGGTGGCAGAGAATGTAAGTGCCTGCCCTGTAACCAGAGGGTTGCAGGTTTGAGCCCCTTCTGTTGCTGTAGCTGTGTCAGACACTTAACCCGCCTTGCCTGGGGGTGATGGTCAGAGGGACCGGTGGTGCCAGTGTACAGCAGCCTGGCTTCCGTCAGTGCTCCTCAGGGTAGATGTGGCTGCATTACAGTTTATCACCACCAATGTGTGTGTTTGTGGGTAGATGACTGTTTCTGTTGTAAAGCACCCTGGGGGGAGGGGGGGTTGTAGAAATCTAGAAAGCACTATATCAAATACAGGCCATTTATGATTGATTGAATGATTGATATCACATAGCTCTACGTTTTCACTATTTATGTTTCAAATTCAGCTTTGTTTTCACTTGTCGTTTGATTTTGTTCCAACATGTTTGATTTACTTTTTAAAGATCCTTGGGGATTGTTTTCTTCCACATCTGTTTTTTATATGCTCAATCACTAAGGATGTAAATACTATCTCAACACTTTTTCAGGTATTTGGGCACTTGTCAATGTCAGACATGTTTTCTGTCAGTTACTGTTTTGTTGCCAGAGTCAGGATGAAAGCTGTTAGATATCCATCTCTGTGATGCTTTCAGTACAGAAATATCGAATTATCCATTTAAATGGTTGGTTTAAAATCTTTTTTTTAAGATCTAGAGAGTTTAGATTTGAAGTTAGGAAAGCTTCTCTTAACTCAGTCAACTTTGCAGATATTACTTTAGAACTGGTTGTGGAAGAAGCTGAACGTCGTTCTCTGAGCACTAACTAATCACGGGATGTTGTGTATGTTGGTTTCACAACAAGTAACAGTGAATAATAACTTTATTTGGAAAGGCAAGTTTATTTTTGCTAGCCACAGCAAATATTTCACACTGAAATAAAATTTCAGTAAAACATGAAAATGAAGTATGCACTACGTAACACATCATACCCTGTTCTAGTAACAGAAAAGCCATTCAGGAAGAAAAGGACCCAGAACAACACTGACAACCCTGTTGTTTTCACTTGGTTAAAGTCAGAATTCATCTTAAAGCAAGAAAGTGGGTAAAAACGGTACCCAAGAAGAAAAACAACCCAAAGATTAATCTCACATTTGCCCAAAACATCTTGGTAATCCCCAAGCAGTTACAGGTATATCTTCTGTGGACTGACGAAATAAGTGCCACTTTCTGGATGATGTGTGTTCTGTCTAATCTGAAGTAAAACAAACACTAAAACATCAAATCAACACTCAGACATGGTGGTGGCAGTGTGATGGTTTGGGGCTGCTTTGCTGCTTAACCCTTCCACTGTCCTCTTCGGTGACCCCGCAAAGAAAGCTCACCATTGAGCGGAATTGATGGTTTCTCCCTTGAGGTCCACGTGGCAGGGGTGAGGTGGTGCTCACTCCTCACCCCTGCCACATGGACCTCAAGGGATAAACCATCAATCCTGTTCAATGGTCAACTTTCTTTGCGGGGTCACACCCATTAGGACAGTGGGAGGGTTATGGATCTAGATAACATGTTGTAACTGATGAAACCATAAATTCTGCTCTGGCAGAACATCCTGAAAGACAGTGTCTGACGTTTGACCTTTAATATAGGCCGTTCACGCTGGAAAACCTTCTTTTGTGGCTGGGTTCTGTACATCACACTGGGACAAAATTCCTCCACAAAATGCTTGAATGAAGCTATTGCCTCCAGGATGGCACCCCCTTGTTGGGTTGATGGGTCAGCTACCTTTTAACCTAGGGTCAGGTTGGTTTCCAAATTAAGCCATCATTGGAATCATCTATTTTGCGTTTACTCAGGTTATCTTTGTCAAATTTTGAATTCTATTAGCTGAATTAAAACATTTTAAGTGAGAAAAAGAGAAGAAATCTTCCAGGGAACAAATACAACGACAGAACTGTATATTATTTTCTACTTCAAAATGTTGTTTCCTCAATGAAAAATTCATCATCTTGAATTATAAATTTTAAATACGTAGACACCCACTAAGAGAGATTATTTTAAAAAAGTCAACAGAGGAAAGCATGCTGTAAAGGTGGACGGATCGCTCAAATGCCCTAACCTTGGCTGAACTCAGAGTTGTAGTTTTAATATTCAGTCTGTAAAGTTTTGGTTTAACCTTGGACTACATTCTACTTCAACTCGTTTTCCAACTTTTAACAAACGAAACGCCTGAGCTGCCCCGGTTGCTCGTGCGTGTCCACTGGCCAGGGCGAACGGCTCTGTGTGAGATAAAGTGAAGAAAGAACCACCGCCAGGAAACATGAGTGGCCTCAGGGTCCACAGACCTGAGTGATCCTGCAGGGGGTGGTGAACACTAGGTTGGACATGCTCTCTAACCACCTCTAGAGAGCAGAAAATGGGGATGGATTTTCTTTAAAAACACAAAACTGTGTTTTTTCTCCTTCCCTTTTGCTCTCTTAACATCCGTCTTTACCCCTTTAGGACACTGTAAACAACATTTGTAATGTTTACTCAGTTGCATTCACCTGGGTCCTTGTCAGCAGCAGCTCTAGCTTCTTGTAGTGTCAGGTACATCTAAGTGGTCTGCAGGATCTGAGGCATCAGGGAGGCTGCATTGGCACAAATAAGGAGGTGGGGAGTGGTTTTCGAAGGGAAGGGGGGGATCAATGTGAAGACTCCCTTTTCCTGGCTGTGCAGCTGCTAGCAATTACCTGAAAAGGAGAGGAAAGACTCTGATGTTACCTATCTCTCAAGATCTTTCCACAGCAACCCCCAATCCAAGCCCAAGCCTCTCTAATTACTCTAGCAAAACCCTGAATATCTGTCAGAACCAATAAGAGGCATCCAGGAAACAGGAGCACGCCGAGGCTCTTGTTTGTCTGCAAGGCAAACACTCGCTGGGTACTTATCACGGAATCAGTGTTGGGTGTATTAATGCTCGTACGCAGGTCAGAGCACCATGCTTTATTATGTCTGCAGAAAATGCTGCAGACTGGAGCATTATTAAACATTTGTTTTGCAGAAGTGCGCTTGTGCTTTAAGAAGGAAAATTCAAATGAGACAAGTTGGTGAAGAGTTGTTGGCAAAGAGCAAAAAGTGTGCATCTCAAGACGATAATCCCTATATCTGCATCCTTTTTCTTCATGCTTGTCCTCCTTTTCTTGATCTACTCTGCAGGATAGGAAGCGCACCCCCTCGCCTCTCCTGCCATCAGCTTGCCAAATGCTTGGCGCAGCTCATCTTTGAGAACCACTTTGTCACCCTCCCTAGTTTAGAGGTAGCCTTTGAAAGTGATGTTGCAGGATGCAAAAACACCCAGGGAAGGCGAGACGGCTCCAGGCAATTGTTAATTCTGCTCTCAGCAATCTCCTCTGAAGAAATTGAGGTGATGTTTCACTACAGTGGGATTACTTGGCTTTGGAGGCAAGGAAGGAGGGGGCAGGGAAAGCCGCCATATTTACTTGCAAGTCTCCAAACACAGATGTTTAATTGAACTGCTCAGTGAAAGCCATGAGTTAGAATCTAAACCTGGATTTCACAATGAAATCTGAGGACTGTTGGGAGGGTCTTAATCTTTAATCCCACTATACTGCATTTTGGACAAGTTCAAGGATTCTGAAGTTATAAAAAAGAAGAGTAGTCCACTTTAAATGTGATGCTAGGTTTCTGGCTCATTTATTACAATTACAAATGAAAGCCTGAACGCTAGAGTCCACTGGATTTCCAACTTTTTGCCCAACGGTTGTATTAATTTAGAGTTTCGTCCCTTTCTCCACTTGTACAAAGTCCACAAGTTTTACACTAATTATGAACTCCGGAACTGTGCTGCTCTGGGTGGCTGCATGTTGGAGTAGCTCTGTTGACTATATGCAAGTTTTGCCTTTTCTTGGGCATTTTTTCTTCTAGTTTCTCAAGAAAAACGGTATTTTTTGGACACTTAACTTTTCTGTTTCTGGTGCTGTGAAGCTTGGAGGATTTTTACTGCTATTTTTTAGCTTTTTTTATTTTTTTGAGCATTTGTTATGATGCGTAACCATGGAAACAAGCTGGTTTACAATCGGGAGCAGCTGATTAACAATGGAAAGGCAGAAATAATACCTCAACTGAAGCCACAAATCCCAAATGAGCTAAAACGCACGAAGCGTGGATGCAGAGCGGGAGCAAAACGGAGACAGAGAAAGAAGAAATTCAAACCATCTCCTCCATCAATCATAATGGGCAATGTGAGATCATTGGCCAACAAGATGGAGGAACTCCAAGCCCTTTCAAGGACTCAGCCAGAGTTTGGGCAGTTTTGGAACCACTGGAGGAGATAATGCAAAGAAGGATTCTCCAGAAAATCAAGAAAATTATGGACAACCCTGAGCATTCTCTTCACAAGACTGTCCAATCACGGAAGAGTGTCTTCAGTCAGAGGCTTCTTCAGTTTCGCTGCAACACTGACCGCTACTGGAGAACCTTCCTGCCAACAGCCATTGTAATATACAATAACTCTTTGATGACTTGATTATTATTATTATTCTGAGCTACTACAGCAATCAATTTCCCTCTGGGATTAATAAAGTATTTTTGAATTTGAATTTAATTGAATTGAATGAATTGAAAATGATGCAGCCAATGTTTGTTGCTTCAAACCAGATCCCAGTGTTATGCTTGCAGCAGTATTTTCAACTTTTGTCCAAAAGTTTAAAACTCTTTCCTCTTAAATCAGAAACTCATCCTTATTTTTGGGTCAGTTGACTCCATCATTAAGGTAAAAAAAGAAGCCATGACCCCAATGTTTTTTTTTAATATATTTTTAAACTAATTTCTCGCAGTGACCAAATGGAAAATAAACACCGTCTACAACACACGGTCACTCGTTTGTCTCTCCGACGTCATCGTCTGCTACAAAACAGTAACACAGGCTAATCATGCACAAAAACAATAATGTATTTTTTTCTTGAAAGAAAGATGGGCAAAATCTTTAAAAGACATTCAGAACCACGGCACTTTGTAATATTTGTTAAATAACAGACTTGTTGAATACACTTTATTGCACATTTTAGGTTAACAAATATGGTTAGAATGGGTCTACAGAATTCTGGAAAAGAATAAAGAAATAACTGAATTTGGGAAAATTTCAAATAGAACTACGCACTAGTGTTAACAGTGAATACTTAATGAATCAATAACAACTTCTTTTTTGTATTTAGTTTATTGTCATATTTATTTTTATCATCAGAATACTCTGAAATTTCATGATATTATTTTTGGGCCATGCCACCCACTCCTACCCCCACCACACCCTAATTGTCTCATAAAGATTTCTGCAGCTAGCATCCACACGAAGGCACCAAAAGCAAATCTTCCAAGTTAAACTTATTTTCCTTTTGAAAGCTGCTTGTGGACAGATGGTGCACATAAAGACAAAACCTAAATCTTAAATCATATCTGGAGTATCATGGACACCTAAGATCAGATCAGGCATGTGTCGTACTTTGAAGCTAATTGAAATATTCGTGGTAGTTTTGAAGAAAAAAAAAGTACATAATTTTCTCTTATTTCTAAAATGGTTTTGTTTGGGCGTCGGTGGCACAGGAGTTAAGTGCTCGCTCCGTAATCGGAAGGTTGCAGGTTCGAGCCTCGCTTAGTATGTCGCTGTCGCTGTGTCCTTGGGCAAGACACTTAACCCACGTTGCCTGCTGGTGGTGGTCGGAGGGACCGGCGGCGCCAGTACTCGGCAGCCTTGCCTCTGTCAGTGCGCCCCAGGGCAGCTGTGGCTACATCGTAGCTCATCACTACCAGTGTGAATGTGTGTGTGAATGGGTGAACAACTGATTGTGTTGTAAAGCATCTTGAGGGGTTCCAGGACTCTAGAAGGCGCTATATCAAATACAGGCCATTTACCATTTACAATTTACTCTGCTTTATTTGCCCTTTGGTTGCCAACTCTCCCGGGAGTTGTTTCTCTTTTCCAATCTCACTCAGTCATACTGCAATGTCGGTGCATCAACTTTTAATAAAACATCAAGGGCAATTTAATCAAAAGAAACATGATTTAATACCAAAGTAAATATGCTGCTTTTTTTTTTTTTTTTTTTTTTTTTTTACAAATGTCAGTGTATTTATATAGTTGCCCAGAAAGAAAATCAGACATGGGGCAACCAAGGACAAAGAAGCAGAATGTTTTTCCAGCCTTTAGTTTTAAACATTTTTACAAAAGATATTAGAAATGTTCTAGATTTTTCAATTGACAAATTTTACACTGTAGTGATGCTCAACATATTAAAACTGAACTGTAACAACAGCATATAACTGGCTTTTAATATGCTGCTTTTGTATAATAACCTTTATTTATCCAGATGAGTCAATTGAGAATTCATTCTCATTTACAACGACGGTCTAGCCAAAAGGCAACAGCAACAGACACATAGTTAGCTTTACATAAAAGAAAAACAGGTAAGATAAAAGAAAATACAAGAAAGCCAAAAATAAGATAACACTATTAGACATAGACAATGGACTGTTCTCATTTACAATATGTACAAGTGTTAAAAAAAACTTAAAACAGTATTTAAGTAATCAGAAGCAGGGACATCAGAAACTATTGATTACTACAATTATTTTTGCAGCTCATTCCAGTCGTTGGAAGCAGCAAACTGGAATGAGGAGCGGCCAAAGAGATGCGAGCTTTGGGAATAACCATAGATATTAAGTTACTGGAGCATAAATTGTGCTGGTTGTTAGAAGTGATGAGTAATGAGCGAAGATATGGCAGTTTTCTATCAATGATTGTTTTGTATACAAACTGATACCAATGTAACAGTCTGTGGGAATGGAGTGATGGCCAGTTAACGAGTGAGTACAGATCACAATGATGAGTAGTGAAAGGGGCACCAGTGACAAATGGATTGCTGAGTGATAAATGACATCAAGTTTATGAAGACTTTTTTGGAAGCAGTTCTATAAATGATGTCACCGTAATCTAAGATGGAAAGGACTGTCATTTTGACCAAGGTTTGCTTTGCAGAATGAGTAAAGGATGACCTGTTGCTGTATAGAAACACAATTCTTGACTTGACTTTAGAAAGTAATGAATTAATGTGAACGTCAAATGAAAGTGCTGTCAAGCCAGATACCCAAATACTTACAGGAACTGAAAAGTTGTAGCTCTCTACCACCCAGAGCAACAATACTAGCGTGGAAAGTTGATTGTGGTAAGTTACGGTTGAAGATCATGAACTTAGTTTTACTTGTGTTTTAAAGAAGATGAAGGTTGGAGAAGACATGTTGAAGACAATTAAAGTTGAAGAATTGAATTGTGATCCCTTCAAAATTAAAAAGACAATGGCCACTTCTCAATAGGCATACTTGTCTGTAATTGTGTACTCACCTCCTTATTAAACGTCATCAATGATGGCCCAAGGATTGTTCCAATCCTAAGTATATATCAAGGCAAGTTCACTCAAAGTCACCGGATGTGTTCTTGCTCTGCCCGTTAGGGTTAGTATCGAGTATCAAGGAGGCATCAATGCATCCTTCTGCAGACTCGGGATAGCAAAGTATCTCACAATGCATACTAGTATGTTCTTGTGTACTTGACAAGTATTTTCTTGGCAAGTACACCAGTAAGTCAGTTCTACCCAGTATGGGAAGATGACAATGTCTTGTTGCTATGTTTAAAATGAGTCTAGTCTAGTTTGTCCCTCAAATAACAATGAATACATATTATTGTATATGCATAGTACTGTGTTGTAATTTTTTATTCACCTTTGATCAGAATTGATAAACCACCAGTATTTCATTCTGTTGAATGAAAAAAAGTTTCTTTGTAATGAAAACAGAGCTAATATCAAATGCTATTACTTTGATAGTAGGTTACCTAATTAGCCTTTTTAGGGATCGTTAAGAATCTGAAACAAAACAACCCAAATACACACAGCAGATTTTAAAGGTTACACACAATTTTTTACAATATCAGACAACTTTATATTTATTTATTTGTATTTCTGATATAAAACACTATAGTTATGAGCTTTTTTCTCTACCGTTTGGAGTAGAGCAATTTGCGACACACTGCTTTGTGGGATGCTTTGCTGTCCCAGGTCAACAGAATAATGTATTTATGCATCCTTGATATGATGGGCGGAGACAGAACACATCCGGGAACTTTGAGTGAACTTGCCATAATGCGTACTTCTGGTTGGAACATTCCTTGGGCCATCGTTGATGACGTTTCACAAGGACGTGAGTACGCAAGTTCAGGCGAAAACACATACTGATAAACAACCAATGTCAAAAAAACTAAACAAACTGGGTTTAAAACTTCTAACTAAATTGTTTTACTTGATGTGGTAAGGGTTAAATCAAGTATTCCTTTAATTTTAATAACTGAATTAAAAAAATATGAACTTGATTTTTAAGGATTCACACAGACTTGCTTTTTAGCCAGTCACCATTTGATGAATGAAACAGAAAAAAGTCTAAATGAATGTGTTTAGTGAGCAATCAGAATCAGTGCTGAGTAATGACTATATTATTATGGTAGAAAATGAATAAAGCTCTCTAAGCTATGATTCATTCACAGTCCCCATTGCACAATGAGTAAAGCTACAGTTCCTCCATATTGCAATTTATCCAAACAAATTAAGAGGCAGCGAGTATCCGACAGATGAAACCTCAGTATCAGCCATGCAAATTAAAAACAACACGGCCCGTACTCCATTACACATATCATTAAAACCGCCTGCCCTACATCAAAACTCTGGCTACCAATAATCAATCTTAGCATGTTGGAGAATAAAATGCAAAGCACGGCATTAACAAGCAGCCATGACATGCTGATTATTGATTTAATGTCAGCGGCTGGCTGCCACATACATCTCTGAGGTGCAGCACACTATTAAAATGTCCTAACTAGGGTAATTGCATTAGACACCTTTTCATAGCACTTTGTACAGCTAATCGGCATGTAATATGGAGAGAAGAGACGTTAGACGAGTAACCAGCTGAGTCATGTTCACGTCTTTTTGCCCAACTCTCTCATAGTCGAGACTTTGAGAGACGAGTTCTAGTCAAGTTTCAAATCTTTGAGACAGAAGACGAGTCTGAAATGTCAGTCACAGGTTTTTGAGGGGGAAGGCCAAGTCAAATTAGGTATTTGAGGAACAAACTCAAACCTTGCCTCGAGTTGTCCAAGTCATATCTCACTTTTTTCAGGGATAGCGTCAAGATTTTAAGACAAGCTTGAGGCGGTTCTTAGCCAGATTGCATATTTTTCAGTGACAGGTCCAAGTCAAGTCAAGCCTTTGGAGTGTAAGGCCGCATCAGTTCTAAAGGTGCTGAGACGAGACACAGTCCAAGTCTCAAGACTTACAGTGAAATATAGAAGTCAAGTCAGATCTTTGCAAGGGAAAGCCCCGGTGAGGTCTCAAATCTCTGAGAGCCTCAAGTCTTTGAGAGGCAAACGCAAGTCAAGTGTCAAGTTTTGAAGGACAGGCCCAAGATATATTGAGGGAATAGCCCTTAACATGCCTCGAGTTGTTGAGAGGCAAGTCCAAGTCATACCTCAGTTTTTCAGGGGATAGCATCTAGATTTTGAGACGAGCTCAAGACTATTCTGAGACAAATTGTATATTTTTCATGGGCATGTCTAAGTCAAGTTGTTGACATGCAAACCTAAAGCCTCTGAAAGGCAAGCCAAGTCACAAGTCTTTCAGTAACATTGAAAGAAAGCCCAACACAAGCTCTAGGCAAATACAAGTCAAGACTCTACTCTAGTCAACTTGACTTGGACATGCACATGAAAAATTTACAATTAGGCTCAGGGCGGCCTTGAGCTTGTCTCAAAATTCTCCAACTCATATTAGGTATTTAAAGGCCTTCAAGTCCTATGTCAGAGGGGCAAGTTAAATTCGTATATCAAGTTTTTCAGGTGATTTCAAGTTTTTGAGACAAGCTCAAGACTATTCTGAGCCACATTGCACATTTTTCAGAGACAAGTCCAAGTCAAGTCAAGGCAAGTCCACATCAAATCAATGACCTCAGAGAGGCAAAATAATTCTCAAGTCGTTCAGAGACACATAAATGTTGAGTCAGATCTTTCCGAGTGACAGCACAAAGAAATCAGTTTTTTTTTAGAATGATTCAAATCTTCATCTATAAAGAACGCACAAGTGTGACTTGAGGCTAGGTTTCTGTCATTTGTTCTTAGATAGAGCAATTAAAACAGTAAAGAAACACGTTTGTTGTTTTTGTCCTCATCTTGGCCTAAACGTCTCTTAAAAATAATCAAACTCTTGGAGCAACAAGTGCAGTTTGATCGCTCTGAGAATGAAGATGTGCAACTTCATTAACTGCCCCCCTGAGTGAGGCCTACAAGAAAGGGAGAAAGAAGAGAAGAATAAGTGGCCAGGTGCCAGATGCTTTGTGACGGGACATCCCATCACCATGGTGACATGGGTCAGGGGGCAGCAGAGGCGGGGGGAGGACCGGGAGAGTAGAGCACGTGCTCCAAACAGTAGGGTGGCCTGGTTTTTGGCAGGAATTCCTCACCCACTGAGCTGCTGCTTTGGAGACACTGGAGGAGAGGTTGTGAACGCAGTGGCCCTCAAATGTACACAACAAGGCTCAGTGTGTGCTCAGATAGTAAGCTATTCTGCATTTAACACACACACAAACACACGCACACAGTCGCTGGTGAATTAGGTCAGCTTCGTTGGTCAAACAGGTCGGCTCTAACCGCAGCAGGACACTAAACACAAATTATCCTCACTAGAATGATTGAATATCAAAAGAGGAGGGACAAAACCCAAGGCTGGATGTCCCCAATGTTGAATCAGCGTGACACACATGAGTGTCCAAAAAGCACCTGGACATTACACAAAGAAACCGTATCGTATTTATCTCAGAAAGCGAGTAGATCATGCCACATCTCCATATGGTCAAGTTTCAGACCAAATAAATGTGCTTAGATCCTAAATAGAACATAGGCAGTTTCAAGAAACAATGGTGAAAAAAGTATGGGTCAATTTTAAATCATAACAAACCATGCCGACGTTCTTTATATAGCACTTAAAACACCCACAGGACCAAAGTGTCCCAAACATGTTGGAGAACTAACCACAGATCTTCTGTGGATGTAGACTTCTTCGCATCCTTCTGTTTCTTCCTGCATCCCAGACTCACTCCATGATGTGGGCTCTGTGGGGGCCAGACCATCACTTCCAGGACTCTTTGCTCTTCATGCTGAAGATTGTTCTGAATTACTTTGGTTGTACGTTTGCCGTCACTTGACAATTTGTACACTGAAAGCCTTTTTTGTTTATATCTTTTTTCCACACTTTTTTTTTTATTTTATTTCAAGCGCACAAAAAGAAAAAGAAAAACAATGTGCAATATATCGAACATAAAACATTTTGTAAAAAGAAAAAAGAAAACATACGACATTTTTATAGTCACTGCTGCTTTAAATGGAGTGGGCTGAAGTTTAACACTTATTACTTCCCACTTATTACTTTCTAATAAGTAATCAAGACGAGAGATAAAATGTTTTTCGAGAATTTTTGAAAATTGTGGGAGCAGGGAAACAGGTCTGTAATTTGTACACTGATGTTTACCCCCAGATTTATAGAGTGGAATAACCTTAGCTATTTTCTTTTGATTAGGAAATGTACCAGATTCAAAAGATGTATTATAAATGTAGGTAAGAGGTTTCGAAATGGCATCAATAACATTTCTCACTATCAATATCGTTGCAATCATTTGACGTTTTGTTCTTACATTTTAAAACAATTCAAATTATCTCGATTTCCTCCACTGGAGAGGGGAACATCGAATTTAAATTTCTTTCAATAAAACTACAACCATATTGATCATTTATGGGGTCAGAAATAGTTTCTGCCAGCTCTTTCCCAATATTTACAAAAAATGCTTTGAAAGTATTTGCCACCTCATTCATTCTATAATTATCTTTGTTTCCCGTATCAAAATATTTAGGATAACTTGACTTTCCAGAAGATTTATGTATTACCTTATTTAATATTTTCCAAGTTTCCCTCACATCATATATATTGCTCTCTATTAGTCTATGATAATAATCTTTTGCTAGTATGATAACACCTGCCTAAAACGTTTGCACAGTTCTGTACATGCTAAATAATTGCACTGTAACTGGACCAAAATACAAAGTTTATTCACTCACCAGCCATTTAAAAACCTTTATTTGGGAATAAAAGCATTAAATTTGGTGCGTTTTCTAAAGGATTTATAAGGAAAATGTAACTGATGTGCATGAATTGTTCCAGTGTAAATCTACTGAGCACACACTTGACCTTGCAACAAAAAATGCATTCAGTCACAATGTGGTAGAATTGACATTAAATAGTTAATATGACATTTAATTTTGTGCTTTTTGAGTGGCCCGTAATTAAGCTAACGCCAATTTCTGCAGTGATGTGCATCAAAAACAACCTACAGGAGTCAGTACAGGTGATAAAGTCTACATTATCCAGGTAGGAAAGAAATAAAAAAAAAATACAAAGTGGTGTTCTGCAAATATTCTAGAAAGTATTGATGACACTAAAGTTAGTGAGACATAATCACGCTAAGGTCAAGAAATCCTGACAAATCCTAAAACCTAAACTGCAATGTAGTAAAAGCGATTGTAGATATAAAGATGTTGACTTGCACATGTAAAGCCAAACATTTGTTGGTACTTTTAAACTTTGAAAGATAGCTCTACTGTTTAGTCTGTCAGACATATAAAGTTTCCTGCTCCTCCACCCTACTGGTTGAAAGTGGAATTACAACTGTTGTGAACAACCCTGCTGTAGCTAGTGCTAACAGCAACATGAGCGAATTATTACTAAAATAAACACTGTTGGACAAAAAATATTACTTACAAGTCCAGTAGCAACAAAGCCAGGTCACTATCAGTCTATGATTTTGTAGCATCCTTTAGCTCCCTCAAACTATAAGCCGCGCCAATGTTCATCCTGGTTTTAGCGATTAGCTTCACCTCTAACTACATTAGTGTCTTACTTTTACTTCCAGACTCCACCAGGACTCCAACAGAAAAAGCACACTTCTTTTTCTGCTCCCTGTGCTTTTTATTGATTATCAGCGAACTGAAAATTCTATCTGTTAGCATCACAGCTAACAGCCGTAAAGCAGGTAAAGAGCACACCCTAGAGCACCTACCTGCTCCACCAAACTATCAAGTGCGGTTTTGGGCCAGCAGAAGGCTAGTTTGACCCAATGCTGGGAAATCTTCTAATCAAATAACCCCACCCTCTGAGAATTTTAACTGAGCCAATCAGCACTGAGCGCGTACATCACACACCACGATGCAGAGTTTCTCATAAGCATGGCGACTGAAGTGGAGTTCGCTGCGACTATTTCCTCTGGTCTAAATGACTTGGACACTTCTTTAAAACCACAACAAGTAGAAGCGCTAAAAGCCTTTCTTCTCAGAAAAAGATGTTTACGCCTGCGCCAGACGCCATTTTTGACTCCAGCTAAAAAACTACAGCTTTGTGCTGTACAGCCGGCCTTTCTGCCTTTTTTTCTGATTGGTTATTTTTGAGCGGACTAGTCCCACCCCTCATGTGAGTAACCTGATTAGTTCTTGAGGCTAAACAGCTCACAGCTGCTCTTGATGAACATAAGTGTGATTTTTTCTGGGTGTAATTTTTGACTCTGAGCTGACTTTTATCCCACACATTAAAAATATTACAAAAATAGGTTTTTATCATCTAAAGAAAATTGCCAGAGTCTACCCCATTCTCTCTCAGGCCAATACGGAGATGTTGATGCATGCTTTTATCACCAGTAGAATAGACTACTGCAATGACCTGCTTTCTGGTCTTCCCAAAAAGAGGATCTCAGGCTTACAACTTCTACAAAATTCGGCAGCACGTGTCCTGGTGAAGACCAGGAGGCGGGAGCACATGACACCGGTTTTAAAATCATTGCATTGGCTCCCCGTATGCTTCAGGATCAATTTTAAGGTTCTTGTAATGGTTTTTAAGCATCTTAATGGTCTTGGGCCTTCTTATCTCTCAGAATTGTTCTTACCATATGAACCCTCACGGCCTCTGCGCTCCTCTGGCAGGCGACTCCTGGTCATCCCTAAAGTCAGGACACACACTCACGGCGAGGCGTTCTTCCAGTATTACGGCCGGTGGAATGAGCTGCCAGAGGACCTCAGGGCCGCAGAGAAGGTTCATGTTTTCAAGTCCAGGCTCAAGACCCATCTTTTTAGGTTAGCTTTTATCTAAATATTTTCTACAGTTTTATTTCTCGTTTTACATGATTATATTTTATTGCTTGCTTTGCATGTTCTATATGATTATATTTTAGCATTGTTTTCATTATTTAATATTATTATTTTACTGTCTATATGATTTTATTTATTACTTATTTTCTAACTTTTGTCCCTTAAATTTGCTCTTTTATTATATGTTTTACTTATTTTAATCCAGTGTTTCCTCTGTGGGGGCCCTCTGCCCCGGGAGCGGTGATCGACAGTAGCTTCCTGGACGCTCTATAGGTAGTGTTTAAGTGGAGGTGGGGGTCTATGCTCCCCCTCCACTGAGCGCCCTGACTTAATGTGGAAGACCTGATGCTGCCGGGGCAGACGGCTCCTCTGATGGTGTTTCCTTGCCTTACTTGGCTCATCTGGACTCAGCCAAATATAATTTTTACGTGTGTGTGTGTGTGTGTGTGTGTGTGTGTGTGTGTGTGTGTGTGTGTGTGTGTGTGTGTGTGTGTGTGCGTGCGTGTGTGTGTGTGTGTGTGTGTGTGTGTGTGTGTGTGTGTGTGTGTGTGTGTGCGTGCGTGTTTGCATGTGCTTGCATATGTCTGTTAATGTTTTAAACCTGTTCTGGGAATCTGGGGTCATTTTGTAAAGCACTTTGAGTTGCACATTGTTTGAAAAGCGCTTTATAAATAAATCTGATTGAGTGATTGAACATCTATGATAGCTTCCAGTCAGGTTTTCGTAGAGCTCATTCTACTGAAACAGCTCTTCTTAGAGTCTCTAATGACCTTCTGACTCACAGTGATGCAGGGGACTGATCTGTTCTGGTCCTGCTGGACCTGACTGCAGCCTTTGACACTGTTGACCATCACCTGCTACTGGAGAGGCTCAGAGACTGGGTAGGCCTATCAGGATCTGCTCTGGAGTGGTTCTCCTCGTATCTCTCTGAGCGCTCCTTTTCTGTGGCCATCTCCAAGTTTAGGTCCTCCACCACCTCTCTTAACCATGGTGTTCCACAAGGTTCTGTGCTGGGGCCTCTGCTCTTCCTCCTCTATCTGCTTCCTCTTCAGCACATCCTGAGCTCCTTCAAAGGAATTTCCTACCATCGTTACGCAGATGACATCCAACTGTACATCTCCTTTAAGCCCCATGAGATGTCTAAGCTGCAGCTGTTACACACCTGCTAAGACTCTATCAAAACCTGGATGGCTGGGAGCTTTCTACAGCTGAATGAAGATAAGACTAAGATCCTCATCTGTGCCCCAGACAAGCTGGTTCCCAAAGTCAGAGACTCTCTTGGTCAGCTTGCTTCTCACACCAAACCCTCAGTCAGGAATCTTGGTGTGACCTTTGACCCAGCTCTCACCCTGGATTCTCACATCAGTTCTCTTGCTTGCTCTTCCTTCTTCCATCTCAGGAACATTGCTAAGCTGAGTCCCATTCTGTCCCGCTCTGAACTTGAGACAGTTCTCCACACCTTCATCTCCTCACTCTTAGACTACTGTAACTCTCTTTTCACGTGTCTGAGCAGAACCTCCCTGAACCGTCTACAGGTGGTTCAGAATGCCTGTGCTCGGCTTCTGACCAAGTCCTCCAAATACCCCCACATCACCCCCCTTCTCCTCCAGCTTCACTGGCTGCCAGTCAACTTCAGGGTTCATTTCAAGATCCTGGTTCTGGTCTATAGGGCCTTACATGGACAAGCACCATCTTACATTGGTGATCTTCTTAGTCCCTACACCCCCAGCAGGTCCCTGAGGTCCAGTGATCAAAGCCTACTGGTTGTGCAGCACCAGGCTAAAGACCAAAGGTGACAGATCATTTGCTGCTGTGGCCCCCAGACTCTGGACCTCTCTCCCCCTGAGCCTGAGATCAGTGGACTCAGTGGTCTCCTTTAAAAAGCAGCTGAAGACTCATCTGTTCAAGCTGGCTTTGGTATGACCTTCATCACCCTCTCCTTGTTCTGCTCTCCCCACCTATTCCACCTTCCTCAGGATCCACTGATTTCCCTCTTTCCTATTCACTCTCTCTCTTTCTTTACATTCTTAAGCCCAATTGTCTATTTTTGCTCATTTTAAATATATTTTTAATAATTTTCTAAATTCGTTTTTATATTTTTTGTTTTTGTGAATCTTCTTCTTCTTCTTCTTCTTCTTCTTCTTCTTCTTCTTCTTCTTCTTCTTCTTCTTCTTCTTCTTCTTCTTCTTCTTCTTCTTCTTCGTGTAGAACAGAGGACAAGTCTGGCAGGCCAGGCTAGCAGAAGGCTGCAGCATGGTGTCAGACAGGAAACTGGTTAAGTTTCTAACTCACTCATCACTTATAGCATAGTATTTTTGTAAAATTGAATGTTTTGATATATTTAAATAAGAATTACAGATGAGTGATAAGTAACTAAATTATATAAACTTACAAGTCTCTTTCCAAGTTTCCAACGCTTGAATAAAACATTGAAGAAAAAGCAAAACAGTGACTTATGCTGGATTAGTGAACCACCTCTTTGGTGAGACGCTGTGGCCAAATGTGCGGTTTGTTTTTGCCAGAGCTGTGCGATGATCCCACGCTGGAGCAAACGTGAGTGGATGGACTGCTGAAGTGAATCAAAAGGCCAGAGGCTGTTGAGTCTGCCTCCGTCCGGTTGACTGCTACAGACCCTGGATCAGTGCCCTCATCATCTGGCAGCGACTCATTCATGCAGCTGGCTCCTACACACCTCCAGGACCTGAACAACATCTCACAGCATCACAAATAAAATGCTCAACCCCACGCAAAAGTAAAAAAAAAAAAATAATAATAATACATCAATGATCACCAAACAAAAAGGAAAGTTTGCTGACAAGTTTATTCCACAAGGGAGGGGACTGACAACAGCGGCAGACAAGCTTTCTTTTTGAAATCTAATCATAGCGGACATCAACAACATCTTCCTTATTATTGCCACAATGAAACTGAGTCGGTCTCACACGGACTCATTTGTAAAGGAGAAATAATTAAGACAAAAGGTTCTGCATCAAGTAGACGAATTAGAAGGACAACAAAGTATGATGCGCGACAGTCCTCCCGTGGCGATGCAGGCCCGTCCTTTGTGTCATGACTAGTCGCTCTCCGGCATTAATCAGAGCGTCGTCCTATCTTGTTAGGCTGAGCTGAAAGATGATAGGGAGGCTGCAGGTCTTTAATCAAGGTTAGAATAATCTGCAATGGTAGCTGATTACAAACCTGATCATCAGCAACATATTGTCACCTCCTAATCACCCAAATAAACAGAAAGAGACCTGCCCTCGGCCCCCACGAGGAAGAATAAATTACTCAAGCTTTAGATGCATGTGCACAATTTGCAAGCACTCATACATCAAATGCTTTTAATGCTAACACTACATTTTCCAGTGCTTTTGAAATGCCTTGCCTCTAAGCGGTGAAAAAAAATGAATACGTAGGAGCTACAGCTTGAAAGACATCCATCAAGACAGCAGATAAACAATGAATCAGCCCCTCTCAAGTGGTTGATAACCTCAACTTCTTTCTAATCTACTTTCATGTGCTTTGTCTCCCCCTTTTTTATTTACTCTCACTCCTTTTTTTTGTTTCACCTCTCCAGGGGTGATCGTCCTCTCTTCCTTTCTCCTCCCTCACTCTTCCTGGAGCTCATTACTCCAGGACCGAGTCTCGGCTGTTTTCAGCACAGCGAAATTATAACACGACCGGCGACGGCACTCGTTAGCAGCCTTGTCAATCATCGGAGCGGGCAGGGGGAGAAGCAATCGGCGCCGGGGTCAGCGATGAAGATGTTCATTCTCTATTCATCCATCACATCTTTCGGGGAAATCAATTTACACCGCGTCAGCGTTGCGGTTCCTCGACAACAACGGTGATATGAAAAAGGAGGGAAACAACTTCTGAGAGAAAGACGGAGGATAGAGGAAGATTCGTTTAGATACAATCTAATAAACGTCACTCATCTTATTTTTTTCCTCTCATGTGTCACCTCGGGGTTACCTGAATCTTTGTCCTCTACTGGAAATTACTCTTAACTAATAACTTCTTTGTATTCTGGTGAAAAACATCCAAGCGTCAACAGAAAATAAAGTTCACAGTTAGCTCGTTAGCAGTGATAATTACCAAACCTCTGACTTTGATGCCATACCATCTCATACCTCTATGGGAAGTGGCAGGTGACAGGACGGGATCTGAGATGGCGACCCCACTCGCACTAATAGAGTCGTTGCATGCTTGCAGATGTCAGCTCCGTGATTCATTAAGACTCTTTGGTTTGGGCTTTGCCTAACCAAAGACGATGAAAGACAAAAAGACAGGTAGAGGGGGATCAGAATCGGCAGCAGGGAGAGTAATTGGCAACGTAAGTGAACCCCGGTGTCGCTCGCGCGGACGCCGTTCATGTTAGTAGACGGCAGATAAAAAGAGCGGTGCGTCTGCCCGGGGCGTTTGGAGAAAGACCTGAAATGTGAGGTGAGAGGCAGTCGAGTATATAAGAAGAGGAGAATGGTGTGCCAGGACGAGAGCCAGGAATGTGTACATGTGACTGGAGGGGATGCTTTCATTCCAGGAGATGTCATGCTGTTTGAGCAAACGGTTCTCCGTTAAGGCCATCCACCGCCTGCTGCCGGCGACAGCCTCGTGCCAACGCCTTCGACACTGCAGCCACCGATGCCAGAGCCCGCCTGCCCCTCGTCTCGGCAGAGCAGATGTCACTCAAATGCCCTCCACCACCTACCCCCCCTGAAAACTCCAACCTCCCTCTTCCTCCTCCCTCCCGCCACCCTCACAGGCAGTGGCGTCGGTGTGCCAAGCAGGCGACACCCAACGTGTGAAGACATAGAGAGAGAGAGAGAGAGAGAGAGAGAGAGAGAGAGAGAGAGAGAGAGTGGGGTGGCAGAGGGAAGGAATGCGCAGCGTGGCATCGCTGTCGATTTTTTCACACCCCTTCCATCGCCTGCCCCCAAGCCACCCACCTCTCCCTCACAAACACCCCCACCATGCACATGCCACATGCACTGGCTCATAAACACATGCACAGTCTATTCTCTCCCCTGTACCACCCTCCCTCTTGTGCAAAAAGAGACACACTTTCCCCCGGTTCTCCCAAGATGACACCCCCTGCAGGCCCTTGGAATATTTTAATTCTGTTTCGGAACTCTTATTATGTGTGGAGAGTGTGACATGTGAATTGTAATTAGTCGCTCTGGGGTGAGCAGAGAGAGAAAAAATTGTTTTTTTTCTCCCCCCTAAAGAAGAAAAGAACCAAAAAGGGGGAACAACACTGGAGGGTGAATTGTGTTTCCAATCCTGTTTTAACCCCATACCTTCACCTATGATTTTTCTTCATAGGTGTGCACCTTTGTTTGTTCTTCAGGTGCTTTTTCGAAACCTCTATAAAAAACTAGATTTTATCTTGCAAAAGGAGGCCCGTATCAATAACCCCGCAGCCTCCGCTCCTCCACTACAAAGGGCCCGGCGACAAGGGCTAGCTGTAGGGATGGAAGATAATGGGATTGAGGTGGTACTTAAATCTCAGCGAACCATGGCAGCTCAAGTAATTAGTGGATGGGATCCATACTGGGGGCGCTAAGCAGAGCTAATGCTACCCTTGGCTCTGCTGCTGGAGCAAAATTAGCAGTATGGGAATGTGTAAAGCTATCACACGGATTATCTGCCTCGCTCAATCTATCTGTGTTTCTGACAGACAACTCGGGCTCACCAGGAAACCTAAACCCAGAAAGATGAGCCTGAAAGAGGCGAAGGGAAGGAGGGTAGGGTGAGTGAGGGGGAGCGAGGAGAGGGGATTGTAATTTCACAGCAGTGTCAGAGGAGCCAGCCGAGGCCCTGTCTTTCCATTGAGGCTTCATTAGGGCAAACAATGGACTTCCCTGCCATCTAATTAGATGGGGTTAATGAGTAGACGGCGACTGCTGTTGATCCTCGCCGTGCCGTGTTAAAGGAAAGGGAGGTGGTCAAGGGGTCTCAGGGGCAAAGGGGAGTTATTTTATGTGAGCTGTACATATGCTTTAGTATAAGAGCTAAACAAGCTGCTGCAAGGAAACATGTGTGCAGTACAGCTCGTCCCGTCTTTTGCTTCTTTAAATCTTTTAAAGTCATCTGAAGTCCGTGACGCTAGCCTTGGATTTCACTCTTCAGACTAGTTGTTTCATTCCAGTCAGAATACAGGATTGAAATGTTCAACGACTTGTTTCTAACTAAACTCAGTGGTTTTAATGGTGACAAAACGCGACATGGCTCGATTTGTTTCGCATCAAAATACCAGCGGGGATGTAAATGTAGGGTCCTTGAATAAATTAGACCTCTTTTTGTCCAAGGTAGATTAGTATATGAACTTTTGGAGCAAGACGAAGTTTGCAAGTTATTTTTTTTCCAATACCAAGATTTTTTAGATTTATCTGACAACATTTATAAATGACAAAGACATTCTGATGTAACTGACCACATGGGGGTTTTTATGCATTTGCCAAAAACAAATTTAACAAATTTAAGATACATTTTAAAGATTCCCATGCACAGTAACTGTTCTCATAATCAATAACTGAACATATAAGTCCAAAACAATAATTTTCCATATTTTTTCCTAAAAATGTGAACATTGTTGTACTACAACCTATCTAAGATACCAGGGGTGGACTGGGACCAAAATTCGGCCCTGGCATTTTTGCGAATCATTGGCCCTCAGTCTGCCTTCCCCATTGGGAGAGTAGTGGGGGGGGGTTGCCGCCCGCGGACTCGTCTCTGGGCCAAATGTGAAATCTAATATGGACTGGGACTGTTAAATTACAAGCAGGGCCAGACCGCTGTGACCAGGAGGCCTGGCCTTCCAGATCAGCTCATTCTCCACGGGCGGAGATCAGCGGGACATTAGCTACATGCTAACGCGATAAAACAACTTCTACGTCATCGCTCTACCACGTTTTTCTCGCTAAAAATGCCTGGAAAAACTCTGTTAGCTTCGGGTTACCATGTAGCTAATGTCCTGCAGATCAACTGTGGAGCAGTGTCGGCCCAAGCTGGGCAAGCAGCCCATTTGGCTAAGCGGCCCACCGGGACAGTACCAGAATGCCAGATAGGCCAGTCCACCCCTGTAAGGTACAATTTTAAATATTTTATTTAGACATTTAAAAGTTTTCAAAATGTTTAAGCACCTGTAAGAACCTGTAACCTGATTTCACTTAATCTGGATGTGATAATGAATGGTAAATGATACACACTTGTAAATCGCCTTTCTGAGTCAGAGGACTCCAAAGTGCTTTACACTACAGTCAGTCATTCACACACTGATGATGAGCTACATCATAGCCACAGCTGCGCTGAGGAACACTGGTACAGGTGAGCATGCCATGCACAGGCAGCACCACCAGCAGGCAAGGGAGGTGAAATGTCTTGACTAGGGACTGACAGAACTTGGTTTGAACCAGCAACCCACTGTTTACAGGGCAAATGTCTAACCCCTGAGCCAACATCACCCTAATATGTTAGTTTCCTAAATTAGAAAATACATAAATGAATGAACGAACGAACGAACGGACGAACGAACGAACGATCCTACTGGGCTATAAATGTTACTTACCACAATTTCAGATTTTGGTAAGTAACTCAAATCCCACAATAGTTCCGTCATTAATGAAGTTTCAGGAGATTCAGAGGATGCAATTTTGATAAAGAGAATTAGCTTTAGTTTAAAGCAGAACTAGGCAGTTTTGGCTTGCTTTTAGCACCCCCTAGTGTTCGTTTGTAGAACCAAAAGCAAAACTTATCTCCACGATGTGCGTTCGTTTTTTTAACACCTTAATCTAGCAGCTACAGTGTCTCATCAGCCTTCACTAGTGTCTACAGGAGTGATTCATCGTTAAATTAAGCAAATCAGCTGTGTTCATGATCTACAGTTGTGTTCATGAACGTTACATCTGCAGATTTTGTTTCTCTGTATGTCTTGCACATGTGGTAGAAATGACAATAAAATGACTTTTGACTTGAAAATGCTAGAAGCAGACTGCAGCGCCAGGTATGTCAGTTCAACAGTCCAAATCAAAAGTCCAACAGACCGAATCGGCAACAGTGAAGTTGCAAATACGGAATTCTGGCCAAAGGGGGCTACAGGTGCTAGGTGGCCCTTCATTAACCCTGCAAAGGGTCATTTTAGCACATACTGGCTCAAGAAAATAATTTAAAAATATGAAAAAGTTGCAAAGTATCGCTTTAGTGCTTTACAACACACACACACACACACACACACACACACACACACACACACACACACACACACACACACACACACACACACACAGTGACTTTGGCAGCTATGACTGATTGAAAAACACCAGAGTCAATTTGAAATAAGAGGTGAACCAAATAGAAGTAGGGAATGTGTTTAAGTACAGAACACTTATAGACAGGAAGAACGCTGTGACATATGGAGAGAAGATGTAGCGTTTTGCAAAAATGTTGATTAACTGAAGTCCAGACATTGCAATAGAAAGTTCCTTTCTTACCAATGAGAATTTTGCATTTTTGTAGCTAAACCAACCTTTAATGGTGTCCTCCATCACTGTGCATTACAAGAGATTCGAGGCAGCACCTGCCCTTGCTCCAGGCTCAGAGCATTGCTCCCCAAAGGATGTATAATGTGATTTTTTCTGAACTGGGAGGCAATTTGGAGGTTTCAAACACAATGTTATCAGTGCACATTAGAGGATACGCTTGCAGCTGCAGCAGAGCCTATAGTTAAGTTGGTATTCACAAGCATTAACACAGATACAGGTAATGTCTAGTAATGTGTGGGTCATGGATTATTAACCATAATCACAGTGCCCGTTTCAGAGAGATCATATGTGCCCATTGTTGCCAAACAGCCTTTTTATTTTACCAGCAGACAGACAGTCTTACAATCTGCCGTACACACAGCTTTTGTCTTTCCTTCTCTGCTTCCAAATGATGCTGCTGAAATTGACATGCAGAAGCAAAATGTTAATCAAACAAACCTATTTCTCCTCAACAGCTAAAGCAAACAAACGGGCCTCAACTTCCCCATTCAAGTCAGAATGACAGCGTAACACAACACAACAGCGGCGAACGCAGCCTCCTTTATTCAGCGAACGTCAGCCACGAGCTATTCTGTTGAAAATATCAACTTCAGATGTTGAAGGGAGGAAAAAAAGACGAGCGTTTTGTCTGCCTTTGTTGGTTTGGGCTTGATATGCCGCGTGAGCCTTTCAAGCCATTTGTTAGACTCAATTTCTTCCTCTGTTACATCTGCAGATTACATTTCAAGCAAACAACCAGCGACAAAAAGGCACACGAGCGCCATTATGGTGAGAGAATGACAACTTGCATAGGTGGAGAGCAGCACAAATACAAAAAAAGGGAGAAATAAAAGGAAGTTGATGTAAAGAAGGCAAGGGAGATTGGAAAGAGACGGAGGTAGAAGTGATGAGCTGCTACGGTGATGAGATGCATGCATGTGTGAGTTGTAATAATGCTTTGCAAGCAGGTTATGCAAATGAAACCGCATTGATGCTCTGGACTTAAACAAAGTTTTATTATTTTCCTTTCACTTAACTGTCTCTTTTTTTCATTCCTGGTCTTCAGTTCATCTGTTCTTTACTCATCACAGCAAGTGTTTCAGAGGAAACGTACAACTTGAGCAGTGGCGGCACTAGCAGTTACAAGGGAAACAAAGGCATGGGAGCCTCTGCTGTTATCCTGGATCTTAGAAAAAAGCACTACTGCAAGCAGCAAGTTCTTGCTTTTTCTTTGCAGCATTAATATTATTACTGGTTCTTTTAAAATGACAAGGTTCATTTATGTTGGAGAAAAAATATCTTAAAGGGACTTTTTGGAACTTTTGAATTGTTATGCTAGCGATTGCCCCCTCAGGCCAAAAGCGTAACGGCAGCTTAAATAGTAGGCTCGTGCACGAGGCGCGCATGCTGTACGTGCACACTCCTTAACAAAAGTAACAGCTGACACAGAGCACAGAGCTCTGAGAGCGTCCCGTGTGTGTGTGTGTGTGTGTGTGTGTGTGTGTGTGTGACCCGGAGGACAGAAGAACACAGCAAATTAATAAAATAATGTGCCTCTGTCTCTGCAGCTGCACTTTCTTGTCGGCCGGCCGAACGTGCAGTGAGTGTGTGTGTGTGTGTGTGTGTGTGTGTGTGTGTGTGTGTGTGTGTGTGTGTGTGTGTGTGTGTGTGTGTGTGTGTGTGTGTGTGTGTGTGTGTGTGTGTGTGTGTGTCGGAGGACGGAGGACAGGAGAACGCACAGCTAATTAATTAAATAATTTGGTTCTGTACCTTTCTCTTCAGCACAGACGACAAAGGTTTATGATGGGTCAGTCTCCCTGCATGCTCAGATCATTCCCTTCCCTTGCTTGAAAATTTTTTCCAAAATGAAAGTTGAACCCACATCTTTTTCATCTGTGAATTCAATGCTGATCGGTGAGTCTCAAATAAAAAATAGGGTGTCTTGTTATTGTAAAAAAATATATACCATTAATGTAAAAAAGAAACTCCAAATAAACTATATTCACAGCAAGAATTGAACACAGGTCCTCAGTATGAGAGTCAGCCATCTTACTAGGTGAGCTAAAGCACCCGCAACACTTGACGTATCTGTAATATTTATATCGTTGATAACAGCTGAAACAATGTCAATCCGAAGAATGGATCGGAGTGAAAATGGCTATTTTGTTGCTAATTTGCAGGAAATATCTAGAAGAAAGTTCTACAGAAAGTAGTTAAGGGTCCTCAGAAATGTAGCTAGGTTTGTCACTAGACATTAGGAACAGCGACAAAGTGGCACTGCCTCTCATTCATTTGGGGCACCAGTAGCTCAGGTGGTAGAGCGGGTTGCCTCATGATCATGGGTTCGATTCCAGCTCCCGCCAGGGGTATCCTGCTGTTGTGTCCTTGGGCAAGACACTTCACCCAACTTGCCTGTGTTAGTGGTGGTCAGAGGGGCCGACGGCGCCAAATGGCAGCCTCGCTTCTGTCAGACCTCCCCAGGGCAGCTGAGGCTACAAGTAGCTCACCATCACTAGCAGTGTGTGAATGTGAGAGTGTGTGAAAGCGTCTTTGGGTGTCTTGAAAAGCGCTATATAAGTTCAATGCATTAATATTATTATTATTATTATTCTGCTGCTAAAGTTACGGATAGCAAATGCTACGGGCTATGCCTGAGCGTGAATGCACATGAAGCAGCTTGCTCGACCCGAGCAGCTCTCTTTTTCTGTGATTTTACAGAAAAACAGGAAATAAAAGTAAAAATGCCAGGGCTCATTCTACAGGACCAGGGCATTGCAGGAGAATGTATGAAGAATAAATGTATTATTTCTATACATGTTTTGACTGCCAAACTTCCTTTTAGTCCCTTTGTTGAGGTCTCGTGAAGTGTTTGGGGCCCAAGGAAATCGCCAACTTTTGCCTAATGGTAAGCCCGCCTTTGAAGATGAGATGGAGCTTTTTTTGTGTGGATACAATTTCAGTTGACCTGCTTTTTTTTTCAACCATTTGGACAAATATGTCTAAAATAACCAGTATTTGTTATTGTGGGATGAGAAAAAGAATGGGACACCCATTTCGGTTTACTATCAGCATGGAGACTTGTAAAAAAAGTAAAGTAAAAAAAATATGTATATTAGACTTTTTTGACAGCTATGATGAAGCCACTGGCTTGAAGCATGAAAGTATGTCTGAAAACACAACAAAAAGGGGAAATACCTTAGGAGAGGGTCTTCAAGTATGTTCTTCACCAAATGAAAAAAGATCCTCTTTTGAAATTTTAATGGATTACCACTACATGCTAAGGTAAGTTTACACAACATGAAATTAGTACTAATGATGAAAGAAAGTACTTATGCAGTTTGTTGGCAAATTACTCATTTGATCTGTCAGAAATAATCTGATTCTAGTACAGGACGTGACAGCTGTTGCTAACCCTAAACCTAAAATATAAAGTGTATATAAGACTGTAATAAAGAGCTCTGACCCTTTAATCTCTCTACTCTTTAAAAGTAGATAATTCTTCACAAGGATGATTTCAAGAAACCCAAAATCAAGGCTATAAAATGTAGATGTTCAACATTATCAATCTTCCAATATTATTGGCCAATATTGGCCTTAAAATGTAATATCGGAAAATATTGGTATCGGTTTTTACTCCTTTAGTGGCCTAACTTCCACATCAAGCACATATTATACGTCAAACTTTTTAGCTTCGTCTTCTCTCTCTCAAAATTCCAAAATATGACAGATCTGAGGTTTTTGAGATATTTTAGTTTTATGTGGCACAACTTGTGAATGTTTAGGAAATGTTTCGTGAAAATCTGAGCACGTAGCTGTGTGTAGCTAGCCAGCAAACAACCAATTCAAACAAACAAGAATCTTCACCCAAGGCTTGCTTTTCTTAAATGAAGATCTTTATAAATGTTTTATCACGGTAACGACAATAAACAGAAACAGAAAAATGCATTACTAATGCACACGTCTTAGTGTCATTCTTAGCAATTAGCCTAGCTTAGCATGTGTGCGCTCACACTGTTCACATTTTATCAACTAATAACTTTAACACACGCCCTAACATTCCCGAATCAAATCAATACTTACAAAGGCAACTTAATAATCAAACTTGTTCTCATCATGAACTTAATAATTATCTTTGGCTTAAGGCATCACGGAGCATTAGTCAGGGTTATCTCAAGGAGAATGTCATTTAGCTGCTATTGGGGATCAATTGAAACATGAAATTTTTTCTCTTTTACCAAGTAAAATTTAAAAAAGTTGTCATTTTTCACTAATAATGTCAAAAGCGTAAGCATTCATGATAGGACCCTGCTGGAAAAACCAGCATAGACCAGCAAAAACCAGCAAAGACCAGCAAGGAAGCCATGCTGGTCTATGCTGGTTTTTCCAGCAGGGGAGATATATGATTTTAGCAAAAATCAATCAAAAATCCACTAGTCCGCCATTGTCAACAAGCGCGGTTCACGGTTTTGTGTCACGCTCCCAACCAGAGACGAGAACGGCGAACTTGCAGATGTTTCACCGCGGTGGATCAGCAAAGCCTGATCCTCGGTCAGATACCCAGCAGACACACCAACACGTTATATTTCAACCAATTTCAACCCATCTCAGACCAAGCAGTGTTATGGTAAATGCATAGAATTTTCCCCCCATTGAACCAGCAAACTATTAGCAGGAAAAACTGTGGTTGAGCAACTCATCAACTAAAAAAACCTACTATGTTTCTGTGATCTCCCTCAGAAATCCACAAATGACCAGCGTGACTACAGCTTCGCATTGGAGCTGGTCCGCGCGTCCGCTGCCCCGGGAAATGGGAACTGCCAGCCTCCTGCTCTAGCAACTCGTCTTGGGCAGGAGACAGAAGGCGGGCACCTGCTCAGGTTTCTTATCCAGTCAGTACTCCCACTAACATATTTGAGCAAGCCGGAAAATGGCACAGCATTTTCTCCCATTCGACCAGCGAAATAAAGTACAGAAGTGTAATTTTACTTACTGAGAAACAGAAGCAGAAACTGCTTGGATGATCGGTTAACCACAGCTTTCCCTCTTTGTCCAAATAATTCCACGATTGTCATCCAAACACAAACACAAACACACAGAGAAAACTGAAGTGCAGAGAGTCAAAATGGCCGAGCATCTATTAACGTGAGGCTGAGGCCTTTCTTCGGAGCTAGCTCTGAAGTCACGTGGCTCTAATTCTCATCAATTATTTAGAATTTTAAGCATTTAATTCCACTTAAACAGAAGAGTTACAAAAAAAAATCCCCCCCTCAGAGTTGTCATGAATGAACATTTGTTCATGAACTATATCTATTAAACCTAAAATGTTTTTTGAACCAGGCTGTAAACATGCTTCTTTCTGCTGTGAAAATGGCATTTTTAACATGGAAGTCAAGGAGGACCCACACTGAGGGCTACTCTTGTCAGCTAAGAACAGGAAACTGAGGCTACAATTCACACAGACTCACCAAAACCGGACAATAGAAGATTAGATAAATGTTGCCTGCTCTGATTAGTATTGATTTCTGCTGCAACATTTGTATGGCAGGGTTAGAATTAGGCTTCAACGTGAAAGAATGGATCCATCCTGCCTTGTATCAATGATTCAGCATGGTGGTGGTGGTGTAATGGTGTGGGGAATGTTTTCTTGGCACACTTTGCACCCCTTAGTACTAATAGACCATCATTGCAATGCCACAGCCTACCTAGTATTGTTGTTGACCTGTGTCCATCCCTTGATGACCACAGTGTACCCATCTTTTGAGGGCTACTTCCAGCAGGATAATGCACCGTGTCATAAAGCTCAGATCTTCTCAGACTTCTTTCTAGAACATGACAATAAGTTCACTGTACTCAAATGGCCTCCACAGTCACCAGATCTCAACCCAATAGAGCCAAGAACGGGAGATTCGTATCATGGATGTGCAGCTGACAAATCTGCTGATGCTATCAAGTCAATATGGACCACATTGTCTGAGGAATATTTCCAGTACCTTTGCTGAGTCTATGCCACAAAAGATTAGGGCAGTTTTGAAGGTAAATGGTGGTTTGACCTGGTACGAGCAAGGTGTACCCAACAAAGTGGCCAGTGGTGTGTGTGTGTGTGTGTGTGTGTGTGTGTGTGTGTGTGTGTGTGTGTGTGTGTGTGTGTGTGTGTGTGTGTGTGTGTGTGTGTGTGTGTGTGTGTGTGTGTGTGTGTGTGTGTGTATGAATATGGAACGTCTGGCAGAGTCTTCCTGTCAGAAGGAGCTTCAATTCCCACCTCCGACAGAACGTCCAAAATGTTCCGGGGGAGGCGGGGGACATTGAGTCTGAATGGACCCTGTTCCGTGCCTCCATTGTTGAGGTGGCCGACTGGAGCTGTGGTTGCAGGATCGTCAGTGCCTGTTGTGGTGGCAACCCCCGAACCCGCTGGTGGACACCAGCAGTTAGGGATACTCTCAAGCTGAAGAAAGAGTCCTATCAGGTCTTTTTGGCCTGTGGGACTCCAGAGGCAGCTGACTGGTACCGGCAGTCCAAGCAGAAAGCGGCTTGGGTGGTCGCCAAGGCAAAAACCCGGGCATGGGAGGAGTTGGGTGAGACCATGGAAAAAAGACTTCCGTATGGCTTTGAGGAGATTCTGGTCCACCATCCAGCGCCTCAGGAGGGGAAAGCAGTGCGCTACCAACACTATCTATAGTGGAGACGGTGTGCTGCTGACCTCTACTCAGGACGTTGTGGATCGGTGGGCAGAATACTTCAAAGACCTCCTCAATCCCACCGACACATCTTCCAGTGAGGAAGCAGAGTCTGGGGACTTTGGGCTGGCCTCTCAAATCTCTGGTGCTGAGGTCACTGAGGCGGTTAAAAAGCTCGTCTGTGGCAAGGCTCCGGGGGCGGATGAGATCCGCCCGGAGTTCCTTAAGGCTCTGGATGTTGTGGGGCTGTGTTGGCTGATGCGGCTCTACAATATTGCATGAACATCGGGGGCAGTCCCACTGGACTGGCAGACCGGGGTGGTGGTCCCCTTATTTAAAAAGGGGGACCGCAGGGTGTGTTCCAACTACAGGGGGATCACACTCCTGAGCCTTCCTGGTAAGGAAGTTCTGGAGAGGAGGGTCTGTTGGATTGTTGAACCTCAGATTCAGGAGGAGCAATGTGGTTTTCATCCTCGCCGTGGAACACTGGACCAGCTCTATACCCTTAGGGGGATCCTGGAGGGTGTGTGGGAATTTGCCCAACCAGTCTACATGTGTTTTGTGGATTTGGAGAAGGCATTTGACCGCGTCCCTCGGGGGGCCCTGTGGGGGGTACTCCGGGAGTATGGGGTACCAGGCCCCCTGATACGGGCTGTTAGGTCTCTGTATGACCGGTGTCAGAGCTTGGCCCGCATTGCCGGCAGTAAGTCGGGCTCGTTCCCAGTGAGAGTTGGACTCCGCCAAGGCTGCCCTTTGTCACTGATTCTGTTCATAACCTTTATGGACAGGAATTCTGGGCACAGACAAGGTGTGGAGGGCATCCCTTTTGGTGGCCTGAGGATCAGGTCTCTGTTTTTTGCAGATGATGTGGTCCTGTTGGCTTCATCAGAACGTGATCTTCAGCTTTCGCTGGAGCGGTTCACTGCCGAGTGTGAAGCAGCTGGCGAAGCTCTCGATTTACCGGTCAATCTATGTTCCTACCCTCACCTATGGTCATTAGCTTTGGGTAGTGACTGAAAGAACGAGATCATGGATACAAGCGGCCAAAAAGAGTTTTCTCTGTAGGGTGGCTGGGCTCTCCATTAGAGATAAGGTGAGAAGCTCGGTCATTCGGAAGGGGCTCGGAGTAGACCCGCTGCTCCTCCACATCGAGAGGAGCCAGTTGAAATGGCTCGGGCTTCTGGTCAGGATGCCTCCTGGACGCCTCCCTGGTGAGGTTTTCTGGGCACGTCCAACTGGGAGGAGACCTAAAGGTAGATCCAGGACACGGTGGAGGGAATATGTCTCTCACCTGTCCAGGGAACATCTTGGGATTCCCCCGGAGGAACTGGCCCCAGTGGCTGGGGAGAGGGAAGTCTGGGCCTCTCGCCTTAGTCTACTGCCCCACGACCTCACTTTGGATAAGCGGATGAGGATGGATGGATGGATGGATGGATGGATGGATGGATGGATGGATGGATGGATATATAAGTGTGTAATGTAAAGCTGGACAGAGATAATTTAACTCAGTTTTATGTCGTGTTTTTGTTCTCAAATCACAAAGTCTAAGTAAAACCTGAGTGAAAAAAGTCACAAAACTTTGTCAAGTTTACAGAAAAGTTCATAAACTACAAACAAAGGGCAAAAGTGAGAATATACTAGAACAAAATCAGAAGAGAAGCCCTTGTTTATTGAACCAAAATCTAACAACTCACGTACTGATTTTAAGAATAGAAATTGATCATTTCAAAACGTCTAAACTTGGATTACTTTGGAATTTGTGTGGGTTCTATGGAAGGTCAAGTCCAAGTAAGAACCAGACAACCTAGTATGTTTATTTTTATACTTTTATCCATTTTTACCACAAATATAACCACATCCATCAGTGTTGTCTCCTATGATCCTCCTTAGTAAGCAACGTGGGGTCAAATCGTCACACAGTGATGTGACCTCACACTCAGTTTTACTCTTTCTGTTATTTTCACAAACAAATATGAAAATCCCAAAATATAAATCTTATTCCACATTTTCAAGCTCTTTATGCTTCCCAAAGCAGCAAATTGCTGCCATGGTTTTAATCTCAACAGTGAGCTGCTTTAACCTAGATCGCCATCTAGTGATCGTACACCAAATAGCTCTATCTGCTTAGGTGTGTGTGTGTGTGTGTGTGTGTGTGTGTGTGTGTGTGTGTGTGTGTGTGTGTGTGTGTGTGTGTGTGTGTGTGTGTGTGTGTGTGTGCGCGCGCTCAAGCCTAATAACAGAAATTTGCTTTTGGTTTGACTTCATAATGGCGGCTAACATTTCATTAAGCTGATGATCAATATGTCCTTATTGCTTGTTTGGAGTTTTAAATAAGTAATTACTGTGTTGTTAAAGAACTGTTGTGCTTATTTGGTTCCTCCTAATGTGTTTTCAGAGATATTTTCTAAACACATGAGAGATTTTATTCATCCATCCTTAATTTGGGCCTTTTTTCACTGTAATTTTGAATGGATCACATAGATGCTATTGGTATCCAGTCTGTCACAGCTTCCACTCTTTGGTATTGTTTTTGACATACAAGTTTTACTTATTCTGAAGCATGAACTTATTTTTAATCAGTATTTGCTTCAGAATATTTTACTTCTTTTAAATAATAGAACTAAAACTATAATTATGTCCCCTGTAAATGTGTTTTATCAGTTAAATTTGCAGTTCTTTCAAAGAAAACATTCATTACTTTTCTTTAAAAGCAGATGTGCATTTCGGGAAGCGTGTGTGTGTGTGTGTGTGTGTGTGTGTGTGTGTGTGTGTGTGTGTGTGTGTGTGTGTGTGTGTGTGTGTGTGTGTGTGTGTGTGTGTGTGTGTGTGTGTGCAGAGAGGGAAAGAGTACGTCTCACCTCTCTATAACGAAATCATGCGGGTCAGTGAGGCCGGCGTGGCACCGGCAGGTCATCCAACAGCTCGGAACTAAGCTGCTTTGACCCAGCCTGGTGCTGCATGCCAAACACACACACACACACACACACACACACACACACACACACACACACACACACACGCACACACACACACACACGCACACACACACATCAAACGGAGTGCTCACAGCACAATGAAACACCGCGCTCACAGGGAAGGCTGTGTGATGATGATTAAAATCACAAAGTCGAGGCTTGTTTTCTTTTTGTTTCCCCTCAAAACTATTAAACTAATAAAGAAATTGGGTTTGGAAAAAGTACGTTGTGAAATTAAATCAACTGTAAAAGTGATCAAAGTTGCTGTGTGGTCTGTAAACAGCAAAACGCAACGCTAAATCACAGTAGAACAAGTTTGTGCTGCGTTATTACGGAGGAAGCTTTAATCATTTCTCCTCTATTAGCTGCTGCTCGTATCACCCAGGGACCTCCATTAGATTTAAATTAAACAGTGGAAATGTAAATATTGACAACGTATGCGTAATTATTTATTCCACACAAGCAGCCGGATCTGAAAATTGTTGCAGCAGCATTGTGTTATTATGAAAAGGGAAACACTTCAATTTTCTTGTAATAAAAATGCAAATAACGTGACAGAACAAACACAAATAATAAGGCAGATAAATAGAATGTGGACGCTAGTTCTCCATACGAGTCTCGTAATGTCCGGCTGTAACACGCCAGAGGTCAACGGTCAACAGCTTGAAGACGGCGCTCCTCTGGAAGCTGTTTTTTTCTTTTTTTGTCACAAGAGAATAATCAATTACCAGAAGACGACACCGTCATGTTTCTGCTCAGATCAGTGAGGTCCCCATAAATTTGAATGTAAAACAAGCTTCCCAGCACAGGGTTAAACATGTAATTAGCCACGACAAGCGAGTATGAGGAGCAGACTTAAGTCAGGAAGAGGGGCTATGGTAATGGAGGAAGACTCCGCAGCCCTGCGAGGCATCAAGACGGGACACGGGGAGAAGGGGAGGGAGATTCCACATGCAGATATTAGAATTGCAATTGTCTTCAGCGAACAGGGCACCAGTGTGGAAATTGACTTTTTCATTATTTAGTTAGTACAATAATTAAATATTCAATGCCGTGGGTTGGCAAAGCTACTGAACCACGCCAAAAGACATTTAACTGAGCCTGACAGATGTTTTAAATAATGTTTATTTATCAATACTAATATGAACTACCCAAAATTGTCTTTCTCTTGCGGCTTTCTGCGGGCTTTGCCTGACTTACGCATCTTCAAAAGTTTTTAAAAAGTCCCAAAAATCAAGAAAAGTTGGGTTTTCTGAAACGTACGCCAAGTTTCAGTTAATAATGTCTCAGAATTTAGAGGCCTTGTTGGTCCAGACCTAAATGAATACATTAAGGCAGCACACACAGATGAATTAATACATAAATGTGGAGCTATATTTATTCATTATCTCCATAGCAACTCGTTGGCTGGTCCAAACAGATGTGGGGGGAAATATCATTATACAGTAATTAGACTACCATCCGCTTTCCCATCACAGAACAAGGAATGTCCTATGTATTTACATCTGAAAATGTCAATCCCATTCAGGATCACAGGGTGATTTGCAAGTCATGCAGCCTGAAATACCCGTCAAGGGAGAAGATAAAAGGCGAAAAAGGGAAAGGGATTTGCCCTCTTTACAAGTGTGTCCAAAACAAGGGGAGAAGAAAATGTTCCCAACGTGTTGGGAAAGGAAAAACGCGCTCAACAGGGTTTGGAGTCGCAACAAACGGATGAACGGCCGTGTTTCTGGTGAGCAACTGGAGGAGAGCTCATCTCTCGTGGCTTTCATGTGGGTGAGCACTCTTCAGGCTCTACTCTCGTTTGTCCCGCTTTATGGGAATTTCATCTGGAAAACAGGAAAGACTTTGAACTGCCACCGCTTCGTGCCGTGAATGAGAGGTCGTGGTTTGGAGTAAAGCGTCCGGTCTGAGAGGCGATGGAGTGGACTCGACGATGAAACACCCGGTGGGTCTTTGGAACCCATTTGCATTGGCAACAGGTAGCGGTTCTCAACGGGGGCCCGGATGTCTGTTTGGAAAGTTACGTACTCTTTCACATCAGAGATTTCCAACGGGCTTGATGAGGGCAAATGTGGAGGGGGGGGGGGGGGGGGGGGGGGGGTTAACAAAAGCGTTAGAGTGCTTTTGTTGACAGGCTCCAACAACTTATAGTGATCCTTCATTGCTGCATTTGATAGACATCCGAGCACCACTTGTGAAAGCGTGGGGGATGGCGAGGAGAGGGATGGTGGGTGGGTGGGGGGTTTGGACAAGGGTGGGGTGGTGAGCAGGGTGTCAACACCAGGACTGATGGAGTGTGCGCTAAAGCACTGTATTGAAAAAAAATAAACAAATCAGAAACAATTAAGTGTGAACTCTCATGGAATATTCATTGGCGAGCAGCCGCTTGCGTGACAAGCCATCACGCCACCTCTGGTCCATTTTATTTATTTTTTTATTTTTTTAATGTTCCTCCTCTCCATGTCCTGCACACATGGAGATGTGCCTGCCACTTAAATCAAATTAGTCATTAGCAAATTGAATCAACAATTAGAGCAAAAAGGCCTACATGGAATTAGCGTCAGCTCAGTCATTTTTGTCAGCCTATCAGAGCAACCGCTGGATTCATTTTTCCTGCGGTCCAAAACTCCACTTCGGAGCGTTCAAAGTCACGGCTGTAGCTCAGGGCGGAAGGCCCCCTCCATTCTGCCAGGGTCACCTAGCATCACTTCTCGTTTTGATTCGCCAAACCGCATTTGTTTTGTTTGATGGATCCGGTGGCGCCACCAGATTCCCTCTCTTTCTGCCTCTTCTGGATTATTTGTATCGACATTTCTCACTCCTCTCCAACACAGCTTTTAGTTAGAGGCCGTCAAAAACATTGCTGGCAGAAATGGAAGTATCCTCATTATGCAAATGCTGCCTTCCACTGATGGCACGTTCTGTTTTTATAAATTGCGCCACCTCCCCCCCCACCCCTCCTTGTCAGAAGTCAAATTGTATTTGAGCAACTTCAGAGGAATTGTCACTAAGATTTCAGTTTGGTTTGCCTGAGATGCCACCATCAATTTAGTCAGAATAAACACGGACATCTGTGTTTCCTCCTTCGCCGTTCCTCACCGGCTCCATTATTGTGTAAGCACAGCCCGTTTGGTTTTAATAAAATAAAACCAACAAATGAAAGGGGCGCCAGTCGAAGAAATTCATTCCAGATGCAGATTCTTTAAATAAAGTATGATAAACAGCGGCGCTTGGTGTATATTTTTTAAATGCTTTTCTGCACAAACTTTGAAGGGAGTTGACAGGGCGTCCTCTGAGGAAATATTAATAATCATGTTCCATTAGAAAAAGCAACGTTTAGAAGGGAACTTCTGCAACCTGCATGAATAACTCCACGATAGCCGGATTTGTATCTAATTTAGGACTTTCATTTTGCCTTTAAATAAAAATTTTTGACAAAAAAATGGAATAAAAACTAATCAGAGCTTTGAAATTTTGCTCCGCCTGAATGTGAAATTAAGTAATTTTTCATCCTGTCAGCGCTTGATACCACTTCTTTTAGTTTTTTCACTTTATCCATGGTTGGAAAATAACATTTGTTATGATTTTAAATATAATTTTACTTGTTACTGCGGTCCTATAACAAAGGATGCTGAGCTTGCACTTTGAAATTTATAGGAAGGAATTTTCCGATCAATAGTAATCAGTTTTCCTCGATCCGATTGGAAATAAAACTTCTGTAATAAGTTTATTCTCTAGAACTAAATTGCATCAAGGAATTCCAGTTTTTGTGGAACTTTTTTACATTTACAGGATTGATTTCATTTCTCACTTTACATTAAGGCCTCTGCTGCTTTCAGTATCCTCGCATTTGTGAGAGAAACATACAGAAAAGTTCATTTCACATCGCCTTGTATCTGTTATTAACAGACAAGTGTGATGCCTTAAATCTCTGACAGCAACTAAAAAAAATTAATGGCGCCTGGCTACCAATGCTGACGAGCAAAAGACAAAAAAAAGGAGAGAGAGAGAGAAGTGAGAAAAAACGTCAGGGTCGATTTTAATATTCATGAATTTTCTACCAGCTCAGTTCAGCAGTTTCGATTAAGCATTAATTAGGAGCCAGAGGGGAAACCAAACAAAAATAAGGAGCTGAATGACTAATGAAGGTGGTGGAGATGTGGGTAGACTGCCACACCACTAATGGTTTCGGCGTTATGGGGTGCTACATGGGCAAGGGGTGCCAGTGGTGTGGGCGGCTAGACGCACCTCTGCCCACACCAGAGATCACACTCTGTGAGAGCGAGAGAGAGAAAGAGAGAGAGAAAACACACACTCCGGACACGTAACACTCACAACCACTGCCTTCTACCAAGCTGCTGTTGGAGGGGAGAAGTAAATAAATAAATAAAATTAAATTAAATCCACATTTAGGAAGGGAGGGGGGTTCGTGTGTTTGGTTGAAGGCTTATGTTGCTCCTCTGGGGGATGGAAGATTTCTGCTGCAACTCTTAAAAACATTTTACGAACAAGCTGGATTAACTTAAGAACAGTCACCATGGGAGGTTTCTGCACGCAGACACGGGTGGATTGCACAATTTGATGGTTAAATTTTACAAAAAGTGTGTGTGTGCGTGCGTGCGTGTGTGTGTGCAAGTGGAAAAATACATAGAAAACGAGAAAATTTCTAAATATTTTATACCACAAAGTTTAGTCATTTGAATCCAAAAACAAAGTCATTTGAACATTTTGACCTTTTTTTACATTACAATCATAACCTTTGATCCTAAATGTAGGACGGATAGAATAGAACAAAATAGAATAGAAGAGAGAGAATAGAATAGACTATTAATTCCACAGTTAAGGTAGCACATACATTTAGAGAAAAGGAAGTAATAATATATTAATGAAAAACAAGTAAATACAAGTAAATAGACATGGCAGTAACAACGACCAACAATTAGAATAACGAAAAAAGTAGAAAATTTAGTTTTCAAAAAGAAGCAGCATAAAAGACACAAATGCACATCAGAGTATTGCACAACTGCGCACATACTGAAAATTGCACTGAAGAGTGAAGAAAAATAATCCATAAACATTTCATTGCATTTTTTTCATGGGAAGATTTTTTCAGCATTTCTTTTGATTTGAAATGATGCAAAACTATTAAGTACAATTACATTTGTAAACAAATTGACACATTAAAAAATAAATTAGGTCATAAAACCACGTATCCAGTTGTTGTGGGTAAAATTCTGATTAATTTAACATAAAAATGATCCCAATAAAACAAAATCTAGAAAAAACTAATCTTGTAGCATTTAGTAAATATTTAGCGCTCTTTAGCCCTGTTCCTGTTGAATAAAACATACCTAAAATGCAAATGTATTCCAATGTACAGTGAGTATGAGCTCAGGCTGTTCCACAATTCATACAATTATTAAAGTAATTTTAGATTATAATAAAACTGTATTGTTATTGTTTGTATAAAGACAAAACTGCCCATGGGTATTATTCAGTGTGTCACGACTAATGTGAGGTTTAATAATCAGCGTGCACTTACAACAATACGATGTATATGTATGACTGTGGAGTTGAATACATTTGTCAAATATGAATAAACAGCATAAATATGAATTTGGCATAACATTTTCATTCATCATTGTCGTAGCTTGCAAAAATGTCAGCTAGGGCAAAATTAGCATCCTATAAATAATTTTATCTTAATTATTTTCATTTACTTTAGACTAATCAAGGAGGAACTGGTCGAGTTGTGTTTGTTCTGGAATGAAGACGAAGAGGAGAGGAAGAGCGGCAGGATCAGAGGAAGAGGAGACAAACAATTGGTTATTGTTTCTTTTATCTGTTTGAGAAAAGGGCTTTGGAGTCTCCTCTCCCAGTAAAACAAGGATAAAGGAAACAGGGGGGAAATGAATGATATTGTTACAGAGGAATTATCCCTAAGCCTGCCCATGATATTTGAATTGTATTGGTGAATTGTAATCAGGTATTTTAGCTTAGCGCTCTGCGTTGAACGCCTACCATCTGGTATTGGGTGACGGTGTGACAAGCAGAGGGATGGAGGAGGAGGGCAAGGAGGAGAGATGGAGAGAAAGGCAGAGAGAAAGACCTTATCCAAGAGAAAAGCCCGGCGACTTTAGTTCTCCAATCTCTAAATCTACACATTGTAATGTAAGTCCACAGACAGGAAGCCCAGAGCAAACAGAGTTTGTGTGAGCAGATATAGGCTGGAGATCCTTTCCAATCATGAAACCATGTTGGGGCTTTGTCTGTTTCGGGTAGGTGAGAAGGAGGGAGGGGGAACAGAGAAACACAGCTAAATTATTAGGAATTTTTTTAGACATCTTTAAGCCTCAGATATCATCCAGTTTGTATTATTTTGTTTGCAGAAATCATAACTGGAGCTAATGCCCCGCAGGGTGGACTGCAAATAAATGTTTGTGCTTATTTGTGTGTTTAGAGTAGTTTAGAGTTTGAAAAGAGTTGTGTGTTCTAGGAAGCCATTGATTTTTAAACCTGCAACAGGAAGTCACATAAGATTAGAAAAGTTTTTGTTTCCTTGCCGAACTCGCAAGCGACTCATGAAAATATTCTTTTGCACAAATGTTGGCAACAAAATCTGAAACACATTTGCAATGGGAGTCTCCAAAATATTTCGAAACTGTCAAATTGTGCATTTGTGTTGCTCGAAAAGCTGCAAATATTCTGGCGCCATTCGTCGTCCTTCCCGAAACACTGTCATGGTCTAGATTCTACGTGTCCAAACGTGCAAAAAACTACTCGGGGAGGAGTTAGTGAGCAAATTCTTGAGCCGCTTTACAATGAAACCACAACAAAATTTTGCGATAATGTTGAGATTTACTTATTTATTATTAGCAATTGCTTATGAACCAGAGTGGACAGGCAGGGAGAAAAGAGACATACAACACAAACAGGGAAAGAGGGACGTGCATCAGTACACAAGAAATCAACAACAGACCACCAACACACAGGCAGGACAACACAGTGAGGTACTAGAAAGAAAGAAATCCACAGATTTATTTATGATAATCCCTCACGTGACCCAGCCACATTAAAACATCTTGTACAAAGCGTTATACGTAAAAGTTTGATGCAACGCAAACTGAAATTCTGCATTGTTTCTATCAATGTTTTCATCCCCAACAGATGAAATGTTGTTTTAAATGTACCTTTTGTTTGTTTTGGGCTAAGGAACCTAAACCAGGCAAAAAACTGTTGAAAAGCTTTGCACTTTTCAGATTGCGTTATTACAAGTAACCTTTAACAAGCCGGTGTTTGTGAAACTGAGATAAAACGTGGTATTCCTCGAAGGAATGCATGTGGTAGAGGAATCATGGAGTTACAATTGTTTTGGTCGAATCTTGAGATCTTACACAATCGGTCTGTATTATGAGTCATGAATAAATAGCTAGATGAAAATGTTGGTTCTTCATCTGTGAAACTGAATGAGTGGGTAACTTTTTGCGTTAGTCGTGAAATATTCTTTCCTCCCGATGGAAGGCTCGCTAAACTTACAGCTATTTTCCCTCTGCGTTTCACCGTGTCTGGGTCAATGACGTCCATTTGGTGATGTGCATTAGTCCTGGATGTATCTTCACACAAAACCTATAATAACTTTTAACCACGTTTGAAAAGAAGCACCTTCTTGAAATCAGAATGTATCTTAACTCATTCACAGCCATTGACGACTAAAGTCGTCATTTTAGATTCAACCGTTTACTGCCAATGATGATTAAAGTCGGCATTTGCATTTTTTTACTGTGTGGGTGTCGGAACGAGCCCCCGCGCTGAGAGAACAAACATCTAGGCTCTAAAGCCGATCTTCATCCGCATACGTCACACGTCACGTGATCAGGAAGCAGAACATTCACGTGTTAGGAGATCGGTTTGGGCCGCCGCTGTAAAAAAAGTGAGGCGCGAACCGGAAAAGCTTCTACCGATCACAAATTTAACAACGGATTATGAAAGAACGGATAACGCTCGAAACACGCGGATTCTTCCTGATGTAAGAGGTGAGTCTACTTTTTGTTTTGGTTGTTTGAGCGTCAACATCATCCTAGCGCGCAAAGTTCTGTGACTCTTAAAAAAACTGTAAAAACTGCGAGAAAGGCTGGCAGCGAAGGGCTTTACCGATCAGGAAATGGCTGGCAGCGAATGAGTTAAAATTCATATGTGAAATCCATGGCACGCAACAAACGGGATTAAGAAAAAGCTTTTATAGCCCCATTGACTTGCATTCATTTTTTAGTTCTTCCGAGGAACCCATGGTTTGGAGGCAGGGGTGAACTCCAGGCATGGACTTTTATCTGTGTTAATTACTTTCTTTTCTTTGCGTAACCCAACCCGAAATGAACACCTCATCCTATCTGGTCAGCAAGTGTCAAGCATGAACAATAACAGTGATTATCACCAGCAGTTGTGCGGGTGAGAGTGCGTGCCCTTGTTGAAGTTTTTTTGTGCTTTACTTCCCCCTTGCCTTGCCACCTATCACAATTCATTACTGCAAATTAGGGTTCAATAAAATTGCTATTCAGAGAAAATTAGGAGTTGGGTGGTGTGGTTTGTGTGTGTGTGTGGGGGGGGGGGGGGGGGGGGTCTTGTATCCTCGTGGCCCAAACCTTCAAATTGAGGGTCTTGCAGCTGAGGCAAGTGGAGTGAAAACCACACAATGAGATGACTCACCCCCCCAAAAGTCCTTTTATGCTCCCTTCTTCCTCTCACCTGCTGAGTTGGAGGCGCTCCAAATTAAACAAATTATTTCATGCCTCTCTCCTTTTCCATTCTGTTTCTACGCAAAACAAAAGGGGAAAAAATGGAGCAGCAGCTCACCAACAAACAGTGATCCCACATAAGGACGGTGGCTAATAGAGGGTTGCATGCGAGTGTGTAAAGTGGCTGCTGGAGTGCAAGAGCCGGGGTTACGCCTGCGTATGTGCACAAAGCTGACAAAGGCTCGTCTCTCGTTAATCAACACTTCCCTAATGCTACCGATCTTTGAATTGTGGGAGGACAGAAATATTTGTTGGGTTGACAAAATTCACCTCCAAGCAGATATATTTAATTAGGTCACAGCTTAGATTTCTTTTGAATGTGCTTTAATATTATTCATTGGTTTATTTTCTGAAAAAATTGCACTTAATTGCTCCTTTTGTTGTTTGTGTAACAGTGTAAAAGTTACAAAGGAAAACAAATACTTCACTTTATTTATCACAATAAAACCGTCAGGAAAGGAAACAAATGGTTTTCCAATAATGTAATTATTTGTTTGCATTGCAAATATCGTAGTTTACAAAGAGTTCTTTCGATTTGCTGCACATTCTCACTGTTTTTAGATGTTTCTTCTTCGTTTACAGCTTTGAATTACACACACACACAAAAACAATGAAACATTTAAAAGTTTTCTTTTTTTATTGATTTGGATGTAATAGGATAATAAAAATAACGGCCACATTAGGGCAGGTATTAAGTTTTACATTTCAATTATTTTGTCTAAACGTAAGTAGTAAATTTGAAATTATTCCTCAATGGCTTACCATACCATACCAATTTTATTTATATAGCACATTTAAACACGGCATGAGAGCCGACCAAAGTGCTGAACAAAACACACAATAAAAACAATCAAAAATAAAAACTAAATCCATTAAAATCAAGTAATCCAACCCTAAAAGGAAAGGTAGAAAGGGAATAAGTTAGACAGAATTAAAAGCCAGAGAATAAAAGTGAGTTTTTAAACGAGACTTAAAAAGGGAAAGAGAGGAAGAGAGGCTTGTTTTATGAAGTATCAGAAAGCCTTGTTTAGTGAAACTGGGATGCTAATACTTAGTATTTCAACACAACTACACATCAGTGCATTTTCACTAATATTTACATATTACAATTGAGAGAAATATTCACAATAACACTGCTGTCTCTGTCAGGGGTAGTACGTTTTGCCACACTGATGTAGTTTGCATCCAGATTTTAATGTCAACCAATCTGATGATTCAGAGGGAAAATCAATTTTGTTTCAATGTAAGCTTCCTATCTGGGTTTGGTTTTAGCTTGAAAACTAGCTCACAGCTTTACCTTCAAACCTAATTAAAATTCCCGCTTCCATATTTTACCTTTGACACAAGAGAAATAGAAAAATACATTATATATATATATATATATATATATATATATATATATATATATATATATATATATAGAGAGAGAGAGAGAGAGAGAGAGAGAGAGAGAGAGAGAGAGAGAGAGAGAGAGAGAGAGAGAGAGAGAGAGAGAATTTATTAAATAGTTTCAGCAAAAAAGGGGCGAAACTTTACACCAAGGGTTTCTTTATTAATGTTAGTGCATTATTAAGCAACAATATCGAAAGTATCCCTTTATTAATGTTTCCAATATTGTTAACTATTCAGTGTCCTTAAGGTTAGGACAGAGGGCCAGCGGGAGTGTGCTTAATTATACATTAATAACATTATTATTAAGCAGTTTTTAATACTTTAATAGTGCATTATTAAGCATTTGTTAAAATAATAATGTTAATAAAGCGACCCTTATAGTAAAGTGTTACCAAAAATAAACTTTAAAACCAGCTTACTGCCCTAGCTTAGAGGTTAATGCTAATTTTAACCTGAGCTTTTATTTGCTAGTTAGCAACAATGAATGTACATCAAAGCAATTCCTAAAAAAAAGTTGAGCTTGTAATCATTTACGGTTTGAATTTAATGAAAGTTAAGTTAATCAAACTTGTTTTTAGCTGTAAAACCTACTTCAGGATTTATCCTCAAGTACTAGATTACTGCAGATTTAGCCTTCACGTGCTAAATCTGCTCAGTACAGAACATCATTCATTTGTTCACGGCATCTTTGGGGAGTATTCTAACTGTGGGAGATAAATGCCTCAAATCTAATTCGAGATTTTGAGCTCATTTGTTTTTAGCTTGAAAGTTACATTAAAGATGCACATACTACTGGAAACTGGAAACCTTCTTCTGCTTCAATATTAGTTCTTAAAACATTGACGAACCAACACAATTGTTTCGATGTCCAGTGGAGCTTAGCAGATTTACAAAAACCTCAACACAACCTTGATATTAAAAATAGCGTAATAAAAAAAAGAGAAAGCTACGCTAACATCAAGAGTAAGGCCGTTAATAAGTTTTGTCTGTCTTTGGCTCCAGTTACTGACATTCAGCTGCTCTGCTGAACCTGTCAACTTTAACTCCACTTGTTCTCTCTTATGGCGGGTTTGTGCCCCACGTCCTCCTCTTCCTCCTATCCTGTGTCCTCCAGCTGTCTCTGTGCGACTCTGGCTGCGGCCCCAGCGCCACTGGAGGGGCCGTGTGAACCGGCCAGTTCGGTCACCTCGCATCAGTGTCGGGCAGGAATGTGCCATGGCCCCGGCCACGGTCAGGGACACCACTCTGGGGGGTTGGAAGGAGGTGGGGCTGCTGCAGCGGTGGTGCTTGTTCTAAGCAGGTGCTCAGTTAGGGAGCAGGGGGGAAAATAATGTTGATGTTACACCCCTTGCCACCCATTGTGGTTGGGGGGGACATGGACGCCAAGGGACACAGAAAGCCTGTGGGTGTGCCACTCTGGAGGTCACTGTGCTAGATCAGAATCACACTGAACCTTTACTTATTAAGTGGCTTTCTCTGCACCCGATGGTCAGCCGGCGATACACGCCAACGAAGCCAGTTCTCTTGCACAAAAAGAACCAAGTAAAGAGATACCGGCCAGCTATTGAGACAGCCACTCTGCCGTTGCGTCTTTGCTAAGACCTGCCACTGTGAACAAGTATGGCACATGATACCAGAGGTGTAGCATTCCTTCCCCCTACCCTTCCATTCTCCATTCCTCGTTGAAAGAAGTTCTTTACACACCACACAGTGCATTGCAGACTCTGATCAGCAATTATGCACTTTAGAGGTATTAAATACTGCTGAGAGGAGAGAAAGGGGTCTCAAGGGACTCCTTGTGGTCCATAAATACACTTTCCTCCACAAAAATAAAAAAGACCTGCCATTTGTAGACATTATTCACGCTTTAAATGCAATGTCAAACAATTATGTCACGTATATTTCCGCTTTATTTACTTGCAGCATCCTGTCTCGCTTGTAAAACAGCATATGTGCACAGAAGATGACAACTCTTAAGTTATTAGCTCTCATTTATGTTTTTGCACTGCTCTGTATCTATATTTATCATTAGCACAGGTCTGAGATTGCCCTTTTTTAAGTAGTGAGTTGGCACAAAAGATTATCATCAATTAGTATGCCATAATAGCTAGGTTCACTTTCATATGATCTGTATGCATTTGTCTTTTAAAGTGATCTGGTTTGGCAATCCAGCCGCCTCCTCTGTAATATATGCTAATGTGAGTTAAAACGCTGTGGAATGTCTCTGAGGAATAAGGATTTTCATCAGCTCCACACTGGAGGCGTGTTTTGTTTTTAACATCGAGAAAAGTTCTTTGGTCGCCAGTTTGTCTCACCAGTTTTAAACGCGTATAAAATGCTTTCCTAAAGTTGTATGTGAGCAGAGCTCAGTGAGTAGCCAGAGATCTCATTAGTCCAAACCAAGGTCCTGACACCAGTTTGTGGCTGGATGGCGATAATGTGAAAGTAACTGCAGCACGGCGGAAAATCTGTCAAGTTATCGGAAGGAATTGTTCAGCAAAAGGAAGGCAGAACATTTATTTAGGACAAGCCAAGACAATTTCATGCATGAAGTGTATTTCCTGGAATGTGGTGTTTTGTAAGAAATGCGTGTTTAAAGCCAGACCATGATCTCACTTTAAACCCACTCAAGAGCTGTAGATGGAGGTATTTTGGTCCTTTTTGAGTGCTAATGTCTGCTGGAGAAGACATTTCAGTTATCATCCAAGGTTTTAAAAGCAGACACATAGCAAGGAAACAACTAAAGCAGGGCTACTCAATAAGCAGCACATCTTTCTGGCCCATAAGCCAGCCCCTAAACTGTATTGACAGGTTGGTAGGACTGGGTACTGAAACTGTACCGTCTCCCTGGGTCACTGGGCCACTGCTCAACTGTGTTTTTCTGGCTAAAAGCGCCCGCAAACCTCCGTTAGCTTCAGTTAGCTTGTAGTTGGGAGTAATGGCGGACTCAGATCTGCAGAGGTCAGCTCTCAGCTCCACCTCTGTATTGTCCAGGAGTGTCAAGACATCTGACACACCCAAGATGACAGTGATCGGAGCCGCCCACCTGGCTTCAAGTCGAAGCCTCAAAAGCCTATGGGTATGTCCTGCTGTCCTTAAAGTGACAGTGTGTATTTTCCCTGGTCATACGGGGCAGTACATATCTAAATGATTGCAAGCATGCATTACTTTTGTGTTCAAGTAAGATCCTACCAACAGATAGCCATTAGGGTCAAAAATCCCTGGGAGCGCAACCTCCAGCCAAGTGACGAGAACATCAAATTGTCTTTCATCACTGGCAACGAGTGAAGAGGTAAATGTGTAAAACAACGTTCATTAATGCTGAAAGTTCTGCAACCATATGTTACAAATCAGCAAATGCATTTTGTCCTCACAGGCTTCCGTAGAAGGAAACATGGCATCCAATATGGCGTCACCCAGTGTCTTATGTATTTTAGACCAGATTTTTATGGTTATATGTTATGAAATCGTCTTTTTTTTTCATCAACCGAGCATCTTTTAATTCATTTACAACAACATTTCGATGGATATTTCCAGAGATTAATGGTAAAAACTACACATTGTCACTTTAAGTGTAACCGTACTGTATGTGGTTCACTTGTTTATCCGTGAGTTTACCACGACATGTATTCGTCAAGGTTTTAATGCCCGTGTCGGTACAGGATCGGCTCGGGGTCCTTCGACTGCCGATGACGTCACATGACTGCAAGTCTACTCGGCTTTCACACATACGTTTAGGAAAGACATCAGCAGTTTTGTTAATAAATTCTTGTTTGTTAACACCTAAGTGTTTTCTTTATAATTGTAATTTGTTAATAAAACACCAAATTATCTTTGTTTTGTAAAGAACGTGAAACTGCATAAAACCAACATCGGACTGACAAAAAATAGAACATTTCTTATATGTGAAGCCATGTCTGTTGGTATTAATGTGGAGTTCGTCTGTATATTTCCTTAGCTGTCGTCTAAATACATTATTTGACTCAAAATATTGCTTGGTGTCTTTCAATAAAGTTCTTGTATTTTATTTTGCCCCATTTCATCAACATCAAGAGCTTTTGAGGGTCACCGTTTATCATTTGCTTATATTTTACATTTCATTTAATAATTCAAACATATTTTCTCCAAAAAGTGTTGATTTTTGGACTACAGGACTACAACCGCTAAGACTACGACTACAAATTTGTTCTGACCAATCAAAATCATAACGTGGTAACGTCACTTCCGTAAGCTTCATGTTCAGCCAATCAACTACTTTGACGTCATCGGCAGTCGAAGGACCCCGAGTCGATCCTGCACCTGAGCAGATCCTGTACCGACACCGACTTGAGTGTTTATTTGATAAACCAATACTATGCCATCATTTATTTGGTTTTCATTAACAAAATGTAGAACTTTTGGTGCATTCATATCTGACAGGATATCCTTAATAATGCAGCCATAATGACAGCGTACCGTAAAACCTTCTGTAGGGTAAATAAAAGTTATAGCACTGTGGAATTTAGGAGATACGAGCTGTTTTAAGATGCTAAAAACCACTGGGGGAGTAGTGGTAGTAATTATTGATGACTTTTGAACAAAAAACACTTTTGCGTCGAAATCCCTGTAGCATCTAAGACAAAACTCAAGTGAAAAGAAGTGAAATCAGTGGCTATAGGCTTTGTGTTTGGATTTTTTTAGCATAGACAAATGGATGTAGGAGTGCGTGTCACTAGGCTGCATCGATTGTACTTCCAAGTATTACCACTGCCAATTTATCAAGCCAAGAAGGCAAAAGAATATTTTTAAATCCATGCATCCATGTAGTCATCTCAGTTTAAATCAACTTCTTTGCCAAGTCTTTCAGCTTTGTTTTCTTTTAAAATACAATCAAAAAAGACCAAATGGTATCTTATCCTTTACAGGTGAACTTATTGGTCAACAGGCAAAATTTCCTGTGGCCTCTATAATTGTGTGAAGGTATAACGCTTCTGTAATGAATGATGACTGAAAGGTGGATGGCTGGTGTCATGATGGAACAGATTTGATTACTTCTCAACATTTTGTAATTGTGATAGAAGGAGTGGTCTCTGTTGACAAAAACCATTGCATAATGGAGTTGGTGTGACCATAGTCATAAATGCAACGCAAATTCTGCGTGGATGTGAAGCAGAATGCTGTATTTCCTCATCAACCCTAACCCTAAGACTCAATGACATGTTACAGCTTAATTTTAAAGGAGTTGTTAAGGCTTCATCAAATAAAACAAAGATCAAGACTTTAACTGTGAAGTGGCAAGACCTCTTTAAAGTGCACTCTGCAGTTAGTGCTCTCCAGCTGCTGAAGCATCATGGGTGAGAGGACTGAAAGGACGGCGTGAGTGACGCTGCCCTTCAGCACGAGTGGCGATGAGAAAAAAGGAAGTGACAGCGGACAGTTGCTGCTCACTACGCCAGGCTGGCAGTGTCACACCTGGCAGCTGTCAATCACTGTGCCACCGAAACACCTCGCTCCCCGATATCGCCTGGGCCCCCGCCAAACATGCCTTGAGTAGTGTCATCCATCCACACATGAGCGCTGGCTTACTCTGACGGCGCTCATCCTGTCACTGCAAGTCACAGTGAGGCAGAGGAAGAAGGGAGAGGGAGGGAAGCATGCGTCTATTTACATATGGAAAGGTCACAAATAGCCTGAAGGCACTGTGCTAATTAGAGAACGTGGCAAAAAAAACTCCAAAGATAAATTGAAAGACAAAAACGGAGAGTTATCTAAGAACACTTGCTTAATGAAAGTAGGGTTGAGGTGAATGAAAGGAGAAAGATCAACACTGGATGTGTGGCGGTTTTGAATTGGAATTTCCCAAATAGTATACATGACTTTGGGTATTTTTCACTATTTGTTGACAGAAAAGTGGTCTAAGGTGCTAAAATCCCTTGGTCCCACTCAGGCAGCCTTAGCTTGGTGGAGAGTGCAGGCCTCTACTAGCAGACATTGACCATATGATGGTGTTCAGATGACCATGCGTGGATGATCTCCCTTAGCCAGATAAGCGAATCAACCTTTATAATTCATTGTGACAAGCTGACAGAAAAAATGAGAGTAAAATTTTATACTTACATGAATTTTTGTGTCAGATCACCGTCTGTGCACTTGTTTATCTGCCTGGCCATAGCCGAGGGCTCCTTTCTCCGTAGGCGCTCCACGGACTTTGTTTCCAGGCCTTCAGACACATCGTCCTTCGCCCTAGTGAATTTGCTGATTAATTTTGGATGCTCCCCTTAATTAACACCCCAAAGGAAAGTGTAGATTTCCTAACCCGCCTTTGCTGCAGAACAAACAATATGAGAGAGTCAGAAGAAAGATGACCCCGGGGAGACAGACGTGCTGATGTCCAAAATGACATTACAGGCGCAACGTGACGCTGACGCTGGGCCGGGACCTGGACTTGGGCGATGCCTCAGGAGCTCCCGGGCCTTTTAATCAGTGGCTGGAAACGAGCTCCCTATTAGTCTCATTTCATTTGCTTTAGCATCGGTGGGGAAGCAGGCCTTGCGTGATGCCACCCGACGCCTGAAACATGCTGCGCTTGTGCCAGTGCTGGTGCCGCCTCCGGCCTTCGGCCATTAATTGGTGCCACTCTTTTACTTCCAGTGAAATTGGCAGATGACGGACAGGGGCAAAATAAAAATGTGATTTCTTTCTCCCTTTTTTTGTCCTCCCTCTTCCCAACATCAGAGTGAATTTCACTAATTGGGTTGAATGGCGCCCATCTCGACTTGTGACAGCCAAGCAGGATGCATGAGAAGCTGCGGGCAGCTTGGAGAGCTCTCACCCTGCCATGCCAGCTCAGAAGACACGCCGGCAGGCGGGGGGCAAAGTTGCGAAAGACACACTGAGACAAAAGAGCACAACTAGAGATCGCACGCTCACTTTTCAGAGACCTTAAACAAACAAACTTGCACTCTGTCTTGCTGAGGGCAAGAGGACACGCATGCCACTTCTCAACCAGAGGGAAGCAAGTCAACTTTCTGAAAGTAGAAGACCTGAAGTCTTTAAACACTGTTCCACTCTAATGGAAACAACAAAATTAAAAGACAGTGAAGTCAAAATGTTGGTAAATGTTTGATTAAAAGGCATAAAAAGCTAAACCCACTTGACATTTTAATGGTATTCTAGAAATATGACTTGAAATTGTGACTTTAGTTTCAATATCACAACATTTTCTTTTATGCAGGAAATACTAATTTGACTTTTCCCCCCAAAGATTTTAAATTTTCAGCTTTTTTTCCCTCAACATTCCAACAAACCCAAAAAATTTTTCCAAATTTTATGTACCGTATTTTCTGGACTATAAGTCGCACTTTTTTCATAGTCTGGCTGGTTTTGTGACTTATATACAAAAGTGACTTGTATACCAAAGTGACTTATATACCAAATTATGTATACCGTGCTGCTGCGGGCCAGCTCCGGACCAGGAATGAGCTCCCCTGCCCCGCCATCGCCTGCTGGAGACTATGGCGTGCTGCTGTAGGCCGGCTATGTCCAGGTTTCAGCTCCTCTGCCCCACTGGAAGGGTTTGAAACACTCCCATCCTCTGCTGGAGACCGTGGCACGCTACTACGCCCTGGTTGTTTATTCTGTTATTGTTACCGGTACTTGTCTTGCAATGTGAAATGCTTGGTCTCAGATTTTGTAAGAAAAATAACAACCCCCCCCCTCCCCCCAAATATGACTTATATATGTTTTTTTCTTCTTCATTATACATTTTATGGCTGGTGCGACTTATACTCCGGAGCGACTTATACTCCAGAAAATACGGTAACTTTTTTTTGAGTGTCAATAAAACGCCATCATGACCTTCCTGCACCTGGTGTCTTCTACGTGGTTTGGTCATCAATGTTATAGGTTTGTTGATGTCACAAATCTACCATAACAGTAATTTATTGGATTATGAAAACATATGATTTTATAGGATAATCTGACTGTTTATCTGTATTATGCGCCATATTCTTCCTTTTATGTTACGCGTGTTTTCTCCAACATTATAATGAAGATGGGGATCTCACCATAGGTGTCATACATTTACAAAGGCAGGTTTCATTCTTGAAAAGCCTGAAAATTGTAAAAAGATTGGCATTCATTTTACAGAAAGGCAGACTAATACAGTGTCCAATTAGGACCATTAAAAGCACATCTGATCCACATGCCTCCAGTAAACAGACATGGATGTTTGAGCAGGTCGTTTCAATTCTCAGTCGGACAATCATCCGCTTTGTTTGCAGAGATTCGGAGAGAGGAGGAGAAAAAAGGGAGAATTCCCATTACAAAAGGACAAGAAGTACAGGTGTAATTGGGATATTTGGGAGTGTTTAGTTTCAGGGCCCATCAGAGCAGCGGTGAAATGAAGCCTGTAAGAGTAGAGCAGCGGACTGGCAGGGCAGACTTACCTCTCCCTAACTCCTATTTCACCCTTTTGGGACCCTTCTATTTTCTTATTTCACATATCTCCTTTAAATTGTTTTGCATCATTTCTTTTCTTCATGTGCATCCGCCTCTTTTTGTTTTGCAAGACGTGACTTTCAAGCCCCATGCAGGCTTACACCCCCCCCCACCCCCACCCCCTTCTACTCGGCAATGATAGCAGCTTGATCGGGCAGGTATAGGTAACAAATGAGATCAATTAACGTGTCCAGGAGGGGCACCCACTGGAGAGTCCGGTTTCACTAAACGATCTCATCTTTTGTTTCCCTCTGCAGGATTCCATTTGCAACCTCATCACTTTCCTGGCCCGCACAACGGGGCCGATTGTTTCACCCACCCATTTAATGGAGAAGGCCCAAGACAGCCTGGCCTCTACCCTTGGCTGCTTATGTATCTTTTTTATCAGAGCTACAGCTCGAGACGGGGTGGGTGGGAGGGTGGGGGAGGCAAACCTTGCCAAAACGAATCCCTCCCACTGCCCCACTGTCGTCACCTACTTTGCTCCTCTCTCCTCTCAGCGTGGAAGGACATCAACAGGCTTGATCTGTGGCAAATTTGTTTCCCCAGCTCCCTTTAATTGAACGAGTTTGGCTCTAACAAGGAGCTGATTGAACTCAATAACGCAGAAAACGAGAGAGCAGAGGCCGGCTCTCTTCGATAAGACGTCAAACTTAACCAGCTTCTTTGCAGCAACCGTCCGCGTACACCTCTCTGTTTTTTGTCTTCATCATTGTTAGACGAGGCCTCCTTTTGAAGCCCGACAGTCGCTCGCACGTTTCAGCGCTCCTAATTTTACAAGCGGCAAGATGGAGCGGCTGGCTAACTAAGTGACGGTTTGCAGCAAAAGAAATTAGGGGAGCAGCAGAAATAGAGGCATTTATCATGAGTTAGGAGGACAGTGATGGCAACCATCGAACCTCTGAGCATTCGTTTAAATCTGACTGATGAATGCAAAGTGCATCCCCCCCCCCCCCCCCACACACACACACACACACACACACCTCCCCCATTCATTTTGTCCACAGCAGTTAGACGGGATTGTTTACTATAACCTTGTAATCAACCTGGCTTGGTTGACAGCTCACCATTAACCCTGATAACAGGCCCGCTGCAATTTGGCCCCTGAAAGAATTTTTTTTAAACAGACACACACTCAGTCCAAAGAAGCTTCTCCAACCCTTTTTGATGCCTTATTGATAGAGCACTGGACCTATTATCTTTGCGCGAAATTTGTTTTCAAGAACAGTGATTTACATTTCATTGGGATTGCACCTTTTAAAGCTACAGACAGCGGACAAGTGGGCAGCCGCTGAATACTTCACATCTCTACCAGAGGAGGTGGCGGCGGCGGTGCTGGTGGGGGGTTCAAACGATGCATTTCCAAGTCCTCAAGTGGAGAGGATTACAATTACAATTAAAAATCAAAAGGCCTACGTGTCCATCAAACGACTGCCCATAACCCTTTGTGTACCTAGTGCCAAATTATGGCAGCTAGTAGAGGGTTGGCAGATGCAAAATGTGTTTTTCAGCCTAATTGTAGTGTATTATGGGAGATTGTTCATCTGGATATCATGCAATAAGTGTTATTTCAGGCAAGAACACGGGTTCTAAATGGCATGCTAATGCAAGTCGCTAGGCAGCACGTTAAAGGAATTCCATGCATCGACATCAAAGCAACGGGACAAATGGCAAAGTTCAACCATCGTATTTTGGATATCGCCTTGATGTGGGACACAAGAGGTCAGCTCGACTTTGGATGCAACAAAAGGCTTTAAACAGGTACTGATGCTGCAGTGTCCAATGCCTGTTGTTTTTTATTTCACTCTTTCCTATTCATTTGCTTCTTCCCTTTCCTTACATTTGTGATCACAATTTTTTATTTATTTTTTTCCTCATTTGAACCATATTTTTTTAATCATAAAAATGTATTTTTATATTCTAATTTTTGTTCTTGTGAAGCGCCTTTTGATTTTTATTTTGGAAGGTGCTGTATAAAAGATTGTTTTCTTTCAAAACCAGAAGTCTTTTCTGCTCTTTTAAATTTGACACATTTTTTGATCATTTGCATGGAAATTGTTTTGAAACCTCAAGTTTATCAATGGAATTTTAATGATTATAAACTTTAGTGTTTTTCATAATAATAAAAATAATAATGTCAGGTGCTATTTAAAATATTGTATTTAAACGTCTCCATATTTGAACTTTTTTCTGTTGTTTTTATACATTTTTGTTGATGTCAGGGACTAGGGTTAGGGTTGAGTGTGCACCTCAAAAGGCTCCCAATATTTATGTGTGTGTGTGTGTGTGTGTGTGTGTGTGTGTGTGTGTGTGTGTGTGTGTGTGTGTGTGTGTGTGTGTGTGTGTGTGTGTGTGTGTGTGTGTGTGTTGGGGGAACAAAGTTGAGGATTTTGAGATAATCTCCAGTAGGTCATTTTGGAACAAATGACTCCTAATCCCATCATTTGTAACCAGTGTTGCTGAGGGGAAAGCTCAAAAAGGATATAGGTAACTCAATATGAGTTAAAGCTGTTCTTTAAGCTCTCGTGCAATGTTTTATTATAAGCAGTGGTTTTGGGATGGGCAGATCTTTGATGCTGTTTTGCTTTTCTGAAACGACAAGCTTAAATTGCACTAAATAAAGATAGTTGATCAAATTATTCTTGCATTTAATACATTTATTTCTGAAGTGGTGGAGAGTCACTTAGTAAATTTATTACTTTTGAGAATATTTCAAGTTTGTAAGTTTTTTTTATAATGTTACATAATTTGATTTCAAACCAAAAAAAAGTCACTGATTCAGAATAAAAATGAGTAAAAAACACAATAAACACTAGACCTTACAATAGCATCTCATTGTCCTGCAAAGAAGCATAAAAGCTTACAGACATTAATACAATTTTGTATTTTACCGTTTGTACTTTAAGTTCAGTACGGTAGTTTCGTCCTTCCACCAACACTCTCCACACAACACGACACCCCTCCTCCACTCTCTACGCATCTTAATCATGTGCATTATTTCAGTAATTCAGATCACAACATTTTACATAATTCTTTGTTTATTCATTTCCTCCGACCAGTCATTGGAATTATGTAAAACACGCTCTCTCTCTCAATGGCGCTCCGTGTGTACGTGGAACCGTGTTTATTCCAACACGTTTGCTTACTTGGAGGCAAAGCGTCCCATTTAAATGAGAATTACACTTAAATGTCACATGGGTTTATCTACATTTATAAACAGTGCATTTATTATATTCAATTTGGTGAATCCTAAACATGGAGAGATGTGCTCTGAGGGTTATGACTTCCTAATTTAAATTGTAAACGCTTTTTCCCTTTTCTGTATTATTCATCGAGGGTTTCTTTCTTTTTTCCTTTTCCTTTTTTGCCTTGGAGATGACATGGCACCTGAAGAATTGCTCTTTGAATTCCCCCCGCCATTGAGAACCAAAGAAACATCATTTGCTTTAGTGGAATTAACTTGATCATTAGCTGGCAGTTTAGAAACCTGCAGCTCCTTGAAAAGGGGGCTCAGATAATGCAATCCCTGCCATTCAACGGTGGCCCCTATGTCTTCTGATGGCCCGGCAATCTATCGCCAGATAATTTTCAGACCAAATTATAACACAAGAATCTTCATTCAGACTCTCATGATACGTCTTCTTCAGAATGGCAGCAAAACAAGGAGATTATAGGGGGAGAGGGGAACTCGTTTCACCTCATCAGTGCCCTTTGTACGCCTCGAGTCGGTTTCAGAGGGGAGGATGTTTGAACTCAATCATCTCCACTGAGACACAAAGTAGTCCCTCCTCAAGGAAAATATCCATCAAAAATCAAGCTCGGATCATTTTTATTTATTTATTGATTTTTTTTAGCAGTAAAACTGTTACAAACTGATTGGTTTCATCTGTATTTCATACAAACAGGGAGGATTGTGTCCTTATGGAGCAGCAGTGAAAGAAGGCAACACTCCATACAGATGTTCACCTCGGTTTGGGCCCATCTGTGTTTACAGTGAGCTGCTTAGCAAACGCCTGCGTGAAGGGAGGCATATCCAGCATATGGACATTTTACAAAAGGTTACCCTGCATAAATTAGGTGGAATGGCAATCTGTTGAGGAGAGGTGGCTCGTTGCGAGGAGGGTTTTCTTCGCCCCACCCCCCCACCCCCGCCCCCCCCATCGGGCGGTAAAGACATCTGGTTTTATAGAAAGAACTAAATGTGAAAAATAATATTTGATGTTGAATTTAATAAAAATGAATAAATAAACTAATCAGCATCTGGAAGTGTTGGAAAAACAGATTGATAACATCAACATAAACTAAACAAACAGCTGTTCCTTACTCATTTAGAAAAAAAATGATGATTCAAAATTTGCCTAAATATTGCAAGAATTTACTCGCCCCTTTCTCTCACTTTTTATACTGTTTTAAAAGTATTATTTATTAAATAAAATACCCATTTTAAATATTATCCGTATCCATTTTATACTTATTTAAGAGAATTTGATACATCTTTCTCTGGAAAACTGGTTCAACAGGAGTATAGTTAGATTTTTCATACATCCTAGAGTGACATCTAGTGGCCACTGATTCTACAGCACCTAATGTCTGATGTACATACTGTACAGACATTAAAATGCACTTTAATTTATAATGAATGTACTTTGACAAAAAAAATGTGCCAATGAAGGAAATGTTTTTTGAATCCTTGAATTTTGGGTCCAACATCGTGTTTCACAATCTTCCTCTGATCAGTTCGACATTGAAGATGAATAAAAACATGGTTGAGGATTTATTTAAGATGTTACTTTGAATTTGTAACATGGAATCACATGACAGTATCTGCCAAGCACAGTTTTCTTTAAATCAGTATTAATGCCAAAAATGAAGCAACCCTAAAATATTGTTGGCTCAAAGTGGCTTTATACACAGTGCATTAAATATTACTGTAAAATGTATTTGTCTTATCCAAATTCAGTTTTTTTCTGCCATTTATTTAGGTGTTATGGTGTACTTTAGATTTTCATCCAAAAAGTGTTTCCTTTAATGATGGCTTAAATTTTTTTGAGAATTTGGTTGAAAAATATTTTAAAAAAATCATGAATCTAAGAAAATGTAAGAAAATTATTCTTAATGACTTTCTGTTCAATAGTATTTTTAGTGGTTTCATATGGAGCATAAAGTGTTTGTAAATAATTTCAACTAGGGATGCCACGATACCACCTTTTTCCAAACCGATGCGATACCGATACTCGCCGATAATGATAACCGATATTTCTACCACACAAAAAAACGCTATGGATTGGAATGCAGGTTTTATTTTCTTCTATGCTTTCAACAGGAAAAGACTGTGAGGTAGGTACAAAATAAAATACATGAATAGAAATGATCACAAAACCAAAATATTAGGTGAACAGAAATGACAATTTACAGTGAAGCCACTTTCAAGCAACTGCATTGGTATCGATTCCTGGTATTGGTTAAATTTTACCGATCCCGATACTGGTATCGGTTCCTCTCAAATCCCTCATTTCAACGTCTTGTAAAATTTATTCAAGCCTTCATATTTTGTTACATATCAAGGTATATAATTATTTATATTATAATTGTGGGTTTTGTTTTCTTCTTCTTCTTCTTCTTCTTCTTCTTCTTTTTGGTTTTGTTTTTTTACCGTTGTCATGGTTCACTGATACAGGAGTTAAGTTCTCACTCCATAACCAGGTATTGTTAACGAAACCAAAGGAAAAGTTGCATTTATGTTAGCCTATCAGAGGCAACATAATTGCATATAATGAATATCAATGAGTAAAACTTGTAATTCAGCACCCACTCATCCCACAAACTTCTACCATATGACACAGGAGTGCAAGAGTTTTTCGTTCATTAATTCAGACTTAGGCTTGCTCACATGTATTTTAGACATGATTTTATGGTTATATGTTACGAAGCCACCATTATGTTTCAACAACGTGGCATAATTTAATTAATTTTCATACAATCGATGGTTATTCCCAGAGATTAATGGTAAACATATACAATGTGTCTCTTTAATGCTGGATGCATTGGTTTTCATCCTGCAGTTCATATTCAGCAAAACAACTGATGTTAAACTCATAGATAATGGGGTGGAACACTGAAAAAACTGTTTTCATGATTATTTCTGAGTTTTTCATGCAGGCAGAGCATGAAAATTGTCTCCTGTACCTATCTCCTGCATTAGCTTCTGATAGGGAGCCTAAAGCCTAAATTATACGTCTCCGTCAGCTCTGCGAGGGAGAGACGCACACACATTGACAAAGACGTTTTGCTTTCAGACTTCGCCGTTAGCTGGGGATTGTTGCAAAACAATTCCCCGCCAGGACAACAGAGGGTGTACCTCTATTCTGAGGTGTCCTGCCACCATTACAGTCACGTATCCGGTCAACAATAGTGTATTTACTATTGTGTTTACATTGTTTTATTGTATTTCAGACACTTTTGAACACGGACAAATTTGTCCGCCATCCACCTCTTCATGCGATTGGCACCTCTAAACTCCCATTTCTCGTCTTTTCTGTCCACAAATAAATGAACGTCCTTCAGTCACGGTGAATAAATGTTCATATTTTCAGACTTTTTCCACGAGGTATTCTTCAGTCTGCCGCTAAATATCTTCAAATTTTTTGAGGGGACAAAGACAAATATACAGGAAGCAGCATCTTGACCAATCATAAGCTTGCAGTCTACATCTCTTTCGACGGATAGTTAAAAATTGGGGCATGTCTCCACCTTCCTCTGCGAGCACGTAGGAGGGCTCTTGCGTTGACGCATAATGGCGTTGTGCGTCTCCGTCCCGACGCAGACGGAGAAGTATTAATTAGGCATTAGTCACTTCCATCTACTTCCGAACCTTGGGTCCCCGGAAGAACAAAAAAATGAATGCAAGCTGAAAAAGCTATTTTCTAATCCCGTTTGTTATGTGACATGGATTTCACATTTGATGTCCGTGAATTTAAAAGACACATTCTGATGCCAAAAAAGCGCTTCTTTTCAAATGGGGTGAAAAGTTATTTTAAGTTTTGTGTGAAAGTAAGCCCAGGACTACAAATGCGCAAACTGAACCAGACACAGAGAAAAGCGTATAAAAAAGGGCTGTAAGTTCAGCGAACTTTGAATCTTTCGTCCAGGAGGAAAGAGCCACCATAAATTTGGCCATGTGGTAAGTATGCTAGGTGGGAGTAGATTCTGTGGTGATGTCATATTTTCGACATGCCGACGTCTGGTTTGTAGTCATGCTATTTACAAACTTTTACAAGCTGATAAATCTTTAAGTACGTGACCGGCGTGGTCGAAACACACATCATTACTTTAGGTTGAAGTACCACATGGCGTAAGGAAAAATGAATTAGAAAATTGCCATTTTAACTCCGTTAGCTTCGTTTCCACTACCGGAACTTGAGGGTAGATTTACAGGAACCTCCCGACATGCGTGCGTCTCCCCGTGACCGAGCCGATCGAATGGCTGTTTTCAGGAACCTTCTGAGTGCCGGCTCAGGGGTAGGCACTCCAAACGGCCCGGTGGAGTAGCTGAGCAGAACCTTTAGTTAACTCACGCTTGGTTGTAACTCAGTAGGAAATGACATCAACAGATGTCGTCCTCAACAACCGGCACTGGTAAAACTAGAAGAGTTGCTGGTGATGCAGAATAAAAGGACAGTAAAATAAGCACCAATGGTGTTTCAAATCTACCTCCCGTCACAGAAAAACATGGTGGAATTCCCCCACAGCTGTTACTAAATGCCCGACACTGGAAAAATGGGGAATTTCTCCCACAGAATTAAAATAACGAGAATTAGTTGTCTCACAGAACACTGTAAAAAACAGCACTTCTGGAAATTGAACACCACATTTCACACACACAGCTGCTCTCGTCCTCTGAATGGATTAAATTACGATGTACTTCGATAGAATAAATGCTTTTATTATTATTGATGATAATGTGGATGCTTTTTGATGCTGATCAGTGACATCACTCACTGCCAAAGCAGTTGTGATATGCTGACGTCTGTGCAAAGTTCTGAATGGGCTGAATTTGAATGGAGGTGCAACAGCTAAGAGGACTGGGACATCCTATCTCCTGATCAATTTCCCCATCCGAGGAACTACGCTAGAGTTCTGGTAATGGAAACAGGGCTTTTGACTTGTTTTCATTTTTTTGTTCTACTAGGGACCCATTAGCTGACTGGAAAGGAAGGAAAATTAAGCTCCCTAAAGAAAGTAGACGGTGAAACTCTAGGGTTTGAAAAGCCTGACAGATCTACTTCACACTGTCACTTAAAATTCATGGACTTACCCTTCTTGATTCGTTACGGGGATGGCTGTTGTTGCAGGAAACAGCAGAGAGCGTCTCATCTAGTAAAAGCAAACAATTAGCATTAGCAACTCCGCCACACAGCAGGGCTCCACCAGGCTTGTGTTATTTGTGGAGATAACACATGAAAGTTGGAGTCTGGGTAGAGTTGTGTTATGTCTTGAATTTTCCCTCTTCGCTTTCTGAGCACCAAGATGGCCGCTTCCATCCGTTTACCCCATCACCCTGGAAACGGCAAGAAGATCCCGCCGGACAATTACTGCAAGTATCCTTCTGCCTTCTCCCAGGTGGAACAGATGTGTACTGATTTCTAACCATCACTTCAGGAGTTTAACCCTCCCACTGTCCTAATGGGTGTGACCCCGCGAGGAAAGTTGACCATTAAGCAGGGTTGATGGTTTATCCCTTGAGTCCATGTGGCAGGGGGGAGGAGTGAGCACCTCCTCACCCCTGCCACGTGGACCTCAAGAAACAAACCATCAATCGTGCTCAATGGTCAACTTTCCTCACGGGGTCACCCATAAAGACAGTGGGAGGGTTAAAAGAGAAGTTCATTCTTCATTCGTGGAGCTAAGTAGTCTCCTGGGTTTGTTTGAAGGCTTTAGGTCTTAGCGATGACTTTGCTTATGTAGTGTTTGGACTCCTTTTGCATCTGAGATATACTACTTAGCTGTAGTTTGACCCAAGGTTCTCTAAGTGATGTAACTTGTTGTTTTTGTTTTCTAATGAGCTTTGAAAGAAAAGCGTCTGGACTTCTTTGAGTTGCTTGAAGACGTTTCACCTCTCATCCGAGAGGCTTCTTCAGTTCTAAGGTCAAATGGTGGAGAGTCCCAGATTTAAACCCAGTGGGATTTTCCCCCCGAAGAGGGAACAAAAGACCCCCTGATGATCTTCTACATAAACACATTGAGGATGGGTGTGGGTCCTATTCAGCCAGAGTTTCGGGTGAGCTCATTGTGAAGCCTGGCCCCACCCTATCTTGTGAATTCCTTAGGTCAGTTGGCCCAGGATATGCATGGGCGTTGAGGCATCTGGGAAGGGATCTCAAAACTGGATTATAGATGGCAGACAGTTGGTGTCGTAAACCACCGCCTCTGTTCAAAGATGGTTGCTCACAGTAGACATAAATGGCTTCCTTTACTCCTCTTTCAAACCATCTGTCCTCTCTGTCCAAAATGTGAACGTTGGCATCCTCGAAAGAGTGACCTTTGTCCTTTAGATGCAAATGAACTCCTGAGTCCTGTCCCGTGGAGGTGGCTCTTCTATGTTGTGACATGCGCTTGTGAAGTGGCTGTTTGGTTTCTCCGATGTAAAGGTCTGGGCATTCCTCGCTGCACTGCACAGCATACACCACATTGTTCAGTTTGTGTTTAGGAATTTTGTCTTTCGGGTGAACCAGTTTCTGTCTGAGTGTGTTGCTGGGCCTGAAGTACACTGGTATGTTGTGTTTGGAGAAAACCCGCCTGAGTTTCTCCGATACACCGGCTACATAGGGGATGACAAGGTTGTTGCGTCTGTCTTTCTTTTCCTCCCTCGCTGGTGTCTGGTCTTCTTTTCTGTGCATCTTTGCTGACTTTATAAATGCCCAATTAGGATAGTCACATGTTTTAAGTGATTCCTTTATATGTGTGCGTTCCTTCTTTTTCCCTTCCAGCTTAGAGGGAACATGATCTGCCCGGTGGTGTAAGGTCTTGATTACTCCAAGTTTGTGTTCCAGAGGGTGATGTGAGTCGAAGAGGAGGTACTGGTCTGTGTGTGTGGGCATCTGGTACACTTCAATGTTGAGGTTGCCATTTTCTTCAAGGTGCACAGCGCAGACCAGGAAAGGCAAGCAGTTGTCCTTTATGTTTTCCCTGGTGAACTTGATGTTTTTGTCCATGGCGTTGATGTGCGTAGTGAAGGATTCCACTTCTTGTGTTTTGATTTTGACCCAGGTGTCATCCACATATCTGTACCAGTGGCTGGGTGCTCTCCCTTTAAAAGAGCCAAGAGCCTTACTTTCCACTTCCTCCATGTAAAGGTTGGCTACAATAGGTGACACAGGGGAGCCCATGGCGCAGCCATGTTTTTGTCTGTAGAAAGATTTGTTGTATTTGAAATATTTAGTGGTGAGGCAGAGGTCTAACAGTGTGCAAATCTGATCAGGTGTGAAGTTGGTCCTGTCCTCCAAGGTGCTGTCTTCTTGTAGTCGTTTTTTGACTGTCTCCACTGCCTCCGTAGTGGGTATGCAAGTGAAGAGGGAGACTACGTCAAAGGACACCATGGTTTCATGTGGATCCAGGGTAAGTTTCTGGACCTTGTCAGTGAAGTCGGTGGAGTTCTTGATGTGGTGTGGGGTGTTCCCCACCAGAGGTGCAAGGATAATAGCAAGGTGTTTCGCAATGTTGTAGGTGACTGAATTTATGCTACTGACAATGGGTCTGAGAGAGATACCTTCCTTGTGAATCTTGGGAAGTCCATAGATGCAGGGTATGGCATCTCCTGGATAAAGTGATATGTCAGGCGGTTGATGGTTTTGTCCCTTTCAAGGCCTTGAAGGCAAGCTATAACTTTCGTTTTGTAGCTGCTTGTGGGGTCTCGCTTTAAGGCTTCATAGGTGTTGTTGTCACTGAGGAGAGTAGTGATCTTTGCGTGGTAATCCGTTGTGTTTAGGACCACGGTGCACCTTCCCTTATCAGCTGGCAATATAGTGATGGTGTGGTCTTTGCTCAGTGATGCGACTGCCTTCTTTTCTTGTAGCGTGAGGTTAGGCGGAGGGACTTTGGCACTGGAGAGGGTGGCTGAGACTTTCATCCTGATCTGTTCTGCTTGTGTATGAGATAATTTGTTGGTCCGTATGGCAGTTTCAGTGGCTGTGATGAGGTCCACTATGGGCAACTGTTGCGGAGCAATGGCAAAATTGAGTCCTTTGGCTAATGAGCTCACCCGAAACTCTGGCTGAATAGGACCCACACCCATCCTCAATGTGTTTATGTAGAAGATCATCAGGGGGTCTTTTGTTCCCTCTTCGGGGGGAAACTCCCACTGGGTTTAAATCTGGGACTCTCCACCATTTGACCTTAGAACTGAAGAAGCCTCTCGGATGAGAGGTGAAATGTCTTCAAGCAACTCAAAGAAGTCCAGACGCTTTTCTTTCAGGGCTCATTAGACTACAATGACCTGGATGACTGAGAACCTTCACAGAGATGTTTTTGTTTTGCTCCTGCTCCTGTTAGACTATGTGAACTGAATTCTACTCTCTTGTCTTCAGGATTACGAGTTTATTTTTGGTGTAATTGCCCAGCTGGGGATTCAACATTTGCTGGTTATTGGTTCTCGTCTTTTACTCATTCATTTTTACTTTGGGACTGTGTCTAGAAATATTTATGTTAGAATTTCCAGTCCTTTGGCTGATGTATTTACACTTATGATTAGGAAGGAATAAATCCTTTAACAAGTTCTTTCTTCCCTGATCATTATTACCCCTACATGTTGTGGGTCAGACGAAGGGATTCCCCAAACTGAGCCAAGTCAGTGTCTGTTAACAACACAATAACAGTTGCATTGCCGTTATCCAATCCAAGATGCTCAACCATCAGGAAATGAGTCTTCATAACCTGCCGTCTGAAACTCACCTGTGCTGTGGGTCACTTCTAGTTCCTGAAAATAGTGCGCTGGTGTTTTTCTTCCCCAGAGTAACCTGCAAGGCATTCATTCCTACTAAAGACTACTGCAAATGGATTGATTTCAAGAATGTTCCACACCTTTAAGATGCTCATCTGTAGAGTGAGGAGATAAATATGTCAGAGTATGAATAATAAATACTAGTAATAATAATAGTGAGACACCTAGACAGATGGAAAACCCAATAATGCTGCTTAATCAGTTTGTGTAAAAATTTAAATTTGAGAACTTATTGCGCTTTTTCAGTTCTTTTACAAATTAAATGTTAAAATATTAATAAAATACCATCGCAACAAAGTTCCCTCGCAATCGTGACGATACAATATCTTCTCATTTATTTCTGTTTTGTGTGTCAAATGTTTCACAAAAATGATATGTAAAAAAAAAAAACTTAAACCAATTAGTGTGCAGAATCAGATCTCTCACACAGACTGCATGTGTGAAAAAAGGTGAATGTAACCAAACATTGCATATTTTACTTTAACAGCTCTAGTGGTTTATTGTGGAACATTTTTACCTGTCATATACCTATTTTCTCTGCCCCAGTTCTTGTCACACATACAAAAAAAACCAACCTATAAGTACAGCTTCATGTCGGCCGCTCTTTGAAACTCGCACCTCTCATAGATTCAGTCTAAGCTGCTTCTGTTTGCTCTCATCTGTGAGTTACCTTCATCACCGTGTGGGTGGTTAAGATTGATTAACAATAACAGCAGCTGACTGAGCAGGAATAATTCAACAAAAACAAAGCTTCTGTAAATCAAGAAGGCCCGTGATGACAGAGAGGCAGATAAGGAGGGGGGAGAGCCGGCGTTTCCTGTGTTCTGATGTCGGCTAATTGAAGCTTTGTCACTGAGATCGATGGAGGAGGTTCAAAGGCTGACGGCGGCCCAGCGACAATACGCGCCTCGCCACCTTTTGATGTGAGCTACTTCTTCTAAACATGCAGCTTTGATACGAGAGGCTGGCACGGCTGTTCAAGGGGGCTTAGCGGACACAACGGGACTCTGGGAAAAAGAACAGGCTATGTCGGGCAAGAAGCGAGCACAAGAGCGTTCGAGTGGCACAGATTCATATTCACACGGAGATCACACACACACATATGCACTTTATCAGAAACCATGACGGGATTCAGGGGTATTATTCTCATTCGCCCATACAGTTTACAGGCAAAGATTTGCGCAGCTTGTTTTGAAAGTGGTAGAGAGCAATTTTTTAATCTATAAAGATCATTTCCACACTTTACTCATGTGTAACTGGAAAATGTTGATTGACTGTATCACCAATGAGCAATAAAACATAACATATACACTACAAAAAGGAAAAATTGCTAGGCGTTAACAGCTCTATTCAGTCTATATTTTTTAAGTTAACATTTTTGGTTTGGTAGGGACAGGTGGAGAACTCCCTCTAGCTTGTGAGTGAGTTCAAGTAGCTTGTTGTTGTGTTTGTGAGCAATGATAAAGAGAAAGGGAATGCCTGAGTTCTTTGGGAATGAAGGAAATTAATTTGTTCATCTCTATAAGAAGGAGTTCTGTGAGAATGGAAAAGCTCTTGATTTACTGGTAAGCCCAACCCTTTTAGATTTAGACCAGCAAGCTGAAATGTGCTTCTGCTCTAAGTGCTGTGTAGTGCTTTCACCAGACTCAAGTGAGGGTTAAGGTTTGCTGCTCCTCCTCTTCAAAATCAGAGGTTATTCAGGCGTTCGACTAACATGTTACCTATTTGTCTCCCTTTGAAGGCTTTCTGGGAATGCCCCACTAAGAAGAGAAAGCAGAAAATGTAAAAGTTTTTAATTTTTATTTTTAATCCAAAGACACCATCCAGAACAGGTTCAACAGGTTCAATTCCAGGCCTGGAGGGTCGGTACTGGGTTTGTTTTAGTGGTTTCTCTGCTCCAACACTACTGATTCAGTGGTTGAATCACCTGTGCAGCAGCTCATCAGGCTCTGCAGAAGCCTGTTAATCATCTGATGACTGAAATCAGGTGTGTTGAAACAGAGTTAAAACTTATCCAGGTTTACAAAAGATGGATCAAGGAAGCAATGAAAATAAAGAGACTAAACCATTAACAATGAAGTATTCACATTGGATCACGCGTGGGACCGTGTCATCAGCAAGGAGGACGCTGGGCAGTTGAGGGTGACTCCGTCCTCTGCTGCCGATGGATAAAAGAAAGTGACGCCACCAACACCGGCAATCTCTGATGAAAGCCAGAGATGTTAGCTGAAACATGTCAGGTAAAAACTATTTTTTTTACTAAAACTGTTTAAGAAAATAACAAAAAATGGATAATGAAGATTATCACAGAATGCACGTACAAAACAGAGTTAAAACTTAAATGTGCTGGATACCGGCGCTCCAGGCCCAGAATTGAATTTAGCAGTAGCTCAGGAGGTAAAGCGGGTTGTCCATTAATCGGAAGGTTGTAGGTACAATTCCGACTCCAACCAGAGAATGCTGCTGTTGTCCTTGGGTAAGACACTTCTTGCCTGCTGGTGGTGGTCAGAGGGGCCGGTGGCGCCAGTGTTTGGCAGGCCTCGCCTTTGCCAGTGTGCCCCAGTGCAGCTGTGGCTACATTGTAGCTCATCCCCACCAGTGTTTGAATGTGCGAATGACTGACTGTGTCGTGAAGCGCTTTGGGGGGTTGCAGAATCTTCAGAAGGCTCTATACAAATACAGGCCATTTACCATAGAGGCTGAAAACTAATAATCTACTTTAGGGTTCACATCTGTATGTAAATGGATCTCTAATTCTAATGGCTAATGCTGAGTGGCGCTCAGTTCAAATAGTATGTGGCTCTATGGGGTCTTTCCCCTTAGCAAAAGATAAAAAATAAGAAATGACTTGCCTACATTACATCCAGTGTTGGCAACGTTACATTTAAAAAGTAATTAGTTATAGTTACTGATTACTTTGTCAAAAAAGTTACTTACCGAGTTACTCATTTATAAAAGTAACTAATTACCAAGAAAAATAACTACTTTACTTTTTTCATTAAAGAATGCAAAAAATGGGTTCCCCTCTTATTTAAAATGACTTAATTTACTAAAACTTGCTACACAACTGAAATATAAATGACTAATGACTGAAATGTAATAAATGTCCAAATGTTTTTTTATGAAACTGAATAATTGAAAAAAATGGGCACCTAACAGAAGGAACCACAAACAGGAACACAACACTGATCTAGACTATTCAAATGTCACTGTGTGATGTTTAACAAGACCCCAATCAGCAAAAATTTATAATTGCAAATAGAAACGCCTGTAAAGTTTCCTGAGCCTTTAAATTGTCTCTCAGTCTAGTTAAATTACTAAAATAAATGTAATTTTGCACAGTATTCTCATTTTTCCAGTTTCACATAATTGTGTGTTTTTGGTAGCATTTCTGTTGCTGGTAATCTAGTAATGGTTAAATAAATAAAAATCCTTTAAAATGACACTAGAAGAGGCACAAATCTGATGGAGGACTTAAATGTACTAACCTGGGTCAGACCCTAACACAGAAGAGCTGAAGCTGGGTGGTAAACACACACAGGTAGTTCTAACACCTGAGCGTCATGACGTCTGAGACTGATGCATCAGTGTTACTAAACTAAAGACATGATCAGAAACAGGTTACAGCTGGATGATCTAGGAAGGTAGAAGATCGTGACGTCAGAGCGGTGAACAGGTGAGCGGACCTTCAGGACATCCCGCTGTCGTGCCAAGAAGAGCCCGGCTGCAGATTCACGCCTGCAGCAGCGAGTCTGCAGATCTGCAGACTATTCATCACATCTTTCTCGTTCTTCACGGGCCGTGATCCGCTTGAATGAAAACATCCACCTCTTTAGAACCCAATCAGTTTGTAACAATCAACCTCCCAAACTTCTGGTGAAAAGGCTGTGACACTGACGAACATATAAAAGTTTAAAAACCCACAAAAAAAATAAAAAAATGAATAAAAAGTAACACTACTTGAGTCAGTAAGACCCTTGTGATTCAAGAACAAAGACACTCCACACAATCAGTTCAGTTGTGCCACTTGGCCATATAAATTCACTTTTATTTCCCAGTCACATAATCAAGTCAATACAAAATAACCCCTAAATGTCCATCTAAAAAAAAAGTATTAAATAGGAGCAGAAGTCTAGTATTTTTTGTCCTTAATCTCCCAAATGATCTTACGCAAAAAATATACAAAAAGGCGATTACTCCTAATAAGGCAAAATTGCGTCATTTTCACAACCACGCCCCTCCATCGCATCTCCGCACGGCCCAAACTTTCCACACCGCGCACCTAGGAAATTTTCTAACCACGCGGACGGTCGGACGCGGAAAAACATGGCGGACTGGCAAGAACTAGTTTGGTAGAGGTTTGTAAATACAGACATTTGTATGATTCAGCTCTCAGAGATCACCGTGATCAACATGTTGTTAATAATTCTTGGAGAGAAATAGCTCGCACTGTCGGAAAAAACGAGGACGCTGTTAAAAAATGCTGGAATGCCATGTTGTAAACAACAGTAATTTTTACTTCTACTATGGTGTAGTGTTGGATGCATGCAGTAGAGCTCCATGCTGCCCCCTACAGTTTGGGAGAATAATGGCTCACCGCAGAGACAAGCCGCATGAACCATAAACGCTGCGAGTTGTGAAGCGCGTTCCATCCGCGAGCCGCATCACCAAGCGGAAAGTAAATGCGTCAAGAATAAACCGAGCCTAAGAAAGGCTCGCTGGCACGGACACGCCTTTCCCCTAACTGTCCCATTAATTCAGTAGAAACAATAAATATAAAAACATCCTCGTAGAATTTCTTTAACTCAACATACTCAGGTAAATTACTATGGGATGTTTGAAAATACATTTTATTAAAGGGACACTAATGTAACAGCGTCACAAGCTGATGACAGCTTCAACACATCGCGCTGCATTTTTTAATCAGTAATGGAAACAGTGTTATGATAAAAGAAGACGGTAATTAATTAAATTACTAGTTACTGAAAAAATAATTCTTGTTAGTAACGCAGTTATTTTTAAAGACGTTATTCCCATTACTGCATATATCACAGTACAGGGTGAGACTATCACTTTTTGGGATAACTAAAAAAATTGTTCGTAATTCCAGAAAGGGGGAAAACTAGCCTAAAACCTAGACTGTCTAGCAACCCTCCACTGGAACCTCCGCAGCTCCTGCCAGTATTGTGGCTGGGAAATCACGGCACATTTATTTAGACAAACAATGTATTTTTGTCCTCTTCCAAGATGTATAGCAGACTGTCCCATTGACTGACATCCGTAGCAGTCCAATCACAAAGCTCTATTGGTTTGGCAGGCCAATCACAGCACTCGGTTGGCAGGATGTTACTGAAAAATCAAGGACGGTGATGGCTCATTTGAAACGGTGGTTTAAACTTTGGACCATTTTGACTTGGGGTTTTCTTTGACTCAAGAACAGATAGAGGTACTTAACGTTTATTTAGACACAGGATGTATTTGCATCTTCTTTTCTGGAGTACGGCAGACTGCCTTGTTGACTGACATCCATATCAGTGAGTGTGTCACATTGTTATTCATTAGCATGCAGAGACAGTTTAAAAACAACCATAGATCCTGCCTCGCTGGCCAAGGAACTCCTTTTGACTTTCCAGCAACATGTTCAGTCTCTTACCCCACGACCCAACTTTGAATAACGGATGGATGGATAGAAAGTAGGTCTGTAACATATCTGCCTTTGTCTGCTGTTTAAACATGAATTTAACATAATCACAATGTTGAATTCAAACTTAACATCAAGTGAAGACTCATCTCTTTTTTTAATTAAGCTAAACTTCCATGTAACAAATAAGTGTGTCTCTTGTTAAGCAAGTGGTGAAAAGCAGTCAACCCACTCCAGTTTGGGCTCTGCATGTCCTTGTTCTATATGTTCACCATGAAACGTAGTCCATCTTTTCATGGAACCTCTACTTACAACATTCACAGGTGATCCGTATCGACCTAGACTGAGTGATGCCAAGGACAACTTGTGAGGGGAAGAGATAAAATCTCTGGAAGACAGATGCTCCTGTTACGATCCAGTCTACTCTCTCCTCCATAAATACGTCTTTGACAGATCTTTGGGCTTCTAACCAGTGACACCCAGTCGAAACCATCTTTTTCTTTCTTCCAATGGTGGTAACTACTATTAAGTCACTCCTCAAGTGTCTTTTCACAAACAGTTCTTTTGTTCTTGGAGATTAAAAGGGTGAAAGTCCACACTGCAAGGCCCAGAAACACCAAATTACATGCAGATCAATAAAGTCCATCTAGCATGACAAAGGTGCACACAGTGAAACACAGTTCACTCCTATGGTTCCTTTGCAAGTGGGAAACTCTGTTTCAATCCATGTTCTTTGGCTCTTCCAAGGTATTCAAAGGTAACAGGTCCAAGCATTCCCAGGCAAGAGAGGATATGAAACACCCCCGTTAAATTCTCCCAGTGCCAGGAAAGCCTCTAGAAAAAGGCAACCAGGCTACATAGTAATCCATAAAGATCCATCCCATAGAGGAAGGTCCTTTAGCCACTTGTATCCAGGATCTTGTTCTGTCGCATTGGTGAAGGTTGGAATGTATGCAAACTAGTAAGCTTACCCCTACCTCACAGTGGAAGCATCAACGGCGCGGAACAGCACTGCTTCAAATTAGAATCCATTATAGTCTAAGGGGGTGATTCAAACAAGCCGCGACGCTCGCCGCACCGCTAAAGAGGGTATCGAGTTTTACTTTGCTGCGTGCCACTTCTATGAAAATTAATTTCTGCAGCTAGCATAAACTACACAGGAAATCACACAAGGTTTCTGTGTAAACCCCCCAATCATTTTCAATATAAAAGACTATTGCAGCGATGCAATGCCATATCTTTATAGATTATGTCAATGAAAATGACCTTACGGCTTATTTACTCCCAGCATCATTTTAAAAGTGTAATGGTGTGTTTTCATGATTTTAATCCTGGCAGTGGAGAGGAACAACACCATATATGACATCAAACATGATTTCCTTCATTTTCGTTTAATGGCAGATGGCATAAAGTCAAGGAATTTTGTGATCTTTGTGAGGAAGCCGTTCCATGGCCAAGACCCTCCCAGTGTGTATTGGACCACAGCAAATGCATCAAGTAAATCGTCCTATACTGCTACTCTGCTCCACTGATGCTTCCAGTGTGAAGTAGGGGTTACTTAGCCTTTCAGCTCAGCATCTATACCATCAAAAAAATGGAGCAACGCCCTCATTACCTGAGGATTCTATGATTTATATCTTGATTCCAACATCACTCCTTAAGACACCAAGGTACTTGAACTCCTCAGCTTGAGATGAAGACTGACTCCCAATCCAACACTTGAACCAGTAGGCACAATATTTCCTTTATTCTTTGATAGAAATCCTTTTTTTTTTATATAGATATATATATATATTTTCACCAGTTTTGCAGGTGTGGCAATGGATGCACCAATGCTGCCTGCTGCAGGTAAGACTTGGAAAACAACCACAAAGAGTGCCTGACATTTAAGCTAGAAAACTTTTAATGTTGTGTGATCTTTAATAAATGGCGCTCAGTTCTTTAAACAGTAGACCCAAACAGGTGAACATTATCCTGAAAGGTTTGCAATTCCACTTTAAATCTACAAGTGAAATCCCAGCATGTAGGCCTCAAAGAGGGCGAGGTCTGTTGAGTGCAGATGATATCAGCCAGTTATTGCCAGCTCCTTTCACTCTCACCGCGATGAGCTGCGCCGCAGAGTGTGTTGTTGCCTAATTCCCTCTAACTACAGCCCTGTGTAATCACATACCCCAATTAACCACCTCGGCTCCGCGTTTCCTGCGACATGCCCATCTTCTCGCCACACAGAGTAATTAGCTTTCATCTGAAAATGAAAAGAAAGGAGCAGCTCAGCAATTGTGCAGCCACTCTGTCGTTCTGCCCGTCTCTCCTGCTCTCTACTTCTCATATCATAATGGCCTGCAATTTCAATCAGATGGATTTTTATCGCTGACACTAAGAAAAATTGGCTCTCATCCTAGTCACTCTTTTCAGCTACCCACCCCCCTCCCAACATCTCATCTGATAGCTCTTGCTTCTCCGACAGCCATCAAGAAGAGTCCTTGTTGTCGTTGAGAGGTCTTAGTTTGATATTTACAAAGGATTTAATCCCCCTTGGTGGATGTGGGTGGCATAATGGAAGGATCAGGTTTTATACAAGCTAACAAGGTGTTGTAAAGTTTGATTTCCATCCATCACAATGGGATGACAAAACAAATCCATAGAAGAGTTGTTTCACCTATTTAGTTGTTTGCATTTGGTGGGAAGAACAACTCCTTTAAAAGTGTTTAACAAATGAAATGTAGTGAAGTCAGTCAATAGTAAAGAATCTGATAATTAGATAAATCTGGAACATCGTAAAACAGTCAATTCCTCATTAAAGCCAGAAGTTTTTAAAAATATTCTTGCCAATCTTTGCTGAATACAGTCTACATTGGTTTTTGGCATCTACTAAACTTTCACTTTGGCTGAAAATAAATCAGACATTTATAAAAAAAATAATTAGATGATATTCAAGTTAAAATACTTAGTTTTTTGCCATATATTTGACATTTTATTCAGATTCAGCACCGCATGCTTTGATTTTATACATGTGTAACCCTCAAAAATATTGATTATAGTGCAAAAGTTAATTTATGTAAGTAATTCAACTTAAAATGGTGAAACTAATACACGAGAGACTCATTATGTGCAAATCCAGATATTTCAAGATTTAATTTGATTAAATGTGATGGTTATGGATTACAGCTTATGAAAACCCACATTCAAAGTCTCAGACAATTAGAATATCACATGAAATCAATGGAACAAAGATTTTAAGTAGAGAAATGTCAGATGTATTAAACAGTCTAAATGTGCACTATGGTGTAGGCCCCTTTTGCTTTTACTGAAATAATCTAACTTTTGTATGAAATTCTGATTTTTTTTTTGTTTCACCTGTATATCTGAAATGTAAATTACTGTGTCTACATATATTTGTGCTCTTTTCTACCAATAAAATACTTTGTCCCTTTTGTATGCAGGTCCTCAAACTTTACATGCACCAGACAAAGACAAAAACAGATAGCTGCAGTGGAAAAAAAGAGTGTGGCGAAGAAACCTCAAAGACATTCAACCAAAATGTGTTTTTTTTTCCATGTGTCAAATGAATCCAGAATACTATGTTCAAAGGACAATCAGATGTGTCCCGTTTTTATTTTTTCCTGGATACATTTGTAATTATCCATTGAAAGTCCCACAGGAAAAGGTTTTTTTTTATCTTTAGACATTCCTACTCTTGGATCTTGGGTAATTTGATGCAAAAGCTGACACCACCCAGTACAAACCTATTATTTACGTAAAATTATAACTATATCATATCAAAATAAAGATTTTTCTTCCTCTGACTACACATTATGTTGGACAGGGGTGGGGAACCCTGCTCCTTGTAATTTATATAGCACCTTCTAGAGTCCTGGAACCCCCCAAGGTGCTTTACAACAAAATCAGTCATTCACCCATTCATACACACATTCACACGCTGGTGGGGATGAGCTACAATGTAGCCACAGCTGCCCTGGGGCGCACTGACAGAGGCAAAGCTGCCAAGCACTGGCGCTACTGGTCCACACCGACCACCACCAGCAGGCAACGTGAGTTAATTGTCTTGCCCAAGGACACAACGACAGTAACAGACTGAGCGGGGCTCGAACCTGCAACCTTCCGATTACAGGGGCGAGCACTTAACCCCTGCGCCACCGTCGCCCACTTGTGGAACAATATCCAGTTTTAATTATTTCCCTGCTCCAACACTCCTAATTCAGTGGTTGATTCACCTTTTAAGCAGCTCATCGAGCGCTGCAGAAGGCTGTTAATCACCTGATGATTAAAATCGGGTGTGTTGAAGCAGGGAAACAACTCAAACATGCAGGCTAGCGAACCTCGATAGACCTGAATTTCCCCTTCATTTTAGGATACAGATATCACGAATTTCATCAGTTTGTCTCATATGAAAAGAAAAATCAGAAAGATTAAAGCACAAAAGCTAGCAGCTAATATATGTTTAGTATAGCTCATACTTTGGCTACGATGAGAGAAAAACCACAACAGAACAGGTGATTAAGTTGTTAAGGGAAATGTCCGTTCTTTGATACAAAAGTCATGAAAGAGATAGTAGGCAGTTTGGCTTGCTTTTAGCACCCCCTAGTGTTCGATTACTGAAACTAAAAGTGAAACTTATCTCCTCGCTGTGTGTTCGTCCTTTTAACATGGTAACCTGACTGCTGAAATGTCTGCAGGAGAGATGCAACACTAAATCAAACAAGTCAACAGCCTTCATGATCGAAAACCTGCAGGAAAGGCTAGACTACAACCCCAGGCATGCCAGCTCTACTTTACTAAGTCCAGCAGGGACCAGATCAACACTCTGAAATTGCAAGTTCAAAAATCTGGCCAGAGAGGGTGGTAGGAGTCTGAGTGACATTTCATTAACCCTGTAAAGGATCATTTTAGTGCATACTGGCTCAAGAAAATGATTTAAAAATATGAAAAAGTTGCACAGTATCTCTAAGTAAAATAATCATTTTAGGTAGAGTTTTCAATTTTGTCTTTGCATTTTAGAAAAAAATTATTGATTGCATTTTTTGCAGTGTGATCGATATCGTCTGTATTTGAAATGTGTTTGGAAATAGAAGAAATGTGGAGAGGCACCTGGCTGCAGACCTCCACTGTCAGGCTGCTTCTGGTGGAGGCTCCACTTTCAGGACGACCGCCACTGTCAGGACGGGAAATGCACGGGATACGTTACAAAATAAAACGGCAAACATACTTACGGAAAACTGCAAACATACTGATGCTTGTAATTGATAGCTTTTACATAATATTTTATATTGAAACCTATCAATTGTTTCTCTACAGTTCATATGTAGTTGTCATTTAACATACTCACAGTTGTAATTTTTCTAAATGAATTAACGAATGGCCGGGGTAGGTTTCAACATACTTCCGGTCGTCATATTTCTAAATAAAATCCAGAATGCTGTTTCGGTTGAATCGCTCTCCTCAGAAACACATTCATTTTTTAATATTACGTCGTAGATTATGACAGAATATATCATAATGACCACGTTGTTAAACAGTAAGGGAAAACACACAACAAGAATGACAAACAAAACTAAGGTTTACTAAATAAATGACGACTATATATGAACTATAGAGAAATAATTGATAGATTTTACGTAATATTAAAAGATGAATGAGTTTCTGAGGAGAACGATTCAACCGAAACAGTATTCGGGATTTTATTTCGGGATATGACGACCAGAAGTATGTTAGCGTATGTTAGCGTTTTATGTTGAAACCTACCCCGGCCATTCATTAATTCATTTTGAAAAATTATAACCGCGAGTATCTTAAATGACAACTACATATGAATTATAGAGAAATAATTGATAGATTTTACATAATATTTTATATTGAAACCTATCAGTTACAAGCGTAAGTACGTTTGCCGTTTTATTTTGTAATGTATCCCATGCATTTCCCATCCTGACAGTGGCGGTCGTCCTGACAGTGGAGCCTCCACCGGAAGCAGCCTGACAGTGGAGGTCTGCAGCCAGGTGCTCTTGGAAATGTGACACCATGATTTGAACCCTTGTACAAAACTTGAAAATCTACTTAGTATATTTTGTGTTTTACGACCTGTGTGGCAAAGGGCCTGTGGGTGAAATAAGTTACTGTTTCCACACACTGTTAGCGAGAACAGAGATGATATCATTAGGAAGTTCTCAGCAGCGCTCCTCACAGGTACAGTGGTAATGTGACACCAACACCACACTTTGGTGTCACCAGGAACAGTTCCAGCTGGGTGAGTAACTGTTCAGTCATACAAAAGAGCAACCTGTTAATAATCCGACCGTGACTTTAAACACATAAGGTTTTTTTTTTAATCCACTTTGGAGGTGATGTGCAAGTGGAACAAACTTAAGACCTCTACAAAAAGATTGCTTATTGCTGCTTCACCATCCCCCACTTATCGCTTCTCAACTTGTTGTATCTTTTTGTGTCCCGAACCAATCGATGAGGCGCTCGTTAGCCCAAGGATGTTCATCAGGGAGTGCTTGCTCTGAGAAGAGAATGGCCAAGAAGAAGGGGAAAACAAGCCAAGGATGGGCTGAATACTGCACCACTGGATTCAGAAAAACACTTCAACTCACTCAGCCACTCCTGCATGTAAAATCAGACCAGAGTAATGAATGTCAGGCGGCAATGTCAAATCCAAAAATATATCTTGGAAATGAGTCGACGTTTTACTTTTCAACAGAAATTGTTTTAAATTTTATGCTAACGTGTAAAAGCAAAAATTATTTTTTAGTTAGCAGAACTTTAGTTTTAGATAAATAAATAAATCAGCAAACAGAGAAAAATTATCCAAATAAAATTTATACTCTGTCACTCACGTTGGGCCTGCTGCAGAGCGCCTGCATTGAGTGCGTCTGCACCACCGTGGACAAAAACGTGGCTTTACTGTATTGTGTTTTATGCCCCTTAGTGACCCATAAAACCTTAAACCAAGCCAGACTCAATAAAACTAAAAATATTCCCTAAATTACTTAGACTGTGTCTGGTTTCCTAAGCTCAGATAAAGGAGATTTGGACTTGAGATGTTAAAAAAAGACAACGAGAATTAATAAAAACTAAAGCTAATTCGTTAATCATCTCCAACAGTGTGCCTAATTATTCGTTAGGTGATAGTCATCCAGCAACCTCTAGTGACCAGTTGGACAGAGAATAGTTAATGTCCTGTCTGCTGCTGTTTGTTTCTCACAAAGAAGCAGATTTCTATGTTTCTTCAATAAGTTAATTCTGTGTGTGTTTTTTTTATATATATATTTCTCTAACTCTGATGTAGACACAGTAGTAAAAGTTGTTTCTCTACCTTTAGCTGACAGTTTTGGCTCCTTCCTGTCAACATCGTCAGCGCATCACAGGTGTTGCTGATGACTCTTCCATCACAGTTTATGTGTGGGCAGTATAGAGCACAATGTCACCCTCTGCTGCCCACACATTGCGTATCATATAGGACGGCAATTTAGTACACGAAAAATGGAGCACAAAAAAGAATGTGAAAAAGAAACCAGCAAAAACACACAAGCCACAAAACAAGAAGCAAAAACACAATAAAATATCTGCCATAACAGACCACAGTGCAAGAGAAAACCGTATTATGGACTGTAAGGATTCAAGAGTCATAAAAACAGAGCAACTAAATATGGAAGATGGATCAGAGAAGCGACTGAATAAGGAGACGTAAGCCATGGACCATAATTAGGAATGAGGGAGTGTTCGCATTGGGCCATACATGGAGTGCAATAATTCAATTCAATTAAATTCAAAAATACTTTATTAATCCCAGAGGGAAATTGATTGCTGTAGTAGCTCAGAATAATAATAATAATGAGGTCATCAAAGAGTTATTGTATATTACAATGGCTGTTGGCAGGAAGGATCTCCAGCAGCGGTCAGTGTTGCAGCGAAACTGAAGAAGCCTCTGACTGAAGACACTCTTCCGTTGTCGGACAGTCTTGTGAAGAGAATGCTCAGGGTTGTCCATCATTTTCTTGATTTTCTGGAGAATCCTTCTTTGCCTTATCTCCTCCAGTGGTTCCGAAACTGCCAAAACTCTGGCTGAGTCCTTGAAAGAGCTTGGAGTTCCTCTATCTTGTTGGCCAGTGATCTCACATTGCCCATTATGATCGATGGAAGAGATGGTTTGAATTTCCGCTTTCTCTGTCTCCGTTTTGCTCCAGCTCTGCATCCACGCTTCTTGCGTTTTAGCTCATTTGGGATTTGTGGCTTCAGTTGAGGTATTATTTCTGCCTTTCCAATGTTAATCATCTGCTCCCGATTGTAAACAGCTTGCTGCCATGGTTACGTATCATAACAAATGCTCAAAAAGTGAAAAAAGCTAAAAAATAGCAGTAAAAATCCTCCAAGCTTCACAGCACCATAAAGTGTCCAAAAAATACAATTTTTCTTGAGAAACTAGAAGTAAAAATGCCCAAGAAAAGGCAAAACTTACATATAGTCAACAGAGCTACTCCAACATGCAGCCGCCCAGAGCAGCGTAGTTCCGGAAAAAGTCAACAAGAGAAACACGGACAGAGTGCGACATCGTCCTCTACTGCCTACATATAAACAGCAACAGAAGAATCATCAGCAACACTCTGACGAAGGCAACAGGAAGGCGTCAAAATTGTCAGCTAAAGGTAAAAAAAACAACTTTTGCTCCTCTGTGTATGAATAAAAATCAGAAAAAAGATTTCTATGTTGTTGGATTACGCAGGGCCGGCTTTGTCGACAGGCGACACAGGCGGCCGCCTGGGGCGCCATCTAATGGATAGGGCGCAAAAAAAAAAAAAAAAAAGTTCATTAAATTCATGTTTGTAATATGAAATGCACTCTCTACATACTCAAAATTCCCCTTTGAAATGACATGAAATTAAAACATCAATATTTAAATTCTAATGATCTGGCTGCATTTCGAGCTCCCGCTTGAGCACCGCTCCGATGCATTTGACCGTTAAGGTTGCCATAGTCAAGTGTGTGGGTGGCACTGTAGAAGGACATCCTGTTGTCGTCGCGTTTAAACTTTTGATATTTTACGAGGAAAAGAACACCTAAGCCATCGGGATCAGCATTCCGAAAGCGAAGGAAGGAAGAAGAATAAAAACGGGCCCAAAGCAGAGGTATGTAGACTTTATAAGTTTTGCAAAGGAACTTTTTGCGTTAGCATTGTAGTTAACTGCCTCTCCTGCCACGCACGGTCCACGGACGGACCATCGCTAGCTGTTTACACACACAATACAGTATCTGTAACTTTAACCCATTCATTTTACTTTTGAATCGTCGTGTCCAGATGCAGTGAGACAATGTTGAGTCTCACTGTGATGATGAAGAATGTAAGATTTTTTACTGGTTTTTGGAGCTTTATTGCAGCCTTTTATGAACGTTGTTTCAAGTTTTAAGTACGCATACAATATGAATTTCATATTTGTATATCAGAAGAACGCTAGGTGTGGGTGTAGCAAATTTTCAACTTTGTCCGACACATCGGGCGAGCGGCACCGCCGTGGCGGTGACTCCCCCGCTGCCGCCGGGCCCGGCGGGTAGTGAGAACTGCCTAAACACAGCATGACATCTTATGCCGTCTCTTTCTTGTTTACGCTGCAGCGTCTTCTATCCAGGCATCACGCAGCACTGAGCTACAATCTCAGCATCTAGAACCAGGTGAGTAAGTCACTTGTTGGGCTATTTGTAATCAGCAGTAGAAACGGGCTTTTTCAAATTAAACGGCTTATCACATATATCGATATGCAAAATTTATTTATTTGAATCCACACCAGACACTTGTTTTTGGCACAATCAGTGCAGCATTGATTTAGCATTGAGAATATTAAATAATCTCAACCTACACATCTGAAATCGTCTCCTTAAGATGTTATTGTCATTTAGGCTGTAAATTTGTAAAAAAGGATGGACGTTAGTTTTTGTGACATAGTGAGTCATCTTCAAGGTATAAAGGTTTATGCCCTGAAGAAGGTCGTACCGAAACGCGTCGGGTGTTTCCTTGTTTAATAAATGAAATCCTCAGAGTGCCTCAGATCACCAGATCTTCTTCCTCATATTCTACATTTATTTGATGCTGAAGAGCACCTGAGAGTGAGACATAAGTTTTTTCAAATATTCCCCACTTCCACCTGTTTTTGATAATTGTATTCGTGTTTTCATAGAACAGATTAAAAAAGATCAATACATTAAAAAGTCCAGTAATATTAAAAATAGTGAAAAGCATCACTGCACATGACCGAGGAATATTGAATGTAAAAGTGGCACTGTTCTTAATTCATGCATCAGAGGGTTAAGTTGCTTTGTGTGTGTGTGTGTGTGTGTGTGTGTGTGTGTGTGTGTGTGTGTGTGTGTGTGTGTGTTTATTTTCTCACAGAAGAAGAACCCAACACCAGCAAACTCAGTGCCCCAATCCAACAGCCTGAAGAGACACCATCATCAGCTTCAACAGATGTCTGTGAACATGTATGAGCTGCTGGCCCCATGGATCCTGCTGACTGGCCACAGCAGTTGAACGAAATGGAAAGTAGAACTTTCTTTATGATGACACTTTGATGTTTGAGTTTTGCTTTTGATTGCACAGTTGTTGATTTTGCATCCCCCCCAATGACATTTGCACAACATTTTGAGTTGTTGGCTATTGTAATATTCTCAGGTTACTTATCTTTCAAGCTTACGTTTATTCTTCAGGCTGTTGACTTTAAAGAGTTGCTGTGTGAATATTTAAAATAAAAACTTAGTAACTAAGGAATAACTGTGGAGTTGCTTTTTCCAATGTGTGGACTTGGGTTTGGGTGAGAGGCGGGGGGGTGGGGGGTGGGGGTGGGGGGGGGGGCAAATGGGCACTCTCGCCTTGGGCACCAAATTACCCAGAGCCGGCCCTGGGATTACGTGTATGTTACCTGACCCGGGTCAGGTGTCTAACCTTTGCAGGACAATCTGTTTAATCTGCTCTCATTCTACAATCACTTATTCAGGTGCAAACACCCAACAATTTCATTGTGGCAGACCACCAGGGGGCTCCACTCACACCCAGAGACAGGATGTGTGTGGGAGGAGATAACGTTGGTTGCCTTTTGTGTATTGCAGTGGTGGGTAGTTAGGGCCAGCAAAGCCTTCTCTGCTGGCCTAAACTTACTCAAAAATGTAAATGTATTTTTTTTGGTAAACATTTTTAAATAAAATAAAATTTCATTGGTCTATTTTCTTTATATCCTATTATACCCACTTGGCTGCGCTGCTTCCAGTGTTAAAATTCCAAGGTTGGGTCTTATCCAATCAGATTTAAGCTAGCTTGTGTTTTCAGGCTGATTAAGTCTGCCCTAGGCCTTCAGAATCAAACGAGAAGCCCGCTGTCTGCTGTAAGTGAACAGAGACAATCTAGTTGCGATAGCCAATCAGCTCACGAGTCAGCGTGGCCCAGGCCAGCTAGTTGTCCTCACGCAAAAGTTGACATGAACGCATCCTGTGATTGGATAAGCAGTAGTTTGAACTTTTCTAGCAGCATTAAGCAAAATATCAAAACTAAACACGGAGATTTGTACCTATAGACAGCTATCGGTGTATTTTTGAACACATGATGGCTGAAAGAGGAGAAGGGACAGACTTGGTTGCAGATTTACTTGCCACACCATTTTCCAGACGGACCTTTAAAAAACATAGATCCCCCAGTCATTAAATAGAGGTAATTATATGGAGCTTCTATCTTTTCTTGCTGAACATGACGCCGACTTGCATTACTACCTGACCACCAAAAGGATCTTTACTGGGACATCAGGCAGAATACAGAACGACCTCATTTATGCTATTGCTGAAGTGATGGGAGATGAGATCAAAATGGAGATCAGAAGAGCCCCTTTTGTCACCATCATGGTTGATGAAACCACAGACGTGGGTAACATGGCACAGCTGGCACTCGTCCTGCGCTATGTGACAGCCACAGGTGTCAAGGAGCATTTTGTGGATGTAACTAGTGGCAGGCGAGCTGATGACCTTGCTGCACTTATTTTCCGTATTCTTGAGGAATATGAATGCTGTTTGGACAAAGTTGTTGTACAGTGTTACGATGGTGCAGCGGTGATGGCATCTGGACCAAACGGGGTGCAGGCTAAAGTTAAGCAAAAGGCACCTATGGCCTTATTCATTCGCTGTTATCGTTGTCATTGTCTTAATTTAGTCCTGACTCAAGGGGCCTCAAAGCTTAAAGAGTGCAAGGTCTTTTTTTGCCAATCTGAATGGCCTCGCTGCGTTTTTCTCCAGATCTCCGAAGCACACACAGTTGCTGGATGATGTGTGCAAATGGCATCTTCCTCGTGTTGCGCCAACACGGTGGCACAATATTCATCAAGATTGGTGAATGCAGTCTTTGAGAAGCGAGTTGCTCTAAAGGAGTTGTTTGGTCACATATTAGACCACCACGACGAGTTGAGGACACTGTGCTTTCTTGCCTGTGTTAGTGGGGGTCAGAGGGGCCGACAGTGCCAAATGGTAGCCTCGCCTCTGTCAGACCTCCCCCGGGCAGCTGTGGCTACAAGTAGCTTACCATCACTAGCAGTGTGTGAATGTGAGTGTGTGTGAAAGCGTATTTGGGTGTCTTGAAAAGCGCTATATAAGTTCAATGCATTATTATTATTATTTAACGCACGGCTGGAAGATTCTGAGTTTTGTTTTTTGCACATTCAATGGGCTTTTTGAGTATGCGGCTGCCTTTGGAATACTGCAGACCAAATCATTGGATGTACAATTCTGCACGGCCGGGCTGAACATGTTTTGTGACAAAGTTGAGCAAGAGAGGGGAAATTTCAGTGAAATATATGAAGAAGCAATGTGGTGGACTGAGGTGGTCCAAGTGTGCGCAGAGGCCAAAGCATGCCGCAAGGCGATCTCCATGCACACTACCAAAAACTCCACAACAGCATTCTGGACAACATTCTTTCCCAGACAAGGAATCGATTTCAGGACCATGAAATGTTGACGTTTCTCTCCCTTCTTCACCCCCAGCACTTTCAGACATACAGAAAAAAATTCCCGACAGCTGCCTTCTCTAGCTTAACACGGAGCCACGGACCACTGTTTGATCTTCCCCGACTTAAAACAGAACTAACAGTAATGTATGCCATGGCTGACTTTGAAGGAAAAAGTTCCGCTGATCTACATGATTTTTTTTCTGATCAAAAACCTGAGTGATAGTATGGGACAACTTTACACACTGGCCTGTTTGGCTGTGACTATCCCGGTGTTCACTGCCTCTGTTGAGCACTCCTTCTCAGCATTAAAGCGAGTTGAAATATACGCCAGAAACACGACCGGACAGACACAGCTTTCAGCATTAGCCTCCATACCCATAGAAAAGGATCACTCATGGACCTGAAGCGCACAGATAAACTGTATGACAGAGCCATTGAGGTTTTCCTGAGGAAAGAAAGAAGGATTATCCAGCTGTGATGTCATATTAATGGTATTTTAAGGTGCATTAATTTGGATTGGACTGAATAGGAAATCACCAAAGGCCCAGGGGCGGAACGCACCGCCCGCCACTGGTGTATTGTACTCTGTTGTGTGGGCAGCGGACTCACTTGGAGTGATTCAAAGATGTGAGTAGAACTACCTTGTGTTGTCCTTGCCTTCCTCCACATTGGTGACCTTGTGAATGGATATGTCTGTGAACAACAAGTCAGCTGCCTCGGTGCCGCTGGTTGGAACTAGACCCGCGCCAGAACTGCAGTTTTCTTCCCCTGTTGCCGTTAAGCTCCCGAACTGTTGGCTGCATCATCATCACCAGTCTTGGTTTGCTCACATCAAAGCGCAGTTTGCCCTGTGTGAGACTTCTGCTGATGACGCAAAATACCACCACGTGGTTGCTTAACTGGATCCTTTGTCCACCCACGGGCTTGATTCGGGACCTTCCGGCTCAGGAAAAACACACATCAATGAAGCAGCTGCTGAAAAGACATTTCTCCCTATCTGAGGCAGAATGGGCCGAACGACTCATTTCCCCTGCCTGCTTGGGTGATGGAACCACTCTGGAGATGATGGAGTGCATGTTGTCCCTGCTTTGTTCTGAAGGTGACGAATTCCTCTTCATGCACCTCTTCCTGCAATGACTCCCGGCTCCATTGCGGGCCAACCTTGCAAACTCCCCATTGCTGAAGCAGAGGAATTACCGCTTGTTGGCCAAGGAAGCAGACAAGATCCTTTTGGCTACCAGGATCTTCACAACTTTGGCAGTGGTACAGGTTCCCCGGAGACAGAATTCAACCTGCAGGCTGCTCCATCGAGACCAGCCGAGGCTTCGATGGTGGCCGGGATAACCAGCCGTGATCGCCGGGAAGCTGGTCTTTGTTTCTATCACCAGCTTTTTGAAGGCAAAAGCTGTTGACGACGTGAATAAGCTTCTGTTTATCGAAGATCCAAACTACACCTACGGGTCTGAAGCCTCCAAGTTGTGGTCCGCGATGGCAGCTGGTCTGGGGTCAAGGTCCACCGCACCACCACTTATCATCTGCAGGATAGTGAGTAGTGCAAGTGTTTCCACCCGTCCCTGAAGGCTGCGCTCCGGGCCACCCTGTTGGATGCTAACTGGGCTGACCACCTGCCGTCTGTCCTCCTGGGCCTCCGTTCTGGGGTTATGAAAGACCTTAGTGCATCCTTTTCTGAACTTCATTTTGGCCAACCAGTACATGTCCCAGGCATGTTTATTCCTGAGTCCTGGGTCCTGCAGGTGGGTTTGCTGTGCCTGATGGCCTTCCCATGCAGGTCCTGGGGCTGTTTCACCATGGGTTGCCCCACTCGTTTGTCCCTCTGGACTTTTCGAGTTCGGGTTTTGTTTTCATTCACCCCGGTGCCCACCAATCACCCCTGTAACTGATCTATGATGGACATTTCAGGGTCCTTGAGCCAGGCTCATTTCCTCCTAGATATATGGGGGTGTCAGGAGAGGATGTCCATGGATAGGCTAAAGCCTGCACATGTTAGCTGAGGAACTAATATCGACAGCCCAGCCTCCTCGCAGAGGGTGACCTCTCTCTGCCGCCACGAGTGTTTCAATGTCACACTTTGGGAATCCCCCAAGGCCGCCAGACACCCCGACTCCTTCGAACCCTCGTTTTTGGTTACTTTTGCAGAGGCCACCCAGGGAGTCCTAGACCGTTTTTGTTCTTTGTACCAGTTCTCTGCTTTTTACATATAAATGAGACTAAAATTGAAAAACTGCTTCATTGTTTTCATAGAATTACAGCTGTGGTAAAGTTAAAGTGAGTTGAAGTGCTCCGAGCGACTCTTCACAGTGGGGAACAGAGCCAGGAGAAGTGCCGGCCAGTTCCAAACCAGGCTGCAGCCAGCTGCGGATCGGATCACGGACCAACAATGAAAAATAAAAAAAAGTGAAATGCAAAACTAGCCTGAAATTTTACATTTGAGTTTTTTTTAAAGGCAGAAGTAATCCTCCCCATCAGCTTTGTTTGTATGAGCTCGTCCTATTTCTCCGAACAGTGAGGCGTCTACAACAGACAATTACTTATAACGTCATTTTTGACTGAACGTGAATTCAAATTCAAACCAAATGAAATATTTCTTCAGTTTGAGCAGGTCATCCACAAAGTGCAAGTTTAAATGTGCACAAAAAATTTCAGCTTTGGGTGCCGAAAGAATAAAGATTTCTGCTTAAATAATTAAATAAAGCTTGGGGTAAAGTTTCAGTTTCCTTTAGTTTCTCTATTTTGTTTTGTTTTGTTTAAGCAGACTTTTGGTTCATTAGTTCACTTGTTCCTTCATTGAGTAACAGTTCCATTTGATTCGATGTGCACATCCACAAACTTACTTCAAGTCCAAAGCTGTTCTCAAACGCATCTGATGATACTTTTTCATGTCATTACCGTCTCAAAGTGAACAAAGCAAACACATTTATATGACTGATACGCTCTTTTAGGTTTGTTAGATTGTGTTTGCCACAGTGCATCCATTTTTCATTAATGGACTTCTCTTGCCGTGTTTAAAACCACCCTATCACATATTCTATTTGCTCTAAAGGTGAAAAAAAATAACAGAGTAGGAGTTGTTGTGTTTTCTAGATCAGTGGAATGCACATGGAACAAAGAAGGGTTTCAAATCTTTAAAATTTGTCCAAATCCAACATTTAAGAGGAACACAAAACAGCTGGTGGCCTTGGATCTCGTAGATACTCATCTTATGGGTTCGTAAATCCCTTTTGAACAAAGTGACTGTTTTTCATGCAACAATTAGTGTGCTGATTTTATCATTTTACATGATTGAAATGAAAGAAAGAGATTCTAAGGCCTAGTCCCATAGGCGTCATTTTAACCGGGGACGCCGGGGACATGTCCCCGGCAAAATTTGTGATTGGCAGCTGTGTCCCCCCACTTTAAAAAATGCCTGCTGATGAGGATTTTTGTTTTACCAGCTCAGATCTTATACCAGGGGTCGGCAACCTGTTCCCATCAAAGAGCCATTATTACCCATTTCCCACAGTAGAGAAAACACTGGGAGCCACAGCGGCCGCAGCGTTGTAGGCGGGGCCTACCCTCAGACAGCAGAGAGCTGCTCACAACCAGGTGACAGCAGCCAGTACCGGTCGCTCGCATGGGCGTCGCACCCGTGGGGGATTCAACACCCACACTTTTCCAGCTGTTTTGCTCACCTCCACACCAGTCTGGTTTCTTCACGTCGCACTCACTCTGTTTGCCTCATCTCCTTCTTCACCTCCGCTTCTGACAGCAGATGTCGGGTTTCCAGGAGAGCAGGAGAGGGAGGGACGGAAGAGCTCGACTGAATTCATAATTTTACATCTTGACATTAGCTGTACAAAGTCTGAGTTTGATAAAGTGAAGAACAACAATTTGCAGAGGTTTATTAACTGGCGCAGCGCCAGGTTTTCATTTTTGGGTGGACCATGGTAATTTTGGACGGACCTTAATAAGCAGTGACTTAAGTGAAGCAGGCAGGTCGCGCTAGGAAATTTCGTTTAAAAAGATGTCATAAATGTGTTCCCCCGTCATTTTTATTTATAAAATATGAAGTAAAAACTCCCAATTTCATTTTCATTAATTTGTCATTAATATTTAGTCTACACCCGTGCGTTAAGTGGACCATCTTCCAGTAAAAGCAAAGCATCCAGCCCACCTCTCCAAATGCGTAAAATGTGCATCAGCCGCTAGTTAGGCGCGCTGCGCGCACCATCAGCTACATCAGCCCAGACATGAGCAGAGCAAACAGAGAAAGAATAGAGGATAATTGTGTCTGGATGTGGATGGAGATTACATTTTACAGCAGCCTGATCATCATTTAAATACGTAACCCATCACCTGGCTTCTAGTCCACGCTATCAGCATTATTTTAATTGGTGTGTGTGTGTGTGTGTGTGTGTGTGTGTGTGTGTGTGTGTGTGTGTGTGTGTGTGTGTGTGTGTGTGTGTGTGTGTGTGTGTTTTCCACTTCAAACACTGGTCTAACCAACCAGACCAGCGTGTCCAGTAACACATTAATGTTACACTTCATGTAGGCTAGGAACGTTTCACCTGCCGTGGCCCGACCGCTTCTGCTCCACATAAACTTTGTGCGTGATCAAATGTCTCTACAGGAGCTTTATGAGCTGAAGAGCTATTCTGCCTCAGACTGGATGTGTCATGCGTCTCCATATTAGAGACGGGAACAAGCGCTGTTCAGCCAAAGTTTCATAATTTCATAAAAAGAACATTTTTCCAAGTGACACATCCCTCAGAGAGACTGGGTTTCCAGACAGCTTCAGTGGGAGGAAATCTTACCGCATGCACCGTGGTTCTGCACTGCGCTGCGAACCCCTTTACAGATCTTCAGCCCACTGTCCACCGTGGGCACTCTGAGCCGCGCTGAACACAGTGTCCAGTATAAAGCTCTGATGTTCTGATGGGAATCAAGTTACCTCTGCGATGTGCGTAACGATTAAAATGTCAGCTCATCCATGCGCATCAGTGTGCGTTGGGGTAATTCTTTCAAAACAACCAACATCCTTGAGTTTATCCGTCAATATGTGGCAAGGTGGAGAAATGAGGGCCCGGGCGGGATTTGATCCCCAGACTCCCGGGTGAGAGTCATACGCTCTAACCAGTCAGCCAAAGGGACATCCCCTTGGCCAAGTAGCCAGGGCGCATTATCTATCGGGACACTGTGACAGGACACTCACACTGCCACACCTGATTATGAAACTTTGGCTGAATAGTGCTTGTTCCTGTCTCCAATGTGGCGACGCATCCAGGAACCTGTCTGAGGAGAAGCCCAGAATCTGACATCCTCCAGCTCAGGAAGCACCTATGATTACGCACAAGCATGACGCATCAACCCGGTCTCACAGTAAGACTGGGTTGGACCTGTTCAGGTTTACGCAGACAATCTTTACATTTAGAATTAGCTTACAGATGTAAAATTAATGCTGTAAAATATAAAGCTTTTTATTTAAATATCCATTCATTATTTTACAAGCACAGAGAGCCGCATCAGATGGATGGAAGAGCCGCATGCGGCTACAGAGCCGCCGACCCCTGTGCTAGCCTACTTTATTGTCCCCAGCAATTTTTAAACCCCACTCAGGTGTATGGTTATTGTCCCCAGCAACTCTGAAAACAATGACGCCCTTGCCTAGTCCACACGTAGCTGGGTTTTTTTTAAAAACGAATATCCGCCCCTCCAAAAACTTGCATCCACACCACCTCGTTTTTAAAAAAAACTCTGTCCACACGTACCTGGATAAATACGTTGTTAAGGACATGCCAGACCTGTAGGCAGCAGTACTTCCCCCGTTCTTAACCTCGTCCTTTGTCTGTGGTCTTCCTCAAGGAGCAGTAATTCTGCTTGCAAAAACAAACGAGCAAAAAGCGCTTGGACAATTGATAAAGCGAGCGCAGCTCTGAGGGCTTCCATGCTGTTGGCTAGTGTAAACACAGGCCGCACACGTGATGTCAGGATTTTTTTGTCGCGGAAAGTGACGTTGCGGACCTTAAAACTCCGGTTTTGTCTGTCCACACGCAGACACCCAAAACGGAGAAAACGCAGATCTTCACTTTGGCCGGAGTTTTTAAAAAGATCCGTTTTCGTGTGAAAAAACTCCCGTTTTCGTGTGGATGACAGGCCAAAACGTAGAAAAATATCTACGTTTTGGCAGATCCCCGGCTACGTGTGGACAGGGCCTAAGTCAGCCATCCTTGTACAATTTGTTTAATAAAGATTTTAACAGAAAAACAATAAGATCTGAAGAGAATGGCCCCAAAAATGAAAAACGGCAACGTGAATGTGAACGGTCTTCTTCAGGGTGCCTGTTTAAAGTGCGAGAAGCCTGTTTATGATCTAAAACACCTGTATGAATCCCTGGGCCTACAGCCAGAACCTTAAACTCCACCATGTTTGGCATCAGAGTGACAATGACCCCCTCCTCTTCCTCTTAGGTTTGCATACAGAAGAAGAGCTTATCCTCTTAATAAATAAAACTTAGCTGGAACCTAAAATCAGAGAAACACAGGAGGGATCATTGCCGCTCTGCTTCGTGAGCCCCTCCTTCCCTCCCCCTTTTCTCCATCAGAGAGGGATTATTTCTTTCACTTGCTGCATTAATTTCTCCTGCCAGGTTCAACTCCCAGCATGCAGCAGGGAGATTGGCAGCCTCTGCTTCTCTTTTTCCTCCTCCCTTCCACACCTGGCTTTTTTTATCTCTACTGGTGGGAACACGAACCCCAGCATTTCCTTTTCTTTGATGGTGTTTTACAGAAGCACACAGAAGCTACGGCAGCGTATCGCTGGGACTTGAGTCCTCACGAACGCACACCTCTGGTAAAACAGGCGGTGTTTTTGTTACATGATGCAATCAGAGTGAGTGGTTGTATTTTGCAATGATGAGATTGAGCAAAAAGCTTTGCTCACAGATATTTTCTAAAAGTCTGCATCAGCTGCTGAAATCTGACTGTTGTCCACGTGCTTCATGAGTTTTTGCTGTTTTTATGAATCAAACATTCACTCATAATACAAGTGAGCATTAAATCCTGGTCTACACCGGATCGTTTGTCTCCATTTATGAACATAAAAATTCCTTCTTTCAACAAAGAGACTGAAGTACCCACGCTGCTCTACAATCCACGTTGCTTACATGTGACCTTGAACGCACCCGTTTAATTGCACGTTGACAAGATTGATGGATTCAGACTTCTGGACGCGATGAGAACTTGCTCAAGTTCGTTAACCCTCCCACTGTCCTAATGGGTGTGACTCGCGAAGAAAGTTGACCACTGAGCAGGGTTGGGTTCATGTGGCAGGGGTGAGGAGTGAGCACCACCTCACCCCTGCCACATGGACCTCAAGCGATAAACCATCAATCCTGCTCAATGGTCAACTTTCTTCGCGGGGTCACCCATTAGGACAGTGGGAGGGTTAAGAGCATCAAGCCATGTATGTGTAGCAGGGTTTTTGTAAAAGTGAATATCCACCGACTTCCATATTGGGTTCACTCAACCTCGTTTTTAGAAAAAAATTTCCATCCACACCTAACCACCTAAGTTAACCACATTTATAGACATGCCAAACCTGTAGGCAGTTGTAGTTCCTCAGATCCTTCTGCACCCTTGCCCAAACACATTAGTTGAACATGAAATAACTAAATGGTGGGCCAAAGTAACTGTCACTGAGCTTGTGAAAACAAGCAAGCAAAGCGCGCTTGGACATTTGATAACGCAAACATCCGTGCTGTTTGAGGGTAACCATGGGTCCTCACCTGAGATATCAGCGGTGCAGAATGATAGCGGGACAGTTTACTCAAGAGCTTTGCAGAGCATCAATCCACACCGGGTGGGAGTCTCAGCCGTGGAGGGTCATCTCACCCATCCTTAGTGGTGCAGCAAACTACTTCTGGGACGTGCCTGAAATGTTTGGCGCCGCAATTTGTTTTGAATCAACTCCATAGACTACAATGGATTGCATTTGAAGTAGCGATGCTCCGCTGCAGTTCCAATCTGCTGATGCCTCCAGTGTGAATCTGGCTTCAATCCTGGTTGCACATTTGATGTGAAGGCATACTTGTCTTGGGCAATGACGTTGTGAAACCTAAAACTCCAGTTATTAAAGTCCCCACGCTATGCTGACAGCAGAGAATTTGCAAATATTCGTGTTAGTCTGAACTTTTTGAAAGTTTTGTTTTTGAGACTAGTATTTGATAGCTTAGCATGTGAGATACCAAACTACCTATACATGGAGCTTCAACGTGGAGAAGCAAAGAGATTTCAGGGACTTAAACTTTTGAGTTGTTTGAGTATTTCAGGATCTACTGAACTACTGAGATTCTAACCCACAACATTCTCTAGGGTTTGAAGAGAATGAGGATGAAGATGAATCATCCAGTGAGCGGCAGTTGTTGGGATCAGAGGGCAATGGTCAGACTGGTTCTAGATGATAGAAAATCAACAGTAGCTCTAATAATCACTGGCTCCCACCAAGATCCGAATAAATGCAAATCTGAACTACATCTGCTCCAGATAGGCTCTAGCAGCAGAAGACCAAACCAGGTGCCTCTCCTGTCAGCTAAGAACAGGTAACTGAGGCTACAACCCACACAGGATCACCAGAACTGGACCATAAGAGACCAGAAAAATCTTTCCTGGTCTGACGAGTATGGACTTCAGCATTCAGATGGTCAGGTTAGAATTTGGTGTCCCCAACTTTAAAGCACTGATCCACCCTGCTGCTGGTAGTGTAATGGTGTAGGGCAGTGGTGCTCAATAGACGGCGGCGCGGGCTGGGCGTGGCCTCTGATCTGCCAGCGCCTCCCACCCCCCGATGCTAGTGTGTAAGAGTCCATGCGAGGCACCTTGTTTGTGGCACCTGGCACCAAAAACGTGCTAAATACCGGTAATATGTATTATTCATTGATGATTGTTGTGCTGTGTTGTATTTTTGTGTGGCATACAGATCACCTCAAGCTGTTTACAGATCACATTTCAGTACTTTGGGTAAAGATCACGTACCACCTGAGCCTGGTGCAAACACCACAGCCAACCTCAGTATTGTTGCTTACCATGTCCATCACTCTATGACCACATTGGACCCATCTTCTGGTGGCTATTCCAACAGGATGATGCACCCCATCACAAAGCTCAGATCCTCTCTGGCTTGGGTTCAAAATCCTTAATTACCTAAACGTTTCCTGTTTCCTTGAAAAAGGAAGAGGAGCAAAAGGCGGGACTTATCTTAACATAAAAACCTACAAAATTCTCAGTTTGAGGAAGATTATGACTAAATGGATTCAGGTGTGACACTAGTAAAGGGAAATGGGGGAAAGTTTTTCAAAATAAAACAGGAAGTTACATTGAAGAAGAGATGAGAAGATACTAAAAAACCAAATTCAAGACAGCTTAAAGTTTGCACCAAAATATTAAGTTAGTGAAGCTAAGGGGGTCTTAAAAAACAAACAGCATTACATTTAAATTCTGCTTTCACAGGCTTTTGTGTATTTACATTGTATGCTCACACTAGTGGGTCCGCATCTTTTCTTCACCTCCCAGATCCATTTCTTTGAACCCTCTGTGTGATTAGTCAGCACACAGCGTACGTCTCTCGCCTCCTGGTAATTCTCACACCCTGTTGATGAATTCCACAGCAATGTAAACCTTACAAGCATGATAATAAATATTGTAGGAGGGTTGTTTTTTTTATGTGTGCCTAGCAACTTTTATTTGAAAGTGAGAAAACAGCTGGCTCAAAGATGAATTATGTTGTGCATCATTTGAAAACCTTTCTTTCTGTAATTTGGAATAGTACTGTGCTGTTTCAGAAACTCAAGTGTGAATATATTTTTCTACTATTAACATTAAACAATAGAGATTTGATTGCAGGACAACAAATCCTAAGTTTTTCTTCTTTTGGGAATTATGAATGATTTTTTTTTTGGAAATCTGTACAAGTGATAGTCTTACCGTGTACTGTGATATGTTTATTTATTTATTTATTTATTTTTTGGTTAAGCTTATCCCCCGTCCTGTAGAGTCCCATACAGTTTGAATTGAGCACTGCTCAGCATTAGCCAGTAGTTATACATCTGCTTACATACAGATGTCAATCACAGCTCTTAAAAATATCCATCCATCCATTTACTATACCTGCTGATCCACGCAGGGTGTCTTTCTCCAGCAATCCTCAGGCAAACACGCAGGGTACACCCTGGACAGGTTGCTAGTTAATCGCAACTTTATAGTTAAAAAAATCCCCATCTCACCCTCCGCGGGTGGTCTCAACCTTCCATGCTCAGGTCCTCTACCAGAGGCCTGGGAGCTTGAGAGGTCTGTGCGGTATCTTAGCTGATCCTAGATCTGCACTTTTATGGACTGAGATGTCTGATGTTTTTCTGGGATCTGCTTTAGCCGCTCCTCCAATTTGGGGGCTACTGCCCCGAGTGCCCCGTCTCCAACCAGGTGCATAAACATACAAATGGTTTTTGTTTTCTACACTGAAGTTCAGTTAGAGTGAAACTGTGTTTTATTTACTTGCCTGAGGTCAAGTTGACCTTTTGACTTCAATAAAAACAGCTGAAGATCTAAAGAAGTATGTAAACTTTCTTGCCTGGACCACTCATGGAGAAATGACTGATTTTGGTGGTGAACAGTAAAAATCACAAATTTGACCACTTTTCTCCAAAATGAAACCCTAATGTCACAGAATGCATGATTATTTTTTGCAGATGATCAAAAACTGCTGTTTGAATACAAGTTAATGAGAGGTTTTTGTCCTCAAAGTCCTAAGAGGATGGTAACTTTTAACCCTCCCGCTGTCTATGGGTGACCCGCAGGGGCGCCATCCATCCATCCATCCATCCATTTTCATCAAAGCTGAGTCCCTTTCTGTCCCGCTCTGACTCTTCTTCACACCTTCATCTCCTCACGCTTAGACTACTGTAACTCTCTTTTCACGTGTCTGAGCAGAACCTCCCTGAACCGTCTACAGGTGGTTCAGAATGCCTGTGCTCTGCTTCTGACCAAGTCCTCCAAACACACCCACATCACCCCGCTTCTCCTCCAGCTTCACTGGCTGCCAGTCAACTTCAGGGTTCATTTCAAGATCCTGGTTCTGGTCTATAGGGCCTTACATGGACAAGCACCATCTTACATTGGTGATCTTCTTAGTCCCTACACCCCCAGCAGGTCCCTGAGGTCCAGTGATAAAAGACTACTGGTTGTGCAGCACCAGGCTAAAGACCAAAGGTGACAGATCATTTGCTGCTGTGGCCCCCAGACTCTGGAACTCTCTCCCCCTGAGCCTGAGATCAGTGGACTCAGTGGTCTCCTTTAAAAAGCAGTTGAAGACTCACCTGTTCAGGCTGGCTTTGGTATGACCTTCTTCACCACTCTCTCTTTATTCTGCTCTCCCTACCTAGTCCACCTTCTGCAGGATCCACTGATTTCCCTTTCCTGTTCACTTTCTCTCTTTCTTAACATTTTTTTAATCACAATTGCCTATTTTTGCTCATTTTAAATATATTTTTAAACATTTTATAAAAGCTTTTTTTTACATATTTACATTTTTTGTTTTTGTGAATCGCCTTGTGATTTTTATCTTATTTTCTTCTTCTCCTTCTTCTTCTTCAACACTAAATTAAACAAATCAGCTGTGTTCATGATCTAAAGTGTGCTGGAAACGTGGTGGAAGCCAGACTGCAGCACCAGGTGTGTCAGTTCCATTTTTTTCTTAGTCTTACAAGTGGCGTCCTGCCAATCTGAAGTTGCAAATGCGGTATTCTGGCCACGGGAGGCGGTAGGGGTCTGAGAGATATTTCATTAACCTTGTAAAAGGCCATTTTATGACATACTGGCTCAAGAAATGATTTAAAAATGTGAAAAAGTTGCAAAGCGTGCCTTCAAAAGACACCCAGAACCCTCAGATTCAATAGTAATGACAAAAATGGGTTCGGAGCTCATAAAACAATCAAATTTGAAATTTTACTTTGAAATCTATTAAATAAAAAGGTGTGCTAATTAAATAATTCATAAATCTTAATTTGTTAAAATGAACCCTAAACTGTGTGATTCAGGGACAGGATTTTAACTTTTCAGCTCTAAAGTGACAGAAAATGAATGAAAATATGTCGTTTGCACTGAGCTCCCATCAGTGTCACCCACAGCTAACTCGCCTTCATTCATCTCACCGCTACAGGAAGCACCCCCACCCCACTTTCTCCCCACACACGCACTCCCCCATCTATCTTTTCATACACCCCAGTACATATGGCTAACCTGCCGTCATCCTGGCTCTCCGGCTCACTGCGGCGGCCGCTGCTGCTGAGCTGTTTGTTTAGGAATCTGGGCCTGAAAATTGTATTCCATCGACCATGCTCGCTATCAACACACAATTATCTGGGTTAATCATGTGGAACTGTGGCAAATTCACCTGGGGCTCAGGAACTAATGACATTCGCGTCTGGCCCTGCTTTAGTGAAATGGCCCCAGCACCTGCAGCAGGAACACGGAGATTGCCAAAGAAAATTTGGTCTCATTTCTTCGTCCTCAATGCCAGCCCCCATCGTTCCCTTTCTAACTGCACCCCCCCCCCCCCCCCACTCTCTCTTCCCATCTTCTCTTCTCATTTCCATCCCACTTTGCCCCTAAATGTGTTAATCTTTCAGGTTTCTATTGCTGCTCGTCCAGTTTTTTTGTTTCTCTCTCCTGCCCCTTCTCGTGAAAGGGAAGATCCATAATCTCTCAACCAGAGCGTATAGATCACATCTCTTGAATATTCACCATATTTCCAGCTTCACTACCTGTGTGTCACCTGAGCGGTGAAGAGGTGATACAGAAGCCGAAGATGAACATCTCGCCTAGAATTTGTGACTTTGGTTCCGGACAGACAGCGACTTCCATTCGCGCTGTATAATTAAGAAAGTGATTGAGCGCAGTCAGCGGGGTGTTGATGCTACTTTCTCCATCACACTTTCTCCCCCGTGCTCTCTTTGTCTTCTGAGTCAATCACACACACCATAAAAAAAAATCATTCCCAACAACTTCGAGGAAGTCGAGGAGCTCTACGCTCATAATTATACATCAATACAAACATATGTTTCCCAATCACAGATGCCATCCATGTGTGAAATGGGTGTCACACCGTTGGAGGTCTCATTATTCGTGAAGTGTGTGTTGAGACACACACCGGTTACAGTGATGATGGTGCAGGCTTTCTCTGATACTCTCAAGCAGGACTTTTGCATACTGTACATCAGATTCTATTTCCAGAACCCTCATCTGATTCAAGGTGCGAAAACAACCCCTTTGAGAGAATGTAGCGGTCATTCCAGATGGCTTTGTCATTCCAGTGGAATAATGAGCTTTTTAATTCTGTCATTTCGATGAAAACAAGCAATTCTGACATAGAAATTAGGCCCTGTCCACACGGAGCCGGGGATCTGCCAAAACGTAGATATTTTTCTACGTTTTGGCCTGTCATCCACACGAAAACGGAGTTTTTTCACACGAAAACGGATCTTTTTAAAAACTCCGGCCAAAGTGAAGATCTGCGTTTTCTCCGTTTTGGGTGTCTGCGTGTAGACAGACAAAACCGGAGTTTTAAGGTCCGTAACGTCACTTTCCGCGTCAAAAAAATGCTGACATCACGTGTGTGGCCTGTGTTTACACTAGCCGACAGCATGGAAGCCCTCAGAGCTGCGCTCGCTTTATCAATTGTCCAAGCGCTTTCTGCTTGTTTGTTTTTGCAAGCAGAATTACTGCTCCTTGCAGAAGACCACAGATGAAGGACGAGGTTAAGAACGGGGGAAGTACTGCCACCTACAGGTCTGGCATGTCCTTAACAACGTATTTATCCGGGTACGTGTGGACAGAGTTTGTTTTTAAACGAGGTGGTGTGGATGCAAGTTTTTGGAGGGGCGGATATTCGTTTTTAAAAAAAACGGCTACGTGTGGACTAGGCCTTAATGAACTGCATCCCACTACTGCTTGGTGGACTTGGCTTTAGCTTTTCAAATTCTCAAGACAAATCTACACACCAATGTTAAGTGTGAAGCAAACCAGAAAAACACTTTTTTTTTACCTTCCCACTGTCCTAATGGGGGACCCCGCGAGGAAAGTTGACCATTGAGCAGGGTTGATGGTTTATCCCTTGAGGTCCACATGGCAGGGGTGAGGAGTGAGCACCACCTCATCCCTGCCACGTGGACCTCAAGGGATAAACCATCAATCCTGCTCAATGTTCAACTTTCCTCGCGGGGTCCCCCATTAGGACAGTGGGAGGGTTAAACATTCATTCATCTTCTGCAAATTTTCTCAGACCAGGATGTGGGAATAAACCTAAAAAACATACAATATCTCCTGCAAGCCCTGGGTTTGATCAGAGGTCTCCTTCTCATGGAAGATTTGAAACATAGCTCTCATCTGTCGTGTTCTGTCCCTTTGGTCCCTAGACACTCCAGGTGTCCCCTCACATTCTGTCCTTGCAGCCCCCAGCCCTTTTTGTCCCCAGCTCCCTCCAGGTTTTCCTCATGTTCTCTTAGTCTCCCCACTGTAGTTTCCATAGGTTTATTATTTCAGTTCCTTAGTCTCCTTTAGTGTGTGTGTGTGTGTGTGTGTGTGTGTGTGTGTGTGTGTGTGTGTGTGTGTGTGTGTGTGTGTGTGTGTGTGTTCTCTTCCCCAGTTAAGTCTGGTTTCCCCCCTGCTCCGTTCTGCTCCTCCTCTCCGTTATTGGTTTCACCTATGCCCAGTTCCCCACGCACCTGCTCCTCATCTCCTATCACCCCAGCCCTGTGCATATAACCCTGTCTGTGTCTCCATTGTTTGTTGGTCCATTGTCAGAGTTATTTTTGTCCCCTCTAGTTACTACAGATCCTGGCTCATGTGTGAGCTTTTGTTTTTGACTTTTTTGGAACTTTTGAACTTTGTTTTACAGTCCTGCAGTTTTTGCTTTTTAGTTCTCACCACTAATAAAAGGATTCTTGGATTCTTTAATTATACAACCTCTCCAGCCTTGAGTTGTGGTGTTCTGTGTTTTGGGTCCAATCCTCCTGTGCCTACAGCGTGACCTCATCAGATGGTTCGATGTAGAGGTGACGCGACCTGAGCTCCTCCCAAATAACCAAGTTTTTCACTTTAACCCTCCCGCTGTCTTTATGGGTGAACCTGCGGGAAAGTTGACCATTGAGCAGTTTTGATGGTTTATCCTTTGAAGTTCATGTGGCAGGGGTGAGGTGGTGCTCACTCCTCACCCCTGCCACGTGGACCCAAGGGATAAACGGTCAACTTTCCTGGCGGGGTCACACCCATTAGGACAGTGGGAGGGTTACACTTTACAAGATTACAGAAAACTTTTCAGTTAGATTGGCATTTTACATTTGATTCTGGCTCCTAAGGATGACAAAAAAAGATTTAATTGACAAAAAACATTGGCAAAAACATGGCAAATGACCTGTATTTATACAGCAGTCACAAAACAGCCACAGCAGCCTTATTGACAGGGGTGGAACCGCCATACAAACTAGAAACCACCAGTTCCATCTGACCACCATTAGCTGGCAAGTTGGGCGAAGTGTCTTGCCCAAGTACACAATGACATTGATGGGCATGAACCTACAACTTTGGTTACAATCTAGTGATAATTTCAAAACAGTGTTTTCTAACTTCCAAAAAAAATAAAAAAATAAAACTGTACTCAATGTTTCAGGCTTCTGTAGCCGCTTTCATCTGTTTTATTAATCACCCGACAGTTCATCCATGACTGGATTCAATGATAATGATGCATTGTATTTGTTGATTTTTATCTTCTTAAATACTTTATTTTGATTCTGATGTGATAAAAGTCATTATCTTTTGTAAAGGCCTCTAAATGGCACAAAGCTGCCACCCGTTGATGTAAATTGTTAACTACAGTCTCTTTAATATGTGATATCTGGGTCTTTGAGGCTTTACAACTGAATGAGAAATAAAAACTGCTCAAGTGAACATAGGTCATAATAAATAGACAGTCTAGTGTCTCGGGAATCCCTTGATGATGATCTTGATTTTGATATCACCAAAATAATCACGATTATAAATTATTTAATGAAATCTAGCAGCTTAACATGATCCAGCTTAATATTGCCTCATCCCTGAGTCAGTGTCTGGTTGCTCAACCAAGACTGTGTAAACCGGTCAACAGTTGTAGGCAGACGCAGAACAATGCTCACATTATCACTACTACTGAACACAAGCCAGAGTCATTTAATGGGTCCAAAAAGACTAAAATCCAGAAAATCCCTTTTTGACTTTGTTAAATAATATCAGACAAGGCATTGATACCGATGTATAATCACTGTCTGGGTGTTTGCATCAACATATTTATTTGTGAGCTATTAACAGCAGGGTTAATTGAAAAACGTTTCCCAAAATAATCAAACTAGGAGCTTAAGACTTCACCGGGGCCCACGTGTGCACCCAGAGAGTTTGCCTTGTTTCTCCGGAGTCCGTGACATCGTTTAGAACTCTCACAGGATTTCCTAAAACGCCCCCGAAGGCTTGTCTAATCTGTCTTTTTTTTTCTTAATTATTATTTCTTAATCAAATATAATGCAAGTGCACACCCTGGTGAATCAATATGCAACAGAAGCTGTAGTTTGGTAATTAATAACTGTGTTGGAAATAGATTTGTGATTTGGCAGGGCAGGTCTAATATCACTGAGGTTTCCCCTCTCACAGACAGAGTCCTTGTTCTACTTTGCATCCACATCCCATTGAGCTAATCTTGTTTTTTTTTCTCTCCCCCATTCAATGCGTTAATTCTTTCACTAAAGCCTGTTATCTTATTAAAAGGCCCTGCGATGGGATTCGATGGCATTCTGACATCTGTATTAATTCCCCTCGAAATTAGTCCTGACACAAATTTTGTGAAAACAAGATTAGACCAAATGCCAAGAATCAGTTTATTTTTATTTTTTCTCAAATGATCTGTTTAGTTTTGGTTTCATTTTTGGAAAAGGTGGATTAGCGGGTTCCTTTAGCGCCAATTTCCTGTTGCCATACCTCTTTTCGACTCTTTTACACGGATTGAGACATCATGCAGTGCTTACCTGATGTTGATGGCTGAATCGCTGAAAGATCAATTCAGTATACCGTATTTTCCGGACTAGAAGCCGCTACTTTTTTCCCACACTTTGAACCATGCGGCTTATAATGAGGTGCGGCTTTACTGAAGATTTTCCTTCACCTGCCAGGGGGCGCTGTAGAAGAAAGTGAAACAGGTGGAAGTTAAAAGTGGAAATGGAAGAAAGTGCTAATTTTAATTTAGCACATGCAAGCAGCCGGCACGACGAAGAATTTTTTTCAAATCCATACCCCCTCATCATGGTAACTACACGTATGAGTTCATATGTTGCCGCATTTAAGTTGAAGGCCATCGATCTGACAGTAAAGTAGGGAAACGGTGCTGCCGCACGTGAGCTTGGCATGAATGAATCCATGGTTCGGCGCTGGAGACGGCAGCGGGAAGAACTCATTCAAGCCAGCTTCACCCGGGGATGATGGCAGCAACACGGACAGCGACACTGACATCGCCACAGAAAAGGTATGTGACGAAGCTCTTCTGAGGCTGTTCAACTCCGACACTGAAGAAGAGGACTTTAATGGCTTTAGTGCGCAAGAGGAAGAGGAGAGCGAATGACTTTTTCTGGTAGGCAAGTGTTTTATTTACTAACCAGGCATGTTTTGTGTGCAGTTTTTTTATTTTCTAATCATCCAGGGCTTATTAATGCTGTGTCAGCGCTGTTCTTTTCTTCTAAACATGCAAATTACCGGTAATAACATGTCAGTGCTGTTTTTATTTTGTAACCATCCAGAAATATGAATGCTATCAGTGCTCACCCATGTTTAAAATTTGTTTTGTTGAATTAAAACAACAACGAAAAACCTCCGTGTAGCGTCTTTCTGTCTAATTATCTTATGTTATGGCCGTACATGCGCTTTGCGCCGGAGACCTGCATGTGACTGCTGCACCGTGGCTTGTATTTGAGTGCCGCGTGTGTGTGTAGAAAACCTTTTTTTTTTTTGTTGGTGCGGCTTTTATTGAGGTGCGCTCTATAGACCGGAAATTACAGTAAATGCTTTTAGGGTATAAAATGGTGAGAAGAAGCAAAGAGCATTTCCCTTGGCCCTCGTTAAAAAAAAAAATGAAGATTAGGATGCATGGGAAGAAGACTCCCACCTAACTTTTGAACCCAATCCTCCAGCTCCCCCCCACCCGCAATCCCATCAGCCTTCGTCAAAAGCCTGTGTCAGTTTCAGCACTGATAATTCTCCCTGTTTGCTGAAGGAAAACCATAGATGAAAGCGTTCATGGATGAAGGAAAGTTTAATCTTCCGTGCAGTCTTTCTTTGGAAAAAAAAGATTGAAGAGTGAGGAAACGCAGGAGGGAGGCAGATATTGATGAGAACAAGTGAAAAGAAAAAAAACCCGTAGACAAATAAGTAAGGCCATCTGGGGCTAAAAGGCCCAGGTGAGCAGCGAGGTTTTAGGGTGAGTTTACTCTCCTAGATGTACACACTGACCTAATGAAACGGCGAACTAGACAGGTGGAGAGGCTACAGATAAATCCTTTTCTCCGTCTTTGGCCCTCACTGAGATAAGACTCCCAGGTATCTGTAGTCACAAGGAAGGAGGTTGGTCACAAAGGAGAGATGAAGGCAGGCAGAAAGTGGACAGCTAGAGCAGAGACGAGAACGAGGCTGTAAAGGGGATACACACAATGTGCAAAATTAACAGTAAAGTGATTCAATTTCAGCCCAATTTTGGCGCTCGATGTGTTTGTACCATCATCATCATGGACTAAACATTTTGAGATGGTTCCGATAATTTGAAGCAGGGTCCTGTAGAAAGGTTTAAACAACATTTTACCTGTTTATTCTCATTACACTGACAAGCTAATAACTAGCCTATGTGGCCTGAAACAAACAAACAAAAAAAGACTTCTATTGTTACAGAACAACTCTAGTCTCAAAGATTCTCCAGCAGTTTAGTCTTAAAACTTAAAAGCTGTTTTGGCAAATCTGCAAACAAACTTTGAACGCAAACACGGTCACGTAACACTCACACCTTCCCTCAGATGGAACCAGAAATGTCTGATGCCGGACGAAACAAGATAGCGCTAAACAGCAGTCGCCATTTTCTAGATTCAAATGTCTTTTTTTGTCCGTGACTTCAAATGGTGTTTTTCTTTTGGGATTGTGTAGTTTGTCCTGAAGTTGAGGTGGTAGCAGTCGGCTGTTTCTCCTTATTGAGCGGAGAACCTCTCACACCAGTGGTGTTGCTAAATACGTGAGTGTGTGAGTGAGTGGAGAACCCAGGGCAGTGCGGTGATGGTGCTGCGGTTTGGCGAGATTGACAACCAGACAGTCGAATGGTTGCTTTTGGTCCAAAACGCAATATTGGCGAGGTTTATAGACAAACGTGAACCACTTGAATATTTTTTGTCTTTTCTTTTATCTCCACAATATATTAATAACTATACTATGTTATAATTTAAGAGGCATGAAAAAAATGTTTTAAGCTAATTTGTTTTACAATTTGCCATTGCAGCTTTAAAACCACAAAAAATGGATAAAACTCGGTTCTTTTGACGCATCTTTAGTAAGAATTTGCTTTGATTGTAGCAAACACATACTTGGGGCACTGCATTACTTTGCCTAACACGTTGGTAGTCAATCCAAAAATGTAGCTAAGTATTTAAAAAATCACTGGACAGATTTTATGGAAACTCTCAGAAGGTCTTTGCTGGATGTTCATCTAGCCTACAATTGATCTGATTCAAGATGGCTGCCACAGCAACATTGGCAATGGAGACAAAGAAGAAACAGCATTACATACTGTCAGTTTTCGTGTGGTGTATTTCCAACCCTGGAAATATTTATGCCAAGTTTGAAAAAAATGTCTTCCAGCGAGATTTTTTTTATTTTTAGAAATTTCCTCTTCAATAAAACCTTTTTTTGTTTGTTCTCTGCAGCATTCACAGTTGTTGTTAAAAATGTTTTCCTGTAAATTGTACTTAGCTAAAATATCTAAAGAATTACAGCATCAGTTCATCAAGAGGTCTCTCTGACCCTGATATCCCTAAATTTCAAACGATCACTAAATCTGTCTGTTTGGGTGTAAATTCCTGCAAAATGTATGAATTTGGAAGTCAACAAATAATAAAGGTACATTTACCCACTGAGGGAAGAAGCAAGAGAACAGTTCAGTTTGAAAACTTGTGACCGACCAAAAACAAAATGGCAAACAGGTTTATGACATTTTCTAACAAATGGAAAGATAGAACATGAGTTTCTCACAGAAACCAGAAGAACCATTTGTTTTTCACTTTTTGAACAATATGACGATATTCGCAAGGTCTCAACTCTACCCTGGTTCTTTCTCCGTTATCGGCCAAGCCTTCCCTCCTGTGGACACCCGCCGATGGAAGCCAAGGTTTCTGGAAGAGTTTTGCCATGCAACTGCTAAGCTTTGAGAATTTTCCTGCCTAGAGTCGCAGAGAGCAGTGCCAGGCCACAGACCTCATTATCTGCCGCCGACTGGCCTGAATAAATGAAATGGGAGACAGACAGGAGATATGGGTAAGGGAAAGACAAATGTAAGAAAAGGAATCTGCTGTGGTTTTAATAAAGAAAGTAAGAACAGGATGTATAAAAGCTTGTCGTCATTCATGTGATTGTGTGATACCTTTGAACTTAACACAATTAATATATTTAGCAATCCAAGCTTTGGGGCCTCAGCTGCTCAATGTTTTAGACCCTGTGTTGATTTGTTGTTAAGTTGCATCTCTGGCCTGAGGTCCTCCTCCCCACGGTGATGGTGTAGGTGGGCTGTTGGATTTTTATAACCCGCAGCTCCCCCTAGCCCCACCTCACCAGCCGGAGGAGAGTAGGAGAGCCCATATGGTAGCCAAGCGTGGCTTCGGCCAGCTCGGGCTCATATGTATGGAAAACACAAGGTCTTGAGAGGGTAGTCGCAGGGGATCAGACTAGTCAGAGAGGCAGCCTGGGGTCCTGGTGAAGGTTAGAAGGTCTTGGTTCAGCAGAAGAGGCTAATTTCTTTTATTTGGCTGAGCAAAGTGCTGAATAATTGTGCCTCCTGGGTTGGCCACTGGGCAGCATGGAGGAAGAAATGGGAGACGGTTTAGGGATCACAGGGAAGGTTGTGTCCAGCTTTTAATGGATGCTCATTAAAAATTGTTTATTCTGTTAGAGTAGCAACACCCTAATACACCATTATGGGATTAGTTACAAATCAACGAAAAGCCAAAATTCATTAAAAGGTTCTCCCAGTTTCTTACTTTCTTCCTTTTATTTTCAGAAAAAGCAACATGCTTCAGAGCTTTCTGGAGCAGTGGCGGTTTTACCATTAGGCATAGGTCGGCAGCCGCCTGGGGACCTCTTATGTTGGGGGGCCCCCTAGCCCTGACCGCAGGCACCCCTCTGTCAATGCCACAATGGACTATTCCTTTAAGACACCGATGCACAAACAGGAAGCAATTGGTAGGCATTCCACTCCAATCCAGTTGGTGGCAGTAATGCACCAAGTTGTTGTTCCAAGAGACATAAGACAAATAAGAAGAAAAAGCAGAAGAAGAAGAAGAGAGGCGGGTGCGTTCGTAACAAACTCGACGCGGTGGTCAAAACATTAAGCATGAAATGGAGTTATCCTAGTGGCTCCAATAAGAGAAAGAAGCAGCTTGCTTTAAAAAAGCTTTTATCTTCACTTCCGAAATCCTTTTTCAATGTAAAGATTAAAAGGAAGCAGAAAGGAAAGACAATGGAAAACGTTTGAAGGGAGGAAACCATAGACCAAAATGAAAAATAGAAGAAAAAAAGAGAAAAGCAAAAGCACAGGAGCATTGACAGGAAGAAGAAAGCAGAGCAAACATTGAAGCACTCAAAGGGAGAGAAAGACAGGAAAAAAGAGGAGGACTAATGAAAAGTGAAAATAACTCATGTCAGAAGAGGGTAGAGTTTTGCAAATCCAGTTAAACATTGTTGAAATTTAGTGTAAGGGGGCCCATGTCTGTGTTCACCTTGGGCCCCCAAATTGCTAAATCCACCACTGTTCTGGAGTTATAGGTACCATAGATTTCTGGTGATCGATCGAAGACTTCAGCTTCCTTATCAGTCAGTGGCTGCCCTGTCAGCACAATGTTATGGGGAAAAAAAACGTTTTGGTTTTATTTAAGTTACAATTACTGAGCACAGATTTCTTTTTCTAATTTTTAGAGAATAGTTTTTCACACTTTTTTAAAGTTCAAATTATTGGCGCCATCTGTCACAATGAGTCGTGACAGATGTCTGGTCATACTGAGCCAGGTTCTGTTGGAGGTTTAGGTTAAAGAGGAGTTTTCCTCTCCACCTTTGCTACATGCTTGCTTATTATGGGGATAGCTGTAAGTCTCTGACACAAGTCAGTGACTTGGAGAAATTTGCTGGGTTTCCTAATGTAAAAAAAACTTCTAACTAATTAGTATAATGAACTGAACTCAATTGGATTGCTTGAGAAGCTCAAAACTACTAAAAGTTACTAATAAATTGTGTTTCGTTGGGAGCATACATTTATGCTATGATTTATTAGAATTGGACATATGGCTGAAAATAGAAATGCATTATTTGGTTAATTCAGGAATTAAGGCAATTTTTGTGGGATTGATTTGCTATTTTTGTGAATACCTTAAGCAAATTTGGAATTTTACTAAGTTAAATTATAATTTCATTAAACACTAAAGTTAAAACTAAATCACTTTCCTCTGGTGGTTGGTTTCAGAACAAGTTTTAAGTCCAACGCCATAACCCTAACTGGCATTTTCCTGATTTAAAAAAATACACCTTAAAAATATTTTCAATAATTATTTATGTGATTTTTAAATCGTAAATTTGCTGTGATTCAACACAATACTTGGAATGTTAACTTCAATTCCAGTTCTCAAACCTGATCACAACCAGACCAGTAGCGTTAAAATAGAACTTGAAAAAAGAAAGTAAGAAAGAAGACAAAGTTTTATTTAGCAAGTCTCAAGATAAAAATCACAAGGCGCTTCACTAAATGTAACAAAATTAAGAATTTTTTTTAAAATGATGACAACTCCAATAAAAATTAGACTAATTAAAAAAATTGTGATTATAAAATGTAAGGAAAGGAAACGAGAAAATGAAAAAGAAGAGGTGGAATTGGTTGGAAAAGCCAGCCTGAACAAAGGAGTTTTCAGCTGCTTTATAAAGGAGACCACTGAGTCCACTGATCTCAGGCTCGGGGAGAAAGTTCCAGAGTCTGGGGGCCAAAGCAGTTAATCGTCTGTCACCTTTGGTCTGTAGCCTGGTGCGCTGCACAGAAGTACCCTAAAAGACTTTTTTTAAACCAACACATCATGCCTTGTTCTAAAGAAATTCATGAACAACTTTATCCAGAACATTGACAACCATACAAACCAACTGGCATACATGGTGGTGGTAGAGTGATGGTCTGGGGCTGCTTCAGGACCTGGACCACTTGCTGTAATGGATAGAACCAGGAATTCAGCTCTCTGGGAGAATAGCAAACCAACCATGCTGGAAAACCCTCACATGTGGCTGATTTTTAACTTTTCTGTATAGAAGAAATTTGCCAACAGTGATGTGAGATTTATTTCCAGAACTGTATCCGTTTGTGTACTTTTTTAAAAATATGACACTCTACAAAATTCTGCTCTCTTTGAAAAACAAAAAAGCACACAATCAAAACCTATTACTCTGTATTAAAAGAACATCATGCAGACACACAAGCCCATGCTATCCAGTAGGGAGTCTAGTATTTCCTGTTCTGTGTGGCTAGGGTTAGGGTTGAACCTCGACATATTTGAAATATTATTAATGGTGGTAACTGAATATTTGCAAACAGAAATTAAAAACACACAAACTCTAAATTCTCCTCCTGCTGATGAATGGATGAGTGTATCCTTAACTTTATGGAGTACAGGTTATAAAATTCATACAGCAGTTTCTTGACATCTCTTGTAATTGCTTCAGGCAGCTCTATCTACCCAGGACAAAAACCCAGAGTGATGTGACATAGAGGACCACAGATCGCCGTGGAGATTGTTGACAGCTACACCAGCTTCACACCACCCTCCGCCATCGAGTAATGAATCTGCCACAGTCTTCAGGTATGGAAACCCAACGATAAGATCTGATCTCCTCGTGTTCATTAGAGAGAAAAAGATCTAGCTGTTGGTGGCGACTTAGAGGAGGTGACAGAGACATTTAAAGGTGGTGAGGGCCGGGGAATCGAATGTGACATGCTCAGGTGTAATTATACTCACCTAGTTCACAGCGGAGATTAAGAAGCAAAGGGACGGATAAGAAAAGGAGCGTCAGACATGAAGGAATATTGAAATACTCAATGATGCGAAGTAGTCCCCCTCCCCTTTTCCTCCACCTTTTTGTCACTGCATCATTTCAGGGTCTCACTTCTGTTTGCCTTTTCCAATTATAAAGGTGTGACTGTGGGCCGGCACCCCTCCTTGATATAATGTTAAATATACCAAACTGTGGGGGATTCAGATTGTTTTCTTTTGTTTGTTATTAAAAGTAGACGAGCTGATTTAATTATCACTTACAGATTTCACTCCCTCAGTTGTCCTAATCTGATGCAACTTTGCATTTGGCAGAAACATTGAGGGACGTCGCCGAGAAGACCCAACTCCAAACTGAGCCAACACTGTCCTCTACTGGCCACTGGCTGTCTCGCACAGAAAGAAGCAGCCATGGAGCATCCCTCCTGTCAGAAAATGGATTATGACAGTCTAATTTATTATAATCTCCATCTCTCTGACCCAGTATTTCCGAGCTTCAACCTGATGTCCCGACAACAGGCAGCCGTGGTCATACTCAATCTCCCTGATCCCTCAAACTCACCCGGCTGCGCCCTCGCAGGCATCTTCTACACTGTTTTGTCAAAACCGATTCATCAAAGATAATAAAAGCAGAGTGTGAGTGTTGGAGGATTAATCACAATGGGATCCGTTAAATAGATTAGAAAAATTACTTATAATGACCAATGGTAAATGAAAGTTTCCAGTTCGAGGAATTTTTATCTTGCATGTGGAAGAGTTTCTGAATAATAATATATTTTCATCTTTTTGTTCATGTTTCACATAAAGAGCTTCTATGGAGTAAAACATTCAACAAAACCGGTTGGAGGCGGTTCCTGTGGATGGTATTTATGTGCATTTGATTTTAAACGCTAGAGAAAATCTACATAGAGGGTAAATAAACTTCCTCACAAGTAGCAAAATTAGCCAAAAAGCCTGAGTAGAGTTCAGCTCCTTTTGAACTGGTTTTAAACCCTTAAACAGTGGTCAGAAAAACCAGTAAGTTTAATTCATATGGAGGCAGTGCCTAAGGGGTTAGGAGTTTGCCCTGTAACCACTGGTCTGTCACTTTGCCCCAGAGGAGCTGTGGCCTCAATGTAGCTTATAACCATCAGTGTGTGAATGTGTGCGTAAATGATTGTACTGTAGAGTGGAAAAAACTGCTACACAAATATCCATAACATATACACTACATATTAATTCAATGCAAATAGAAACTTATTGGTTTTACCAAGTTCTAGCAGTTTTTTTTCTTCAATTTATATTAGCTTCTTGAACTAATTTTGGTCATTTGTGAAAGGAAAAAGTAAATGAATCTAGATCATTTTACTGCAAAACAACAATTGATCTCCAAATTTTTTCTTTGTAGTTTGAGATTTTTGTTTCTTTTCCACTGTCACCCATCAATGTCAGTTTTCTTTATTTATTCCATTTAAAACTTGATCTTTACTTATAAAGTGCTTTACAGGCACAAAAGTAACACCAAAGAGCGGTACAGAAAATAAAATAGAATAGAAAAACAGAAATAAAAGAAACTAAAACACAATAAAACAACAAACAGGTAAAAATCAAAGAGATTCTAACGGCGAGAAGGACAAGCCAAGTTATATAGAATAGTTTTTAGCATAACTGCCACAGACATGAAAGCCTTTATTCTTGCCTTGGCCGCCGAAATGTCTTGAAATGGGTGTGGGACTGAGTTTTGAAGGTGATGTGAATTGTATTAAATATAAAAATACATGCTCATAAATTGACTATTGTTCAGTTTAACTGGTATACAAACCTGGATTTCATCTGCAAAGCAAGAAAAGAAAAACTCGAAAATGGAGCCCAACGTGAACAGCAGGCGACCGAACAGTTGCACCCTCCTCCTAATAAAAAAAAACTAAAACATTCCGACACAGTAGGACATAACGACATCGACAACTCATTGGGGAGTATGTAGGAAGGGTTTTCACAGGTAGTTTCAGCTTGTTAAGCAACAACAGAGAGCTCCATTTTAAGCTTAATTCTTCTATTTTTCTGTCAGAATTGGCAAAGCTCCTCAGATGAGAAGCAAAATGTCTTCAAGAAACCAAACAAGTCCAGTTGCCTTCATTCGAACCCTTTGAATTCCTCGAATTAAGTGTTATCTTACTATCCAATGAATGTATCGTTTTAACTATTTGAGAAGCACTCAAATAGGAAGAAAATTGCCTTTAGTTCAATTCAATTCAATTCAAAATACTTTATTAATCCCAGAGGGAAATTGATTAAGTTGATTAGTTGAAATAGGATAAAATACCACATGGTCTGCCTCATCTGCGATGATCTAAATCATGAAAATGAACTAGAAGAAATGAGAAATCTGATGTTTTTCATAGTGTTGCCAATTGATGCTGGAAATAACAAAGCTTTCATGTGCATGACTTGACTTTCAGACTGACAGTTTTCAGATTAATCCAAATTTGAAAAAAGAAAGGAAAGAGAAAAAGTTTGGGACATGTTGGTATCAGCAGGTCAAAGCTGGACATGAGTCAGACATCTGTATGCACTCAAAACCAGAACCAGGATGACGATATTAAACTCACTGCTTCAATCTGGACCTCTATAATTCAACAGATTGCTGCTTTTGTGCCGTGCTGAGATTCATTTAGAGAAATTAATTAATTGAAATCAAAATTGTGTTGCTTTTCCCCGTAATGTTAAAACTGCACTAACATATTTGGAAAATAAATTAGCTCATTTTCATGCCTCTTAACAACGTTCTAACATAGCATAAATATATTGTGGAGATTAAAAATAAATTGACGAAGTAGTTTTCTGGAATTTGTCTTAAAACCTCCACCAATAACACGTTTTGGAGTGAAAGTACCTATTGGGCCATCCAGTTGTCCTTCTCACTGAATCACCGCACTTCCCTGGGTGCTCCACTTATCACACACTCGCGTATTTACCAACAGAACACCACTGGTGTGAGAGGTTCTCTCCTCAGTAATATCAGAGAAGGAGAAACAGTTGGCTGCTACCACTTCAACTTTAGGACAAACTAGCAGAGTCCCAAAAAGAAAAACACCATTTGAAGTCATGGGCAACAATAGGGCTGCATGGTGGTGCAGTGGTTAGCACTGTTGCCTCGCAGCACGAAGGTTGCAGGTTCGAAACTCAGCTGCGGCCTTTCTACGTAGAGTTGTGTGTTCTCCCCATACGTGCGTGGGTTTCCTCTGGGTACTCCGGTTTACCCCACAGATCACAACATGCCCTATAGGTTATAAATTGTAAGTTGCTTTGGATAAAAGTGTTTGCCAAATAAATAAACATAAACATAAAAGACATTTTGGACCTAAAAAAAAACTGGGGTCGGTGTTTAGTGCCATCTCGTTTTGCGGGTTCGCAGGTTTCTGGTTCCAGCAGAAGCATCTCAGGGAAGATTCCCGAGGGGAGAGGTGAGTGTACCGTACCGTGTTTGTGTTCAAACCCTATAGCTTGTTTGCAGATTCGCTATAACAGCTTTAAATGTACCAAACTGCACGGAGTAGTTACACGTTATGTTGAAACTAAATGAAAATTACTCTTTACATTTAAGCAACTATTTAGTGGAACCAGTTGACTTAACTCGCTTAAGTAAATTCAACATTTTCTTAGTGAGTGCAGCTTGTTTTTTTTTGTATGTAATTATAAGTAGAAGAGCTGATATAATAATCAGATTCCACTCCTTTAGTCGACCTAATAGGATGCAATGTTGTATTTTGTGTAAAACATTGATGATGTTCCATAAATCTAATTAAAAATTTGCGCTGCATCCCTTTAAATAAGCTAAGACGTGCCGCCATCCAATGATCACAGTTCAGTTGTTGACGGGCTTTTATCTATTCTGTCCAGCTCCAACCTCTGAGTACTTTGACCCATGAGAAAGAAGAGGAGGCCCGCCAGCAGGAAGAAGAAGATTGCTACTGGAGCCAGGAGGAAAGATGGTCCGTGTTGGACGTTGAGATGAAAAGATGGGCACGTCGAGGATTTGTGGTGGAGAGCAAACTGTTCCAGAGTGTCCATGACCTGGACCCACATCAGATACATAACCACTACGGCCAGCAGACACAAACCTGACACAAAAACAGGAAAAAGAGCCGTCAAACTCTTCAGAGAGCGTAGAACAAAACAGACGACAGAAACAAGACAAATCACAACTTGACAAAGTCTTTTGGGCCAAAGGAACTGTAGTGTTTGTGTTTTATTTAAAAAAACTGCTTGTACACAACCCTTGCCATGTCGTGCTTTAATTCAACCTCATCTTGTGTTCTGTTTGTCTTGTTTTGTCACGGCGCCATTTACGAGTCTTTTGTCCTCGCTCCGTCTGGGCTGGAAACCTACGGTAGTTTCAGAGGCTCAGCGGGTAACGCTGTCTTTTACGTCTCAAGAAGAAAGAATTAATGTTGTACTATTATTAGTTTGAATGAAGCATGCGTGATGTTCAAAGCTGCTTTGTTTGTATTAAGTGACAAAAAGGTTCTTTGTGCACAGGAAGCAAACACTGACTCCTTATTTATCATCTAGAAACTCAAAGCTTTTTTACCGGATGTGTCGGTTTCACAAAAAAACCTGCTCTCAAACCTCAACCTGGACCTTGTTGTGAATTATTTTTACACCATCAAGCAAAGTTTAGACCATATAATTTGTTTCCTGCTTGGATTTTAAGGAAGATGTTGGATTCTTAGGGATATGTTAAAACAGTAGAGCAGATTATCTTGGAATTAACATTCTGGGACTGGTCAACTGGAGCCTAGCGGAGGGATTTGGGCAGAAAGGAGGTAACAGTTCAGTCAACAAAATCATCCAATAAAACCATTTTTGTGCAATTTGATGAGCTTTTGAAGCTTCAATCACTTGTCAGTTTTGAAGCCGATTTACAGTTTTATCTTGTGAAATTCTCAGAAAGTAGCCATCAGACATCTACAACTGACAAGATGGCTGCCACACAAAAATATATACAATATATTCAATTTTCAATAGCCTAAAAATCTAAACAAACCACAGCAGTAGCAAACTATTTGGTGTCACAGGTTCATCTAGCTGCTCCATCGTAGCCTCAGCCAGATTGCCATTGCCCCAAACAACTTTGGGTCCAGCCAATCACAGCGTTCAATGTGGGTAAAGAGACTTTGGAAGGGTTTAGCACCAGAGCTGCGATGGAGAAAAGCTGCAACGATGGCGTTAGTTCAGGAATGGTGCTCATTTGAAGCAGTTTTGGCATCAACTTATGATGATTTAGACGTGTGCTTTCCAAATAAAGCTGTACAAACGCAAATGTCCATATGGTTGTTTTCAAAGTACAAGCTGCCTTCAAAGTAAAAGCAGCATCTTTTAATATGCAACTTATTTAACTGCTGATTTGTACTAAAACTTGTGTTTTTAGATTGATGGTTCATATTTTTTTCGTTCTACCTCTGAAATTTTTATTATTATTCTAAGGTTTGAGTGAAGCTGCATTACATAACAGACCACTGCACAAGGGAAAACCATATAATGGACTGGGGCAAAAAAAGGATCCAGGGTATGTGCAGGTTTAAGGGAGCCAAATTTAAGACTTTTTAAGACCTTTTTAAGGCCACTTTGACCAAATTTAAGCAATCTTTTAAAATTACATTTAAGCTATAATTTCCAGCTATTGCCTGGAACCGGTGCTAACCACGTCGCGAGCATGGGATTAGCCATCCAGCTTCCATTAAACTTGCACTTCCCCAATGGCGCAAGCTCCCGCTAGCTTAACCAGCTAATGTGCTCATCTAAAAATAGCCCCCTTTCACAACCAACTGAATGTGTACGGTTCCGCTTACGCCAACATCATACAAAAAATGCTGAATACTAACTAGAAATTCACGAAATTTTTATAGAAATAAAAGAATCTTGTTTATTGGGTCTTTTGTTATTTAAGACCTTCGGAAACTAAGGATTATTTGTCATTTTTAAGGATTTTTAAGGCCTAAATTTGGAAAAGCAAATTTAAGACTTTTTAAGGACCCGCGGATACCCTGAGGATCATAACCACCAAACAGCAGAAATATAAAAGATGGATTAAGGAAGCCATAGAAATACGGAGACATGGACATGGAACCATGAACAGAGATGAGGGGGTCTACATGCATGGGACTGTGTCATCGGTGAGGAGAGCGCGGGCAGCAGAGGGCGACACCGTCCTCTGCTGCCCGCGGATAAACAGAGAAGGAAGTGACGCTGCCATTAGTGGCTAGCTCTGATGAAGATTGCAGGAGTGATCAAAACTGTCACCAAGGTAAAAAAAAATAAAAATAAATTGTCCTGTGTTAAAAAAAGAACTTAAAATGCATTCTGATTTTAATGCGTCTGAATATGGCTAAAAATTGCATAAATTGAAGTCAAAACTTGAAAATCATCATTTAGATAAACAATCAGAACAATAATACAGAATGGAGGGATAAAAAAAACACCTTTATCCGTCCATCTACTTTCAGCCGCTTATCCGGAGTCGGGTTGCAGGGGCAGCAGCCTAAGCAGAGAGGCCCAGACTTCCCTCTCCCCAGCTACTTAGGCCATCTCCTCCGGGGGAATCCCAAGGCGTTCCCTGGCCAGCCGTAGTCACTCCGGCGAGGCCTGGGTCTTCCCTTGGGTCTCCTCCCAGTTGGATGGAAAACCTCACCAGAGAGGCATCCAGGAGACATCCTGACCAAATGTCTGAGCTGCCTCAACACACTCCTCTCAATGTAGAGGAAGAGCGGGTCTACTCCGATCCCCTCCCAGATGACAGAGATTCTCACCCTATCTCTAAGGGAGAGGCCAGACACAGCAGAGGAAACTCATTTCAGCTGCTTGTATCCGCAATCTCGTTCTTTCGGTCACTACCCAAAGCTTGTGACCATAGGTGAGGGTAGGAACGTAGATCTACCGGTAAATCGAGAGCTTTGCCTTCAGACTCAGTTCTCTCTTCACCACGACAGACCGGTACAACACTTGCATCACTGCAGACGCTGTCCATCTCACGTCCCAATCATTCCCTCACCTGTGACCAAGACCCCGAGATACTTAAACATCTCCACTTGAGGCAGAACCTCGTCCTTGACCTGGAGAAGGCATTCTACCCTTTTCTTATTCAAACACTTTTGATCCCCCGTAATTTAACACAACACACAAAATTTCTAAAATTCTTACCTCCAAGACCTCAACTTCTTTTGTAACTTCTACAAAATCCTGCTGTAGCAAACCCTACAAGCTAAATTTCACCATAAAGTGTATGTATCCCTACCCAAAATACACAAACACATGGTCTCACAGAGTTCTGGATGATGGTGGTATTCCTTTCATTCAGCTCTGATCCTAAAATTTCACTTGGTGTAAAATGAATATAAATAAGTTTTAATGAATACATTTTATTTAAGTGTCCTGCACAACACGTGCCCAGGCCACAGTGGCCTTTAAGACACTATTCAACATAAAGAAGTGGCTGTAAATTTACCAAAACATTACGTTACATAGCAAGATAAAGTACCACGTGTCTATGTTTCCACGCTCTCTCTATAAATTTAGCTTTTAAAATGTCTTTGTCAAAAAGCCAACTGAACATTTCACCATCTGATGAGCAAAACTAATCAGGACTTTTTCTCTGAATCTTTTCAAACTGGATCACTCTTAAATCAATACATAACGGACAATAAAACAGGGAATTAAACTGATCTTCAAGAACATCAAAGTCACATAGCACACAGAAACGTTGCTCCTCCAGTAACCCTTTGTATCGCCCCACTTCAATAGCACAAGGCAAGACCCCGGCTCGCAATTGTGACAAAGAGATCGCTGCCGTCTTTTCAAATTGCAGGCGACATAAGGCTCCATGACATAATTACTTTTGAACTGAATGTAATTTCTAAGTTTTGGTTTTGTGAGCACATCGAACGTCCACTGGTCTTTGTAAAAAACAAGTATTTACTATTTATTAAAGGAAATATTAAAGGAAATATTGCTAATACATCACTAGACCGGGGATATCTGTGAGATTTATCCCAATTAAAGTTTTTCTGGTGAGCCTTCCAGTAGGTGCACAAGACAGTTCCACAGGTAGTGGAGTTCTAAGAAGCCCTCTCAACATTATGCCAAATTTTCATCTCATCAGGTTTAGGGCCCTGGATGGACAAATCGCCCTCCTCCTAGGCTTTTAACATCAATTCTTGGAATGTAGGAAGCAAATTCCTTAAACTAAGCTGACATGTTGGTTGAATCTTACCTCCACAAGCATGAAAAGCCCCACCTATTCTGTAGAGTTTGTGACTGGCCAGTGAGGCAGCACACATCACAAGGAATCCACCAATGAGGACAGCCGTCACACCTGTTACCAGGAAGATGCTCCAGAAGGCCCTAAAGGCTGGTTAAACACATATCTGCATCAACATAGATCTAATCTGCAGCTTTAAGTTCCCTCAAATCATACTGACCAATGGCAGATGGTTGTTCATGTGGCTCCACCCACATTGGTGCACCGACAGGAAATGGGAAGAGAAAAGCAGTCTGGCAGATCTTAGAATGTGGCTGATTTGCTGAGAGTGAAACAATCAGTGACATCATTAAGAAGTAAAGTTTTTTTTAGTTAATTTTGTAAAGCAGACAATTAATGAAGGTTCTCACTGATCCAAAAGTCCCACATGGAGAAGTCGGAGTGAAGAGCCATGAAGGAGCAGCGCCAGAATAAACCCTCATGGAAGATCCTCACGCCATCCATCGCCTGCTGCATCAGAACAAAACCAACTTTAGTCTGTTAAGTAACCAGAAGAGACAAGAGCAGAACTTCTGCTCAATGTCACTAAATGTTTAGTTGAATCATGACCTCACGAGCCAACAAATGAAAAACCCACAATGGTCACAGAAATGTATTGAATCTAACTAAATTAATAATACACTTCTTTGAAATGTAACCAATGAAAGTCAGACATTGCTTTTCAACCATGCTTCAACGGACTTGTTTCATCAAGGTGAACATCAAGCTCAAGGAGCATCAGTGGCACATCTCACCATCCGTTGTTTGAGCCAAAGTTGACTACATGGGACATGACCAAGAAGGACACCATTGTTGAAAACAAATCATATAAAATCCAGACTTGAATATGCAAAACTACATGTTAGAAAACAGACAGATGAGACAAAAATTGAACTATTTACCAAGGCTCATCAGCTCTATGTTCACAGACAGAAAAACTAAGCATATCAAGCAAAGAACACTATCCCTACTGTGAAACACAGAGGAGGCTTGGTTATGTTCTGGGGCTCCTTTGCTGCATCACAGGGTCAATCAATCAGTCAATTCTTTATTTATCCCAGAGGGAAATTAGAGTTTCAGTTCACACAATTCAGAAATCAGACATACATGGGCAAGACACATGACAAGAATTGGTGACTGTGGTCATTCGCAACCCGAGACGCGCTACCTTAATAGAGATAAGAGGGTTAAATGAGGATTGGTTCAGGTGGAGGGGGAAAAAAGGCATTCCAGAGTTACTCTCCACCAGGAGGGCAGCCTTGCTCTGCAAAAAAAACCCACCTCAACCATATAAGCAACAGACTTTAGACAACACAACATAACATGAGACTCCAATAGGAAGGCGGCGGCCGGGGGGTGGGGGGGTGGGGGGGGGCTGGGTTTCCCCCAGCGAGAGCAGCCATTGACGGAGCTCATCTACTGAACAGTCACAGGTGGGAGGGAGATCTTGGGAGAAGCAAAGAGCACATTGACTCCTCCAGCTGATGACCTCACCAGGCTGAAGTCCACCAATCCGAAGGCCAGGGGGGAGGGGGGTTGGTCGGGTTTTCACAGCATCTGTATGCATTCCTTCGTGGGGGTTTTAGTTGCTTGCAGCTCAAGGCTACCAGGGCGTCAGATTCAGATAACAAGAATTTGTTTGGGTCAGGCTGAGATAATTTTCCTCTCTGCCTTCAGTCTTTAAACTGATCATTCCAGTCCTTCAATGAAGCCAATTTTGGGTTTTAAGCTTGTCCATACCATCCGGTGACTCTCTCCGAGATGACTTCCATTTTGCGCACTAATACCGGTATCATAGCTAGAACATTGTCCAGCTCACGATTCACCTCGAGTAACGTCCCAGTCTGAGAAGTCTCCACATGGACGGTGCTTTCTATAGGTGTGGGTCACCCTCCATTTGCTCCCATCTTCCCAAATTTTCAGAAAACCAGATATACTCCCACTCCAATCAGGAGAAATCCAGTGATCATCAGGCTGAATATCCACACGTCTTCGATGTCCTCAATGGACAGCTGGCTGAGGCATATGATCTTCCACTCTTTCCAGGAATCCAACATATATCCCACCAGGTGTGTCTCCTGTGGACATGTGGGAGCCCCCTGCTCCGTTCTCATTGTTGAAAAAATCTTATCGATCGCATTGAATGACCAGTTTATCAAATCCATGGTTAAAAAAAAAGTTTTTCAGAATGCTGAGAAGCGCTCTGTGAGAAGATGGGACAAAGAGCCTTGGGAAAAAAGATAAGGGCGCAAAAGAGGGAAGCGTCTGTACTCCTCGAGTGCCTGAAGTCTTGAATCTGTGCAGGGTACAATGAAATCTCGAGACTATCAAGAGAATCTACAGAGAAATGTGCTGGCCAGTGTCAGAAAGTTTAGTCTCAGTCACAAGCCATGGGTCTTGCTACAGGACAATGACCTAAAACACAGCTAAACACACCCAAAAATGGCTAGGAGGGAAAAAAACATCAGACTCATCTAAAGGGGCCTACTACGAGCCCTGACCTCAGCCCTATTGAGCATCTTTGGAAGAAATTAAAAAATGCCGGCTGGAAAAGGCGCCCTTCAGATCTGAGACAAGTGGAGCAGCTTGCTCATGAGTGGGCCAAAATACCTGCTGAAGGGTGCAGAAATCTCGACAGTTACAGGAATTGTTTGATTGCAGTGATCACCTCAAAAGGTTGTGCAACAAAATATGAAGTTAGGGGTACCATCCTTTTTGACCAGGCCTGGTCCATTAGTTTATTTTTGAAAAGCAACATCTGACTTCCATTGGCTAAATTTAATAGGATTATTTATTTTTACTTATGTCAAATTCAAGTTATTTCTGTGACCATTGTGGGTTTTTCTTTCAATGACCGAAGGGCGCCAACAGTTGTGTCCACGTCCGTCTGTTAGCTTGAGAAGAACCCACTAGTCAGAAAACACTCTACTGGTAATTTGGTGATTTAAAAAACATAACACGAACACTTCAAACTGCAAAAAAAAAAAAAAAAAAAAAAAAAAGCAAAATAAGTACAAGTTTGTGCTAGAATGATTAACTCAAAAATGACATTGTTTTTTAATCTACAGTATATACAGTTCTTTAACTGTAAAGCATCCTACATTTCATATAATTTCTGTAGTTTACAATTCTACTCCTGGATCAAAAACACAAATACCTTGATGTTGACCTTTCCTGGTCTCACACCTTTATCTCCATCTTCCACCTGTCTGCAGGACTCCACAGCCAGCAGCCAGTACTCGGTGCCACAGGAGAGCAGCGTGAACAGAAACCCAGCTGCTCCAGACAATAAAGCCAAGAAGAGGAGCAGCTTCAACCTCTCAGGAGGAGACATGGCTCCCCTCTGCTGCTCCTTCTACTCCGAAACAACGATTTATTCTGGAAAACGGCACCAGTGTGCTCTCGAGTTTGTGTCGAGGGAAAAAATAGTCATGTGGTTTGCTGAGATTCAGTTACAGAGGCACAGATATAGACGTGTAAAAAATAGCACGACAAACACACACACCACCAGTTTAGAAACACCTCCGTGGCATTTATTGCAATGCCAGAATTTCAATCCAGATTTGGTACAGTACAAGGCTATCCAGTATTACTTAGATCTAGGCAACAGTGATGGTCCAACAACAGTCACAAACTTTAATAAAACAAAACAGAGCGTTCATATATTAACATGACTTTCTCTCTCCCGAGGCGGGAAAATGAATACGATTTGTTTTAAAGGTGAAGAATAGCCACCGTGCTGGAGGAGAAACATTTGAGCACATTTCATGATTATCTAAACCTCAGCTCAAATAAATACTCCCTCCAGAGATTTAATTGATTTGTTTTTTTCAAAGAATCAGAAAGGAAACAAAAATAACAGAAAGGTCCACATTCCTGAAGGTCTTCTTTTTGCACCAAACAAGAGTTTTACTCAATAAAGTTTGTGGAAAAATCCCAAAACAAACCAGAGAAGAAAGAAGAACCCAACTCATGTTGATTAATTACAACCCTGTGAGGATAAACGTACGAGGCACGCAGAAATTAAGCCACCTATTATTAACCTACAAGCGGTGGACACTTTGTCTGAGTCACCAGGTCCCGACTTGTTTTGATGATTTGTTTTGTTTCCCGGCGGTTGGTCGGTCCACCGTTGCAGTTTGTGTCCATGCGAAGGTTCGTGGGACTTCAGCAACACGTGACGGCTTTTCCTCTGTCTATTTAAAAAATGTTATTGTTCCGGTCTCTGCTGAACTATGTCTAAGACATGACTCCGAACACGGGGTTGTGGCGGCAGATGCTTGGCCCGATCTCTTCATAATCTTTCTTGGTGTGGCACACTTGGTAGAACTCCGGCTGGAAAAGCAAAAACAAGCTTTTGAATGATCACGAAAAAAATTGTAAAAATTCATTTCAAAGAGAGAGTACTCACAGTAGAAGCGAGCATGGATCCTCCGAACCACACGGCGTACCTCTGCATGTGATGGGTGACGACCTGCACGTCGATGGGCTTCGGCTGCAAATGGACACGTCCAAGTTAACGAAATCGCCCAAACTGGAGGTAAACACATCCAGGTTCTGCGTGCCTCACCTTTAACTTGCCGCCGCTAAGCTCCTCACTGATTTTCAGTCGGGCGTCCACGGATCTCTTTAGGTCCCTCTGCAGGCGCCTGCCGAAGTCCCTGAACATGGTGGAACCTCCAGAGAGGACGACGTTCTGAGACACGCAGACAGAAGCATGTTTATAAAAGATTCGTTGATAAATGATTCGACAGCTGCTGAGTTCTAACTACAACTGCTTGAATTGTCTGATGGCCCTTTTCTATTGGTACCTACGGAGTGGCTCCACTCATTACAACAGAGAAAGGTCTCTAGTTCTCTAGTTCTAGTAATGTCCCAGTCTGTGAGGTCTCCACACGGACGGTGCTTTCCGTGGGTGCGGGTCGCCCTCCAATCGCTCCAGTCTTCCCAAATTTCCAGAAAACTAGATATCCTCCCACTCCAATTAGAAGAAATCCAGTGATCATCAGGCCAAATATCGAGAGGGTGCTCGCTGCAGAACCACAAAGGCGGAGCTGCACCAGAGTCAGCCACGCCCACTCACGCAAACAGCCTAGCCCACTGACTTCTTCAGTTTTTTTTATCGCAAACTAACCTGATCCACATGAATTACGGCTGTTACTAGTTTACAAATGTTAATGCTATGCTCCAATTAAGAAAGATAAATATAACTTGCTACATGACAAAGCCTGAATGTATCCCGAAATTAAAAGGTTTCTTTTAGCGAATATCTGTCCATAGCCGCTCCAACAGAACCGGCCTACAACAGCATTTAAGGAGAATTGTTTAGTGGGTTATGGTGGTCTAGTGGCAAGATCATCTAATTTAAGTTTTGCTTTCCCCTCAGCTGATGTTGGTTCAACTCTCGGTGGGGTCGGCAGCAATCTATATAGCCAGCTGAAACATTTAATTTGTTTATATTTTAGTTGTAATGTTTATTTTCTGCAAAATGTTTATGTCTCTAAAAGTTCTTTGAATTTGGTCGTCCCTAAACAGCATTTTAGTAGAAACTCTGTTCACAAATGGACTCACACTGGCTAAATAAACGAATAAATAAAAAAACAAACACATTAGTCACTATATTTTAAACGGTATACCAATAAATGGTTAAAAACATAGTACTGGCAAGTGTAGCTTGAAAAGAAGAAAAAAGTTTGCGCCGCTACCGGGAGGCGAACCTGCGCAAAACTACATGTCAAGCTGACTGCACAACCACTTCACCACTACATCTGGCAACAAGCTAGTGGCGTCACATGTAATTGTGGCATCCAGTGTGTTTTTGTAGATGGGATGAATGGTTTTTCGGCGGTGTCTCAGTAGAAGCCATTTCAGAAATCATTTATCAGAAAATTCACAGAATATCCAGATTTGAGAACCAAGACCAGACCCGCTTCGTCTGAGAGGACCAAATTGAAGCTGAGATGGGAGGAAAATGCGTGAATGAGGCCAAAAACGGCTTTGGCGTAATTCTTATGAGGAAACGACAATATAACATGATAAAAAGTTCTAAAAGTTAGATTTTTAATTATATGGAACCTTTACAAAAACGGTTAAATTAACCTCTCAACTCCGTCCTCAATCTTGAATTTTAGATGATAACACCCTCTATGGTTCCAGAATGCTATTAAGTCTGACAACTGGAAGCAATTGGACTGATTGATGGAATGGCCGGGGGCTGACTCTGGAATGGGCAGGGATGACTCTGGTGCAGCTCTGCCTTTGTGGTTCTGCAGCGAGCACCACTTGCAAATATCCACACATCTTCGACATCCTCAATGGACAACTGAGAGAGGCATACGATCTTCCACTCCCTCCAGGAATCGAGCATATATCCCACTGCGTGTGTCCCTTGCGGGCAAGTGGGAGCCCCCTCCTCCGTTCTCATCGTAGAAAAAATCTTGTCAATCGCGTTGAATGACCAATTAATTAAATCCATTCTAAAAAATAGGGTTTTTCAGAAGAAATGCAGAGAAGCGCTCTGTGGGCAGACAGGACAAAGATCCTTGGGAAAAAAAGATAAGGGAGCAAAAGCAGAAGCGTCTGTACTGTGCGAGTGCCGGAAGAAGAAGACATTACAGACTCGCTCATCCCTAATTACAACTCCCAGCTAATTTTACATGTTCTCACAAAATAAGTGAGGCGATAGCAGGCTTCTTTTGCAAGGGCACGCGCCCGTATTCTGTCGTTGAAAATGAGGGCTTCAAACAGCTAATGAAAGTAGCGAAGCTGCGCTACATTATGGTGTCTCGCAAATGCCTTTCAGAAGAAGTCATCCCAAACAAGTACCAGTCGGCAAAAGAAAAGATTAAAAGTAAGCGGGCAAACAAAACGTAGCAGAAAAATGTAGGCAACTTTAAGTTGACTACGGACCTAGCTTACGCACCTGCTGGACATGGAGAGCACCTGCAGTGCTGCTGCCGAGAAGGATACAATTATGAAATCCTGCAGCATTATCACTTGTACTGCTTCGTTTTCACACAGAACAAGACCCCCCCCCCCCCCCCCCCACACACACACACACATTTAGCATGTTGTTGCTAAACTTTGGAATGCTTCGCCCATCACAACCCGCCAACCACCTAAAGTCCAGACTCAGAACCCACTTTCATGATCTGGCTTTTAAATCATGACTTAGAGCTGGGTGATATTTTAGCTTACAGAGCTTTTAACTTTATGGAATCATAAATCACCATTGTGTAATGTTTTAGCTCTCTTAGTGTTTTTATCTGTATTATCTTACACCGACTGTTTTAATCGGCTGATCGGTCGTCTCGTTTTATTCTTTGTTGTGATGACTTGCTAGTCCTGCATAATTACTGCACCACCAGTGAGGCGCTTTGGTCAGCTCACACACCCATTTTAAATGCGCTTGATAAATAAACTGGTGTGGTAATGAATTTATATTTAGGTGCAGAGTATTGATTTTTATTGAGAATTGACATGCTATCATTTACTGCATTTCTTTTGTGTGGCACAAATAAAACTCCGACTACTAGGTTGCAGCCGTTTTTCCCGCCTTCATACTGCCAGAACAACGAGGTCTCGTGTTAACTCTGGATGTGTTTTTGAAGCATCTGGTCTGAGTTTTCCAATTAAATAAAGCCTTAAAAATGGCGAACATCGTCTGGCTTCCAGTGTATCGCCCTTCTTGTATTGTGATGTATATTAGTATCGCCAGACTCTTGCAAATCCAGGGTATCTGCAGGTTTAAGGGAGTCAAATTTAAGACTTTTTAGGACATTTTTTGACTTTTAAGGACCCGCGGATACCCTGCAATCCAAACCTCTACTTAGAAGCACCACAGAACCTGTTCTAAAGAAGGAGCAGCAACCAGGACCTGCTACTAGTGGAAACACCTTAGAACCAGGCCAAACTAGTGGAAAAGGGCTATCATTTTTCAGTCACACAGATATTTACAAGCATTAATTATAGGTTGAAGCTATGGTTGTCACACACACTGGTGTAGGATGGTAAACATTGTCCTCCATATTTGATAAATGACCCGTACTTGTATAGCGCCTCTCAGAGTAAGGACTTCAAAGAGCTTTACACCACAGTGTATCATTCATCCATTCACACACTGGTGGTGATGAGCTACGATGTAGCCACATCGGAGGCGAGGCTGCCGAGCACAGGCGCCACCGGTCCCTCCGACCACCACCAGCAGGCAAGGTGGGTTAAGTGTCTTGCCCAAGGACACAACGGCAGCATTCTCTGTCCGGAGCCTGGATCGAACCTGCAACCTTTCGTTTACTGGACAACTCGCTCAACCTGTTGAGCTACTGCTGACCCATCCCCGTAGTGAGCTGCAGCTGTGGCCGCGTTCAGGAACTCGTTGGTGGTTTAACCTCCTAATCCAACCTCTAAAAGCCGAGTGTCAAGCAGGGAGGCATTGGACCCCATTCTCAAAGTCTTTGGTATGACCCGACCGGGATTTTAACCCCCATCTCCCAGTCCTAGGGCAGACAATCTACCACTAGACCACTGAGCTGGTACATAAACAAACCGAAACGTAGCACTTCCTGTTGGTCAGGGCCATCAGGATGTTACTGAATTTATGTGAAACTGGTGACAATGTTAATGAATTTCTGAAGATTGGAGCTACTCAAATTTGGTCTTGAGCTACGAGCTCAGGCTAGCCATTAGCTTATCAATCACGTCCTCCAAACAGGCTGAAAACACATCACAGTTCACATTAACGTCTCTGCAGGTTTCAAACAATGTGCATACATCTGGTGTGATGTTTCATTTTAACATCAACCTCCTTTTCAGTCCAAGATCATTCCTTTCAGCATTTTCATCTACAAGGGGAAATTAGAATTCCTGACCAAAACAATGAGAATCGACCTGTAGATCCAGCCGAGTGTCTCATCTGTACCTTATAAAGAGGTCGTCTCACATCAATGGGGCAGTTCTGGATGACCTCGTCCACCACCTCCGAGATGGGCTGGGTGAAGTCTGGGTTGGCAAACTGGACAAGAAGATTGAAACCTTTTTATTTTATTCTCTCCTTTTGGGTAAACACATCCACCAGCTCCCGTACCTCTGGGTGGAAGAAGATCTCTGGGCCAAGGAAACGCTCGTATCCAACGTCGATGGTGAACTCCTTCTTGGTGATGGCGTTCACACCCGTGTACTGTTTGATCCACTTGGAGCCGTCGGTGTCGTATTTGTTAAACTCTTTCACAAGGTCAGGGCACACGTAGCTGAAGCGCTCCTTTAGAGTCAAATGGCAAAAATCACAGCTGAAGGGTGGGGGTGTTTTAAACCTTTAATGTCCACTACAGCTGGTGCTATGCCGCCATCTTGTGGCCAAATGTAAAAATACACAAATCATCTGATAAACGCATCAGTTTTTCATGGTTTCTCTCTTTAAACTGAGTTTGAAGCAGCTGGTGAGCATCAAACACAAACCTTAACAGCCTTCGCCGTCTCCAGAGACTGCTCCGGAGGAATTCCCACCTCCCTCTCCCTCAGCAGCTGCTGGGTGAAGTAGGTGATGTCCCGCCCGGCGATGGGGATGTGCTTAATGCAGCTGCCGATGACGTAGCCTTCAGCCTGGTGGAGGAAATCAGGAATTAGCGAGGGGCTAGAACAGAAAATGACCCGTGTTACGGTGTGACGCTTACCACCGGGATGACGTGTGTGACTCCGTCCCCACTGTCGATCACAGTCCCCGTCAGCGTCCGCTCCCCCACCTGTCGGGACGTCCAGGAGGCAGCCAGTGCCAGGACAGCCTGACATGAAACAGGAAAGCAGTGATGCACCGATGTGAAAATTTGGGCCGATACCGATATTAAGATCACTGTTGTGGCCGATAACCCATATTTGCCGATACCAATAAACGGTAATGCTTCTAAAATCTGCTGATTTTGTATAGAATGAAAGTTATTAAAGCTGAATTTATATTATTATGTACACACAACACACGCATTTATGGTTCTGAGATGATTTTGTTCACTGTTCTCGTGATTAAACCGTTACACATCACCCCCCTCGCCCTCGCAAACAAACGGAGACGAGATGGAAAAAATATCGGCTGTTAATATCGGCCCGGTTTTATTTATTGAACCAATACCGATATCAACGCTGATATATTGTACATCCCTGAAGAAAATGTTCCTGTACTTAAAATAACTTCCTCTAAACAACCCATCTCTGTGGATTTCAAAATAAAAGCCTGCAAACGCAAACAAGGGTTTCACAGCCATACCTGAACAGCGATGTAGAGGCCCGGGACGTTGAAGGACTCGAACATGATTTCTGCCGTGTACTCCCTGTTTTCAGGCGTGTTCAGGGGAGGTTCTGTCTGCAGACGGAAAGATGAGACAGACGGACATCTCAGAACAAAAATAAGTAAATATCTCATTCTTGAACCAACCTACGAAGGCTCAGTGAAAGACTGGATGCATCATTAAAGCTCAAAGTGTGTCAAATTCTTATGTTAAAGCAACAAAAACGTGTCTATAGTCACATTTATCCCTTCCACTGCTGATGTCATTAGTGTTTTGGCTTTAAAGGGACTTTACGGAGTTTTGAATTTTTATGCTCGCGATTGCCCCCTCAGGCCAAAAGCAAAACGGCAGCTTCAATAGTAGGCTCGTGCACGAGGCGCGCATGCGTGCACACTCTTTAATGAAAATAACAGCTGAGACAGTCCCGTGTGTGTGTGTGTGGCCCGGAGGACAGAGGACAGGAGAACACGCAGCTAATTAATTAAATAATTTGGTTCTGTACCTTTCTCTTCAGCACAGCCGACAAAGGTTTATGATGGGTCAGTCCTCCTGCATGCTCAGATCATTCCCTCCCCATGCTTGAAAAATTGTTCCAAAATGAAAGTTGAACCCACATCTTTTTTATCTGTGAATTCAATGCCGTTTGGCGAGTCTCAAATAAAAATTCGGGCATCTTACTGTAAAAAAATTATTAATGTAAAAAAGTTAACTCTAAATAAAATATGTTCACATCCAGAATCGAACCCAGGTCTTCAGCACGAGAGTCTGACGTCTTACTAGGTGAGCTAAAGCACCAATGACGTCTTTTGTATCTGTAATCGGGTTGAAACAATTCCTCGAGTACCTCGAATAATTCGAGTACAAAAAATCCTCGAGTCAAATTATCTGCCTCGAGGCTTCGTTTAATTCATGTTTAATTAATTCATGGCTTTGCAATCGCCCGGGGTCATGTTTCACCCGGACCGAAATAAGTGACGCACATACACACTGCACTGAATGCACACGCGAGTAGCGAACGCAACTTAACTTTCTTTTAAGCCATGGCGGACAATGTGGACCCCGGTGAAGTGCGAAAAAGACAGAAAATGTCAAAGGTGGTGGACCATTTTTCACATCGTAAGGCGGAAAACGTACTCCAGTGTAAATACTGTAAAATGGATTTAGCCTACCACAACACCACATTCCTCGATGCAGCAACCTGACCAGGAAACATCTACATGTAAATGTCGGTTCTGCACCTTCTGTGAGTGGACTCAGAGCCTCTACAAGATAATGCATTTAGCCTGTATTTCTATATATTCTGCGGACACTGCAACTTCTTCATTTGTAGCACTTAGTTTCAGCTCACACCGTACGTCTGGTAGCAACACGTCAGACTTAAAATGTGCTAAAAATAGCAGTTTTTACAACACGTCGGACTTTTTACTGTGTTGTAATTGATGTCCGTTGTCCCTCGGGATTGCTGCAGGAGGACACAGGTATTTATGAGAGTAGCGGAGGAAAACGAAATAAAGTAAATAAATGTTGTGTGATCAGTATAATTTGACATAACCACGGCAAACATGCTTTCGACAATCCTTGTTAGTGCGAGACAAAAAAGTGTAGAAATTTAAATGGACGTGTGTTAATAGGGAAATAGTTGGCGAGCCATGTTTGCACATGCGCCGTGAGCGGTTCTGGTTCTGTTTGGGCCGCAGCCGCTCGCATTTGTTTACTGTGAAGTAAAGTTGAAGTGCTGAAGTTTTGAAAACTAATTTTGAATAAAACTTGAAGAATAACTGGCATTTGCTTTCTCATTTCAAGAGGTCTTTCATATTTTATAACATGCTATTTGATATAATGGTTTAAAAACGCAAGAGTAATTTATTAGAGTACTCGATTAATCGATAAAAGATTCGATAGAGTACTCGATCACATAAGTATTTGATAGCTGCAGCCCTAATCTGTAACATTTATATCCTTGATGACAGCTGAAACAACGTTCAAAGAACGGTTTGGAGCGAAAATGGCTATTTTGTAGCTAATTTGCAGGAAATATCTAGAAGAAAGTTCTACAGAAAGTAGCTAAGGGTCCTCAGAAATGTAGCTAGGTTCATCACTAGGTGTTAGGAACAGCAACAAAGTGGCACTGCCTCTCTCTCTGCTTCTAAAGCTACGGATAGCAAATGCTACGGGCTATGCCTGAGCGTGAAGGCGTGAAGCAGCCTGCTCGACCCGAGCATCTCTCTTTTTCTGTGATTTTACAGAAAAACAGGCAATCACAGTAAAAATGCCAGGGCTCATTCTACAGGACCAGGGCATTGCAGGAGAATGTATGAAGAAGAAATTTATTATTTCTATACATGTTTTGGCTGTCAAACTTCCATAATGCCCCTTTAAATTAAATTTTGTTGATGATTTTTAAACACTTTTGGCATAAAATCTAAAAATATCTGTCGTTAACAATTTCCTGAACAGCCTCCGTTTGAAAAAAAAAAGCTTTTCTAACCTTCGGGACTGACGAGGGCTTTTAACCTTTAGTATCATAACAGTCTTTTGATCACATTTGGGCCATGTTGTTGTTTGGGATTGATAAATATAAAATAAACAATCATTTGAGGGGATTGAGGGTAAATAAACACATTAAGTTGCATTAATTGTGTCCATCTGTGACATGAATGTAACCACTCGTGTGAGACAGCTCTTACCAACAGGAAATAGTGGTCTTCCGGTTCTGCCCGCAGATACTTGAAGATCACCTGCTCCATAAACCTCTCCATCAGATCCCAGTCCTCCACGATCCCATGGCGAATTGGCCACTGAGAGAGGAAACGGCGTTATCGCCTCAGGAGTAATCAACAGGTTACAGACCACTCCAGACATGTTTACCTTTGTCGCATACGATGGTTTCTCAATGGCTTCATCTCCGATGAAGAAATCAAGATCGTCAACACCTTTCATCATCCGACGCTGAGCCTGGTCTCCGACCTTGGCTGATTCTTTGATGGCGATACCTGGAGAAGAGAAATCCAATTTAGATGTGGGAAGTTGTCAAAAGTCAAATTTAAACAGTTATTCGTCCAGATGTGACAAAATCAAGCACGATCAGTTTTACTTAAAGAAATGCAGATTGAACTATTCATTTATGTTAAAGGGCCTTTACGGAGTTTTGAATTTTTATGCTCACGATTGCCCCCTCAGGCCAAAAGCGTAACGGCAGCTTCAATAGTGGGCTCGTGCACGAGGCGCGCATGCTGTACGTGCACACTCCTTAACGAAAATAACAGCTTAGACGTCCCTTGTGTGTGTGTGAGTGTGTGTGTGGCCCAGAGGACAGGAGAACACGCAGCTAATTAATTAAATAATTTGGTTCTGTACCTTTCTCTTCTAGCCTGGCAAACCAGACTAAATAAATGTATTATTTAGTCTGGCCATGCTCCACTGACGGCTCTCTGTTTTGGGGCAGGTTCTACCGTTGTCTTTCAAATGATCTCCGCATTCCAATAGACAATGAATGTGACATACTCTTGTTTCACTCTGTTGCATCATCCCACCCACCAGGCATATAGAGTGCCCTGATCGGCCCACAAAGCGGATAAAGCTCTGTGATTTGTTCACTAAGCAGATAGAGCACTATGATTGGCCCACCATTATGGACCAATCACAGCTCTTTATGTGTTTGAAACCCCTCTAGAGAGCTGTGATTGACTAGCCAGAGTCCTGGTAGGAGCTGCGGAGGTTCCAATGGAGCATGCCTAGACCAAACTTTGCAAAGCAAGAATTTGGTCTAGTTCACTAGGCTATTTCTCTTCAGCACAGCCAACAAAGGTTTATGATGGGTCAGTCCTCCTGCATGCTCAGATCATTCCCTTCCCTTGCTTGAAAAATTGTGCCAAAATGAAAGTTGAACCCACATCTTTTTTATCTGTGAATTCAATGCCGTTCGGCGAGTCTCAAATAAAAATTTGGGCATCTTACTGTAAAAAAATATACCATTGATGTAAAAAAGAAACTCTGAATAAACTATGTTCACATCCAGAATCGAACCCGGGTCTCCTGCATGAGAGTCCGACACCTAACTAGGTGAGCTAAAGCACCAACGTCTTTGGTATCTGTAAAATTTATATCCCTGATGACAGCTAAAACAACGTTCAAAGAACGGTTCAGAGCGAAAATGGCTATTTTGTTGCTAATTTGCAGGAAATATCTAGAAGAAAGTTCTACAGAAAGTAGCTAAGGGTCCTCAGAAATGTAGCTAGGTTCGTCACTAGGCATTAGGAACAGCGACAAAGTCGCTGAGTTGGCACTACCTCCCTCTCTGCTGCTAAAGCTACGAATAGCAAATGTTACGGGCTATGCCTGAGCGTGAATGCGCATGAAGCAGCTTGCTCGACCCGAGCATCTCTCTTTTTCTGTGATTTTACAGAAAAACAGGCAATGACAGTAAAAATGCCAGTGCTCATTCTACAGGACCAGGACATTGCAGGAGAATGTATGAAGAATAAATTTATTATTTCTATACATGTTTTGGCCGTCAAACTTCCATAATGCCCCTTTAAATAGCGCTTTTATTCTATTTATGAACTAAAGGAATATGAAAAAAACGTGTTTTGCAGTAAACTTCTTTTAAATAAAAAAAGTAGTTTAAAATATAATTTTTAATTAAGTTAGCGTATTTGCAGAACATTTATTTCATCCTTTAACATGTGTGCTTTATTTAAGCTTGAAGGATTCATGTTTTAGCTTTGATCACATAGATAAACAAAAATAAGAGTTGCGTCAGAAACAGAGGGTAAGTAATTTCCACATCCAGGGAAACGTGCCTGTGAAAAGCCACCTTCAGTAGACCCAAATAACTCAAATCTGTGATTTTTGATAACATGGTAAACAGTTACACGCAACCTCGTTACTCACATGAAGGTATAATAAACTGTGGCTCTGTGTTTCCAGCATAGCCAAGCTTTGTGTACCTGAAAGGGAAAATAAAACGGAAATTAAGGAGGAAAAACCTGAAAATTAAGCCTGTAGTTCGATCTGTAGCTGGGAGGACTAATCCAGGAAGTAACTTTAGCTTCGGCAGCTAGTTAAGGCTAATACAGCAATAAATAAAAGGAAAAAGCCCAAAGTTACACAAGCATAACAGTTCGGCTTGATAACAATGCATTTAAGTTTAAAACTGACATGAAAAGCGAGAATACAGGAATACGGAAGTGAAGCTCTGTCATTTTTAGCAGCTTTCAGGGCGTTAGCTGCTAGCTCTCGTCTTATTTTGGAGGCTTACCCAGTTCCACAGTCGACAACACAAGCCGGGAGCCGGCTAGCCATGTCTGCGCTCCGTCGATGGGTCTAAAGGCAGAAACACCAGGCGCCTGTTAGGGACGGGGTCTGGATAAAAGCTGGTTTGAAACCGCTGCAGCCTGAATGAACAGCAGCCACCGCTGATTCAGACACATCCGGGTTCGGTGGGGTTTCTTCTAAAGCAGAGTCAGCATCTTCAAGGGCACAACAACGCCCCCTGGTGGTAAAGCCTGTTACTTCAACTATGTAATAAATCACATGTGGCAACATCACAGCCCCCCTACCGGGCACAATCTGCTACTGCAACCAGTTGCGTTGGTGATTCGTGACAAGAACGTGGTATTTTACAAGAAACTTGTCAAAACAAATGTCTTCTTTTAACATACAAGAATGAGTGACAATTAAAAGTAAGACAAGGGCTTATGGGGCAAACAAACATAGGAAGAAAGGAGTCATATGGACAAATTGTAATGTAGACAGATGAGGTAGTTGCAGCACCATTTAGGAAAGAAAAGCACTAACAAGTGATGATAGAGGTGAAAGCATGTACAGCAAACATGACTTCATTAGATTTATTCACAGCCTTGCTTTTAAACTACACATGTCTGCCTTTTTAGAAAAACACCACTGCAGAGTGCCTGTATCACCAACGGGTGTGCAGAAAACCTGACAAACTTTTGCTTTTTGTTGCATCAAATGTTTTCTGCTTCAAGAGAATGAGGTGAAACACACAGGCTAATTATTGGGTTCATATAATTTTGAGAGGAAAACAAAATTGCTTTTCTTTATACGGTTTTTGAAATCATATATTTCTGCTTGCCGTGCACATACATTCCAATCTAACAAGTTTTAGAAAAATAAAAACATTAGAGGAATCTTAAGATTTATTTATCTCAACGTTTAAGAAAATGGTCTTGTTTGTTCAAAAAGTTTCAGTTTTTACAGGACCTTACACAATTTTGAACATTTGTGCTACTAAAGTTTTATTTGACAGTCGTTAAATAGTCAAACTTGTCCTGAGTTGATGTATGGCAAGCCCCAGGGCTCAAAATTCAACACGTCTGTATAAGGCTTAGGGGAGAATTGTTTTTCCATCAGGTCAAACATAAATGCCCACGTGTTGCTTCTTTCTTTTCTCAGGGATGTTTTTCTGGTTTTGGGGTAAATTTCTGCACTTCAGTTAAAATGTGTATTGTTGCTTCCATTAAAAGTAAAAAAAAAAAAAAAATGTCTCTGAAGCATAGGAATAAACATGTCGCTTCAGGAAAATTATACTTTAAGTTTGGTTTTTAGGCTGCTCATTAACCATACTTTGATATAAAAACACTTCCTCTCTCTGCCACCTGATGATATCAGTGATTTAGGTGTCCTTAGAGGTGCCTAAGAGGAAGGACCACTAATAAAGTCGATATACAAGCAGCAATGAGCTTCAAGCCTCAGCCTGGCCAGAGTCGGAGAGCCAGCCCTCTATCAGATGGACTCATCAGTCACCACAGATCCACAACGCCCTCAACTCAGATCATCTCCTACTGGAGGAATCACTCCCCATCTTCCTCCTGTTCAGTCAGCATGATTGAAAGTCTCTTTCAGGGCCTGTGGGTGAAGCCATTTATCTCCAGATTGTCATCAAAGATCCAAGAGGAACTACAAAGAGAGACTCTTTCTACCCTGAGCAACTGAAGCTGAAGTTTTTTATTCTTTTCAGATGATCTGAGCGTCTTTTGAGCTCCTTTATCTCAGGTTTGTGTTACTTAGCAATGCAAAGTTCCTGGATCTATTGATACTTGTTTTATTTTTTAGAAGGTAAACGCATCAAATTTGCTAAAAGATTTTCTTTCATAAAAAGAGGCGTGATTAAAGGTGTCTATGTGCTGTCATACAACGTTCCTCTCCTTCAGGGAACAGTGGTCAAATTTCTGAATAAACAAGTTAGTTGAATAAAGACTCATTTGGCTCCCCCCCCCCCCCCCCCCCCCATGTCCTGTCTGGCTGTGAAGCTAACAGAATTAATGTCTGAATGCTGGTGACAAGCCTTCCAGATTTACTCTCAGGTGGAGCATCAAAGCTTCTGCTTTTAATGTCACGCTTGATACTTAAAACTTTATTGTTATTGTTTTTTGAATGCTTTGTAATTTCGACCACACATGGAGACAGAGGTGGAAAAAGAGAGGAAGAGACAAACAAAAGGACGGGGGGGGGGGGGGGGGTCTACAAAGATAAACAATCAATGATGAACAATAGCCTGCAGTAAAGGGACACGCAACATTACAGCAGGAGCAAGCTATCACTGCGTCAACTTGATGAGGAAATTTAAAATCAACATTGTTTTACTTAACAATCACATGATAATAAATAACAGTGCATTTAGTGCCAACCACTGCCTTAAATTGTGTTGAACATGCCCAAGTCCATACTTATGAGAGCACCACATGAGCACCTGTGTGTGTACCCGCGCTTGTATATGTAAGGTTTCTCTATAGGAGCGTCCAATAGAGAGTGTGAGGGAACACAGATCTGCCCCAAAGATGTGAAGGAGATGGAGGAAGCTCCAAGTCCCAGAGATCCAGGAGCTGCCCCAGAGCACAGGGTCCCCAGGGTTAAACTGTGAAGTTGGTTCTCATCAAAACCGCATCAGACGCAATCATGTGTGTCTACCTCACCCTTTCTTTGGAGACCCTCTTCGCGGATCCGGAGGTTAGGGAGGACGGATGACCTCTGGACACCGAGGTTCAGTAGATTAACCGCAGCACTGACACTCCAGTCCAGAGATGTCACCAGGCACACAGGTTGGAACTAGTTTGCGTCTAGAGCAGCTGTTTCTGAATAGCTGAAGGAACCGTTTTGCTGTGTCGGCTGTAGCGTGTAGGCTCTTGACAGCTTGTCAAGAGATGCGGTGCCTAAATGGTTTTCCTCCGATGGCCAGTCAGAGTTAGATCAACTAACAGAATGCTGAATCTCACAGAATGCTGGAATGATGAATCACTCCCAGTGATTCTGTTTTAACATTCTCATATTGCGATTTACTTGGCCAATCGGAACGTGCCATGTTAAGGGGTGTTAACAACAAACCCTCAGAACATCACTCCTTCTTTCAGATACAGGATGCTCTGATTTGTGGCTAAGAAAATATCAATGTGCAGTGATGTTACTTTAACTTTAATTTATCTCTAATGAACATTGTGTCTGAGTGTAGATAATGATTCACTTGTTAAACCAAACATTACTGATCATCATAATAATATTCATTTCAACTTCAGTAACTCAAGCACAGATTAATAAACCTTATTAATTTAAGCACAGATTAATCAAAACATTATTATTATTCATCAACCATTATTGTTCATTCGACCATATGATTATTTACTATTATAACGGTTCATTCCTTTATTCTGTACAGACAGACAGGCTTGGCAGAGAAGAACCTTGAGAAGAGAACATGATGTTGACAATACGTTATCATGTGTTCAGAGCAGCAGAACCTTCTGGGCTTGTTTGAAGGTAGAATGTAAATCCACCTTAGAGAATGGAATTTATTTCTGTAGATAACCCGTGGCATGTAGGTCAATCTGTAAGTGAAAACTGACCATTTCTGCACGTTACAGGATCATTGAAAATAAGTAATTTATTCTGGGTAAGACCATCATTTTAAATGTAGCAACCCTCCCATGAGTGATATCGGTAAGGATTTCCATCTTGCAAGATCATCTTCCACTTTCTTTAAAAGTGGGATGTAGTTTAGATTGGTTAGATCTGCCAACTTTTGAGAGACATTAATTCCCAGGTATGTGACACTACCTGACTCCAATTGTGTATTAAGCAAATTAAAAAAAGAGAAATTAATTGGTAGAACTGTGGATGTTAACCAGTTTACTGAGTAATCTGAAACTCTTGAAAAATAGTTTAGTTCTATTGAATGGGAGAGAGGACTGAGAATTCTGTAGAACGAGTAAAACATCATCTGCATAAAGACTGATCTTATGTTCTATTTCTTACATTTAATGCCTTTAATACCTGTTGTTTGCCTAATTGCTGCTGCTAGTGGTTCGATAAAGATAGCAAACAGTGATGGGGAGAGTGGGCATCCCTGCCTGGTCCACCCTGAAGACAGAAGCTAGCTGATATTTGGTCGTTTGTCTTGGCACGTGCTGTTGGTGAATTGTATAATACCCATTTGACTTTCTGTGGTGAATACATTTTGCAAAATAAAGCCCCCACCCCCAAAAAAATCTCTTTTTCTTTTTGAATTTAAATAAAATGAATGAATATAATTCGTAACAGAGACAGAATTTTCTTGTTAAAATTAGTGACAAAATGTCAATTTTATTTATTTATTTTACAGAAAACAACAATCAGCTTTAATTAATTTAGGAATTTCCCGTTTATATTAAATATGGTAATTAATCAGATTGTAGCCATTTTGCTGATTTCAACTGATTTAAGTTTATCAAATCTTATAAACCCAACCTACATACTGCTATTTGTTTACATTTAGTGTTTAATTTTCCTGTATTTCATCTATTTGACCACCAGAGGGCGGCATGTACACCATTTCAGATTTCTAAGGTTAAATGAACAAATTTGCTGCTTTGAAACCCTTTTCTGAGACAGAATTCACCAAAACTTTGGAATAAAGGTAAGTGTTTTTAAAATATGCTTCCTCTTACACAATTGTAGAAAACTGATCACACGTCCCATAGCTTCAATCAACCCTCAAAACCCTTTTGTTACGTTTATTTGCTCTCTTTAGTGAGGTATTGGTTTACACACTGTTAATACTTTTATCATCCAGTTCAGAATTTTTAGGTATGATTAATGAATATGAATAATCAGTGTGTCTGTACAGATGAACGGGGGAGCAACTGACTCCCTGAAGAGTTCTTTTTGACGTCATCCCATGCGGGTTCTCTGGTTTGTGTATAAAGCCTCACACACAGATAACTCACCCCTCATTTGTGATCAACTCACCCTGCACAGGAAACAAGCAGATGAGCTGAGGTCCCTCATCAGCTGAAGTATTACTTCTATCAGGAGGCCCTGGTTCTACTGTCATTACAGGAAAGCAGAGGAGGGCCTTGTTATTTTTAATAATCTCCTGTATTTTGCTGCTTCTTAACCTCTGGAGACCTTCAGTCGGCACTCCCCCCCCCCCCCCCCCCCCCGTGATCCTCGTCTTCCTCCTCTTGTGTTGGAGCTTAATGATGCTCAGTCAAACGCCGTCACTCTGCAGGACGCTGTTCATGCTTCAGCGTTTAATCTGCAACACAACCTGGCCTTAAATGCCTCTCACGTTGTTGTTTAACAACTGCCGAGTCATGACTGTTTCCACGATGAGTCTCTCGCACTCTGAAGTTTATTTGCATTCAAAATCATGCATGTTTCTTCAGCGAGAGAATCAGAGTAAAGCCAAACCATGCAAAACAACCTTTAAAACAGCAGATATGAGAAATACCTCAAGGAAACAATTGAGCATAATTACAGGGAGGGTTCAAGTTAAAAGTGCAATAAGCACAAATTTTACAGTTAAGTAATCTTAAAACAGTCTAATGTTTCAGTCACGTTGGAAGGAAGGTTACATCAAACAGATTTCCTTCTCAGTCGGTGTCAGCACCGAATCTGCTCAGGGTGCCAGATCTTCTTGGGGGCCTGCGCCTGCCGATGACATCACAATAGAGGATTGGCTGGACCTTCGATTTGCAGAAGTCACGTTACTACATTTGCAAAAGTTGCATTAAAATGTTGGCAATAAAGATTTGGTTTGGTGCAGATAAATTTGCAGTTGTAGCTCTTTGTGGGAAACATGGATAACTTTTACATAGAAATCCATGATTACCATAGCTGGTGTTTAAAAATCGTTTTGTCATTCTTTAAGTATAATGTTGAATGTTTCAAGAGTTCAGGGCCTCTGGGTAACATTTGTATCAATAGAAAGATGTACGTTTAGATATAAATATTATAACGGATATTTGGTCCAATATATATATGATCCCAGACAGAAAACCATAAATAAAAGTAAAATTAAGTACCACATTTTTTATAGAATATTATATTGTCAACAGAAATGCAAAATAAAAGTAAAAACATAAATTAATAAATAGAGACCCTGAGCAGCTTTGATGAAATGAGATGAAATGTAATTAGTTAAGAACATTATTGAACAAATAGCAAGTGTAATGAACTACACAGAAGAATTCAACAGGGTGGATATTTATACATTTAAAAAAAATCGTTAATCTGTTAGTTTTTTTTGGCACAGTCTGTTGACGTTATGTAGTTTCACAGTTTTTACAAAATGAAGACAATATGGTGAGATTTTTAAGGAAATTATTATTATTTGTATTAAAAGGTTATAAAGAAAACATTTAGACTGTAAGACACATTGATACTGATCATACTTCCTGTAGGTGGCAGTATCTGCGGTAAGGTGTTTCCTGTTTTCAGTGTTGCACTATCTCATGTGATACCTGTAGCTGTTCAGTGTTTGTGGCTCACTAAAATTAAGTCTGTACTAGGAGATCTCTGAGTTATTGTAGCACATAAGCATGCTAAAACACAAATTTTTTGTTGTTCCACCTAGCTTTTAGGGAACCATTTGAGTTTGCACGCAGTTTATTTGGTGTCGAACGAGTTGCTCGTCCAGTTAGCTTAGCCTCAGCATGGCTATGGCTACTTCTGTCTCTGTTTATCCATCTCCTATCTCTTGCTCTCTGTGTCAGATGTTTAGTTACTCCTCTGCCTCCTTTAGTGATAATGGTACGTGTAATAAATGTAGCATTTTTGTAACTTTGGAGGCAAGGGTGTAAGAATTGGAGTCCCGGCTCCGCGCTTTTGAAAAGCCCGTTGGTAGCCGTAGCTACTTAGCTAGGGTGGGGCTAACTAGCTCAGAACCACCCCGTAGCGGTCCTCCAGCAGAAGAACCCGAGCAGCCGGGACCTCAGGCCGGCTGGGTGACGGTACGCAGGAAGCATAGAACCCAGCCCGTGAGCCACCACCAACCCGTCCACGTTTCTAATAGATTTTCCCCGCTCAGTGACGCACCCACTGACAAGCCGACTCTGATCATTGGCAGCTCCATAGTCAGAAATGTGGCATTAGAGACACCAGCAACCATAGTTAAATGTTTACCTGGGGCCAGAGCGGGCGACATTAAATCTTATCTGAAATTACTGGCTAAGGATAAGCGTGAATACAGTAAGATTGTTATTCACGCTGGCGGTAACGACACCCGGTTACGCCAATCAGAGGTCACTAAAATTAATGTTGCTTCGGTGTGTAAGTTTGCCAAAACAATGTCGGACTCCATAATTTTCTTTGGCCCCCCTGCCTGACGACATGTTTAGCCGCATGCTGTCCTTCAACCGCTGGCTGTCTAGGTGGTGTCCTGAAAACAACGTGGGCTGCATTGATAATTGGAAAACTTTTGGGGGAAAACCTGGTCTGATGCGGAGGGACGGCATCCATCCCTCTTTGGATGGAGCAGCTCTTCTTTCTAGGAATATGGGCAGTTTTATTAGTCCTCCATGACAACCCAGGGTCCAGACCAGGAAGCAGAGTCGTAGTTTAACACACCCCTCTGCAGCTTCTGTACTGTTACTCACCCACTACCCCATAGAGACAGTGTCCTGCCCACGGCCAAAATCACACAGATTAATTATCAGGCTTAATAAAGCAAATCATGGAAATCTCATAAATATTAGAACAATTCAACTGAGCAGAAAACTAGAAAAATTAAATGTGGGTTGTTGAACATTAGATCCATCTTTTCTAAGACTTTGTTAGTTAATGACTTGATTTGTGATACCCAGATCTCTTTGCTCTCTCTCACAGAATCCTGGCTGCAGCAAGAGGACCATGTTAGCTTAAATCAGTCGACTCCTTCAAATTATTTAAATCATCATATTGCTCGAAGTACAGGACAAGGAGGAGGAGTAGCAACCATTTTTCATTCAGACCTATTAATCAATATCTTACCAATTAATAGTTACAGTTCTTTTGAACATCTTACTCTTAGTTTTCCTAATCCAGATCGCAAAACTGTAAAACCACTCTTGTTTGTAGTTTTATATCGTCCATCAGGCCCTTACTCTGAGTTTTTGTATCAGATCTCTGATTTTTTTTATCTGATTTGGTGCTAAATACTGATAAGGTCATTATAGTGGGGGATTTTAACATTCATGTGGACATTGAAAATGATAGCCTCAATGTAGCCTTTAGTAATATCTTAGACTCAATTGGTTTTACCCAAAGAATACATAGCTCCACCCACTCCTGCCATCATACATTGGACCTTGTGCTGACTTATTGCAAAGAGAGTAAGGAAATAACAATATTTAAACATAATCCAGTCCTCTCGGACCACTTTTTCATGACCTTTGAGATTTTTATAACTGAGTTCCCGAGACATGATAGTAAATTTCACTATAGTCGGTCTCTATCTGACAACGCAGTCGCATTTTTCAAATCAACTGTTCCATCTTTGCTATCTTCAGCAGAGGGCAATATTCTTATTTCTAGCCATTCACAAATTGATGCTTTAGTTCATATCGTTACTTCCTCTTTACGTGTGGCATTAAATGATGTTGCCCCTTTAAAAAGAAGGTAATTAGGGACAGGAAGTTGGCTCCCTGGTTTAATTCTCATTTACGAACTTTAAAACAAAACTCTAGCAAATTGGAGAGAACATGGCACTCTACACACCAGGAGGAGTCCTACCTATCCTGGAAAAATAGTCTTGTGCTTTATAAAAATAAGCTTCAACAAGCTAGAACTGCTTATTTTTCATTGCTAATTGATGAGAATAAGAATAATCCAAATTTTCTTTTCAGTACAGTTGCCAAACTTACACAGAATCATAGCTCTGAACCATTTAGTCCCTTAACCCTAAGCAGCAATGACTTTATGAGATTTTTCACAAGTAAAATTAATTCTATTAGAAACAAAATCATTAGCATCCTCCCTAATGCGATTTCTTCTTCCTTAGTAAGTGAAGCAGCATCAGAGGTAACTGTAGAACCTCATCTGTTTGAACCGTTTTGATCCAGCTGAGCTTTCAGAGTTATCAAAAATATTAGCTTAATCTAAACCTTCAACTTGCATTTTAGATCTAATCCCAACCAAATTATTTAAAGATGCATTTCCTTTGGTTACTGCCCCCATTCTAGATATGATCAAACTACCCTTAGTAAATGGATATGTACCAAAGGATTTTAAGGTTGCTGTAATCAAACCTTCACTTAAGAAGTCTTCTCTGGATCCAGATGACCCAATGAATTATAGACCAATATCTAACCTTCCATTTTTATCCAAAGTCCTTGAGAAAATAGTGGCCATCCAAGTATGTGAGCATTTAAACACTAATGATCCTTTTGAGGAATTTCAGTCTGGTTTTAGAGAGTAGCACAGCACTGAAACTGCATTAGTGAGAGTTACAAATGATATTCTCATGGCCTCAGATAAGAATCTTGTGTCTGTTCTAGTCTTGTTAGATCTCAGTGCTGCATTTGACACGGTTGATCACAATGTTCTTTTAGAAAGGCTTGAACATGTTGTAGGGATCAAAGATACAGCGCTATGCTGGTTTAAATCCTACCTGTCTGATAGATATCATTTTGAAAATGTACATGACAAATCTTCATACTCCAGGGTTGCTTGTGGAGTACCACAGGGTTCAGTGCTTGGACCAATTCTTGTTACCACATATATGCTCCCAATTGGTAAAATCATTAGACAGCATGGGATATATATATATATATATATATATATATATATATATATATATGTATGTATGTATATATATATATATATATATATATATATATATATATATATATATATATATATATATATATATATATATATATATATATATATATATATATATATATATATATATAGCCATGCCCTGATGTGGGGCTGGGGGGTGCATCAACATGGTCGGGACATAGAAGTGGGTGCGCAGCTAAATAAGTTTGGGAATCACTGCTGTAAAGTCACTGACACTATTCAATGACTTGATGCAATTTGCTGGGCTCCTTATATAGGAAACTTTTCTGATTGGCTTAATGAACTGACCTGTATTGGAATGTTTATTGTGTGGAGTGCCTTGAGACGACGCTTGTTGTGATTTGGCGCTATACAAATAAACTTGAATTGATTTGAATTGAATATGTTAAATAACACACCTTCTAAACTATTTCCAAATCCTATGTCTGGAAAAACAGTATGAAAAAAGATGTGCAATGTATTTTGTCCGTGTGGCTTCACCGTAGTGTGACATCATCAGCAGGCGCAGGCCCCCGAGCAGATCTGGTGCCTAAACCGGATGGGGGGTGGGTGTCAGTTTTTCTACTTTAAAAAAGGCCAAATAGGGGCGTATTCTTTTTTAGCTCCTGGTTCCAGAGCCAAACATATTTCAGCCTGTGGGGTTGCCAAGTCTGCGCTGGAAAATGTTGCTGTGTCAGCATTTGTAATTCTACAACGGCAGACAAAAAGCTAGCCTGGCAAGCGAGACTAAATAAATTTATTATTTAGTATGGCCACGCTCTATTGACGGCTCTCTGTTTTGGGGCAGGTTCTACCGTTGTCTTTCAAATGATCTCCGCATTCCAATAGACAATGAATGTGACATACTCTTGTTTCACTCTGTTGCATCATCCCACCCACCAGGCATATAGAGTGCCCTGATTGGCCCACAAAGTGGATAAAGCTCTGTGATTTGTTCACTAAGCAGATAGAGCACTATGATTGGCCCACCATTATGGACCAATTACAGCTCTTTATGTGTTTGAAACCCCTCTAGAGAGCTGTGATTGGCCAGCCAGAGTCCTGGTAGGAGTTGCAGATGTTCCAATGGAGCATGCCTAGACCAAACTTTGCAAAGCAAGAATTTGGTCTAGTTCACTAGGCTAACAAAAAGCTGTAGCTGGACAGTATGTTAGCCAGTAAATAGGAGCGACCCAGAAGTTATTTCTTGCACCCCTAAAAAGCCACGGCATCATTTTGTTCTAAACAAAAATTGGGTGAAGAATGCTAGAGGCTAACGTTAAGCTAACATACTAATAGTGCATTAGAAGCAAATTGTCAGCTCTAGAAATATCTCAAGCTACTCATTTAATCACCAACAGCTCAATATTACAGTGAAATGTCTTCATACTTCTCAACTTACTGTGTTTGACTTGTCTTCACCTGCCATCTAGAGTCTTCTGGCGCTGATCCTTAACTGGCAACAGTTGTTCAGAAAGGAGTCCTTTCTTTTGTTACATGGGCTGCAGTACCCAAATCTGACCACAGGGTATCATTCTTACTTCATGTACCTTTAAAGGGCAAGTCAACCCCTACCAGATTCTAACTCCACTCCCACTTCATGTTTGAAAAATGCAACAAATGCTGTTGCTTGGCAGACCTAGAGGGCGGAGCTGCTAACAAATACACACACACACAGGCTCACAACAGCATTGTGACATCATAATGTACCAGTTTACATCATAGCATACCTCTTAGCCAATAGCGGTGGCAGATTTAAATTAGAATACAGTGCAGAGTTTTTACCTGACAACGGCACAACACTGCCAGTTTTAGGCAAAATATTTAAATTTTAACTAACATGCACTGAAGTGCCAAATTATTGACAACACGTATCTGCAGCACGATTAGAAACTCGTTTATTTAGTTTATCAGCAAAAAAAAGTTTACTTGGGGGTGACTTGCACTTTAAAAGAACTGGAAACAAGAGTAGTGTGTATATCTGGTGGGGCTGGAAAAACTGCAGCAATAGCTAGATAAGCTGAATAAGGATTTCTGTAGTGTGAACACAAATATATTACATAATTATAGACATGATTCAATAGTTTGTCTTCTTTTTCCTCTCTTTTTGTTCCATTTGTCATTTCTGATCTCACTGAGACATCAGATGTGGCACAATTAATTCAGAGGATACAGAGGAGTTAAAATTAACAACAAGAACATTAATAAGCCAATAATAAAATGTTGAAACTGAGAAAATTAAAATTCCAAAATCCAAGATGAATGCAAAACTAATCATTTCAATAGTATTCTTTTCTGTTACAGCTCAACATTTAAAAACAAACCAAATACAGACTGAAAGAGACACATGACTTTTGCTTTTCATTTTCTGCTCTTTTTAATACATTTATTTGTTGCATTCTTCATGTTGTAGTAAAACCTTTTGTGGATTTACCAGCTTTATTTTAGGGTTTACAACCAGGTTTACCTTCTTCTGCACCTTTTTATCTTGAATTTGATGATGCCCAGTGTAACTTTTTTGGTCAAATTTTCTTTCAAATTTTGATCCCTTTTATGGTAACGTTGCAACTCTATATGCTCGTTCATGTTTATCGTTCATTTTAACCTCCCAAGACCCATATTTTTATATAGTGTGATTTAAAAGAAAAACAAACACTTCTAGCATTGCAGATTTGTCGACTCTCATGAACGTGAACAAAAAAGGGGAAAAAATTACATAAAAATTTTGACTAACTTCCAATAAAAAAAGAAAGAAATTTTTTAACGTAAAGTCAATATCAAGAATCTAAAAGGGGGAAATAAATTACTTAAAACATTTGACAAACTTCCCAAAAAAAAAAACATTTAAATGTAAAGTCAATATCAAGAATCTTTAACGAAGAAAACTGGTCTAAGTTCAGGAGAATAAAACATTTTAGTGCAGGAAGTCAGTACCCACATGTGTGGACACTCCAGAGGTTGAACTCTTTCTTTCCCACCAGTTGCTTTTTTATGGACTCAGAACAAAAAAAGATTTAAATATCAATAAGTTTTTAATATCAAAAACTTTTAATGTTTTGAGGCTTTTTGAAACAAATTAATTTGATCCAGTAACATTTTCTTCAATGAACCAAATCTTTTACTGGAAAAGTTGCAAAACAAACAAACAGAAAAAGTTAAGTAATTTGAAGTTTGAAAATATTTCTACGACAAAGATTTTTGCAAGCATGCAAATAACTACAATCTAAACAAGCCCATTTTCCAACATATAAAACATAAATTCAGTTTTTTCTGCAACATTTATTGAAGTCACATCAGCAGAATACAGCAATACTCTTCACAGAAGACTATAAAAACCATCATGAACACTGAACTTTCCTCCTGAAAATACCATCAGTCATGAGTAAAATGCTAAAAAACATCTAATTGTGGGTTTTCTTGTCTCTCGTTCCAAACCTAAAAATACAGCATTTCTCCACTAAATATAGATTTCATACTCAACAGAAAGGGGAACAAATAAGGCAAGCAGTGAAATGAACAAAAATGAATAATTATTTGGGAAATATTTTACATGGGTACACATTTTGGAGAAAAAGTGTAGGTTCATGTATTTGTGTGTTTTTTTTAAACTATCAAATTATAGTGTTAAAAATGGAATCAGTTGCATTTGTGTAGAAAATATAGATGACAACATCACATGATACAGATAGCTTTATGAATGGACTTTTCTCTGATAAAAATGAGTTTACTCCCTATAAGATAGATGTGCTAACAGCTAGTTTTGGCAAATCCAAAGTGTGTTGTTGCCTTTTTAGGACTGTTTCAGGCATTCAATTGTACTATTAAAAATTGTAATATAAAAAAAATCTGAATAAAATCATCAAACACAAAAATTCCATTCAAAACATATGAAAAGGAGCAGATGGAAGAAATCATCTTATGAAACAGATAAATTCTTAAAAGGTGTAGTTCACTCATTTTATCACGGCACGGTTCGGTATTTTCCCTCTGCTTTCCCCTCTATTTTTAGTCCCTGCTCCTTTGAGGTACCTGGCAAGGCTGAGTCGGGCCAGCAGTGTGATTCTGGCAGCTGATTGGCTAGGGAGCGGAGTTACTGGTTGCTCCAGAGATTTTTACTTTCTGTTTCACCACCTGCAGCCATTTGCTTGTTCAGAGTCTTACAAAAAGCATAAAACTGAGCAAAATGTCCTGCAACACCAGCATGTTTCATGTGTGTTGTGTTTCTGTGGAGCATACAGATTACCTTACACTGTTTACTGATCAGCTCATGTTATTCTGTCATGAGTAAAATCCCCCACCCCCCTCCCCGTACCTATGAGGGGCACATCCACTTTCTGTCATGGAGCTGGCATGGGGACAAAACTACACTCAGATGGGCTGATTCCAACCATGCTGTACAGAACTGTTTTAGGCTGAGTAGTGTTCCTGGAAAACCAACTTTATTTCCTGATATTTGGACATCTCTTCTCAGACTGGCTAACAATAACGCAACTCTGCCACTGACTTGCATCTCTGAAGTTTTATCTCCATGAATAACACAAGGCTGGAGGAGTTCTGCCGTGTGGTGAAGTTGCTAATGCTAACGTTAGCTTCAACTAGTTGGGGCATTCTCAGCTGTTTCCTGGACTCTAGACCAACAACAGCCTTCCCCGTCGTGAGTCAAGATTGGTGAGTTCATGAATGTTAAGTGACAGCGTTACATAGATCTGTCAGGATTTTCTAATCCTAGAGTTTCATCGTCTATTTCCTACCAGAAGCTTATGTTTATGTTTATGTATTTAGTATACACTTTTGTCCAAAGCGACTTACAAGTGATATTCGGCATGTTGCCCTTGAGGCTAACAACAACAATAACAACAACAACAACTTGACATCAATCATGGAGAGGAGGGAACAAGGAGTGGACTGTAGAGAGGGGGGTCGGGTGCAGGGAGGGTGCTAGTTTAGAAGATGCTCTCTGAAGAGCAGGGTCTTCAGGAGTTTCTTGAAAATTGAAAAGGAAGCCGCTGTTCTGGTAGTGCTTGGAAGGTCATTCCACATTTGTGGAACGATGCATGAGAAGAGTCTGGATTGTCCTGAGCGTGGTGTAGGCACTGCTAGCCGACGATCCTGTGATGACCAGAGCGGCCGGGCCGAGACGTAAGCCTTTACAAGAGGATTCAGGTAGATGGGAGCCGTACCATCTCGGACTTTGAATGCTAGTGTTAGCAATTTGAATTTGATGCGTGCTGCTAGCGGTAGCCAGTGGAGCTCAAAGAACAGAGGGGTGACGTGTGCTCTTTTTGGCTGATTGAAGACCAGATGTGCCGCTGCGTTCTGGACCATTTGAAGAGGTCTCACAGTACAGCCTAGAAGACCAGTTAGAAGGGCATTGCAGTAATTGAGGCGGGAGATGACAGTAGATTGCACGAGGAGCTGGGTGGCATGTTGTGTTAGGTATGGTCTGATCTTTCGTATGTTATACAGTGCAAAGCGGCATGAACGAGCAACAGAGGCAACATGATCTTTAAAGGTCAGGTGTTCATCAATCACAACACCCAGATTTCGAACTGCCTTTGAAGGAGCCAGAGATAGGAAGTCATTTTGGATTGAGTTATTGTGCTGTATGGATGGTTTTGCTGGGATGACAAGTAGTTCAGTTTTATAGAGGTTGAGTTGGAGATGGTGGGATTTCATGCATTTTGATATGTCAGAGAGATGGTTTGATATTCGTGCAGAGACAGTGTGGTCGTCCGGTGGAAAGGACAGATAGAGCTGGGTGTCGTCTGCATAGCAGTGGTAGGAGAAGCCATGTGAGTGAATGATCTCACCCAGTGAGGTGGTGTATATGGCAAAGACAAGAGGTCCTAGTACAGAGCCCTGGGGGACTCCTGTGGCAAGATGGTGCACGGTAGAGGATTGTCCAAGCCAAGACACACTGAATGATCGTCCTGTGAGGTACGATTCAAACTAGGTGTGTGCTTTCTCTGTGATGCCCATGCTAGAGAGTGTGGACAAAAGGAAGCCATGGTTGACAGTGTCAAAGAAGATAATGCAAGAGATAGGTGTAGGAGACTATTTTAGTGTTCAGCCTGCATGTAACACTCAGAGTGACTGATTATAATCAGAAATAATGATTGAAAAATTGAATTTCAGTGTTCTACACCTTGAAATATGAATGGAAATTCAACTATTTACTAGCATGAAATAAAGCTAGCTGTTTTTCCAGTCTGGCAATTTGGTTGGGATATTGTTGGATGTAAACCATTTTATTAAGGAAGCTGTCTACAATGGGTAAAAGGGTAATTATTTATAACTTTTACACATAAAAATTCATAAAATTGCTGGAATACACCTTTAAAGCCTAAAATTTAATGGAATAAAATCCAGAAATGATGAAGTGAGTTCCACCCACCGGTGCCTGCCCGGATGCAGAACCAGGCCCTAGGGCTCTGTTTCCCAGCATTTCCTTCCCCGGAAGTAACGCCACACGTTATCTCCGACATCTATACATGGAAGTCTTCCCCACCCACCGCCACTCTGTCATCGCTTCTTCGCAGCTGTGCCACGAGTTTTCAGAGCCTCTCAGCTCAACACTATGGCTTTCGAGACTTGTAAGTCCAACTCTTTTTTTTTTTCTGGGCACATGGTACGGATTTCCCTCTCAGTCTCGTACCGTGTTTCCTATATTAAACTACGTGTGGTCCCATCCGATGCTAGGTCCTCTGCACTTGGCCCACTCTCTCATGCTACACACAAACTAGCTAAATTCTCTCCAACCCAGTACCAGTCTGACAGAATGTAACTAAAAACACACGATGTAGAGGATTTGAGTCCATGGAAACAACAGTTCTTATTGTAGCTGTTGGAGCTGGACTTCTAAATCATTTAACAATATTGAGACTTCAAATTTGCTTTAGAAGTCCACATTGGTCTTGGCTGTGCTTGAACTAGCTGTTAGCTCGTTGGTCCTGGAAAATGTAAAAGCTATTTCTTTGAACAGAGGCTGTTCAGGAAGCTATCTACAATGGGCGAGTGTAAAATTTGTTCAACAACACTTATACTCTGAAATGTTTGTGGGAAAATTTGTGTAAAACTTTTGCTTTGACACTATTTCATAAAAGTATAAGCTCAATTTTATGACTTTGGGTGATTAAGCAAAATATCTAATGAGTTCATTTCAGGATTTATCAATTATCCTGTGTTAAAATATTGATTTTTTTTTATCATTGAAAGTGGGTTATAGACATAAAAGTGACTTCTGATCTTTAAAATTACTCTTTAGCCTTAATCAAAATGAAGATTCTGATGAGATAAGTTTGATTAAAATGTGGTCAAAACCAGTTAAACACAAAATAAATGATCATATGGCAATTTTACAGCATAAAAATATCCGAGCAGCTTCCTCACAACGGCTCCACTTCACAAAAATGGGAGATGAATAGATGCCTCTCTGTAAACAGGACGCTCCAGAAATCTGCTTCTCTGAGATGATGAAAAGAATCACAACCCAAAAAATGTAACCAAAATCTGTGCATTATTCACAGGTCAGCTCCCCAGAGTGGCCCTGAAACAGAAACAATCCAGAGTCATGCTCTGAGGGTGTAATGAGGAGCGCCTACGCCAGCAGGAGGAGCATCAGCGTCACCAGGAGGATCAGAAGGGGTCGGATCAATGCTGCCGTCGACGGGATGGGCCGCTTCTTCTTGGGGCCGTTGCAGAGCGGCGTGTTGCAGCAGGTAATGCACACTGAGTTCAGCTTGCCAGTGCAGAACTGCTGGTAACCAGAGGAGGCAATGAGGCAAGCGCCAGACGATGCGCAGGACTTCCGATAGTGAATCCCTGCAAGAAACAAACAAACAAAATAAATCTCTTAATTCCAAATAAAGCAAATAGAAATATATGATGACTGTACATCCTCTCTTAAAGGGCAGAGGAAACATTCTCTCTGCTGTAATTAGATTTCTAAAATGTAACTTTTAGGACTCCTTTGTTTTGCCCTTCTGGAGGATTTTATTGCTTTTTTTGAGTTATGAGCATATTGACTTCTGCTCGACTCTTATTAACTGATATTTGTCAGCGTGGCACTGTGTAGAATTAGAAAGAAAAAAATGTACCTTTTTATTGCACTTCTGTTTCCAAGTCCATATTAATATAATTTGTTATGTTTCTAGGAAATATTCTAGACAAACGTATCATCTTTTCATGCGAACCACCCCCTCAAAAAAATTAAAAAACCTAAACAAACAAAAACGGGAGACAACTACATTAGAATATCAATAAAATATGTGTTCAGATGAGGATTTGTCTTCTGGATGTTCTCAGGGATGAGAGAACACATGCTTGTTTTTTTAAGTGAAAGCATTAAGTTACCATCTGTTCCCTGGCTGTTCTTTCTCAAGGACACCAACCCAAAGCTACCTGCTCAGCTGCAGCATCTGTAAACTTCTCATCATGAGGAGGGAGCTCAGAACCATCAAGCTAGCTCACCTTGCAAAATGCAGAAATGAAAAACCTGGAGGATGTCCACAGAGATACTTTTAGACAAAATCTGGCTGTGCAGAAGTTTTTCCAAAACTTTTTGAGAAATGTGTTGGTAACAAAGAGTCCCTTTATTAATGTAACTTAGTGTATTATTAAGCATTAATAAACAAAGGCTCCTTTTTATTAAAATTCCAATATTGTTAACTATTAAGTGTCCTTAAGGTTGGGAAAAGGGGTGGGGTGAGGTGCTTCGTAATGTGTTACTTAATATTAAGCAGTTGTTAATACTTTATTAATGCTTAACAAAGAGACCCTTGTTGTAAAGTGTTACCAAGTAGTTTAAACCAGGAAAGGTGCATTAAAAAAAAAGATTAATTTTAAAGATCTTCTGTACAAAAGTTACCATCTTACCTATTTGGTGGCTTCCAGAATAGCCGCTGTTCAGCGGAAGTGTTTACATCCAACTGGTTTGATTAGCTAACAGCTAGAATGAGAACACTCCAAGGCCACGGTTTATTAGAAACATCTTAAAAACAACTTCCATCTCTTAAATTTCACTGTTGTTGTGCAGCAAATTTAGACACCTTTTCAGTGCCACTATTTTCGCCTGGAATGATGTTTGACAATTAGAAACTGTTAATTGAGCCTTTATATGACACATGAAACTTTGTTGGTGCTCACAATGGCCCAAGAGCCCCGTTAAATTGCCAAATACAACCCATGTTAGAGCCCTATGCTACGGCCTTATGCTATTGCCTGATTCAGCACCTTGGACAGCGCCTGCAGGCTGCCATTCTCTTCTCCAGCTGTTTCAGCCTTTCCATTTCAGCACCACGGAGAGAGCCACAAAACTGCACAACAAAAAATTTGTGAAACTGTGACGCAAAAGGTGAAACGCATTATAGCTCATAGAGACTACTATTTATTTATTTACTCATCAATTACATATCTTTATAGGGTTTTATTTATGGTTTGTGCGAACATGAATGTGAGTCATTGAAATAGGTGGGCCTTTGCTCTGGGGGGTATTGGGGTGGCCAGCAGTTTTATAGCGGGAGACTGGCCACCCTTTAGTGACACCAATGTTTCCACCCTGCCTAGACCTATTACGTCTGCTTTTATGTGCTATTTGAGCATTTTTTTATTTAAAAGTGTATTTTTCAAAGCATCTTAAATACTTAATTTTGTCTAACAATTAATGATGGGGGATAACACATGCACTGAAACCAGAGGCAATGCTTTGCTAACAATTAGGGCGCACACTAGTTAGCTAAAGATGCTAACACAGCAGATAAACCCATTCCTTTCTTCGAGGCCTGTAAGTTGGGAGGGTTTATTTTATTTATTTATTTATTTTTTTGCTCTGGCAACAAAGTAACTGTCAGATGTGCGCTTTATGGGTTGAATTATTTTATTTCCTGCAAGGCAACATAAAACGAATCTAATCTTGTGCCAGAGGAAGCCGAATGAGAGACTCTTCGTTGATAAATAGGCTGAATGAGCTTTTTCAGAGATAGTGCTTTCTTGAGTTTCAGACTGCCGTAAAACATCAGGAAAGGTTTAAAAATGAGCATAAATGTGAAATAAATTATTGGCATGATGTATATGAAGAGTCATGATAAAACTAGTCTAGCTACAGAATTGTGTTTTGTCTGTGAGAGCAATAAAACTGCAAGCCTACACATCAATGATTCTCTTCTTACTTTGAAGCTGGGTGAGGAACAAAAACAGCAAATAACAATGTTTATTGTGCTGAAAATCACAGGAGGATGTGTTGAACTCTTCAACAGGGTCAGTGAGTACGACACGAGGAAGACTATTTATGAAGAGAGAGAACAGCTTTGGTAAAATATGTCTTTGAAGAAGAGGAACGTCAAATGGTGCAAATCCTAATGTTAATTTAATGAACTGTTTATGTAAAACAGCTTGTCTGACTTGAAAATAATTACATGAGATCAAAAAGTCTTTATTAAAGCCAATAGTTGGCATTTTGAGAATACAAGTTATTCAGCCAAATAAATATTTTTGCCTAAATAAAACCCAACAACTAGCATGAGCTGTACTAAATTAAGGATTTGAACAGGCTGGTCTGCCTATAAAAAAATAACTCATGGCCTATCACATTCTGCCAGGACCATTTCAGACGTAACACACTCTAAAACCTGTTTCACCACAGACATTGCTGCAAACTGGAGCTGCCATAGTGGCCTACCGCCATCTTGAATGGGTCTCCATTAGCCCCCAGTGTATGTATTTCTACTGAGGAAGGTGCTAACCCAACATACAGACACATTTTTATATGCGTTTCCACAAAATCAGACAAATGGAATGGCATGATAGTTAAAATGTGGTGAAATAAAATAAAGAAAAATATAATATTGCAACATTGAGGCTACAAAAGTAAATAGGATTTCCATGTGATCTGCTTTCAATAGTGTGCTGGTTGTGCAACTGTAGGCTGCACAAAAAACCGGCATAGTTGCCCACCCTGCATTGACTCAAGTTGGGTATGGAGAATGTGGAACCCAGCCAATATGACGTCAACGCTATTATGCTCTTCAGCGTCCAATGGGGCATTTACGTATTCATATCTATGCGTTTCACACCGAACACAGAACCGATGCGGTCCGGTCTACATTTAGCTTCTTCCCGGATCCCTAGTCTGATCACTGCAGTACTTTCATTAAATACAGAAATGTTCAAGATGTATTTAGTTACTCTCTAGCATTGTTCCAGTCTAGGGATGGGTACCTTTGACATTTGAATCGATTTGGTACTAATTCCCAGTACCTAGGAATCGATACTGGTACTTAACGGTACCAATTTTAGATACTTTTGAGTGTTTAATATTTTAATTCTCTTTTATAATTAAATACATATTTTTCTCAATTTATAACCATATTTGATAAATATCACGATAAATAATAATAATAATAATGATGATAATAATAATAACAATAATAATAATAATAATAATAATAATAATAATAATAATAATTATTATTATTATTATAATTATGCATTGAACTTATATAGCGCTTTTCTAGACACACAAAGACGCTATCACACACTCTCACACTCACACACTGCTAGTGATGGTAAGCTACTTGTAGCCACAGCCGCCCTGAGGAGGTCTGACAGAGGCGAGGCTGCCATTTGGTGCCGTCGGCCCCTCTGACCACCACTAACACAGGCAAGTTGGGTGAAGTGTCTTGCCCAAGGACACAACAGCAGGATACCCCTAGTGGGAGCTGGAATCAAACCCATGACCCTCCAATCATGAGGCAACCTGCTCTACCACCTGACCTACTGCTGCCCCAATATGTATGTAAATAACATACAACTGTTTGTATTTTAACATCGTCCTTGTAGTTTTATAAGCTGATAATTAAACTGCAGCAAACATCTTTACTGTGAACTAAATTTACTGTGTATCTTCATTCCTTTTACCGTCCTTTTTCATTAGATTTTTCCTACTGGGAAGTTAGAATTTCCGAGGAGAAAGCGAACACACCATTAGCTGATAACAACGGTGGCATAGGAAGCTAACATATCAAGCTAACGTTATCTTAAACAGTTTATTTAGCTGCTGGAGCAGATTAAAACGATGATGCCTCATGGGCTCGACACACGGGAGGCGACAAACAACCACGATCAGCGAAATTTGTCGCCGTCGCTTTTAATTCCTGACACACGGGAGGCGATCCGCGGCAGCGGCAGCGGCAGCGGCCAGCGGCAAAGCCGTCTACGCGTTCTGTTTCATGGCCAAATCGAAACTTCCGTTGTTTTGTTTGGCTGTGTCAGGTTGGAGGGAATTAAGGTTATTTAAGCTGTTCAGAGTTGAAAAGGCGGTAGATATGATGTTTCACAAGGTGCTGCTAGAGTTATGTGAAATCTTACTTCTGATTTTACTATATAAAACATAACAATAATCAACTTCTCCTCCATGTTTGCTTGGAGGTGTACGGAGTATCCTGTCCGCTCATTGGTCAGTGAATGAAACCTCCGTTGATTGGTCCTCATCTGAGCGACAGTGATGAAAAGTTGAAAATGTTTCAACTTTCTGGGATCGCGTCGCTGGGTCACCTGTGCACGACACGTGCACGAGCGCAAAATTTCACACGCACGTTTTTCGCATTTCGCTTGGTAGGAGGGAGACCCGCAATTATCACTTTGTCGCACATGTCTCATTGAAAATGAATGAAAGAGAGGCAATGTCGCCTCCCGTGTGTCGAGCCCATCACACTTAGATCGTTGTCGCTGGTTTCATCTTCACCCAATCACCCGTCGCATTTAGTAAAGTGAAGCCAAACTTTAGAGCGCGTTCGTGTTCTTCTAGTCGGAAATTCGGAGTTCCGAGGAGAAAGCGAACACACCATTAGCGGAACGGAAGCTAACAAATCAAGCTAACATTATCTTAAACATTTTATTTACCTACCAGAGCAGATTAAGATGAGGATGTCTCACTTAGATCGTTGTCGCTGGTTTCATCATCACCCAGTTACCCATCACATTTAGTGAAGTGGACCCAAGATTTAGCGTGCATATTTTCTACCATGCAGCTCTGTTTACAACTGGCTCGCAGCGAGCGACGACATAACGTTATGAAGAACGGGTACCGAAACGAGGCACCGTTTGAAATGACGTGAATCGGTGCTCAGTCGGTACTATGGAATGCGGTCGGTACCTTAAAAAGTACCAAATTCGGTACCCAACGCTACCAGTGACATCATTTTATCACGAGTTGGTGATTTATGCTAAGTAGTGTCAATAATGCTAACATAGGCTATGCTAGCGCATGCCTGTTTACTCTTTAATGACCATAATTTTAGGCTGTGTCGATTGTTCTTTTCCAGAGTCACTGGTGTCATGTACAAGACACAATTAAAATTCTCTTGTTCTTTTAGAAAATCTTCAGTTGGGTCAACAGATCGAGTCTTCAGATTCTAAATCCAGAAGAGGAACTACAACTATACATCGACATAATTCATGGTTTTTAAAAACTAAACAAAAAAGTAACCAAATGAAAAAAAAAGCTGTATGCTCAAACTGGAAAAACTCAGTTTCTTACCATCAGGTTTGACTAGAACCTCCTTCTGACACATGTCCTGTACGTTGACCGTGCAGTTGACAATGTACTCCGGCGTGGAACAGTCGTTCTGCTTCATCTCCTCACACTGGTAACACTGGATCTGAAGGGCATCTCCTTTCCCACAGAGGAAGAACAGTAAAAAGACTCATTTTCAAATCAGAAGGCATATGTGAAAATAACTAATTAAAACAATTAAATACAAATAAATTAATCTATTTGGACAACCTGACACTTCTTGGTTAGAACCCACTTAATGTTCCACTTGAATTCTCGGCATGTGTGAGCTAAACTTGACACCAAACAAGGCAAGAATAAGAAAATTGCTGACTGATAGTTTTTGAAAACAACAACATCCAGACATGGACGCAATTTTCATTTTAGAAGTGTGTGTGTGTGTGTGGGGGGGGGCACGGGGGGATCTTTACAGTATGCTCTAATGGGAAACAGGCTTCAACACAAACGATTGTTTTCCGCTTGGCCCTAGAGCTCAACCAGTGTCACTTTAATATAGCGTAATATTTTTTTTGGATGGTAAAAAGTGCAGGGGTCAAAACTTGACTTTGGAAAAAGGAGGGGGGGGGGATCACGTCTATGCATCCAGATAAAGTCCTGCTACTTTTGTGGTCCACCGAGAGAAGCACAAGTCAACTACACCAACCAGAAGAGAGAAAACTGGTTAGGAACTGGCTTACGTTCTTCAGGAAGATGCTAACTTCCTGTTTCAGGGCTCTCAAGTTGCCATGAGGTGTGAGGAAAACCAAGGAGTATAAGTACAGCAAGGGTGGTTGATGAAAGTTGACAGGGTTGCTGATTACTAACTGAGGCAAAAAGGAAAGTGAGGTCATCTGCTCACAAAAAGAACTAGCAAGTAAAGCCGGGTGTACACTGTGCAACTTGTTTTCAGCTCCATCTCAAACCGCACGACTACGTCGCTTGGCCAAGCTCATGAGTCATGTTCTCACACAGTACAACCCAGTGCTCAAATGTTATGCCCCTCTGTCCCATTGGCCATGATGTGTACAATGAGTGGTTACCGGGCCAAGTTGGGTTGCAACAATGACAGAGAAGAATGAAATGAAGTAGACCATTTGGGATACATTTTATTTGGCCTAAACACACCTTCTTTACATTACTTGTGAGGAAAACTTATGTAGCAATACCAGCTACATCGGGGTTCACACAAACCCTCCTATGCACAGTGTAGCTGGTACACTCACATGTACACCCAGAGCTCACCCAGCTCCTCTTGACTTTAACTGACTTGTCTCTTGTGGCGTTGTGCTTTATAATCAGCCTATAATCAGGTGATTATAAATTGCTGTTTGGTGTGAATCGACGGGCTCTCCTTCTGCACACCGTCACGCATTTTTGACATTTATGGACACGGAAGTGACTGTGCAGGCATGCTGGCGCATGCGCTGTATGAGCGGGCTACATTTGGGTTGGAGTACTGCTTCAACATGATCATACCCTGCTGAAGGCCGAGCAGAATTTCAAACAGTTTCCATTTTATTTGCGATGACGCAATTGCCCATCGGAAGCTGGTCGTGAGTTGTTAACCACCTCTCGTTACCCCCCTGCGTCATGCAAAACTAATCCCAACCCTAAACCCAACCTCGTTTTACTTATTAATTTGAAAGGGGATGGAAGGAGCATTGGCTTATAAAACTCTTAATCCCACTCACAAACCGCTCTCGACTAAAAACATACAAAACAGCAACAAAGACGGACTTCACCTCTCTCCGACCCAACCCCCTCTCCCTCCGTGTACACACACCACACACACAACATTACTTGAAAGGACAGATCCTCACATGAGAGGGAAATCTGCTCACAATGGGCGAAAAGTCGCACAGTGTGCGCCTAGCGTAACACAAGTGCGACCTGTGGAATGGGCCTGGCACATGATTTAAGCCCCGACCCTCCATGTAAACACAATTACCCGTGTTTGTTGCTCAAAAATGTCCTGCCTGAGACACTCCCACATCTGCCAGTTTGGGAGGTGTAGTGGAAAAGTTACAAAAACGTCACAAGCGCTGTAATTAGTGATTTGACGCAAAAAAATATATAGTGCACAAGTGCTCAGGTGGGACTGTCAAACAAAAATACTACATGGCAGCAGCTTACTGTGGCTTCTCCTTTCATGACGTGAGAACACAGTGATACCTGCTTTCTGTGAGCAAAGGCTTTCACTATGCCTTGCACTAAGGTTGGTGCAAACGTGTGAAAGCCCAACATGGAGGAATTCTCGTCACTATGGAGGACACAAATGCAGGCGCACAAGGCATATGGCGAGAGGCAGGTGTCATAAATGCTAAATTTGACCAGGTGAGGCAGAAAATCTAAACAAAGACGGTGTCGATTCTGACAGAAATAAAACAGTTCAACCAAACTCCAAACAACAGAAAACCGCACAAACTCATTGATATTAAAAAAGCTCAATATTCCTCCTCTTTTTTAACACTTTGTTATTTATCACGCTTTTATTCAGTCATTTTCAGTCCAGCACCATCAGTAGTGAAAGAAATAAATTTTCCTTCATTTCACTCTTATTTTTATTGAGTATTCTATTTTAATGAACGGATCATTAAAATGTATTCACATCATCCTGTGGCTACATTTTGGGTTTATTCTATTTGCCAAAACAAACAACTGCTGCTTTTGCACAGGGCGCCCCATATCATTCCCAAATAATCATACAAGTCCATTCTTTCCATCTTTGTAAGCTCCGTGTCTTTATGCCTGCCGGCAGGAAGACCAGGTCGAGGCTTTGAGGCTTTAATCGCAACAGTTTTTCAGCTGTTTTTATCATCTGCCTCATGAGTGTCGCCCGGGAGGTGATAAATTTACACGTTGGGCCGAGAATGAGTCGTAAAAGGAGCATCAGCAGAGCACAGAGTGGCTCCTCTTAAATTCCCTGGGATTGTGTAGGTGATAAACTACATTTACAGTACAAACAGGCAGACTGAGTGACCCTTGTGCACAGGGATGCCGCAGGGCGGTGTACAGAAACACACCCGACCGCTTTTAGAGAGGAAACTCAGAGCTTTTCCAACTCCTCAAAGGCTGTAAGGTTGAGCTTTTAGCACCTTAGACACATTGTGATGTTACAGTTCTACAGGATGTGACCCAAGCTTTAAAATATACAAATGTGTCAACTCTAGCAGCTAAACCAGGATTTCGACTCATCCTAGTAGGAAAAGTTGGATTAAAAACACAAAAGTCCTTTTTCTAGATGTCACACCATCCTCACTGAAAAATATTTAATGACTTAATCATGGAAATGACGAGATTCGTTAAGGTGTGTGTACATTCTCATTTCAGCCAAGCAGTTGTCTGAAATCTTCACCTATCACCTGGAAAGAGAATCGGGAAAACTCCGAACTGTTTACAGCCGGAAAAAAGAAGCTCCAAATCCTTTAAAGCACATTAAAAAAGGCTAACACGAGAAAACAAGACACATTTGTTTGGTTTCCACCATAAAATGGGCAAAAACAAAAGGAAAGACTTTTAAAATTTGGTCTTTCATGAATACTTTTGGAACCTTGAATTATAAGAAATAATTTAGAATTTTAATTTTAACAAAAAAAAAAAAAAGAAGAAAGAAAAGAAATAGCGCGTGAATTCAACTTTTTTGGGAGGGGGATCACTGCCGCTCCAAGCTACTCCTGTTTTCTCATCCTAGAGGCGCCAAAGGTATAAAGCCCTTACGCAAAAACACAAATCTAAAAGGAAAAAGAGATTTAAAGTACTATTGGAAGCGTGTAGTTTTATGAGGAATAAGAAACTGCAAAACGTGCAAATGACCTCCTAATTTCTTTGCATCCCTCCCTGTTGCACGCAGATTAAGACAAACATTGCGCTCTGAGCTGAAGCGCGTCTCCAGACACATACCTGCGTCGAGAAGGACTCCGAGTAAAGTCGCCAAAACGAACAGACGCATTATCTTCCAAAAATGACGCTCGGAGGAGAAACATCGGCTCGAAAGCAATTTGCTGCTCAGAGGGAGGACGCTCGGAGGAAGAGGAGGAGGACCAGCTGCGGAGGAAGCTCAGACCCGCTCATCCTCTCGGCTGGAGGGTGGGGTGAGGAGGACAGAAGGAGCTCCGCAAAGTGTGCGCTCCGGGGAGATTGGAGACCGAGGATGCTGGAGCGCGGAGATGAGGAACGGGCACCACGTGATCTCTACCATCCATAGGCTCTTGACATAAACATGTTGGAAAAAAAAACAATTTTACACTAATCCATCCATCCATCCAATTTCATCCGCTTATCCGGAGTCGGGTCGCGGGGGCAGCAGCCTAAGACTTCCCTCTCCCCAGCCACTTGGGCCAGATCCTCCGGGGGAATCCCAAGGCGTTCCCTGGTCAGGTGAGAGACATAGTCCCTCCACCATGTCCTGGGTCAACCGTTGGGTCTCCTCCCTGTTGGACGTGCCCGGAAAACCTCACCTCACTAATATCAGTTTAAATTTCTCCATCATTATCTATTTATTTGGACTTTTTAAGTAAAAAAAAAAAAAAAAAGAAACAAAGTTTCTGCTGAGTCATCATAATCTAACCATTAGCTGAAGGAGTTTTGAATGCAACTCTTAAGATTAATGACTTTATTACACTTACTACGTCGCTGCGGTGCGTTTAATTAACCACGTTCGTGAAGCCAAGCCTGGTCAGTGCTCGTCTAAACTGCGCAAATGCGTCATGTTGCCTCTACAAAAATTAATAGAATCATCACAAAGCCGCATAAATCCCACTTAACCTCTAATTTAAACCTAATGTGCCCCCTGCGCGCGCGCGCTGCAATCAATAACACCTACAACTCGCGGAGAGAGACGCATCCAAGCGTGCGTTAAAGCATCGGCACCGTTTAATTATCCATCAGGGGACTAATATGCCTCAGAATCCCTCTGTGGGGAGAGGGCTGAACCGTTACAAGCTGGAGCCCCCCCCCATCTTCCGTTGGAGAAGAGTGGGGGAGGGGGACCCCGTGGTGCATTTGGTCTGAAATTTAAACAAAACTAAAGAAACGCAACAACTTGCCTCTCAGTTGGAAATAGGAAATCATTTCTCATATTTATTTCAGGAAATAGTTACATAAAACATAACAATAAAGTCTAATGTAACAGACAAAATTGCACACAGCAATAAAAATCATAATATTAGTAATAATAATAATAATAATAATAATAATAATAATAATAATAATAGTCATTACCAAAGTAATACTGCTGGTAACAGTTTCTCTTTACAAAAGGAGCATTTGAGGGAAAACAAAACAAAAACAATCACGCTATAGCCTGACAGTACAAAATGTGAGTATAAATCACTTGTAAGTCGCTTTGGACAAAAGCGTCTGCTAAATACATAAACTTAAACATAAATACGAACACCTAGAAAAATACACAAGTACTTTTCTGATTCTTTTCATACAATAATTACAGTTCAGTAAAAAAAAGGAGCATCGATTAGCACCAGTTGGTCAAATTCCTGATAGAAATTTGTCTTAATTTCCATCTAAAGTTCAAATACGTCTCTAAAATAAATTTATAAAATATTTCAACTTCTTAATGATCAAAATATTTATTTTTCTTTAGAGAATTCAACATTTTCAAACAGAAGAGTTGGATTTTTCTAGTTATTTTACAATAATCAGCAATGCCAGTTCTGATATAACTTATTTTTATTTACAGTGTAATGTACAAGGTCAACAGTAGAGGTCAGGTTTGCTGTTATGCTACATGAAGATAAAATGCAAGAAGACTCAAAGTAAATAAACCTACAGAGTAATTTTTGTGGGTCAGGATGTTCCTGATGGCTAAATCCTACAATCTGAGTCCAGTTTTCCCTGAGCTACCAACAACGACTGAGTTATTTTAACCAAACTTTTTTTTTTTTTTTTTGCCAGCGAGAGGCTTTAGAAACGACTGCTGGTTTCCGGAAGCAACTTTAAAGAAACTTTAACCTATTGAAGTTACTTTTCACTTTGTTACAGATGAAAACATTGAAACTAGAGACACTGAAGACTTTGCAAACTTGTGTTTTCCCAAAATTTGACCAAGCATTTTGGAATTCTTACATCTTACATTCCCACACCTAAAAGGGTATTTGGAGTTTCAGATCAAAACAACGTAGGCTTAAATAATAACAGTTAAAAAAAAGTAACTAAATACGTTGGTGTTCCTAAACCTAACAAAGCAGTTCTGCGAGCCTAAAGCCTCGTTCACACTGAATGTGGAACGGATGAGGTCCAGTTTCTGTGCAGCTTCCGCACAGAAAAAAAAAAAAGTCCAATCTGAGAATTCCCACCGGCTGCGGTGCATTGGATCCAGATTGCGGAGCTCTGAAAAGTTTGCGCATGGTACCTATTTTTTCTGCACACCACATGCAGGTCATCATGAAGGTAAAGAAATGACACGAGCCAGACAGGAACTGAGGTGCAGCCACTTTACTTAAAAATACTGTTTTACTTTCTCTTTTTCTGGCTTTTGTTTCTTTATTATTGACGGGGACACCAGTTCACAGTTCATGGTATTTTTTACTGGAATTATTAAAAAAAACTTATTTATAATTTGTAATCATTTGTTGTTCTTGGGGTGGAAACCCAGAGACGTTCCGTACATGAACCACAGTCTGTGTGAATGGTGGTCTATCCAGCAGCTGCACGGAAAACCAAACCACATCATTTCCGTGCTTCATGTAAATGAGGGGTAGGACAATTGTCCAGCTCAGTACTCTTGGAGCAAGTTAGGCCGGAATATACTTGCTGTTTAACGATGCTTCCGCATGTTTAAAATAGCTCCCTCGCATGACTTGCGTTGATTTGAAGTGTCGTTTGTGTGCGTTCCCCTAAATTTTGCGAGCTACAATATACGAGTAACCAGTTCGCAGAGTTGACAAGATGAGCGAGGTGTTAGTTTTGAGTGTACCCCACAAACCCCGGACTCTATATGGTCCAAGTTCACTACAGTGCTCCTAGTGGACTCCTCCAGTACTACGTGCAGTGCAGCAGCAAGTATGTCAGGTTAAAAAACAAGTATATTCTGGCTCTAAGTAAGGAGCGGCAAACAGATATCCGTTACTAGTGGAAACGCCTAAAGCCATAAAAACCGTAAAAAAACATGGCGTATAAGGCCATGACAGCCATAACACCCAAAGGTCAGACTTCTGGCTTACAGTTGAATCTCATTCCAAGAATTTTCCTTCTAGTTTCACAATTTTCGCAAAACTCCGACAGAAAATTCTTCCTTTTGGGTATCAAAATAAAATATAGTAACAATAAGTAAAATAAATTCATTCAATTTTTGGCTAAAATCTAATTATCATACCTCATTTGTTAAATAAATACATATTTACTTTTATATATTAAAAATAGCTGTAAATAAGAAATAAATTAATAAATTAAATCAATCAATTTTTTAAAACCATTCTACATAATTATTATTTTATTATGAAAATGTGTTTATTACAGTACTATAACTGACCCAAAAAGTTCCAGTCCAACAAACCAAGAATCTAACTAAATACTTTAGATGGAGTTTCTGTCCTTGTATTTATGACTGAAATAAGTGCTTGTGTTAGAAGATTAAAAGGTTGTGGATGTCAAGGAGAGACTGATAAGTATTCAGGGGTCACATTACAAAGTCGGTGGTAAAATAAGTGCTCTGCCTCTCTGTAGAGGATTCTGAAGACGTCTGTGTGGATATTCGTGGTGTTGGTGTCGGGATTCCTGCTGTTTGGCCTGAGTGGTTACCTGGCTTACCGGAAAATTAATAAGCTGTCAAAGAATAATGGCTTAATCCCGCAGCTCAGGGATGGATTACACCACGCTGTGAAGGCAAAAACTCATATAATTGTCGAGATGAGTCGTAAGCTTGGAACTTTGGCTGAGATTCAGACTCTGGCACAGAAGGTGAATTCGATCAAAGACAGAGTTGACGGTTCAGCACAGTTGGGAATAGATTAATTACGCCATTATTGGATCTAGAGGGGTTGGAGATCAACAGAACTTCAAGACAGAGAGGAAATTATCTCTGTCTGGCCCAAAAACAAGTTCTTATCTGAATCTGGTGCCCTTGAGCCTGTGAGGCTGAAGTGATTACTCCCCCTCAGAAGAAATGTGGAATGTTGCCGTCGCCATGGCAACTCTGTCTCCCTATCCCAGCGGGGCTGAGACCGGTGAAGGCAGTTGAATCGTTTCCAGGAGTCACCCAACTACCTCCCTCCCCTGTCCAAACGGAGGTGACGAGCGCTGCTCATTGCAGCTCCACTCACTGATGTGTGGAGAGTCCCCAACCCTACCTCCCCACCTAGTGGACACTTGTGTTGTGTGATGTCTGAAGTCTGTTGCATTTCTGTCTGAGGTGTTTTTTTGCATAGTAAAGCTGCCCTCCCTGTGGAGGGTAACTCTGAAGTGCCTTTTTTTCCCTCCACCTGACTCAGTCCTCATATACACCCTCTGATCCCTATTAAGGTAGCGCGACTCGGGTTGCGAATGTCCACAGTCACCAGTTCTTGTCATGTGTCTATGCCTATGTATGTATGTCTGATCTCAGAATTGTGGCTACTGAAACTCTAATTTCCCTCTGGGATTAATAAAGTATCTTAGAATTTGAATTTAAACCTTCATCTGGTAGGTTGGATTTGACAAAACCTCATATAGTATCTGGCCGATCACCTGAAGAGAAAAAGTTTTAGTTTAACTTTTATATCAATTTGGGGTTTGAACTTAAGCTTGGGCAAAAATCATCTTGGTTAGGTTTAGGAAACGTGTTTACATCATTGGACTTATATGAAACCTGGCACGGTCTCCTAAAACTCGGAAATTGCATGAAAAAGTGGAAAAATGTGGAGATTGTTGGCATCATAAAATTAGCAAAAATGTAAAGAAACCCCCAAAAGACAGTTTCTAATGATCAACCTAAAAAAACTCCTCATTCGATATTTGTACCATTCAGCATTCAGCCCATGAATTCACCAAATTTCCAAAGCAAAAACAAACTATAAGTGGATCCTTTCCAAGACCCTCAAACGCCGTTGGAGCCCTGGCTGGTGCAGGAGGAGAAACTGTCGTAGAGCGAGTCACTGAGCGAGCCTGAGGGATCCGCCCTGGTCCTGCTCATGAAGCCAGAGGACGACGGCGCCTCGTCCAACTTGCAGCCATTCTCCCCACCGCTCCCCACGTCTGCATGGCCGTCGCCTTTGAGGCTACTCAAGCTCGAACCTGGACACAGGTTCAGCTTATTCAAAGACTCCAGGGACATGTCCAGAGAGGTGGGATGGTTCGGACTCACAGGGATCTTCTCCATGGTAACCTCTTTCTGCAAATACATCAAAAAGCTCACATCAACAAGAGCCCTAAAGTGGGATTTAGTTCCTCATGAACCATTATGAACTCAAGAATTTTTTGAATGTTTGTACCAAGCATTGATATAGGTAAGTCTCACATTACAGCCTTGTCCTGCAAAGCAATAAGACTCATGCCACTCAAGAGCACGACAGAGCTCTATAATGAGATTTTTATCACACTCGAGGTCCAAACATACTCCTCGGATGTTGCATTGGTGGCCATCTCGACTCCCCTGCTCTCCCTCTTACAAAACCCGCTGCCATAACCTCCATCTGCTCTACAGATTAGCATACAAGACTGTTCATCTCCAGGGAAATGTCATTATGAAGGAATTTAAAAGCCTCCACATCACATCAATTAGCTGGAGGAGTTTTATCTAGAGAGCATTATTGATCAGAATGCTCCAGGACGTCCATAAAGTGTTACCGTTGGTTTTATCATCAGCCTGGATCGCACCATTACAGCTACGCCTGTTGTAATCTCAAGGGCACCCCTTTAGGCAACAGCAGTGATTAGGCCAAAAGCCCACAATAATGACCTGCTGCTCTACCAACGTGTCCACAGAAGGAAAACAAAACAACACCTACAAAATTTGGTGTTTTTTTCTACAGCTACGGGCATCCTAAAGCACGTCTCAAACGGCTCCTTAACAAGCTGTAGCCGTCAGCATCGCCTCTCCTGAGAGGCTATGAACAACATTCTCAGAGCAGCCGCTCATTTTCCACAGCGAATGGAGCCTGGGAGATAGCGCAGCAGCTATTGACGCAGGTGTGAGTGCACGGAGGGCAGGCTGCAGCGGAAAGGCAGCCCGCCAGGGATGGTGCAACCCTAGACCGTTTAGCATTTTAGCTGCAGGATGAGTAGCATCGAGTCATAAACTGCATCGGTAATAATGTTCAGAGAGCTGTGAGGGTGATAAAAACCTCCTCCTGTTGGTAATGAAAGCTGCAAATGTTCTTTTGATCACTTTAAGTTTCTTAAGTCTGAAAACTAGTGCTGCCGATGCTCCCCGTCTAAGCACTTTTCAAGTCATGAAGACCAGTTTAAATGACTTTTTGTTGATTTTTATGTAGTTTTAACAGCAAATAGTGGGAAGTAAGTAAGGAAATTGTCTTTTAGCTTTGGAAAGACTTATGTAAGATATTGTTCTGTAGAAATACTGTGCTGGGATTTTTTGCGGCAGGAAAGTTGTATATGTTGGTCGAAATTAAAATAAAATCAAGAAATAAAACCAGTGGTGACACTAATTAGCCGTTAGGTGATGATGGTTAACATAGTCACTATAAACAAGTCACTAACCATGGTTATCCTAATGAGCCAATAGGTCAACTGAATGTTACCATGACGACATTTGTTTGTTTATTTATTTATACATACTACATTACAGTAGCAACTAGATGTTACCATGGTGACCCAAATTACCCACTGGTGGTGACCCCAGTGGGACTCATGGGCCTCTAATGGTTACCATGGCGCTATAATGAGTGACTGGAGGTTACCATGGTGACCCTAATGAGCCAGTGGCGGTTACCATAGTGATAATAATGAACCTCCTGGCTCAACATTAACCTTTATGTCGATCTTTTTGTTAGTGTTTTTTTGTTACAGTGTAGACACCAAAAACAAATCAGAACTTAGAGCATCACAAAAGTTAGTCTGTTATAAAGCAAACCGTCTCAAATACAAGCTGGATGTTTTTCTACACACTGGACTTAACATTGAGGCATGTCTCTCTCTCCATCTCTCCCACTTTATATATTTTTTAGAATAGAAACACTGAGTTTTCTCGAAGACCTGTTGGTTTTCCCCTTGACTGGTTGTGCTAAGTGGCTCCATCTGCCCTGCAGGTTTGAGCGAGTCTGTGATTAGAGGGCTGAAATGAAACCCAGAGGAGAGCTGGGAGGGCTGAACAAAAATACAGCTAAAGCTGTAGAATGAAATATTGCTCTTATGGCTTGTTTAGATGGTTCTGTGAAGTTTGGGATCCATTTAAAATGGGAATGTCAACATTTTTATAAGCAGAAACACCACACATAGGTAATTTTTGTCCCTGTAAAGAGCACTGACATTATGTGTCACTCTCAAATAGCCCAACATCAATAAAACCAGGGTGAATCAAGTCATCGTCTACCAGCAGATGAATTAAACATGAATTTATTTAGATTAAAGTGCTGAGAGGTGACAACAGTTATGTTTTTTTTTTCAGGTGAAAAGGTTGGGCCCATTTTAAGTACAGGTGGCAAATGCCAGTTTTAATTCAACTCCCACATGTTGCTCTTTGTAGGATTTGCTTTTCTCCTGCATAATCATAAATCATACCATCTGCGGGGAAAACGGAGTGCACAATGTGACTGAAAAACTCTTTTAAGGTCCTGACTTTTCCAAGAGAAGGAAGGAAGAGAAAAACAAGACGAATGGCTCATTCAATTTGATTTTGGTGAAAGACAGTTTAGCAGATCGAAGCGTCTGAACACAGGTGTCTGTACCACCTGCAGGTGCAGCTAAAACGATGGCTGCAATAACCGAGGCTGCGGGAGGCGTCTCGATAGCAGCCTCCCAACTGAAAACATAGAGGACCAAATCGGCTATTGGTTCTGCATCACATGTCAGAGATGGGATCCCTTAACAGGATTTAAATGGACATTTTTATCACAAAAGCTCAGGCTTTGATTTTTTTCTTCAGTTTTTCAATTTATGTACAGATGGTGCCCATTGGAAAAAGAATCCTTAACTTTTCTTGGTTTATATGATTTTTTTCAAATGTTGATATTTGCCTCACCATGGGACACCATTTATAGGTTTCCTCTTTATTTTCTGAATCTTTGAAGCAGAGTAATTGGAATTTACCAAGAGTGATAAAAGTTCTGTGGACTGTGTGGGGTCTATACACTAGATTTTTATCAGTTATCCTTGTTTTGGCCATGGTCACTAAAGATGTTTAAGACTGATTTTGCTTGACCAATGTGTTTGGTTTAGCAGGAAATTTAACAACATTACTCCAATCCTAGAAGATTTGGAAAAAAGCCTACTTAAAGGTTTGGCTCACTTGTTTAACCCATATATGTGCAGTGGTCTCTATTAGGAAGGAATGCCTTGTAAGTCGTACTCTGGGGAAAGAAGCCCCGGTGCGCCTGTTTCAGGAACTAGAAGTGAGCGACGTCAGAGTTGAGCTTAAAACAAGAAGATCTGGAGTCTTAATTCCTGATATTTGGACATCTCACCACAACATGATCCTAACACTGACTCCATTTGCTTTGCAAGGTGGATGTTTTATCTCTACAAATAACACAATCCTGAAGGAGTTCTGCTGTGTGGTGGAGACGCTAATGCTAATGGTTCCCTTCTGCTAGTTGAGACGCTCTCTGCCATTTGCTGGACGCTAAACCAGCGTGCATGAAAAACTCAAACTTAAATAATAATAAATAAATGGTTTTCAGTAAATAACCTTTAAAATATTTACTGTACCACTGTTTAAAGTCAGTCAAATACAAGATGTCCACCATATTCACACATAACGAGGAAGTTTTATGTGGTAGTAGCTGTGAGGCATTCTAAATATTTTCTTAAACATCAATTGATTCTGTGAAATGTTTGCTTTAAATTTTGGTATCAACTGTTGGAACCAACCTTCGTTGGAAGAACCACTGGGTTGATGTTAGCAGAACTCTCAGAAAATCATTACGCCTACAACAAACTTTTGTTTCTGTTTCTTCTTCCCGAGCGCGGCTTGTCTGCAGCTCACCGCTCCCCCAGGGGATGGGTCAAATGCGGAGAATACATTTCGCACACACCTGTGTGTGTGACAACTAATGGGACTTTAACTTTAACTTTCACCTAAAGAGCAAGTCACCCCTACCAGAGTCTAACTCCACTCCTATTTCCTGTTTGAAAAATGCACCACAAGGAGGTGTTGCCTGGCAGACCGAGAGGGAGGAGCTGCTAACAAATATACACACACACACACACACCAGAGGTTCACAGCGGCATTGTGACATCATGTGGTACCAGCTTACATTGTAGAGTACCTCTTAGCCAATAGAGCTCCGGGAATCGACGTCACTTCTCCCGGCATGCAACAGTTCAAATCAAAACGGCACCATATTGGCAGGCAGAAGCCCGCAGCTGGACTATTTGTTATTGTCAATCAAATGGGAAATATGGTAGATTCCTGTTGTGCCCCAGGATGCAGAACAGACGCGGACGACATAAGGAATGAGCCTTCTACAGGATTCCCCAAGATCCGGAGCGCCGCAAACGTTGGATCATTGCAGTAAAACGCGTTAGTGACCGGGCTGAAATGAAACTGTGGGATCCCAAGAGTAAAGGTTTGAGCTTATGCAGCGACCACTTCATATCAGGTACTTAAACCAACGTTTCCTCAACTGTGTATGGTATTTATTTTAAATGCTTTTATTACGATTCTTAGTGGGCTTCCTAAACTTATTTTGGCATGGCTTTTTCTGTCTTATTACTCATAGCAACAAGTAAACATCACGTAAAACGTTGCCTCGTGATTTCTGTGTGCTGCCGTTTACGTGTTTTAGGATCACAGCAATTAACCGGCTAAGCTGTATTTAATTTTTAAGCAATGGTTGATCAATTGTCAGATCACACATAAAAAGCACTTTGGATTGCTATTATCCGTCTCACCAAGACAGATCTCAGACAGATCCTGAGACGCTCCTGCCTGACATATTTATTTTATTCACGGAAAAAAAATCAAACTAGTGATTTCTCTTGGCGTTCAGTTTATACATTCAAACAGCACAGCACTCTATTTAAACTACTTACGTGTAAATCTGTTATTTGTCCATCCATCCATCCATCCATCCATCCATCCATCCATCCATCCATCCATCCATCCATCCATCCATCCGCTTATCCGGAGTCGGGTTACGGGGGCAGTAGCGTCGAGAGGCCCAGACTTCCCTCTCCCCAGCTACTTGAGCCAGCTCCTCCGGGGATGTTTAGTCTATTTAATTTCTGACTATATAAAACGATTTCTTCCATTCTAAAGTGTGAAGTAAACTCCGACGAAGTAAAATCCAAAACGATCCCATTCAATTTGTTTACATTTGTTGCCTGCCAACATGGCGTCTACTCTCTGAGAGTCACGTGACGTCCGGAGCTCTATAGCAATGGTAGATTTAAATTCAAATGTAGTGCAGAGTTTTTACCTAAAGAGGGCGCACAAATGATGATTTTAGGCAGAATATTTCAATTTTACCTAAGATGCACTAAAGCGCCAAATTATTCACTATGCAAGTCTTCAGCACCTTTAAGCTTGGTTTATGCTTGACACATTTACTTTCCGCTTGGTGATGCGGCTCGCGGATGGAACACGCTTCACAACTTGCAGCGTTTATGGTTCATGCGGCTTGTCTCTGCGGTGAACCAATATTCTCCCAAACTTGGGGGGTTGGGGGGGGGGGGGGGGGGGGGGGTGGCAGCATGGAGCTCTACGGCATGCATCCAACACTACACCATAGTAGAAGTAAAAATTACTGTTGTTTACAACATGGCATTCCAGCATTTTTAACAGCGTCCTCGTCTTTTCCAACAGTGCGAACTATTTCTCTCCAAGAATTATTAACAACATGTTGATCACGGTGATCTCTGAGAGCTGAATTATACAAATGTCTGTATTTACGAACTCTGCCATAATTAGTTCTTGCCAGTCCACCATGTTTTTCCACGTCCGACCGTCCGCGTGGTTAGAAAATTTTCTAGGTGCGCGGTGGGGAAAGTATGGGCCGTGCGGAGGCGCGGTTGCTAAAATGACTCAATTTTGCCGTGCGAACCTCGCGGACGCGTCAAGCATTAACCAAGCTTTAGACGCTCATTTATTTAGTTTATCAGCAAAAAAAGTTGATTTGAGGTGACTTGCTCTTTAAAAAATATCTCAAAACTCCGTAAAATGGTTTCAACTGTAGATCTGGAAACAACAATCCTTGCCTTTGTGGCATCATGTTTACCGTCACTCTTTTTACTGAACAAATCATCTCTCTCATGCCTTCAAGTCGTTCAGAATACACCCACGTCACACACTCTACAGTCTACACCCTCAAGGATTTAGAATCAGTTTCAAAGTGCTCGTGCTCACCTACAGAGCTCTGAACAACCAGGACCTTTCTACCTATCTCAGCTTCTGTTCCCACACACTCCCTCATACAACCTTCATTCCACATCCCAAAACCTGCTAGCTGTTTCACGCACGAGACGTAAAACCAAAGGGGACAGGGCCTTTCAAGCTCCGGCTCCTGGACTGTGGATCAGGTGATTCCTGAAACTCCATCTTTCTGACTTTGTGGAGATTTTTCAAAACCAGTTCTTCTCTCATTGTGTGTAGATGCTTTTGATTTTGTTTATACTTTTGCCTTTACTGTTGTTTTACTCTGATTTTACTTGTCTTAACAAACCTTTGTGTTGCATCTATCTGCAAAAAGCACCTACTAATCATATTCAAGATGGCCTCCAGAGCCAACCAAAGGTGGCAATCAAGTCAGTTTTACAGATACTGAAGTAAAATTAGATGTTTTGGTAACTAAGAGTCAACATATTCTATTATATTCTTCATAAAGATGTAGCTTATGTACCATCCAATTTAACAATTTCACAAATGATGGTCCTGTTGATCTCTCCTAGCCAAAAAAAAAGTCATTAATATTTATTTACCTAATTAAATAGAAAAAAATCTGTAATGAAGCTTTTTTTGTGTGGGATAAACAAAGACTCCTTTACTAACCTTTGCAGATGATGATTTGTAAAACAAGTGAATAAATACATAACATGAATACTTAATTTTATAAGCCAGGTCAAAAATTCCCTCAACAATGTTGGTGTTACCATAGCAACCACAGATGGTGTCATATGGTGGTGACACATAGAATATCAACACCCACTGATACATGCACGTAACATACTTTCTACTTTTATTGCTGTAAAGTGTCCTTGTGTCCCTTGAAAGGTGCTTTTAAATAAAATGCATTATTATTATTATTATTATTGTTGTTGTTGTTGTTGTTGTTGTTGTTGTTGTTGTTATTATTATTATTATTATTATTATACTAGAGTATAGGCACAAATGAAGTATTAGAAGATACTAAAACCTAATAAAAATAATAAAAACTACTAATAAAAATAAATTAAAACCTAAAATAGACCAAGTAACATCCATAATAAATGGGCTAAAATTTTTCATTCTTACTGGTGATCATATTCCATTGTTTACTTTTTCAACATTTGTAAAGATATGAAGACTCAACCAGCACACAAAAATACACTAATTATTTACATTCAGAAAAACAAATAAAGGAATGGTTGTTCCAAAGTTATAACAACTTTTCTTGTGACCAAAAGCACCAAAAGCGTTCAGTTTTTGTACTTCCCTTAGGGAATTATGAGGGTAACATCTTTTGGATTCCTAAAGTTGTGGTTCACTGAAAAACATGTTTTTATTATTATTTCTGATTATAATTGGTCTCTCTGAGAAAGTGGGAGGGGCAAAACATCAACATTGCAGAACAAACAGAGTCAGTGGTAGTAGAGTTGTGTTGCTGTTATCCAATCAGAGGTGTCCAATTATCAGAAAATAAGTTAGGGATGCAACAATACCACTTTTTTCCAAACCGATACGATACCGATACTTGGATCTGAGTACTCGTCGATACCGATTACCAATACCGATACTTCTACCACACAAAAAAATGCAATGATTCTGTATACAGATTTTATTTTCTTCTCTGCTTTCAACAGGAAAAGACTGTGAGGTAGATAAAAAGTAAAATATATGAATGGAAATCATCACAAAACTTAAATATTAGGTGAACAGAAAATACGAGTAACAGTGAAGCCATTTTCAAGCAACTGCATTGGTATCGGTAAAGTTTTACCGATACTGATACTGGTATTGGTATCGGTGCCGATACCGATACCAGTATTGTATCGGTGCATCCCTAAAATAAGTCTGAAGCTTAGCTGTGATGTGGCTCACTTCTAGTACCTGAAGTTGGTGCACCGGAGCTTTGTTTCCCCAGAGTATGACTTACAAAGCATTCTAGAGTCCACTGCAAATGTCTTGATTAAGCGAGTGATCCACACCGTTGAATGATTTTATCAAAACTCAGATGGTAATAACTGTCAAGATGGCCGCCATGGCAAATTCAAAGAAAAATGCCAACAACTCAGTTAAATTTAATCCTTTAAGGATTGCTGAAAATTTTTCTGTTGCCTGGATCTCTTGAGCAGCGCACAACGATTATATAATGTAAAAATAATTAGATTTGTTTTTTGCCCAAACCTAACCTAACCTAACCTCTAACCCCAACCCTAAGCTCCACATATTCCCGCTGCTGCCTTTCTTTGTGCTCAGATATGGTTTTGCATTCGTCCTGGTACCCATTTTTTTTGCCACACATTCCCAGCTAATGAGGCATGCCTTACATGCTGCATAGTTGCAAAATATTTTTGTGCAAAGTTCAGGATTCTCCATTACATTGCTGATACTGCACCATGGCATAGGTGGTAATGACGTTTTCCTGCATGAGCCAGGAATGCTTGGGAAATGAGAAAAGTTAGATTTGGGAAGGGGATTCAGGAAGAAAAATGAATGGAGAGACCAAATGTGTTTAGAGCAGAGAAACAAAGAGAGTTATAGCAGAAACAGAGGTAAGAGAGAGGGCGAGGATGGGAGGAGAAGGGGGCGGGGGCTGCCGTTAGCAGGTCTGTCAGGTGTTGTCAGGATGATGAATGGGAGGCCAGCGTGGGCTGTGAGGACTCTGATGGGAGCCGCCGAGCTTTACATCACTCTCCTGAGTGTTTGTGAAAGGTTATTAAAGGCGCTTAAATCACAGTTCCGTGACACGGACCTGGGAGCAGACAAACTTCCCTGAACCGGAGCCGGTGACAGCGCCTCCTGAGTGGAACGCTCCCAAGCCACAACAAAAGGAGAGTGGCTCGCCAGGTGTGGAGGAGCCCGGCCAGGGGTGAGAAGGGAGGGTGACACCAGATAGATTGTCTTTTTCAGTAGAATAATGTAGGCTAAATGGGTTCAGCAGCAGTCATCCATCATTAGAGCTGCAGCTCCACGGGGCTGGAGTTAAGCTAAAGAAAAATAACGCTAGAAATGAGATCACTTTGAGTATTTACACTTGATTTTCTTCATGTCTTCAGCTCCTGAGAGCCTCATTTCTTTGTTAAAAAAACTATTAAAACAGATGCTTCAAAGAGTCGAACACGGCAGCTCCACTCGTCATGTTTCGTTTTGAAGTCAGATAATTGAGTCATGATTTCAGCTGGACTGCCCCGAGGAGCGTCCAACTTCCTGCTCATGCTTCGCCTCTCAGCTGGGATTAAAAAAATAAGATAAAATGTTTTTTCCTCTCCTGACTCTGTTTTTTTTTTAAAGTAAATAAAGATTCTGCACAAGGAAGAAATCCAACATGCTGAAAAGACCTTTTACTTTCCAACATGAATTTCCAGAGCAACATTATAATGTTTTTGTTGCTTTTTCCATGAATCTCAAAAACTTTTTACGTGTTAATTTTAACCCTATTTATTCAATATTTGGGTCAAAATGACACAAAACAAAGCAGTAGGTTTCTCCTTCTGTTCTTAATCATAGCTTTGAAATAATATCTTACATGTTTTAAACACTTATGGTAACGTTGTTTGTTTGCCACTCCTTTGATAATATTAATGATTGGAACACGTCTCTCTCTTGAAGATGAGAAGTTATTTTTCAGTAAGGTTAAGCCTGTTTAAATAAAAGTTAAATAAATAAATCAACAACATTGATCAATGAGATCATTTTATTATGTTATCTGAATGTTTATTTAGCCTACCACTGGGATCCTAAATTAAAGGGGCATTATGGAAGTTTGACAGTCAAAACATGTATAGAAATAATAAATTTCTTCTTCATACATTCTCCTGCAATGCCCTGGTCCCGTAGAATGAGCCCTGGCATTTTTACTGTGATTGCCTGTTTTTCTGTAAAATCACAGAAAAAGAGAGCTGCTCGGGTCGAGCAAGCTGCTGAATGTGCGTTCACGCTCAGGCATAGCTCGTAGCATTTGCTATCCGTAGCTTTAGCAGCAGAGAGAGAGAGGTAGTGCTCCTAACGCCTAGTGACGAACCTAGCTACATTTCTGAGGACCCTTAGCTACTTTCTTCTAGATATTTCCTGCAAATTAGCAACAAAATAGCCATTTTCACTCCGAACCATTCCTTGAACGTTGTTTCAGCTGTCATCAAGGATGTAAAAGTTAAAGATACAAAAGATGTCACTGGTGCTTTAGCTCACCTAGTAAGACGTCAGACTCTCGTGCAGAAGCCCTGGTTTCGATTCTGGGTGTGAACATAGTTTATTTAGAGTTTATTTTTTACATTAATGGTATATTTTTTTACAGTAAGATGCCCAAATCTTTATTTTAGACTCTCCGAACGGCATTAAATTCACAGATAAAAAAGATGTGGGTTAAACTTTCATTTTGGAACAATTTTTCAAGCAAGGGAAGGGAATGATCTGAGCATGCAGGAGGACTGACCCATCATAAACCTTTGTCAGCTGTGCTGAAGAGAAAGGTACAGAACCAAATTATTTAATTAATTAGCTGCGTGTTCTCCTGTCCTCTGTCCTCCGGGCCACACACACACACACACACACACACACACACACACACACACACAGATACACACACACACACACAGACACACACACACACACACACACACACACACACACACACACACACACACACACACACACACACACGGGACTGTCTCCGCTGTTATTTTTGTTAAGGAGTGTGCACGTACAGCATGCGCGCCTCGTGCACGAGCCTGCTATTGAAGCTGCCGTTACGCTTTTGGCCTGAGGGGGCAATCACGAGCATAAAAATTCAAAACTCTGTAAAGTCCCTTTAAATAAAACAAACAGCCAAAAATCTAAAGGACATACGCTGAAACTTAACAAATAAACCTAATAATGTGGACAATTGTTAGAAATTAAAAAAACTAATATGGTGATCCACTTCTAAAACGTTTCTTAGAAAACAACTAATGTAATTAATAATGAATTAAGTTAGAGTTAGAAAAATAATATTTTTTCTTGTTTTTTTTTTGCGGGTGGGCCAATAGAAAAAATGTGAATGTTCCCTAAAAGCAAAATAAAGATTCTAACTCCTAAATGAAAAAAATGTAGGATTCTTGACCTCAAAGACAGAAAGATTCACTGATTTGAACAAAGTAAATATTAAATATTGAGCTTAATTGTCCCTTTTTCTTCAGATTGGATCCATGCCCAACCCAAAAAGTTCTACGATAGTTGAACTTTCTATTACCATTGATATTAAAACTATAAACAAAACAATCCCTCTAATCCATAGTTGTTGAATTTCTTGATGACACTTTTATAAAAGCAGTCTCAAAATAAAATCTGGCTACACGTTAAGGGTTAGAAACCTGTTCCCTACATAAGTATAGATGTTTTCTTCTCCTCTCCTTGTAAACAGTTATGTTGAGTCAGTTTTTTTTTTCTTTTTTATGCAGCGTATGGATTTTTGTGTCGGGTCAGTGGTGGGACGGCAGCGCTGTAGGTGGAGAGAGCGCGTACGCGTCCTATCGAGCTGCGCCCGTTCGGACTGGAGGCCATTTCATGCTCTCTGATCCTCATTTGTCATTCCGAGGTGTTAAATACTTGTAGGCAAATACCTGCTGGCACGAGAGGCCGAGGCGATCGAAAGCAATTAGGGGCGTCATCTTAAAAGTCAAGAAAAAAAACAACAGAAAATCTACAAATAATTCCAAGAACACCTTGGAGTGTAAACAATGTCAGCAGTGGGAGAATAAGTGAATTTGTTCGTGCTTCAGGGAGTGTTTTAGAGGTAAAGTCGACTTTGACTCGGACTGGATGGAAATGATGCAAATCTTGACTTATTTATTAAATAAATAGGGTGCAAATATAGTTTTTATGCTTCTACAAACAAAAAACCCAGTAAGAGTTTAAAATGTGACAAAACCACAAAATAATTACCATTTCATTTCACACACACACACACACACACACACACACACACACACACACACACACACACACACACACACACACACACGCACGCACACATACACACACACACACACACACACACACACACACACACACACACACACACATGGTTTTTGACGTACTGGGAACTTGTGTGTGTGTGTGTGTGTGTGTGTGTGTGTGTGTGTGTCTGTGTGTGTGTGTGTGTGTGTGTGTGTGTGTGTGTGTGTGTCTGTGTGTGTGTGTGTGTGTGTGTGTGTGGTTTTTATGCAGTATCTGTTTACGAACACATTTGACTATCACGGAATGGTATTTTGAAATGCTTTATTTTGTTAAATTTACCGGCCTGCCTCTTATGTCTAGATTTGACTTCCAGCCAGAATTGACGCGGTTCACTCGCGGCTCGCGAAAAAAATAGAGCAGATGCCAAAACGATCGCTGCACGGTGCGGGCTGGAGCGCCGGCACGCGGTGCTTTGGCGGCCCATGCGGTCTATAGAATAGGATAACAAGGGCGTCGATTGAAGGCGGTCCATGTTTCGCAGCGCTTCGGCTGCCGGTGTCTCCCCGGCGTAAAACTGATGTGATGGGATGTCCGCAGCCAGGGCACCAAACAAGCTCACTGTACCTCACCCTAACCTTATCCTCTTGCTATTTAACCTTCCCCTCACCCCTATCCTAACCTTAACCATCTTGCTAGCGAACACGTCAGTGATGTGTCGGCCGCTCTAAGAGCCAGCTCTATGAACTGAATGACGGGAACCCCTGTTCGTAAATAAGTGACAAAAAAGGGCACTTTTGGCATCGAAGGTGTGACGCGGGGGATGGGGGTGGGGTGGGGTGGGGGTGGGGGGCTGCTTACCAAGCGCTTGTTTTTGACTTACTGGGAGTGAGAATGTGTTGAATCTAAACTGTGACTGTCAAAATCAACGAAGATATCTCAACACCGGTCTAATCATGTACAGACTGAGTTCCTGTGGCCTGTTTAAACCCTGAATGATGTTTTTACTGTGACGTCTACCTGAGATAGAGTTCCAAAGAGGGCATGGTTTTCTCAACAGTTTCAACAAACCCTAACCCTATAAGACAGGGAGGCTTTATTTTTAATCTTTCTTCAAACATACTACGACCAAAAGGCCATAACACACGATTCCTAATCAAACCGCATGTTTCTCGTCTTAATTTGCAAAAATTGTTGACGAACTATCTTGAAAAGTAAATACTCACACTCAGCAGATCTGCTGCTTTGCCATCGAGAGACGACTCTTTGTGCAGCAGGTTATACTGTGAAATCCTCCTGTTGTCCTTCTCCAGCTGTGAGAACACCTCATGCTGGTAGTAATCCATAATGGACAGGGACTTTTCCACGCTCTGTCTCTTCAGGGTGTCCTCATTCTGCTCCACTGCAAACAGAGAGAAGGGTTTTAACCAAAGAGTCACAAGATCAAATACAAGAATCTTTAAATATGTCCAACCAGACCAGAGTCGGTCCTCCGGGTTCTCTCGATTAGGGTTCTTGATGGCGAAGTCAAGGGGCTTGCGGTTTGGTCCGGTTCGGTCTCTGTGTCACTGCTGCTGCCTGAGTAGGCGCACACTTGCAGGGCTGTTTTCTAATGACATAAAACACATGGTTGTTTTTAAATAAATTACAGTATTTATGCATTTGTGGCAAAACTGAGACAATTTATGCAAGGAAATCTTAAAACATCTCAGTTCCATAAGCAAAGCGTTGCAGATTCTTACTTTCCTGCGGCAGATGAAACACAATTTTAAGAATTTATTTTTTGGAAGGTAAAGTTGTTTAAGAAAGCACTAAAATAGTTTAGGCTCTCTACAAAGATCTCATTAGGCTGTGATTTTCAAACAGCATTAGAAAGGCAGTTTCAAAAACCTCTTGAAATCCTTTGCTAGGGTTCTCCTTTTCCTCACGTTTAATTACTGAAACTTTAAATATGTTGCTCGAATGTTTTCCTCTCGAAAGAGTGGCAGAATTGTTGTGGGCAATCAGAACCCCACCTGAAAACCTTCTTAATTTCCTTAGTGTGAGTTTAAAAAGTGTGAGTAAATATGAGTTTTTTTAGGAGTAAAACAAGCAAATAAAATGAAGTTAACAAACAAATTAAGGATACTTTTTGACAAAGGCCTGATTCATAGTTTTCCGTCTGCAGGGGTACGAAGACACGCAACGCCATGCTGCGCCGATGCAAATGTGCATTAGTGATGTGTCGGTCGCAAACGAACCGGCTCTAAGAGCCGGCTCTTTGAAGTGAACGATGGGAGCCGGGCCGTCCCCTCCCCCTCCCCTTTTCCTTTGGTGAACGCTACAGGCGATTGGTCAGCATGTGTAACTGTGTGTCCAGACTGTCCACACACAGAGCAGTAGGGGCGGGGAAGAGGGGGGATCAGACTCAGACACACAGCAGAGCACATGCGGGTGGAGGGAGACGAGAGGGAATGAGGAGGAGGAAAAAGACGAGCGAGAGAGAGGAGAGTGTGACGAAGACGGTGAGAAAATGAGCGCCAGCAGTCGGAAAGTGGAGATTTCTTAAAGTGTTCAGTTATTAAATCCATAGAAATGATAAATATTTGATATATTGCATTTTTTTTACATTATTAAATCATTTTACATATAATTTTGCATTATTTTGGTTATAAATGTACTCTACGCAACAGAGAATCTGAGGAGCCACTTGGGAGCTTTTGGTGAGCTGAGCCAAAAGAATCGGCTCTCTAAAAAGAGCCGGAATTCCCATCACTAAAATGCATGAAATTAAGTTAAAAACAGCGCTTAGACAACACATTAGCTACGCGTTATTTTCGTGTTGTTTGCGGGTTGAACTCGTGCGAATTTGACACTCGTAAAATACTTGTGTTGACGCGTTGTTAGCACATTGACCGCTCGTCAAAGTATGCTTTTTCTGGCATCATAATCAACTTAAAGCACAAAACAATTTTTTTTTTTTTGCATTTCTTTAACCTTTTTTCTGTAAACAATTGTAAGACTTACGCCAGTCGTGTCGAGCTCCTTGGTTTTTATCTTCCTCTCTACTTCTTTCTCTTCCGTGGAACCTGAGAAGTTGCTGCGTTGGGCACAAAGACCCAACCTCGTCGTCCTGATGGCATCTAAATGTGGAGAGAGATTAACGAGGAGCGAATCAGGAAGTGAGCGGTAATTAGATGAAACATAAATATGCCAAATCCAAGGCAGCAGGAAGATGAAGTTTTATGCGTTTTATTCAGCCGGCTGCCCAATCCTAGTAAAAACCCATCCAAACGGCTTCAGGTACATTTTTCCATCTCTGCTTTGAATCCCAATAATAGTGTTAATGGTGTCCGGGTTTCTATTGTTCTGTCAGAGGCCCTTATTATGGCTCCGACTACTGCAGAGAGGAACCGATCTAACTGTCTCACATTCAGGAAGCTTCTCTTTCATGCCAAAGTCGTTCAGCTGCATTAGAATAGCGGGGCTGCTTTAGAACATTTTTCACCTCTTCCCTCTCAAGCTTTGTGACAGACATTGGGTCTTTTCAGGCAAGATTTTGTTATTTTTCTTTTCCTCTACATTAGAAAGGTTAAAAGGTTAAAACACGCTGAAGATGGAGCTGTTTCAGTCTAATAGTCATCTTGTTCTGCAGTAAGCAGTCCATCTCTTGCCTCTGCAGTGCCGTCAATGGGGCACAGATGCAGCCTAATGTACTGTAAGCATAAATCTCTGCCTTGTCACCCATCCTTGCACGTTGGTGCAGCTTTAATCAACCATTCCGCCGTTGATCACGGCCTGCGCCTAGGCACGGGCTGCTTTCATGATCTATAGCAGTGCTGACATACCCATCTAATTACATTTGCTGTCTTTGTTTTTTCTCGAGGCGTCCCGGTTTCAGCGATCTCAGGTGAGAGTCGGATGTCGGCGCTGATGCATTAGCCTCTCAATTAGCTGAGCAGACAAGGTTCTACGCTTAATCACGGTTTAATAAACCAAACGACTTCTTCTCGTCTGCTTGTCTTGAGGCCCTGCTGTTGCAACTGATGTGGTAATAGTGGATTTCACAGGTGCTACGTGTTTTTTTTTCCCAATTTCTATTTGTCAAATTTGGTTTCAACTCCGTTGTGCTATTTGATTTTCTTTTGATTGTTTGCTAAACTGTCTCAGTTAGAAGAAACTCTCAAATTATGTTATATAGCCCCTCCCAGTGAGATCCTTGGTCCTCCCTTGGTCCACTTTTAGATTGCAGACTCATTCATTTCTATGCAGACAACATTCTGTTATATTTTGAGGGATGACTGACCTGAGGATGCCAGTTTGGGCAGGCGGCTCTGGGTGTCCTGGGAGTTTCGACTGCAGGTTACAGTGGGGTCAGACAGGGAGTGACCCAAGGTGCTGCTGGGAGCGTGCGTGTCGGATTTTGGAAGGGAAGGCACTTTCACATCGGGTTGTGAGGGGTCGGGGTGAGACAATGACTGAGGCTCTTGTCGGAGCTCGGAGGAGCCGGCGGTCACCCCACCTGGGCTGGATTCAGATTTGGGGATGTGGCGACCGCCGGCACGGGTGACAGAATCAGGGAGGGGGAAGGTGCCGATGCCGCTGTCCAGAGTTCTCATCTGGCAGCTGGAGCCTAGAGGGACAGGGACAGGAGTGTGACGACTGGGAGACAACATGGATTGAAGGAATGGGTGAGGTCAGATTCACATGCATCGGAAGGGATTGTGAGTAAACAGGGAATCTTCAGTAGGTCAAAGTAGAAAGGAGAAAAAATAAAGCGTCATTGAACAGCTGAAGGAGACTGTTATCACTAGAGTGCACAATAATACAATTCAATAGAGCGGGAAGATCAGAAGGAAGTAGGGTTGTCACGATACTAAAATTTCAAACTCGATTTGATACTTGAAAAAAAACTCGATACTCGATTTCGATACTATTTGAAAACACCAATTTATTGAACAAGTTTATTCAAAAAATAACATTCCTCAATTTATATTGCAAAAATGAAATGTTAAAAATTAAGTGTATAAAGTGCTTAAACCTTTCAAGTATCAGCATTTTTTAAAACGTGCATACAAAAACTGGCGAAAGTTAACACTTTAAATCATGAATTGTCTCACTATATATACACTATTTGCAGAGTGATGTTTTGCTGCTTAAACTCTGTTTAAGGTGCATTTTTGTCATAAGCTGTAATATGTTTTGTTCTGTACTTTTGAACAACTCTGTTGGTCAATAAAGGGAGAAAACAAATTTCTCCACAGTAGGACAAAGGTACATCTACCGGTAATCTTAGTAAAAACAGATTGGCGCACGGCAGTGACGTCATTAAAAGCACCGGTTAATTAGCCGCAGCTAGTCTGTTTACGCCTAGAAATCCCAGACCCGCTCCAAACGAACAGGGGAATCACGTTAATGATTCCTAACAAAACCTTTCGACATAAAGATGTGTTTTGGTGCAGATTATGTGTTATTTCGAGGCTGCACCATGGGTGCCCGTCCGCACCCGTTATATGGATATACACTGATGGCGATTTGCCGATGGATCTAAATACCCCGGGGAATCCAAGTAGCACCAAAGTTGTCAGCGTGAGTAAACAAACATACTGCATGCTAGAAATCAAGTCCGGGTTGCAATAAACGGGAGTTTTCCTTTAAGCACTTAAGAGTGAATATACAACTACGTGTCGGACTTGGTATGCTAATTAAGTTGGGCTGTGAAGCGCCTCCCAAATTCGCTGTTTATATTTTTGTTTATTTATTTGGCAGACAAAACTTGGATTGGAGACAACTCGCGTGGGAAATTGCAATGTAGCCATGCTGCGTCTTCTTCTTCTGTTTGTCTGGGAGGTGGAGGTTGCTTTACGGCATCTGGCTGTCGTGCGTGTCGGTGTACTTGAAGAAGGCTGTGTATAATAGTCCATAATATCGATACCACAGGGATAGAATACCTAATTTAGACACCACTTTTAGTATCGATTTATATCTAGGTATCGATTTTTTTGACAACACTAGAAGGAAGATGTCTTGATTCAGGATGAAGCGGATGGGCGGTTTTGAGTGAATTCCAGGTCTGGGGAACTGCAACAGTTACATGAACTGATTACTCCTTAACTTTGTGCCAAATTGGTATTTTTGTTACAATTTCATCACCTTAGCTGCTGTTCTATCACTTGCATGCATTTAAACAAGACCTGTCTAGAGTTGCTAATGGGGACTTTTTGAAACCATCAGCATTTGGATGTTCGTTATGTTCATCCACCAGATGGCTTGTCATTTCTACACATGTGCTGTGAAACACACCAGGACATTCATATGCACTGGAACAAATGAAGAAAAAAAACCTTCATACACCCATGGATGTGTGTAGAAGAGAAAGGCAAAAAGAACCATCGATTACGCTGGTGGGTAATTGAATGCCAAGCCTGGCAGTTCAAAATGCCCTCTATATCCAAACTATAACAAGGTCCAAGGTAATTCTACCCAGCGGCAAAAACAGGGGGACGTAATCTAGTTTTTCATGAGCTCCCTACGGCTTCTGTACACAACCTGCAGGGTCAGAGGGAAAACGCTGAAGCTTCCACTGAATGAACCTGCTTCATGCACCAAAAAGGAGAAGAAAGAGTAATCATGGAGACAACAATCAGATGAAAAGGGTTGACTCTAATTCTAAAGTCCACATGGGAGATAAGATTGCAAAAACTGGAGGTCCACCTTCTACGACCACATATTGCAGGGCCATGAAGTCAATTTTAAAAACCAGGAAAAGCAACAAAAAAAAAAAAGAAAAGAAAAAAAAAAAGAAAATTTCTATATCGATCAATATCAATAATGATATCCAACCCTTGCAGATGTATTTGTACTCAGAGTTGTGCAGAGATATTCTTCATTTCCTCTTTATGGGGAAAAACAAGCCTTATGTTGTCACTTCTACACATACGTGATTGATAGTCATAAACAGGGCTGCACAATATATCGCAAAATTAACGTCATTTAAAAATCCTGCCATGTGAATTCACGGTGGCTGACTAAATACTTTTTTGCCCCACTGTACTATACACACACACACACACACACATATATATATATATATATATATGTGTGTGTGTGTGTGTGTGTGTGTGTGTGTGTGTGTGTGCAACAGTGCATCTTTCCTTTATTGATTCTCAGTCTAGCAGAAAGAACAGATCTCAGTAATCAGTTACTGACAATGTTTCATACAGGAGGTACCCTCTGCAGGGTGAGAATGAGACATGCAGGTGTGAAAGCCAGAGCCGGAACATGATATCCAACTTTGGTTAAACGGAGTTAGCAGATGCAGTCGATTTTGATTTAAAAAAAAACTGTGTTTTGTGAAGCTTACCTATCATGTGGTCTTGACAGGTCGAGTCTGGGATGTGTCCATCTTGGTTTTCACCTTTAAGACTGATCTTCTGAGTCATAACAAGGGTCTAAAATAGGAACATTCCAGAACATTTCATTAATTTAAAAAGCTTCCGGTAATCCAAAAGAAACGAATATGTTCGTGTAACTGGATTTCTTAGATGAAAATACATTTTTAGCTTCATTATTAGGTAATTGTCCTTCCTTTTCACACTCTAATTAGACTATTTAGGAGCTTTTGGGTCATAAAATGTGACTCTTTTGTTCCATCTTTGTGGGGAGAAGATAGAGCTCTGAGAGGATGGTATTAAATGGCCTTTTTGTCGAATGGAGTGGCTGTGATAAAAGGCTCCTCCGTGTTATCAAAACTCCACATCATCTGGGTTAAATTTCCTGCATTATGCTCTCAGACTGTCATTCTCCTTCTCAGATCAGACTGCTCCTTTTACTTCCTTTTATTACTGCTGCCTCACACTTTTCAGTGCTCTCTGCCTTTCCATCACAGTTTCTCCTTGCATTCTGACTGGCAGATAATAAAGCATAAGGTCATAACATCAGTATTTTGCTTACAAAGGCCAATCAAAGTGCTGAAAAGAAGTCTAATTTAAGATTGCATTAGATTCATGGATGAGCTGTAGTTTGAAACCTTGTGGAAATGACAGCATCGGCCTGAGTTGGTCTGATAAAAAAAAATAAACAGGCGATGGATTGTGCTGTAGGCTGAGTCAGAAAACAATCAATAGTGAGCCTTCTGGGGATGCGATGCTGAAGAGGCGGATGTTTTTGTGAACAAAAGTGTGAAAACCTGTGGGGAATTTGCATGTTCAGAAACACACAGCTGTGGCCAAGTTAAGCGTTACTTACGGCAGCATCCGAAATGATCTGAATGTCCCCCTTCAGCTCGCCGTGCTTCTTGGGCGTGGAGAGTGAAGGTGGTGGCACCGCCAGGGCACTGACCTTCACAGCGGTCCTGAGAGGAAATAAAATATGTTTTTAGGTCTATGTGCTGAGTAGCTCCCTCATCAGGGTGATAAATTGCCCTGACCTGCTCTTTTGCTTTGTGAAGTACAAACAAGAATGGCACAAACACGTAGACATACCATTTAATGTCTAACAGACCTCGTGGAGTGGTGTGTCTTTGTGTTTTGGGGGAGAATAATCTGTCAGCGGGGATTTGAAGTGGAAACCCAATGAAGTGAGAACTATGACATGTGGCATTTTTCTTAGCCTAAACATATTTTCCTCTGAGTCTGCTGATTGATGGTTGGAAAGGTGTTCATGCTCACCAGAGCACAGTCAAACCGACAGCTGATGTTTGTGCTGTTTATCCGTTCAAGTGCAATTTAGTGATGGCTCATGTTTAATTTAAGAGATTTGTTTGAAGGTGTCAATTCTCCTGACAGAAAGACGGCTCTAACAAGAGACGGGAAGCAATCAGTGCTGCATCCAATCAATTAAGGATGAGATATGCTTAATGTTCTTATGAAAAAGATGCTGCTTCACTTACCTGCCAAGAAGGTCTTTGACGAACTGGTCTTTGCCGATGAATGCTGTCGAACACTGGATCTGACTGGTGATTTGACCCATTTGGTTATTGCAGTGGTCCATGATGGAGCTCAGCTTGTTGTTCACCTCAGTCAGACTCTGCACATCCTGGCTGTCTTTCTTCTTCTCCTTCTTCTTGTCAGATTTCACCTGTTTGCCTCCAAGCACCGATCCGATCTTCAGCTCTTTCTTCTCTTCTTTTCCTTTAGGAGAGTCTGTTTTCTTGCTGTTCAGAGCTGGAAGTTTGCTCTTGCGAAGGCCAAACCAGTTTGCCAGAGAAGGCCCTGTCTTTTGTTTGGCCTCACTGGCTGCCACCTTCTCTTGTTCTTGACATTTCTGCAAGTTTTCCTCAATTCCCATCATGACTTTCTCTTCAATCGTGCACGCTGTTGGGCTGATTTTTTTCTCCTCCGTGTCCGTTGGTTTGTTTGGCGAGTCTGTCTCTATTTTCCCAGGCTCAGTAGGGGTTATCACCAGGCCTTCTGTCTCTTTTGAAGAGTTTTCCCAGTGATAAACAGAAGTGGACGGAGGCTGAAACTGTGGGTGAGAGGCCACTTTTGCTGGTCTTCGAATGTTGTTGAAACTATTCCGTTCACTCACGGGTAAGCTACGCACCTCTTTATGAGGTGAAGCGGCACCCTCCCCTTTCATGCCACCTTGTGACCCCTCGACCTTAGAGCCTGGTTTAAGAAAGCCGTGACTATTTGACCCCGTCATACCTCCATAGTGGCTAAGCCGAGTCCTAGGGGAATGGATGGGGCTCTCAGCCAAGCCAACGACGGGCACCTCCAAGGAACTTTGTCTGGTCAGAGAATTACCCCGTTCACCTGAGTTGGTGATGATCTGAGTTCTGACTTTTCCCTGTCCTTCTGTGACATTGACATTGGGTTTTTCGATGTAGTTAGTGCTGAAACTCTGGCTCCGAGCTTTGGCTCCGTTCATCCCCAAAGCTGGCTTTAGATGCGTTTTTGTATTAACTGATATGGATCTACCAAAAAGTTGACTGCTTCTTTTCCCCTTTTCAGAAACATCTCCTTCCGTTGACACCACAGCAACATGAACTTCCTCTTCCTGCAGGGGACTCTGGACCTCTGGACTTTTCCCCTCTGTAACGGACATATTGGGCTGTAAATCAATACTATACACTCCTTGCAAGCTTTCACACTGGGTCGAAGCATTTGAAGTCACAGTCTCCTTGGAGACAGAGTTGATATGATCTTTCTCTTGTTTGCCTGGTACAATGGGACTGCTTTTATTGGAAGGAGGAGATTTCAAAGAGGCTTTAAACCCCACTGGGATTCGAGTCTTTGAGGCTTTCTCTGCGTGGTTGGGCGACATAACAGCTGAGCTGGGAGGACTGACGATAACTTTGTCATTCTGTGACACTGTCTGACACCGAGGGGAGTCTTGAAGTGATATAGGTAAACTAATTGAAGTCTTTTGAACCGACTGATGGGCATTTTCATGTGTAGGCCCTTTCTTATTTGCAAATGGATTCTGAAGGGAAGACCCTCTGAGGGCACTGTAAGGAGGAGGAACATTCTTTGAGCTTCTAGGTGCATTTTCAGGTTCTCGAGCACATCCTGAGTTGGTAGAAGAGAGGTAGTCTTTTGTTCGCTTGGAAGTGCCTTTAATTGGTGTTTGAGTCAATGCAGGTGACGTTTGAAGGTGCTCACTGGTTTTTTCTACCAGCTTCTGAGGTGCAAGTGCAGTCCCGTAGCCTGCGTCCAGGTCCGAACATTCTTTATCCTTGATGGGTAAAGTGGTTTGCATATTTGGCGTGAGTGAGGTGTGATAACTTGGGGGAGGGCCCCTCCCAGTGGTTGGGGTGGATGGTTGAACCATTCCTGTTTTATGTGCTTGAGGTGAACCTTCGTAATTTGGTCTGACCAGTAAGGAGGTGGTGCGACCTGGGGGAGGGGGAGGAGAGGGAGACCTGAGTTTGTTTTTGCCAGTTTCACAGTGTTTGTCTCTGGTTGGTTGTTCACTAGTTTCCAGATACTCTAGGTGCCTTCTTGACAGGTGGGGGGAGCTGGATGAGGGACCCTTACTCCATTCGGCCCTGCTGGGCAGCTTAGAGTTTGTGGCCTTTGGGCTCTGAGAACACACTGCCTGTGTCTTGATGAATCTGGACATTTTTACTGTGGGAGAACAGGGGGATTTGTCCTCAATTGACGGTCCAGAGTTTGTACTACTTGGCTCAGTTGTTTTAGAAGGTCTCTGAGGTGAAGCAGATGGTTTGTTACGACCAGGAATTTTTGAAGCACCAGCCTTAGTGTCGTTCATAGCTGGGATGGAGTGACCTTTAGCCACTCGCCTGCTTGGTGGTTTGATTAGTTTTCTCTGAGGAGTCAGCTCCATTTCCAGTCTCTCTGCACTTACTTCTCTGCTATTGCTTGCTTTGCTAGTCTCACATTCTGAGGGCTTTTCTGGGGATTCAAGAACACTATAGTTTCTTGCATTTGCAGGTTTCTGCCGCGTTGGCCTCTCTTGGGGCACTAGCTCTGCATAATTAGGAACAACTTTGCTACCTTGTTTGCTATCTGCACCTGCTACAAGTTTCTGGGGACAAAGTTCAATGGGTTCCCCTTCTGCATCAAAAATTGCTAATATGCTCTCCTCAGACTGGGTGCAACTGGTTTCTTTTGGCTTCATCAGGCTAAAAGGCCTGGGCCTCCCGTCTGCAGACTGGGTGCGTACCTGGTCTTTCCGCAGGTATTTTTGTTTAAAGAGCTTGGCAGCATCCCTTGACAGCCTCTTAAAGTCCCTCTCTGCCTGCTCTGGCAGCTGGTTACAGGACATTTGGACATCTTCAGAGTTGACCTCTGAAACATCCATGTCAGGGAAGCGTTTCAGACCCCCGGCCTCACAGGGGTGGAAATGCAGTTTGGATGGTTTACTAAAAGCTGATTTCTGGCCCCCCTCTGGAAGAAAACTGTTAATAAAACTAATGAGCCTCTCTGGACGCTCTTTTGAGTCACAACCAGAATGGGGGGTCGCTACTACTGAACCTGAGGTAACGTCACCTTCAGCTCCACTTTCCAGGGTTCCCTCCCAGCTACACAAACTGTCCGAGACGCTGTGGGAGAGCCTCTGAGAGCGAACCCAACAGTCCTTGGAGGGGACGTTATCTCTGCACCCGGACTGCACCAATTCATCATCAGCATCGTCCGAATCATAAAAGAGCAGCTTGCAACAAGCAGCCGATGTTCTGCCAACATGAGTTGGCTTGGAAACTCCTTTGCTGCTACTCTTGATACCCAGCGAGTAGATACCCTCATTGGAGTTCATGCAGTCTTTGTATCCTGATTTAGAGACCTTGGACGAACCCGAACAGCTTCTGTGTTTTCTCCTTTGGAGTTTTCGCAGTCCTTCCAGTATGTGGCTTTCTTTACATCTTGTGGGTGGCTTCTCCTCTGGAGGCAAGCAGATGTTGCTGGGAGCTGATGAACCCAAACTCAGCCTCTTCTCCCAGGTCAAGGAGGACTTCAGGGCAAAAGTAAAGAAGATTAACAATGTAGTATTTTTGAAAAGGGTCTTTTAGATCTATGAAGTAAGATCCTGTCTTGCTAGTTGTAGTTGGATCGTCTTAACTGTAACTAAACACTGGCTGAATTACTCACGTTACCAGTTGGAGACTCTTAAATGAGCTATTTACCAATGGCAAAATTTAAATGGTTCATAACGTTTCTACAAAACCCAATTTGGAAGATCTGAACCATCAGTTTGAAACAGTTACATAAAAATGTATTTTATGTATAATGATAATTTACTGCTCATGGCATTTCGGTTATGAGTTTAACGCTTTTAAATGTGCTTCCCAAAGTTTTCCTTTTCTGATCTACAAACCAATGAACCAATCTGGTCCTATGAAAAACAGTAATGCCTCAATTTTTAATAAACACATTATTGATAAAGCTTTCACTAGCCACATCAAGACCTGATTACTGACATCCTTGGGAACGCTCAAAGGTCAAATGAACAAGCGAAAACCAAACCAAATCTGATTTTTAGGAAAGTATTTTAGGGACAAAAGTTGAGCTTTTTTGAAACATTTGTGTACATCTGGAAGAAAAATAACACTGTTTCACAGCAAGTTAGTAAATATAGCTCTAGTTCTTAAAATCAATTCAATCATCATTTGAAAACTGTATTTTTTATTTCATCAGGTAATTTTTTCTGGTTGTTTTTACTGATCTCTTTAATTATTTGAATACCGAACACTGATTTGGGAACCACCATTTGCAGTCACGGTACACAGACCTTCACAGAAAGACTAGGGATTAATTAGGGCCTCAAACCCTTGATTAGCTGCCACTCATGACTATTTTTGCAGAACTGATGTTTGGGTGTTTTAGAGTGAGAGGGTTTACCATTTTCCCGCAGGAGCGTCCATCATTCCAGGTGTATGAGCCGCTGGAGAATTCGCTGCATGCACTTGACAGGGATAGCTCACTACTGCTGCAGCTGCTGCGTGGGTAGACAGGCGCCGGTGCCGTTAGACTCAGCTGGCTCAGACACTTGGATGCTGGTAGATCTGCTTTTCCATGCAACGGAACCTCCTAGCAGATAAAAAAACATAGTGGAGCATGTTCAGGTTGGTGTTGATGCGGCTTTGGCTAACTTACCGAGGATAAGGAAATGCCAAATTTGCTACAAACTTGCAAGGCGGGCACTTTCTGTTAAGATAAAAGGATAGGACGTTTCACTAATCTCAAAGATGTGATGCCTATCTGCTTCTTTTAGATTAATATGGATGATCGTTGTGTATCGCTCCATCTTTCTCTGCACATTAAAGTTTATCAGGTGACATTCTCAGAGGGGTAAAAGGGTAAAAGAGTGGAGAAAACTCATCTTTAATGCATAATACATAAGATGACTAATGTTCCATAGTGTCTTGTGGAGTCATTTTTACTGGCGATGAGTCTGAATCAATAGTTTTCTGGTAATATGACAAGGATTTATTCCTTTTAGTGCCAAGTGATACCACCAGCAAGGGGTCACGGCTCACTGGGATTGGATTGTTGTGTCTGTATCTTAATATGCCGCACTGATTCTCCTTTTTTTTTTTTTTTGGTTTGTTTTTTTGTGGTGCCGAATGGAAAAGAAAGATGTGCGGCCTTTGGAACTGTTCTCACTCCGCTTACGTTCGAAGGAGAGTCTGTGTTCCTGGAAAGAAGGAAAGCCTTGCTTCTCTCCGGCTCCAGCAGCAGATCAGCCGCAGACAGATCCATGATCCGAGAGTGGAGTTTCTGAAAGTCAGAAGGGTAGGACACGCTACAGTGAATTCTTGCTTCAGGGGGCTCAAGAGATTGAAGTAAGCCGTTGCTGTAAAGATCGGAGATACGGACAGATTGGTGTGAGGTTTTCTATCGATTCTTTGTCCAGTTTTGATCAAATTCAACATTCTTTCAAATCTACATTCCTACACGAAAGTTTCACTCAACAAATAAAGACAAGAACACACAGAGCCCCAATTCTCTCCCTCAAAGTCATTAATGTCATCAGCAAGAAAAATAAAATGAATGTGAATAGGAAATAATTACATTGGGGGGTTAGGGATTCGTCTGATATTCTAGTTTTTACTTTATGTGCTAGATTCTTCTGCTAGTAAACTACTGCACACGAGGAGGGAAGGACACAGATATATTTCAGAGTATTCATCTCAGAACTTAATTACGTTGATTCCCCATGCTCAAATTAACTAAAGCTCGAAATATAGCGGAGCAGAGCGCTTGATCTCACGCTACACTTGCTGCTGAGGGTATAAGACGAAAGCTAACTCAGGGAGAATGGGTTCACCGACTCTCCTCTGTTGACTTTATTCTTGTATTCTAAGTCCTCTTTTCTTTAGCTGATTTGAACTGCTTCTGTTTGGAGAAATAATTAGATTTTGCTAATGAGCTAATGGCTAGTCAGAGTTTACCTAAGACCAAACAGCGTAATCAAATGTCATGCTTCATTTATTTAATTAATCTTTTCACCACCTTAAATATTATTTCCCAACTATTTTTGATACATTCTATAATTATTTACAGATAATTGTCACTGTTACTAACTAAATGTAGCTCTTCCTTTTATTCTGGCAGAAATTTATTAGGGAGATGTCAAAGTCGTAAAAGGTTTTTGCATGTACTGTTGCAAAGTTTTTGACATTTAAAATGCTACGTTGCATTTATATACATTAGTGTGTGAGTTTAATCTATAAATTATTATTATTTTAAATCTTGTTGCAAATATTTTCTCATATTAATCAATAATATAATTAATAATTAATAAATGTCTCAAGATATATATATATATATATATATAGTATATTTGTATTTATTTTTCCCGTCATAACAACATATATAAAACACATGAAAAGGAAAATAAATATCTAACAAATATCATAACAATAATTATCACATGTACAAATTCCTCTTGTAAATTAAACAATTTCTTTAGATATAATTTAGGAACGAAAAGGTATTGGCTGAGGTTAAATTTATTTAAGCCTACCCATTAGTTCATTACAAAAAATCAACAGTGTCATAAATATCAAATGTAAATAAGCATGTAAACAATACAGTTATTGCATGAATCATCCTAATTTCAACAAATCAAGAGGTATAAACATGAATAAAACCAAATCAATTGAAATCAGTCAAGAAGTATAAACGTGTGACAAAACTAATTTTGGTGTCCTCGGAAAGTCTTTTTGAATATTTTCAACGAGCATGAATTTTTTAATCTATCTTTGAGGCTTTTCCATAAACTCACTCCTCTTACTGAGATACATCTTTTTTTATTGGTTCTAACATGTATATATATATATATATATATATATATATATATATATATATATATATATATATATATATATATATTTTTTTTTGAAAATCCCAGTTCCTCTTAGATTATATCCTCCTTCCCTTTGCGCAAACATCCTTTGGAGATAAGGTGGAAGATGAGCCTGATATGTCTGATATACTACAACCAGTGTGTGCAGGCCAATAATATTGTGAAATTTTAGATTTTTTAAATGGATAAAGACAGGGTTTGTTGGTGCATAATAGTTAGCATGGGAAATTATTCAAACTACCTTTTTTGAAGTAAATATATATGATAAATATTAGCTCTGTAATTATTTCCCCATATTTCAACACCATAGCTCAAATATGGTAAAATTAATGAGTTATAGAGTATCTGAAGGGATTTAATATCTAAAACAAATCTATATATATAGGAAAAGAAAGTTTTACACAGAAACACACTTTGAAAATTCATTAAAAATAAACATTCTCCAGATTTCTAAGAACTGCCTTTTTTCTTCTTTTTGATAAAATGCTTTGATGTTAATGTTTGTTTGGTTTGGAAAAACTCCTCAGAAGATCTACATCTGCTCACCTCTGACAAAAGCCCAGCAACCTAACACTTTTTTTTTCCTGCCTGTTCAACTTGTCAAAGAAAAGAAGCTTTATTCTGCAGCAGAGCGAGCCTGCGAGTAGGCAAGAGGAGGCGCCAGCAGGAAAAAGTCTGTATCAGTGATTTTACTTCTCAAAGAAAAAGAAAAAAAACTTTTTTAAGGTGAACTAGCGCATGTTTAGATTGAGTAGACAGAGTTCCATTTCCAGGATTTGGGAACAATAATTTGCAGGCATTTGTGTTAGAAGGACCTCCCTGCTGTCTGGACAGGGCGGGGGTGGCTGACGTGTCGCAGGAGCTCGTGATCTTATCATTGGGTGCTCAATTTCACCTCCTCAGCATCCTCATCAAGGATTCAGTCGATAGTGTCACAGGGTCACGGGGGGTGGAGGCAGTGGACGGAAACGGTAGATGACGAGGTTTTTGAGGTTCAAGGCCAAAGCTCAAAGTCGAATTAGCTTGTTGACCCTTTAGGGTCAGGAACGACTTTCTTAGCTTGGCGTTTACTTTGAGGCTAACTGCGGAAGACAATAAGGCATTCCGCTTTTGCTTTTCTCCTGACGGCGGTCATATTTCAAGATAATGAATATCAACCAGGCAACACGCGGCTTCCAAAACAAATCTGTCAGTATCAGAAACCGCTGTCAGAAACTCTGAAACCATCTCCAAAACCACGCAGCAGCTACACTAAGAGATGTGTTTCCTGCCTGCATCAGCTGACCTACCGCCTCGGTTTTCAGCCTTACTGAAAGTTTGGATCTTCACACATTTTTGTTTGCTTTTGCACACTGGAGTCTAGGGGTTCGATGCAACCTCATTAGTTCTGGTTTTGCTTTGGCTCTTATTATTCCAGATGAGATCATGCCATTCTTGCAATGTTTTGAGGTTGTGAGAGAGTTTTGGAGAAAACAATCATTGCTCCAGTAATTGATGACTCATCTGACACCCACCTGTCACATTTGATGAGCAGCTTTAGCCCACATCTTCTCTCCAAATCAAAAAAAAAAAAAAATAAACGTTCTATTTTCATTGATTTACAATCCAAGCCTTTATGAAATGAATGCATTATGATCTTAGGAAACCTATTCAGCAGAAGGCAGGGAAGGGGCACATCTGCTGTGGTTACCATCTAAAGAGTTACGGTTCTTTATCAGAGGAACTCGAGAGGCCCACAGGGAACGGGGGACCATTTCATTACTGATAAGCGAAAGGTTGGGAGCCGGACGGGAAACTGAACGCTCGTATTGATGATTAGGTCTCTCTCTGCTGAAAGCTCCAAGGAAAAAAAGAATTAAATGTCTAGCTGGGTATTTTCCTTTATATATTTGAAGTTTTGCTCACTTTCTTTGAGCTGAAACCCAAATTTATATGAGTGCAAACCAAGGTTTATCAAAATTATTTGTTTTTACCAAACACAAGGAATTTCAAGAAAACGATTCAAGGACTTGTGAGTATTTGATACATATCTGTGCCAACTCCAGTTAACTGTGATGAGAATAAAGAGCATATTAATACGGTCAAACAAGAGCTGCTAAAACCAGGTTTATGTGTGCGGATACGCCTCAGGTAGATGGACTGGTGTGGTTTAGGATGCTTAAGCTCTTAACTGTCAAGTACCTGGGCAGAGGTGAGTCACACCATCTCCTCTCATCAGTATTGAGTTCTCCACAGGTGAGGAGCAGAGGGAGCGGCAGCTGCAGGAGATTTCCAAATCAGGAAATCAGGGTTTAAAAGGAGGATGGAGACACCTCACTGTGCCGGATGATTGCACCAGTTTAGGTAGCCCCAGCCACTTGTCTTGTTCTAGTTTGCTCGTGTTTAGACTCGTTTCTTGTCTCTTGGATTTATGACCCCGGACTGTGTTTTTGGACTACGTTTTTGGATGACCCCTTATGTCTGGCGTTTGTTTTCCTTCTCCCCAGGATCCTCACATCACCTGCTCCACCATTGCTGTCTATGACCTCTGGATCTCATAGACCACGTCCCATCCTCCTCCGTTGTTCCTGTTTGGATTCCCTCTGCTACCTCACCCCTCCCGGAGCGCTCACCCCGGCTTCCCCTCCTCTCTCGTTCATCCCGAATGCTACAAGGACTAGAGCTGCACCGCTCACTCTCGCAGGACTTCCCTGTGCTGTTTCTGTTCCCGTTTTGTAATAAAGAACTTTACTTGACCTATTCTGCCCGACGAGTGATGATTCTCGAGTGATGCATGTCTTGGGTTAGGCACTTACCTCGAGTCATGACATTAATGCTATTATCCAAGCCAGACTGTTATCTCATTTAGATGGGACGTTGGTAAAGAAATAAAAGTGAATACATTTGCGAATGCCTTTGGAAATGATAAAGAACGTCCAGGTGAAGTTTCTGTTAGCCAGATCATGGTAATCCAAAGGGTCAGTCTAGGTCACCCCCTCAGACGTTTAATCAAAACAGCCATTCCTGCACAATAGGGGCTAACAACTTCAAAAACTCATCAGAGGCTAGGGAGGAGGGGCATTTCATAGATGATTCAGCTCGTTCACACAACAACAGGCAGCTACGGTTGACGAGCGCAACTCCAGTCAGAATTGACAAAGCATCTCGGATGAGAACCGAAACATCTTCTAGAAACCAAAGAAGGAATCTGATTTCTGGGCTTGGGATCCATTAAAGGGCAATAGTGGCCTACAGGGATTGGGCCCGTGAGATAGGATGAGATTAATGGGTTTAGGTGAAGAGGCATCACCTGATAACAGAAAATACAGAAAAAAAGGTAAATGGCCTGTATTTGATATAGTGCCTTCTAGAACCCTGGAACTCCCCAAGGTGCTTTACAAAACAACCAGTCACCCATTCACACACATTCACACCCTAGACATAAAAAATAAGAAAGACAACAGATTTTACAAAAAACTACTGAAGCAGATGTCAACCAGTGGCGGCGCCACGGGGCGCTAGGGTGCGCCATAGTTACCCCTGCATTAGTCATAGCACCCCCAAGTAAATAGATTTTTTTTTTTTTTTTTTTTTTACAATTTAATTTTAATTTAACGTGTGGATGCGATCATATTTAACATACAAAACAAAAATAATCAGTAAATTATCATAGAGATAGTTAAAACTTAAACCAAAACAGGAAATTGATGTTAACCTTTGACCTCATGTTCCACCTGTGAACGAGTGAAAGGTAGAGCTAGTGGTAAAATGGATCGGTTTTTGTTGCCCAAATGTCCACAGGTTCAGTCAGAAATGAATGAATGTTTGGAAGTGATCTCAGACCCACAAAAACCTACGGATCTGGATGAAGAGAGTCAACCCTCAACCGCCGCAGCAGTCGAGGGTTTTGCCGCTGGAAATGCTAACACTAACGTTAGCTAACCTTGCAACACTATAGATGGTTTTCTGTGTGGCTGTATGTGTTTATGATTTCATGGAAAAGTCAGCGATTGTTCATATGTTTATGATGTATATTAATGATTGTTTCAGGTGTTGTTGAGGTTTTGTGCACGCATGTGTATCTGCTAGTGTTGAAGGTGTTTTAGAGAACAATAGGTACACATGACCACTTCCTTCATAGCACCCTCAATAAAAAGACTAGCTCCTTCATAGCACCTGCAGAAAAACATTTCTGGAGCCGCCACTGATGCCATCCAAACACACATAGGACAGGCAAAACCATTAAATCTGAGAGTAAAAAAAAACATCAGCATAAATAAACCACCTGGCTCAGTCACCGGTTCTATAAACAAGTACTGATCATCCCTTCTTGTCATTTTAACTGAAATAGTGAGATAATTGAAGTGGGGATAAACAGACCCTCTGTAGGATGTCCTCAATCTTTGTGACATGGATAAATGTAGCTGTCTTTAACAGCTCTCCCACACACACTCGTAATGAATGCAACGAACGTCCGCTGTAGCGTCAGCACATTATTACACAGTTAAATCAAACGTACTATTAATAACAAGCAAGTGGGTGAATCCAGTATCTTTGCTCATAGAGATAAACAAAAGAAGTGTTTAGTTATTTTTTACCTGTTTTGCTTCTAACTGACTGATATGAATGGGTTCTCTCTAGCTGAATCACTTGGGAAAGAAGAAACCAAATCTTGGCTGAATGCCATTGCACATCTTCAGTGAGTGCTATCATCAATACTCCTCTCTCTGAGTGTTTTATATTGCAGTTTCTTTCAAATGTGTTCTTTTTTGTCCAAAAATGACACCAGAGGTGTCTTTGCACCTTCCACTACCGTGTGATTTCTACTGGTTTTCTTCCCTCCCTTTATTCTGCCTGGAGTTTTTCCACCTGTACGTCTCGATCATTTCAGCTCTGCTATCACATCTCTCTTCGTTTTCACTGCACCTGTCATCCCCCTCTTCTATCTAACCCTTCCTATTTATATTCACAACTCTGTTAGTCTCTTGTCTGAGTGGTCTGACGGCTCGTTTTACAACATCAGATGGAAGCAATTTCTAGTCACAGGTTATATGATTAAAACATTTTTAAGTTACCACATTAAAAGTTCCAAACACATTCAAAGTTTAAGTTGATGCTTGTTTTGGAGAGACACATGTTTTAAGTATGAGCTTTAAAGCAGAGGTGCCCAATCCTGGTTCTGGAGGGCCGGTATCCAGCAGTTTTTGTGGTTTTTCTGCTCCAACAGACTTGATTCAGTGGTTGAAACACCTGTGTAGCAGCTCATCAGGCTCTGCAGAAGCCTGTTAATTAGCTGCTGATTGAAACCAGGTGTGTTGAAACAGAGTTCAACCCAAAACATGCAGGATACCGGCCCTCCAGGACCAGGATTGGGCACCCCTGCTTTAAAGGGATACTAGGCAGTTTTGCTTGCTTTTAGCACCCCTAGTGTCCGTTATTAATTTACTGTGTTCAAACCGAAAATGAAACTTATCTCCCTGCTGTGCGTTCTTCTTTTTAACATCTTAACCCTTTAACCCTCCCGGCTTCCTCATGGGTGACCCCGTGAGGAAAGTTGACCATTGAGCAGGATTGATGGTTTATCCCTTGAGGTCCATATGGCAGGGGTGAGGTGGTGCTCACTCCTCACCCCTGCCATATGGACCTCAAGGGATAAACCATCAATACTGTTCAATGGTCAACTTTCCTCGCAGGGTCACCCACGAGGACGGCGGGAAGGTTAAGGGCCAAAGTCACCATAAGCGTCATGCTGATTTTAAAGAGCCACAGCTACAAATACGGTTCTTCATGAAGTTACTACTTTACACCAGAAGACAGTGGAGATGTGTGACTTCAGGCTGAGCAACACTTATGGCTGTGTTTACATTGAAAGTTTTGGAGTTTTTACAGTTTGAAAACTGCCTCCCGCTGAGAGGTTCTTGGTCGGGGAGAGGAGGAGAGGAGGAGGTGAACGCAGCACAAAGAGGACGAGCAATCAGAGGGGAAAAAACTTACAATTGCCGGCAGGTCTGGTCTTTGTTGACCTTTGTTGAGCTTTTTGTCTGGTAATGACTGACTCTGATTATGAAGCAGAATATTGACTCTCTGATGAAGAAATTCACTCATCTAACCTGAAAAATTGGCGCGGCTGCAGCGCGCATCATCACACTGATGTTGCTGCACTTACAAGCTCCAACCGTTGGGTTTGACATTTGTTTCACTGTCTTTGGGACAAGATGGCTGTAGAAATGATGGTAAAAACACTGGTAATGTGACAGACCTAGTGGCAATGTAAAAAAAATATGCCGTAAAAAGCAGCAGATGCCGATGCGTTATATATGGAAGTCAAAGTGTGCCACATAATTGGGACGGGTACCGAATTCTGTACTTTTTAAGGTACCGACCGAATTCCATAGTACCGACTGAGCACCGATTCATGTCATTTCAAAAGGTGCCTCGTTTCAGTACCCGTCCTTCATAACGAGAACTTGCCTAGACAGCTGCGCATGTGCAAGAGCGTTATGTCGTCGGTCGCTGCGAGCGAGTTGTAAACAGAGCAGCATGGGTAGAAAGGACGCACGCTAAAGCTTGGGTCCACTTCACTAAATGTGATGGGTAACTGGGTGATGATGAAACCAGCGACAACGATCTAAGTGTGACATTATCATCTTAATCTGCTCCCGTAGGTAAATAAAATGTTTAAGATAACGTTAGCGTGATATGTTAGCTTCCGTTTCGCTAAAGGTGCGTTCGCTTTCTCCTCGGAACTCCGAATTTCCGACTAGAAGAACATGAACGCGCTCTAAAGTTTGGCTTCACTTTACTAAGTGCGACGGGTGATTGGGTGAAGATGAAACCAGCAACAACAATCTAAGTGTGAGGCATCATCGTTTTAATCTGCTCCAGCAGCTAAATAAACTGTTTAAGATAACGTTAGCTTGATATGTTAGCTTCCATTGCCACCATTGTTATCAGCTTCTCCTCGGAAATTCTAACTTCCCAGTAGGAAAAATCAAATGAACAAGGACGGCAAAAGGAATGAAGATACACAGTAAATGTAGTTCACAGTAAAGATGTTTGCTTCAGTTTAATTATCAGATTATAAAACTACAAGGACGAAGTTAAAATACAAACAGTTGTATGTTATTTATCGTGATATTTATCAAATATGGTTAAATATTGAGAAAAATATATATTTATTTATAAAAGAGAATTAAAATAATAAACACTCAAAAGTAGTGAAAATTGGTAGCATTAAGTACCGGTATCGATTCCTAGGTACTGGGAATTAGTACCAAATCAATTCAAATGTCAAAGGTACCCATCCCTACATAATCATAAAAATCAAATAAAAATATTTAATTAATTTAAAAAGAGCTTTAAATATACATAAATAAATACAAAATTTCTAAATATTATAGACATTTGTAAATATGTAAAAATAAGACGGAACATCTGTAAAAAGTTATGCATTCCGATGTGGCAGCCTGATGACATCATCATAAGAAAATTAGATGATTGAATTTGATCCCAACACAAACTTTGGGTCCTTCTGAAGATTTTTCTCATTTACAGTTTACCTTTATCTCCAACCATTTCCAAGCTACAACCTTTTGAAATAGTCATGTTAAATTGAATACTTTCTTGAAAAAACTCTGGCACCCGAAGGGTTAATCTAATATCTGAAACATCTCCCCAGGCTTCATTAGTGTCTACAGGAGTGGCTCATCTTTAAATCAAACAAATCAGTTGTGTTCATGATCTAAAACACGCAGGAACGTGCTGCAAGCAGACTCCAGCTCCACCATGTCAGCTCCACTCCACTCCACAACTCCTTCCACCAGCAGGGAACGGTCTGCCAACTCTGAAGCTGCAGGTGCGGTATTCTGGCCACAGAGGGCAGTGGGGTCTGAGAGAGATTTCATTAACCCTGTAAAGGTTAATTTTAGCACATACTGGCTCAAGAAAATGATTTAAAATATTAAAATGTTGCATAGTATGCCTTTAAAGTAATACTAGATAGTTTTTAAACCATTAAGCTGGAGCTTTAACACTGATCTCAGTGATTGTTGTGTTAGAAACTTGACCAGTTTCATATTTGACAACACTCTGCAGCCCTCTGCTGACCAGTCACTGCACCTAACAGTTTTGAGGACTAGGCAGGTGCCCTAGGAGTTGCTCTTTACCTGCTTTACGGCTCCAAGCTGTAATGCTAGCAGTTAGCGTTTTCATTTTGTCGATAGTAAAAAGCGCACGAAAAAGGAAAAAAGAAGTTTGCTTTTTCTGTTGGCATCATACCAGAGTCTGGAAGTAAAAGTAAGAGAATAATGTCCTTGGAGGCAAAGCAAAGCACTAAAACTGGAGTAAACATTGACGTGGCCTACACTAGGTTGAGGAAGCTAAAGGTAGCTACAAAATCACTGATGGTGACCTGGCTTTGTTGCTACTGGACTTGTAAGTAATACATTATTTTTTGTGTGGATCTTTTTACTTTGTGGTTTATTTGAGTATTCATTAGATTATGTTAGTGTTAGCCTGTTGTTAGCACTAGCTACAGCAGGCTGCAGGAGGGTTGTTCAATACAGTTGTAATTCCACTTTCAACCAGTAGGGCAGAGAAGCAGGAAATAGCTCTGTGTTAGTTTAATGCATATTTGGAAACATTTTAGGTTATTATGAAACCCATAAAGCAGGGGTATTAAATTCCGGGCCTCGAGAGCCGCTATCCAACACGTTTTAGTGACTTGTCTGGTCCAACACTAGATTCAGTGGTTGAATCACCTGTGCAGCAGCTCATCAGGCTGTACAGAAGCCTGTTAATCACCTACTAATTGAAATCAGGTGTGTTGAAGCAGGGTTAAAACCAAACTGTGCTGGAGACCGGCCCTCGAGGCCTGGAATTCAATAGCGCTGCCATAGAGGATTGAAAATAATGGTGGTTATACTTTTATCCTCCAAATGACTGAAGACAAGCAACTGTTGTTTGCATTTTAAAAACAAATAATAATTTTGGGAATTATTGTTGGGAAATGTGGTATTTGGTAGCAGGATGTTTTTACAAAAGGTTCTAAAACAACAAATCAAAGTAAGACACAGAAAGCTTTCCTTGCAGGTTTGGTTACCTGGAGAAGCAGGTCTGACGCAGGCTTGATCCGCTGCTGGAACAAAACACCCAGCGCCCGATTCTGCTGCTCTAAGTCGAAAACTCTTGTTCGCAGCTTCAGGCATTCCTCTCTCAAATCCTGGAGCAACAGAGAATGATGTTTTTACCAATATTTTATCCGTACCGTTTTAAAATATTCAGGCAAAAATGTCATTTAAAGCACAAAACAAAACATTTTTTCAACAAAATAAACACTTTTGAAATTAACAGTAAAATGGATTTCAAAGGAATAAACAAACCTTTTGTGTTAGAAGTGCCTGCACAACTTGATTGGCAACCTTAAAGAAGCAGAAAAACAACAGATTATTGAAACATTTACTTCAGTGAGCCGTCTCCGGTTTTCTACGTTGCAGCAGAAATGAGTTGCTCTACTCTTACACTGCTATACAGTACGGGCTCTCACTTCCTAATTGTTGTATTGACAACTCTGAATTGGTGTAGAAGCAGGAAAGCGATTGTTTTAAGTGCTGCTGTGCCTGCTGCTCAGGTCTCACAGCAGCTCACACGTCAGACCACAAGGCCGATGAAGACGCAGCTCCGATTGCCGCGCATCGATTGCTCATTAGCAGCGTGTGAAGCCGCATCGGCTCTTTGGAGAGCTCCCACTCTGGATTATTGAATGGAAGTGAGACAGAAGTAAATATGGTGAAATGAGCCCTGTTTCTGGTTACCAACATGCCTCCTGCACTGTACAATTGAAAGATGAACTATTTGACTTAATAGGCTCTGACCTGGATTGCACTGACTGTATGACTTGTGCACGAGCGGGAAAAAGAATCTCGTTAAACTGGATCAGTGCTGAACCTTAAACATAAGAAATCTCTTGACTAATAAACACAACAAAGTCGAGAAATCTCAGAACAGAGTCAAGGAGTGAATTTTCAACAAAAACAATCCATGACGAATGTAATTCGCCTTCCTCATCCTCTTTCTTTCATCTCATGGTTTTTAACGCCTCACACCAAGCGCTTTGGTTCCGGCACAAATTGGACAAACTTCCCTGTGGCGGTACTTCTGCAGGGAGCAGGAATGCTTCATCTTCATGGTGCAACTCCCTGAACAGAACTTATCGAGCTTTCCCAAATAACTCGAGGGCATGTAAGTGCTATTGTTGCTTCAGACTCTCTGCTCCGACCAAGTTAAGGTATTAAGCAGTTCTTTCTGTCCCCATGTGTGACTGAATATAAACAACTGCAGACGAGCCAGTTGGGTATTTGTAATCAGCCATTTTTGTTACACAGTTGGTTATATCTAACATTTACGAAGAGTGGTGGAAAAGCCAAAACCGTCTCTAAACTATGGTGTCCCAGAGGGTTCAGTGAAATACAAAGGCCACAACAGCAGCAAAACACTGCAACACAACAACAGAACTAAACAAATAAAATGTTAAGAAAGAAAGAAAGAAAGAAAGAAAGAAAGAAAGAAACAAAAAAAGAAAGAAAGAAAGAAAGAAAGAAAGAAAGAAAGAAAGAAAGAAAGAAAGAAAGAAAGAAAGAAAGAAAGAAAGAAAGAAAGATAGGTGTTTAGCACTATCTCGTATCTTCTGGCAATGCAGGTTCCAATAGGGGTGTGTGGCCTACGGAGGGGTGAGAGCTCCGGACAGAGTTAGCGTTCCAAAACTAGCTTGTTGCTATTGCAGCTCTAAAATGAACTCAAGTGATGTGATTTTTTTTCTTTTAAATTTATTCAAATTTTGTAAACTCTTATTTGGGCTAAAGATGACACATGTGATCGAAACATGTAATTTTTAACAAATCACATGTCATCTTTGCCACGTTTTCAAATGAATAAAAGTTTCAATTGATTTCCTTGTTATTCCTATTTTATTCACCTTAACCTTTTTTCTACTAATCTGTTCATAAGATTTTAGTACCAGAAAACTGAGCCAGTCTCCCAAATGAACTGTTAGCATTCAACCCACCAGTAAACCCCATTCTCTCAGATAACCGTTCTAATGTGCAGGACCTCATTAAAACTCTCCTCTGCTATGACATTTGTTCCCTTTAGGCAAAACAAAGTCAGCTTACAGATTTTTCTAAGGATGTAAAACGTTGGCTGAGGACAGCTCACCTCATCCAGACAGCGTTCATACTGCTCCCTCTGGCTCTCATTCTCTAAGGCCAAGGCGGAGTTCTCCTCCTGCAAAAACAACAGACTCTTAAGTCACACATCATCCAACAAAACAGATACAGAGACATATGTAAGTAAGTCATCGAGCAGCAGAGCACAGACTTCCCTTACAAAGGTCAGATGTCAGCTTGGAGCTGGGACGGCCAAGAAAAAAAATCTCCAGTGCAACAGGGAGAAAGGTCAAGGGGATGGAAGTTATGATGCTGAACTTTTGTGCTGCAGGAGTTTGGACCTAATAAGAATATCTCCTCTGCTCGCCAAGCACCGAGACGGCGCTCTATCGATCTCTGGGAGTTTCCAATTTGTCAAAGGCAGGCTGCGTATTAGGAGCTGTCAGCCTCCCGCTCAGCGCGCCCTCTGACCTTTCAGCAGAAACTTTCAGGCTCTCAGCAAAAACACGGAAAACATAATTACGACCAACGAGGCTGTCGTGGGCTGACTAATTAAAGCTTTGCAGATTTAATGAATAACCAAAGTAATTAAAGGCAGAGTGTGTCATAATGTCGGCAGGACATTTTTAGCAGAGACTCGTGGGAGGGAACTCCCTGATGTCTTACTCAGCATCTAATATTGGTAAGAAATAAAAAAGACACATTTTAACCATAACAGGAGATAAAGATCATGACATTTTAAAGCGCGTGGATTAGTCAGCACTGCACCCACACTAAACTGTATTTTTGAATTTCCAGCATCAAAACGAGGAGTTTATGAAAACTTTGTATCATAGCTAACAAATAAGAAGGTGTTTGATGTTCTTTCCAACAAAAACAAAAGGCTAATTTATTAACATCACTTAATCTCACTGTTGCCTAAAGTTGTGTCTGAATAAATGAGACATTCTGACTCCTTTTGTTGCACAACAAAGATATTCAGAAAAGAGTTGGGCTCGGGGAGGGGCAGCAATCATAAAAAGGTGACTACTGGCTTGTTGTCCTTGCTTAGGGGCACTACTGTATCTGTGTCCTTTTTTTTTTTTTTGCTTGTTTTTGTTGGCCCTTAAAGTATAAACAAACATGCAACTTCAGCATTGAAGCAATGCAACTGGTGTTTGCAAAATAATATTTAGGTTTTGAATAGAGTGATCTGCAGGCGTTAACGGATGAAGAGCAAAGTCACTGGCTAAATCAGAAGTTAGATTGGAGCTCATTGGTCAATGTCCAGCATTAAAATGCAAACCAGGACAAAAATTTTCACACTGGTGCCAGAGTTACTCTCCCCCAAGAGAAATTGCACTAATCTTTTTATTTTCACATTATTTGAGAGTGAAAATTATAAGAAAAGATGACAAATATTTTTATATTATTTATAACATATTTTTTTCTGGGAAAACCCTGATCTCTTTTTGTAAATGTTAAAGTCCAATAGAAGCTTAACTTCCTCTTCATTTTTACTACCATCTCTTGGGAGACTAAGGATGTAAGAAAATATCGATACACTGAAATATTGCGATATTTCATGTTATGATACTGAATCGATATTTACAAGAAGCACATATATGTTTTTTAGAGAATTTACGTGTGAACATTTACTGTATTTATTTTTTGTGTGGTGAATTTCTAACTCTGCTAGGTGGCAACAGATTTTACACCCTTCTTTCTGACAGAATGAGGTTTCGCGGTAACGGTGGATGTGTCTCGGAAAGGGTCTGGCCTGAGTTTTCCTAATAAGTTCAGTCTAAAAAAGGACAAATGTAATCTGGCGTTTAGCATTGCACTATATCAATTAGCCTATTGTGATACTGTATCGTCAGAATCTTGCCAATACACACCCAATGAAGAAGACGATGAAGAAAAAGAAACAAATTTTATGTAACACCTCTTAAGATAAAAATCATGAACCCCTGTGGGAGATATACGATTTTCAGCTGGACGATAATTAATGTTTGAGAAGGAAATAAAAAAATACATTGTTAATTTTGGGCCAGATACTGTTGCAAGTGTTGTTGTAAAATATCATTTTTATTTATCGCAATTTTTTGTGAGACCCATTAATATAGCAAAATGCATGTTTTCCTAATAGCGGCAACCCTAACGAATTTTTATTAAATATCGATGCAACTTTAAAGGAGTGCATTATTCATTTAATCAATGCATTTGCAGTGGTCTCTAGTAGAAATAAATGCCTTGCAGGCAATACTCAGGGCACACAAAATCCCAAAAAACCCCGGTTCACCAGGGCCAAGTCTGCAACATCACAGCTGAGCTTCAGACGGCAGGTTTTAGTCTTATTTCCTGATGTTTGGACATCTCGCCATGGATTGGTTAACAGCAACACGACTCTACCACGGACTTGCAATGTTAATGTTTTATAACACAAACGTGGAGCTTCTGCTGTGTGGTGGAGTTGCTAATGCGAATGGTTAGCTTAAATTAGCAGAGACATCCGCTTCTGATTATTGGACGTAAAAAAAACAACAGCCTTCCCCATTAAGTGACAACGTGATGTAGAGTTTCCCCTCTATTTTCTATCAGAAGCTAAAGCAGGAGATAGGTGTAGGAGACTATTTTCATGTTCAGCTTGCACAAAAAACTCAGAGTGATTGATTATAATCAGTCAAAACATTCAAAAAATGTTTTTTCAGTCAACCACATCTTTAAAAAGTAGTGATACAGTTTGACCCTGATGAATTACATACCTTTTCCAATCAGTAAAACTTGCATTCACGCAAGAAGACCTCAGCTAATAATGGTTATCATGGAATTTGACGATTTGTCCTGTTGCACTGTGAGTTCCATTTCTAAATCAAATTTAAAGCAAGATGACCGTTAGTCTCCCCCTAAATCTTTTTCATTTTCCCTCTTTCAACCCCAGATCTAGGCTGCTGCGCGTTCCCAAAAAGCTAATGAGCAGCATCAGTGGAGCTGCAGGAGTCCAAGGTGAGCACAGCTTCCTTAGTGTCAGAGGAGTTTATGCACAATATGAGGCAGTGATGAATGGTCTCTGTTTTGTTCTTCCAGCTTCAGCCGGCGGCGCATCCATCACCCACGCAGCCGAATGGAATGAAAATGGCAGATACATTTTGATTAAGCTGTAGGAATGCTGAAGGAATGGGTTAACAGCAATTGTCCCTCCGGACTCAAAATAACGAAACTATTATCTGGTGCTTTATTTGTAATCAGGATCTATTTTAAATTTTTTAAAGTACAAAATGATGTCCTTGATTTTTTTTTTTTGGACAGTAATTCTTATTAAAGCACATGAAGCTACAGAGGGTTGAAAATGTACGACTGGAGGCCTTATTTAATTAAGTCCGAGACCTTTATTTGCCAAGGAGATCTAAAGAGTGTGTGTCCAGTGGCTTCTCGGATCACTCCGGTTGCACTTGGACTCAGCAGCTTGAGGCGATGAAATCCCAGAGAGCAGAGATAAACTAACCAAAGCTGGAATACGACCCCAGCGGCGACTCTCACTGGATGGCTTTGCTCTCCAAACACAAAGGATTTGATGGGCTGTCATGCTTTAAGAGATGACAAGGAGCCTGACAATTGGAAGATAGTCTGAGGGGTGAGGAGGAACAAAGGGAGAGGGAGGAGAAGGAGATGGTGGTGCGGTAGCTACCTCCAGGGTCTTCAGGCGCTCTAGAAGGAGCTTGGTTTTGTCTTTGTCCTCCTCAGCTTGGCCGACTTCGCATTCGGGATCCGCTACGGTCGCCGGCAGGGCGCCATTCTCCTCGGTCTGCTTCTGCACTTCCTCAGAGAGTTTATCCTGACGAGGAGAAAACGGAACGAGGTTAGAGGTGCAGAAGGGAGGGGGAATTTGGCAAGTGAATACAGAAGCAGATGGGGAGGAGAGCGTTCAAAGTAGAGCCAAGACAAATGGTTTAAAGAGGGATAAAAAAATAAATAAATGAGGGAGGAATGAAAGACAGGAGTAGGTAGGAAGGAGAAAGTGAGATTAGAAAAAAGGAAGAAGATCAGATGGGCAGATGGAACAACAGCTTCCACAACAGAGCTCCAAAACATCCCCTAATCCCTAATCATGTTTCACTTGTTTGCTAAAGAGTGGCAGTGACCTTCAGGGCTCTTCAGTCTGTATTCTGGGGATCCGTTCCTCTCCCTCCTCACCCTCACCGTGGATTCGTCTCCGTCTCCATGCCAGCTGTCTTTCACTGTCTATCCTTTCTTTCTGTGTTTTTTTGGTTTTGTTTTCAGCTTTCTAGCAACTGTGATCATTAATTACTGGTGGTAATTAGCTGCTAATTGGGCTCTGAATGACTGGCGAGCAGCAAACTGCAGAGAGAGATCAGTGCGGCCTCCGCATCAAGTCTTTGGGTTACATCTGGAGCCTTGAGTCTCTGATCGATTCTCAATAAAAAATATGTAGCGGAAACAGATAAGTGCAGTCTCTGAGACCTGTCGAGCAAAGCTGGAGCAGTTGCTCGATTGGCTTCATAAAGAGCATGACTGATTAATAGAAGTTGAGTATCTTTGAGCTTTTTAGAAAAATGACGACCTTCAAGTAAATTTATTATTAGTTATTACCTCTTGCTGGACGAAAACTGGGCTTGTTTCTGCTCTTTTTTTTTCTGAAAGTGTTTCTAAAAAGTCGAGATGAAATTTCTAATGAAAATCTCAGCTTTTCATCAAAATTGCAAACTAACATCATGCTATGATACAAAAAAACCTAATGAAATAAGGATCTCACACTTGATTATCAAACCGATCTGCTGGCATCTGGAGCATGTGCTGGGGATGACATCCAACTACATAAAATACCATCTTTTAGCTCAACAGCTGCACAGCTGCAAGAATGGTGGTATGAAGTGTAGTAGCAACTTCAGAGTAGGAAATAATTCAAAAGAAACGCTCCCCAAAGTCGGACCTCCCTGTTGGAAACTGAAGAATTTCAGAACTCCGACCTCGACATCCAAAATGGCAGCTCCCATATCAACAACAGTAAGTTTAGGTTGAAATGTGTTTACAAGACACGCTTTTAAGAGTGCATTTAAAATCAGTGTTATACACTTATTTTACTTGTCTAGTGCTGTATTTTTTGTTGTTTTTATACACTACTGTTACGACTCCTGAGTTCCTGAGCTCATTTAAAAGCAATTCAACTCATCCTGGTTCAGGACCCTGGACAGCACCCTCCAGCTCTTGCCCCTCTATGCTGTTCAGAGGATCAGCACCACGGAGAGGGGCACACTGAGACTCCTCCACACCTGCCTGCCCAGCTGCGGTTGATCAGGAATCACCCTCATGCCTCTACAAAAAGGGAGCCGCTGCAGTTCACCAGAGAGCTTCGTGAAGCAGAAAGAAAGAAGTCGAGAGGGAGGCAGGAAAAGGAGGAGGCCGACAACGACGAGAGCGGCGAGAACAACAGAGAGTGATGTCAAAGACAACAACAGTAAGAGAAGAATAAAGGAGCACTGGGAGGTGAAAGGAAACTGATTTCAAGTGACAGAGAGAGGAGGAAGACTTCCCTATCCACCACCTTCAACCTGCCACCGACAAAACCCGAGCTGCCAGGAGAGGATCACCTGGAGCTGTTGAGAAAAGAGCGCAAGATGCTGGCTCCTAGCTGAGCCGTAGTTGCGGGACTGATTCTTTATTTCACTTTTACGATTAGTTAACTAAGTTGGACCTCTGCCCTTTTGTTGAGTTTGCCATTTCAGAGTTTATTTACAGAGACACCTTTTGTTAATAAAATTCCTGTAAGATAATACCTATTCCCCTATTTTGCTCCCACCACACTTGTGTTGCCCCTAATGGCAATTCCTAGGCCAGGAAGGGTGTAACCACCATATTTTTCTGTCCTTACATTAGTGGAAATCTGATTATGTAAAAAGGATATGCATACAAAAGCTAGGCTTCAACCTTTAGGTTTCTTTTTGTGACTTCTGCATAATTGTGTTACCTTTTCTTATTTAAAAAAAGACAAAATTAATGAATAAAATAAATAAATTAATAAATTAAATAAAATCAATGTTACACATAGCGCTTGCAACTAAAAGCTTCTCTTTAAATATTTTTGAAGATGGGCTTTATTGTGTTAGTCATCTGCGTTTGCCGAGAACTAACAAAAAGCAGTTTTCGAGGGCGTTGTCAGTTCGGATTCCCGACCTTTCCGACTATGGCAACCGGAACTCGGATAACTCTGGTGTGATGTCATTCCCAGTTCCGAGGTAAATGGAATGCACCATTAATTGGCTACTTTTGAGCATCCAGCACTAGGCCTCTGAGAGCTGTGTTGTGCCTGCATGACTTCATTGAATGATAGTCAACTCTCATTTGTAAAAATCGTGGCATTAAAAGACTGAAGGACAATACCGATAATTTTTATAATAAATTTCAATGCAGATTTTCTAATAATATGAAACCATACCATAGTTTATTTATATAGCAAATTTAAAATGCAGCATGGGAGCTACCCAAAATGCTGCACAGGCTGAACCAAAACACAACCAATCTAAGCAACTAAAACAGAAGATCAAAAACACCAATCAAAAGCAGATAAAATGTGAGGAATACTGAGAACACGATAAAACACTAAAACGAGTCACTGTCTAAAAGCCACATCATAGAAGTGGGTCTTTAAACAAGATTTAAAAACCGCCAGTGATGGAGCATCCTTATTGAAAATAAACTACAAAAATTCTCTCAAAAATTCAATTTGCAGCTGCAATCATACTCATACAACCCTAATAGGTAGATCATTAACACCAGATCTTTGTTTAAAATGTTAGATTGGCACTAAATCACACAAATAGGCTGCTATAAATCTTAGTGTGATTTTGGTTACTATCATCACTTTAAAATGTGTGTACTTGTTGGCTAACAGGTTGGGTTTGGAAATGGGTCGTTTCTGTATTACCATTTGAAATGACAAAAAGACAGTTTAATGAAAAACCAACCCTTCACCATTTTTGTTCTACAAAAACAGCCAGAGGACAAACATGACCAGCTATCTCTATTTTCTGAGTAAAACCTTTAGAAATCCATTGTGAAATCTTATTTCTGTTGCGGGTTGATCGTGGCCCACAATTTGTTGGTGTCTTGGATCTGCTCGACATAGCTAATGCAGTGTTGAGGTTTACAGTCAGACAAACATAAAATGACACATTGTATCAGACTGATTTGCTGCCCCCTAGTGGTGAACATAATAACTTTTTGAATACTGTTTTGAGTGTTTTTATCATGGCCTTTGTCAATCTCCCTAGACTGGATTTATGATTCTGAGGACATTTAAAAGTTAAAGTCCCATTAGTTGTCACACACACTGATGTGTGTGCAAAATTTGCTCTCCTCGTTTGACCCATCCCCTGGGGGAGCGGTGAGCTGCAGACACGGCCGTGCTCGGGAACTATTTGGTGGTTTAACCCCCCAATCCAACCCCTTAATGCTGAGTGTCAAGCAGGGAGGCATTGGGTCCCATTTTCTCAAAGTCTTTGGTATGAACCGACCAGGAATCGAACCCTGATCTCCCAGTCTCAGGGTAGACACTCTACCACTAGGCCACCGAGCTGGTTGTGGCCACTCAGGTTTACATGGTGTGTGTAATCTGGACTTCCCAGGGAGTCATCCATCTCTATGTGGGGACAATCTGAAACAATTTATCATAACAAACGTGTTTCTCTGCATCACACTCCGTCTTTCTATTAAAATACAAACAATCTGATGCCTTACATAAAAATTAATATCCTGTTCTGATTTTAAAGTAATTCATAGAGAAGCAAGAGGTTCGTTGTTTGTTTGGTTCCTCAGTTTGGCTTCATTGTCGCAACACTTTTATTTACCAACTTTCAGGGTACTTTAATGTTTCTTTAAAAGCAATCGCCTCAGGCTTTGTGAGGTTAATGTGTTTCTGCTTTCATTTCCCTCTGTAAATTAGCATTTCAATGTTTTAAGGCTGTTTTTCTTCTTTTATTCTTAAACCCAAACATTCATTGTGAATATGAAGAAATCAGTACTGAAAACGAAGAGAGCCAAAAGCAGAACATTTACTAAAATGTACCCTTTTACCTTTTGAATGCCTTTGAGAAATAGAAGTGGCTTAAAGTTTGCAAAACAAACACCAAACTTTTAATTACAAGAATTACAATAACATGTGTTCTTATTAAAGGCACACTTGGCAGTTTTAGCTTGCTTTTAGCACCCCCTAGTGTCTGTTTAGGAGAACAAAAAGCTAAACTTCTCTCCTTGCTGTGCGTTCGTCCTTTTAGCACCTTACTCTAACTGTAAAATTGTCTCCCAGGGTTCATTAGTGTCTACTGGAGTGACAATAAACAAATTGGCTGTGTTCAAATATGCAAGCAACATGCTGGAAGTAGACTGCAGCGCCAGGTATGTCAGCTTCATTTTCTTCCAAGTCCACAGGTGGTGACCCGACATTCTGAAGTTGCAAGTGTGAAATTCTGGCCACAAAGGACGATAGGGGTCTGAGTGACATTTCAGTACCCCTGTAAAGGGTCATTTTAGCACATACTAGCTCAAGAACATGATTTTAAAATATGAAAAATAAGCTAAATGTCCCTTTAAAATGACTTTTCCTCATTTTGCTGCCTTCTTAAAGGTTTTCCAACCCCGCTGTATGACGTTAAACTGGTAAAAGTCCACAGAGTTTTATCTGTCATTGCACTCGAGTTAAATACTTAATTTCTGTGACAGATGGCTGTCAAACCTGCAGATATCTTTGGTTAATGTGCAGCTGAAAGCCCAGATCTACAGCTCTGATGAATGGCCACAACACCACTTGTATCCAAATGCAGCTCTGAAGACACCTCAGCTCCGTCTTAATGGGAAACCTTCACAACACTTTGTTTTCAGCTTGATTCAATCTCATCCAACCACATATTAGGTTTTCAATCTTGTTCGATTCCATCAGCCAATTGGATTCAAGGTGATACTTTATAGTCACGGCCTTGTTTTGTCTTTTATTTTATTATTTTCTCTTGCCTGTTTGGTTGTGAGGTCTGGTTGAAGGGCTTCGGTAATAATCTCGCTGAGTGGGAGTGCGAGGAGGAAAGGGGTGGAGGGAAGCCTGTCCCTCGCGCTGCCCTTTCAAGTTATTGAGTTTGTCTGCTGAATACACAGAGCAGAGCTGCAGCAGGAGCGCGTCGCGGCTTGGTTAAACATCAGCTGGGAGCTGAATAATCGCCATCCATGTTTATTCTCTTTGACAGTCTGATCACAGGAGTGAAGTGTGTTTACATGTGCTCCAGACTCCCCGTTGCGATGAAAATGAGGAGTTTATAACCTTTAAATGTTCAGTGAAGGATTAGAATTACCTTCTTGTGCACGCATAACTTCACGTGACATCCCTTTAGCAGTTTGCTAAATATCACCTTCGGCCATCACTTTGAAAAGTTAATGAGCAAAACTACTGCTGACATTTAACCTTGTGTTGCTTTTTAAGAAGACCCATGCAAAACATGCGGCTTTATTGGGAAACGTTTGCAATGACCTGCGGTAGCAACACAGGATTCATTTAAAACTATTTTAAAAAGTTCCATCAGTTTCCTCATAACCATGGGATTCTGATGAAGGAGGCAAAAAAGCTCCAAACGGATCCCAGAAAGTTGGATTTAGGTGTGTGAACTGGTGTTTGGTGAGTTTTGCCCCATAACAGTTTAAGTTTGTTGAGTTTTGGAGCTTTTACCCAACTGGGTCACGCCAACTTTTTAACTTACACTAACTTACATTTGTAATCTATCACTTTCTACTGGAAATTTTCCTGATGCAATGAAAACAGCGAAAGTCATTCCTTTGTATAAGAGTGGTGATAAACATAGTGTCAGTAATTACAGGCGGGTGTCACTGCTTCCACAATTTTCTAAAATATTGGAAAAAGTATTTGTATCAAGGTTGGATAAATTCATAGAAAAATAATATTTTAAACAATGAACAATACGGGTTTAGAACTAAACATTCCACAGCAATGGCAATAATGGAATTAATGGAATAAAATATCAACAGCAATTGACAATAACAATGACTTTGTTTGTGTTTTCATTGATTTGAAAAAAACTTTTGACGTCAATTATCACTCAAGGTTACTTCGAAAATTAAGTCAGTATGGAATAAGAGGTGTGGCTCATCAATGGGTTAAAACTTATTTAGAAAAAAGGAAACAGTTTGTTCAGATAAAGGACCATAAATCAAAACTATGTGAAATTAATTGTGGAGTGCCACAAGGGTCGGTCCTCGGAACAAAACTGTTCATTTTGTTTATTAACGACTTGGTAAATGTATCTAAGACAGTCGGTACCATTCTATTTGCAGATGATACAACACTGTTTTACTCAGGATCAAATATTGAGGAGGTGGCTAAAGTGATAAATGATGAACTGATTAGAATTAAAAACTGGTTTGATATAAATAGATTGACACTGAATCTTAATAAAACAAATTTTATACTGTTTAATGATAAAAAGAACAGTGATGTGTCATTGGAAATAGATGGGACTGCAATTCAAAGAGTAAAAGAAACTACATTTCTTGGAGTTCTTATTGATGAAGACTTGTCATGGAAATCCCATATTGGTTACATAAAAGGTAAAACTGCCAAATCCTTAGGAGTATTACATAGAGTCAAGTTTTTACTGACTAATTCTGGTTTGTTGGCATTGTACAATTCACTGATTGTTCCATAATTGACATATTGTGTAGAAATCTGGGGAGCAGCATTCAAAAACTATACACAACCCTTATTTATTTTACAGAAAAGAGCTCTGAGAATCATCAATTATAGTGGCTGTAGAGATCCATCGAACCCATTGTTTATTAAATATAAATTACTGAAATTTCATGATTTAAAAGACTGGAAAATGGGGTGGGGGGGGTGGGGGTGGTGGTGGTGGTGGTGGTGGTGGGGGGGGTTGAAACCACTAAATGGTTCCAAGGCGTGGCTGAAACTGCAGCTCACTGCTCCACCAGGGAAAGGGTCAAATCTGCAGAATAAATTTCACCAACGTTTCATGACTAATGGGACTTTCACTTCAATGGGATTTTTCTTATTGTACCTCCAGCATAAACACTAAAGAAACATAAAGTGTGGCAGAAACATGTGTGTGGTTACCAGAGTGATTTTTAATGATGCCCGCTTAACGCTGTGACCCTTAAAGCGACACTGAGCTTTTTTTTTTCACACCTAATTCCTTTAAAAGTGGGGTTCAGTGATTATGTATGTAGAAACTTTACCAACTTCACATGGGACAGCACTCTGCAGCCCTCTGCAGACCAGAAACAGTACTTAACAGTTCTGAGGTGCTAGAGGTGCCTGAAAGAAATCCAGTTCGAATCGCGATTCATAAAACTCAAGAATCTGCCTTGTTGGAAAGTCTTTATGTGAGCTGCCATATTTGCGAGTGCCCCTGAACGCATCTTTGCTGGAGCCAGTGCTAGCATTAGCTGCTCGCTCTGTGTGCTCTGCAGTCTGTTGAAATACGACAGAGTCTGACCTTTGCTATTATTCAGTATGTTGCTTAAGTGGTATTATCCTATTTAGTTTATGTGTTGTTTCATGTCGCCGTTATGCAAACTATCGTATTTCCGAGCATCCCTGAACGCATCATTGCTCTGGCGTTAGCTTCCTGCACTGCAATCTATTGAAATATAGCAGACGTACCTTTATTATTATCCTGTTTGCGTTTTATGAGTCGTAAAGTAAATTCCATCACGTTTAATATTGTTTAAATGGTTTTATCTTGTTTAGTTTGTGTGTTGTTTCATGCCGACAGCACCGTGCATAGCTGACGCTTGTTAAGACTAATTTGTGCCTGTCAGTGTTGTGTTCAATGATACTGGTTCATATGAATACATGCTACTGCATGTTATAAAACCTGTTTACTGGTTAAATATGTTTCACATTGTATTCTCTTTTAACCACTTCTTCAGACACACACACACACACACACACACACACACACACACACACACACACACACACACACACACACACACACACACTAGTCTACACTCTAGATTGAGGATTGATTTTGAATCTAATTGTCACCTCGAGATTTGGAGTCAAATTGAATCGTGAGTTGATGTAGGATTCACAGCCCCAGTAGGTAACCTAGGGGGCACTCTTTACCTACTTAATGGCTGTTAGCTATTTTTTGTGGTGGTGGCTAATTAAAGGTTAGCAGGTTGCTTTTTCAGTACATGACCGTCAATAAAAAACACAAAAGGCTGAAAAAAAGTTAGCTTTTTTGTTGGCATCATGGCAGAGCCTGGACGTTTAAGTTAGAGAGCAAAGTATTTGGAGGTAAGGCAAAGAGCTAAAACCAGAGTGAAAATCAGCACAGCTTACACTCATTTGAGGGAGCTAAAAGAAGCTATAAAATCACAAACCGATGATGACCTGCCTTTGTTGCTACTGGACTTGTAAGTAATAATAGTTTTGCCAAACAGTGGAGATTTTTGATTTGCTGCTTATTTAGTAAGACAGCAGTTGTTATAAATACAAAAAAGTTTCTCTTCACTAAATAGAATCATTACTAAGAAATCACAATGTAACCACAGAGCTCCGGACGTCACGTGACTCTCAGAGAGTAGACGCCATGTTGGTAGGCAACAAAGGCAAACAAAATGAACGGGATCGGCTTGGATTTTACTCCGTCAGGGTTTACTTCACACTTTAAAACCGAAGAAATCATTTTATATAGTCAGAAATTAAATAGACTAAACATCTCCGACCCTTACCATGCCCCTGGGATACGTTTTAAAAACGCCAGAAGCTGTCGGAGCGGACCTGGCCAGGGAATGCCTTGGAATTTCCCTGGAGGAGCTGGCCCAAGTGGCTGGGGAGAGGGAAGTCTGGGCCTCTCGACGCTACTGCCCCCGCAACCCGACTCCGGATGAGCAGATGAAAATGGATGGACGGATGGACAAATAACAGATTTACATGTAAGTAGTTTAAATAGAGTGCTGTTTGAATGTATAAACCGAACGCCAAGAGAAATCACTAGTCAGATTGTTTTCCGTGAATAAAATAAATATGTCAGGCAGGAGCGTCTCAGGCTCTGTCTGAGATCTGTCTCGGTGAGACAGATAATGGCAATCCAAAGTGATTTTTTATGCGTGATCTGACAATTGATCAACCCATTGCTTAAAAATTAAATACAGCTTAGCCGGTTAATTGCTGTGATCATAAAACACGTAAACGGCAGCACGCAGAAATCACGAGGCAACGTTTTACGTGATGTTTACTTGTTGCTATGAGTAATAAGACAGAAAAAGCCACGCCAAAATAAGTTTTGGAAGCCCACTAAGAATCGTAATAAAAGCATTTAAAATAAATACCATACACAGTTGAGGAAACGTTGGTTTAAGTACCTGACATGAAGTGGTCGCTGCATAAGTGAAAACCTTTACTCTCACAGCTTCATTTTAGCCTGGTCACAAGCGCGTTTTACTGCAATGATCCAACGTTTGCGGCGTTCCGGATCTTGGGAAATCCTGTAGAAGGCTCTTCCCTTATGTCATCCGCGTCTGTGACGTGCACCGTCTACTTTTGGCCACAAGAGGCCCTCGGTCTGCTGCCTGCACGGCTGCAGGCTGTTAGGTAAATTGAGCTTCCCTGTTAAAAGGGAGCTCTTGAAGGTATTCTGAGAGAGATGTGCAGATGGGTGTTGGCACGGAGGTGTTTGCTCTCCTCTCTAGCTCTCCTCGCTTACAGACGTTAAAGTCTTCGTTCGTTCGTGGTATTTCTTCGTTCGCTACCTGAGTGGTATTTTCGTTTGTTCTGAAACCTTAGTGGTAATTTTGTGTTTGATAATATTAATAGTAGTTTGTGTGTCCTCGTTACAGAGAGACTTTGCTCACCCTTTTGGTGCAGTTTTGTGTTTACCGTTTAGCCTTATTCCAGCCTATGTGCTGCGCTTTTAGTTTATTATTAGATACCGTTTTTCTTCATTGGGAAATTCCTTTGTTTATTAATACCCAGTTTTGGATGACCCTTTTGTTCCCTTTTCAGCCTAGAGCTTCGTTTTTGTTTAATAAATATCTTATAGAGAACTGTAAAAGTGTTTGTTTCATTACAGTACAAAAATCTTCTTTACTCCCTTAACCACATCGTGCTCCTAGCGAAGCCGAGGGACGTAAAAGCGTCTGTTCTGCATCCTGGGGCACAACAGGAATCTACCATATTTCCCGTTTGATTGAGTTTTCTGACAATAACAAATAGTCCAGCTGCGGGCTTCTGCCTGCCAATATGGCACCGTTTCGATTTGAACTGTTGCATGTCGGCAACAGTGTGTGTGTGTGTGTGTGTGTGTGTGTGTGTGTGTGTGTGTGTGTGTGTGTGTGTGTGTGTGTGTGTGTGTGTGCGTGTGCGTGTGCGTGTGCGTGTGCGTGTGCGTGTGCGTGTGCGTGTGCGTGTGCGTGTGCGTGTGCGTGTGTGTGTGTGTGTGTGTGTGTGTGTGTGTGTGTGTGTGTGTGTGTGTGTGTGTGTGTCTGTGTGTGTGTGCTCTGTCTTCTTAATCCCCAGTGAGTCGTGGATGATGGATGCTTATACTGAGCCAGGATCCTCTGGAGGTTTCTTCCTGTTAAAAGGGAGTTTTCCTCCCCACAGTCGCTACATGCTTGCTTGGTATGAGGATTGCTGTAAAGACTCTGACACTAGTCAGTGACTCGATGCAACCTGCCAGGTTCCTCATATAGGAAACTTTTTACTGATTGGCTTAATGACCTGACCTGTATTGGAATGTTTACTGTGTGAAGGTCCTTGAGACGACTCTTGTCGTGATTTGGCGCTTCATAAATAAACTTGAATTGAATTGAATTGAATTTCCACTTTCAACCAGTAGGACGGAGAAGCTGGAAACTGTTTAGTGTTGCTTTAATTAGATAGTCATGGTTGTCACGGTGACCCTAATGCACCACTGTCTATAGGTTTAACATTTCTTTTGTTCTTTGTTTTCTTTATACTTATACATGTTTTGAATTTGATGATTACAAAGTTGATGTTGGAGTTACATTAGCAATTATGTTGTTTATTTATTTATTTATTGCTCATATTTTATTTGAAGATTTGATTTACTGTATTTTTGTTCTGCATTTACAAAGACAACCTTAGAGGTGGTTACTGATTATTCCATCCCACAAAGGATTTATAACCAGTAACAAGCAGGATGTAAAGTGCATTTTCTCAGAGTTACAAAATTCATGTTACCTTATAGGCCTTCATGATGTCCACTGTGTCCACAGCAGTCTGCTCCAGGACACCCTGACTCTGCAGCAGCGACCGCACTGTCTCTTCCATCCTGCACAAACACATGTTACGCATTTTAATTCAAGTATCACCTCTTTATTTTGTACTTTTTGTGGGCTATTTTTACACGTTGAAAAGAAGAACTCAAAGGAAAAGGCAGCTTTGCATCTTGTCCCATAAGCTGTTCAGCATCCTCAGTGATTAGTTCTAAAACTGGGAGCTGAGAAGGAATAGAAAAGGTCTCTACATCCCAAGGAGGGTAAAGCAGGAGTAAAAGGCCCCGAGGTGCAGAAGAGTAAAACGCCTCCATAAACCAGGGGAGACAAAAATCTTCTTGTTACGTAGCTTTTTTCAGTTAAGTATTATAATGATGTTGACAATCTGTTTGTTGCATCTTCATGGTTAATCAAAGCCATTTTACTAATTTTATTGATATTATTTCATTTAATGATTATAAAGTTTGAGCTTGTTTTGGAGACTTTAAGTCTTTTTTATTAGTTTTAGTGAGTTTTAGTCTCTGAGTGTTGTTTGCAACATTGTGCTACTCTCCCCTTATTTCGTTAATAATATTATAAAAAAATTTCAAATAGGAAATATTCTGCTTTTTTTTTTCCAGCATGACCATTTTAACTAAAAAACAGACAGAGAGGCTTTGTGTAAGAAAATAAGCACAATGTTCAATGTCATTATGAAATGTACAAACAACGTTGTACTTCGTCCTGAATTATGTTGAAACTTCTTTTCACTTTTCAGTTTAGTGTGTTTTATCACATCTATACATCTGAAAGGATGAAATGTTGGAGCCGTCTGCAGCTTCACAGTGATAAACAGACCTTAAGGTTCAGCAGAAATCATCTGAAATGGGATCTATGTTGGATCACTGCATCCTTCAAGAGTCATTTTCCCAAAGAAAAATGAGTGTTTGTTGTTACTAGAATGAATCTCAAATCCTACTTCATTTTCCAAGCAGGCAGCATGCAGTTGAGAACCAACTCGATGCTCTCAGGCTTATTGCATGATATTTCTTTGTGTGAGTCCTCTGCATGTGCATCTAAATTACGTGCAATCACAACAGCAAAGCGAGTAACCTTGAGCTTCAAGACCTGATCAGTTCAGAAACAATCTGTTGCTAACGCTGCATGATGCATGCAAAACAGGTGCAGAGAGATTGTAAAATAAAAAAGCACATTCGCTGCCATATAGACTAACTTAATAATACTACACACAGCATCATCAGCTTGGGTTGTGTTAACAGGAATTATAGGATGAACGTGACATTTAGTAGCTGCAGAGAATGACATTAAGGACTCACATGACAGCATTTACATTTAAAAATCATGTTAACAGGCTCATTTTTGATAGCTAAAATACCCTAACCCTAACCCAACAGAGTCAGTACAAAAGTACAGAAAATTAGCCAAAAATAAGATATTAAAGTATCTGCATAGACTGAGTTCAAATAGCAACAACAAAACAAAAAATAAATAAAATATATCTGGGAAATTATTTTACTTAGAAAATCTTTAAAGTTTAAATAAAATAGATGCATATTTTCCAGATTTTTTAATTATGGATTTTTTTTGTTAAATTGGTAGTTAATTTTTCTAATAAAATGTTTAATTGTGATCTGAAAAGCTACTTTTTAACTGTGTTAATAAAGGCTGAAAAAGTAAAATCACCAAAAAGTACAGTTTAAAGCAAATATGTCTCATTTCATTCAAGTAAATAACAATTTTAAAATAATAGGCTGAATCAAATCAGAAACAAAGGGTTTTACAGATGTATGAAAAATAACAAAAAACACTAAACGGTAAAACTAAAAATATTTAATTAAAAGTTTTTAATGGCCTCCAGTATCAGTCAAGGCTTGAAACATTATGTTTCCAAATATTTCTGCAAGTACCCTTTAAAAGGGTAAAGCCATCCTTTGACAATTAATGTACAGATTTGAAATAACCTAACAAAGCATAATTTCTAAACAGCTATCAATGTACATGTTTAAATATACTAAAGCAACCTCTTTTTATATATATTTTTGAAATGAGGAATAAACATTTAGGAGTTTTCTTTTTTGAAATGCAAAAAAGTTCTCAGATCCCGGACAAGACCCCAACATTTGGTACAAACCAGCTTGTTGAGCGATAATAATAGGATGGAAAACTTAAGATGTTTTGTAGCTTGAAAGGTGTATTGTTTACAAAAAGAACTAGTATGTCTGTTTGTTATTTGTCTCTTTTTCTCTGCTTCTTCACATTGTTGACCCAGTAGATGCAGTCCATTGTGCCACAAATTCTACAACGTTAAATATACAACAAAGAGTATTACGCACATACGTACCTTGTCACACAGTAAATCTGCTCTGACATAGCAAGCCATATAGTATTTTAAATAGAGCTTTGATTAGCAGTTTTGCTTTGCATCTGTTGCTAGTTAGCTTAGTTTCACAAACAAACTAACAGCAGATGAGCAAGACACAGGAAAACATTAAGAAAATGTAGCTAAGTTAGCATTTATAAGTCTTTGGCTAGCATACCTGATATTGCTATTGCTCAAAGGTTTATTCTAAACCCCAAAACAGCTTTTATAGCATTTTACAGAAGAAAGAAAACAGTCATAACTTTGTTGACAATGAAAAAAAGCACATCTTAAAGAAATTGTTTTTATGCAAGTTCAGCTGTGATAGATGCTCAGCTTGTGGTATGGAGGGGTGAAATGAGTGCCGATGGGCAGCGTGGTGCTCTCTGCACACCATCTGTTCAGGCTGAGCAGTAAAGCCGGCTGTAATCAGGCTGCTAGCTGCTGACTGAAGCGTCAAACAGACACAGAGCTGGTGGCAGATTGCTCTTGTTCATACGTTAAACACTGGCCTTAATCAAAACAACCTACAGAGCAAAGAGGACATGAATCCAGCTCTAAGTCCAGAAGCACTGACCATGGGTCAAGGACACATGGATGGGCTGGATCGGTCTTTTGTCAGGGGGATTTAAAGAATGATACACGGACAAAGCTATAGTTTTGTGAGTCCTACTACAAGTTGAAAATCCTATTTAAAACCAATTATTTAGTATGCCACACTATTCAGTCAAAACTCATTTCTTTGATATTTTGAGAAATCCGATTTGCTAAAATTAAAACCAAAATTGGAAAATTAGGACTGTGCACAGTAACAGTTTCAAACTGAAACTGAGACAAGTGGAAATATGATTAGGCTGCAAAACAGATGGAGTCTAATTGAGTCTAATGCTGCAGGAGTGAAATCTCCTAATAAGACAGAAAAGCAATGAAAGTCAAATTAAATAAGTGCGGTCCTTTTTTATTTTAAACGGCTGACAAATCTCCTCAGTGACCTTGAGAGTTTTTGCACAAACTCTTTGATGCTCAAAACCTGTACATGATGGAGGACGGGTAGGGGTCATGGGGGAGGAAATAGCCTCCTCTTTTACAGGTCTATAGTATTCCTGAAACTGTTTTTTTTCTTATTCTAAAAAATAATAACTTTAACTTGAAGTTTTGGGAGGAACCATCAACATTTATGACAAGTCACAGACATGTTAAGTGGATGCCCTGCGAGGGACTGGCAACCTGTCCAGGGTGTACCCTGCCTGTTTGCCCGTTGACTGCTGGAGATAGGTACTGACCCCCCGTGACCCTACATGGACAAGTGGGTTCAGATAATGGATGGGTGTAAAGTGGAAGATAACCCACTGCATGGTGGTGCAGTTGTTAGCACTGTTGCCTCGCAGCCCGAAGGTTGCAGGTTCGAAACTCGGCTGTGGCCTTTCTGTGTGGAGCATGGACGTAATTTTTTTTGGGGGGGGGGGGGGGGGGGGGTACAGGGGGGACATGTCCCCCCCACTTTCTCCAAAGTCAAGTTTTCACCCCTGCACTTTTTACCAATACTTTATATTAAATTGGCACTGGTTGAACTCTAGGACCAAGCAGAAACCAACCATTTGTGTTGAAGCCTGTTTCCCATTAGAACATACTGTAAAGACCCCACACACACACACACGCACACACACACACACACACGTGTCCCCCCCACTTCTAAAGTGAAAATTACGTCCATGGCGTGGAGTTGCGTGTTCTCCCCGTGCATGCGTGGGTTTCCTCCGGGTACTCCAGTTTCCCCACAGTTCACAACATGCTCTACAGGTTAGAAATTGTAAGTCGCTTTGGACAAAAGTGTCTGCTAAATAAATAAACATAACCCAAACAAAGCGAGTGCCTCCTAGTGGCTGCAGTGTGTATCTTAACCTCCATTACCTTGATGTGATGGTCTTAACCAAAAAAAATGGGTAAGACTTGTCCTAGATTTGACCTAGCTGCTGTTTCATTAAACATTAACTTTTCCATTGTTATTATTCATTATTTAATGTTTAAACAAAACACACTGAATGCACAAGGTAAATCTGGACCAAATTATTAAGTCAACTGTTAACAAAAGAGCCAAACGTTACTGTAAATTGTGTTTAATTGCAAAACATGGTGCTTATTTTATGCCTAGCTTAATGGGAACCTGAGCAAAAGGATTTTGTATCAATTCCAGCAAGTGAAAAAAAAAGACAATAACTGGTTTTAAATGATGAAAACCAATCAGTTGATGGGGTACTTGCACATAAGTCCCCTCTACCAATAGCCGACAGTGTACTTAGCAACAGTATTTTCGTGATTTAATAAAATAATAATTATATATTAGTATTTTTCTTTTTGTTTGTCATAACATATCAAAATGAATATTTTCACCCCTAGTAAATATCTGGAGATGTTGAACGTCTTGTTATTGTTATACAGTTACATACTAAAATCAGATGCATCAGAGAATACAAAGTTTGGTTTTAAAAACCGGACTATCATACTATTATCATTATGCAATATTTTAAGCCCTAAATACACATTTTATTTTTACAATTTTTTTTTTCCACTTTTGTTACATAAAAGCACCTCAGGAGAAAGCCCATCTGATTGAGGTTGTCATAATTGATGCGTGGAAGAAAAAACAAAAGAACTCTTCAGGATTTACCGGATGTCAACCACTAATTCACGTCAAAATACCAAAATGTTCCTAACAGTTCTGAGAGATTGGTGATTCAGCAAAGTAACTGCATCCTTTTCTAGTAAATAACAACTACATTTAAAAAAGAGAAACAAAATAGTGGAAACATTTAAATTCTTATCTGAATCAAAGTGGATTTCTACCTGCAGCTTTGCAAATAAAGAATGATTAACTGGACTTATGTGGGGTTATTACTAAATCCATTAAGCAGCTGGTGTCATTTTACAGTATTTCATTTCATTATGTGTTGCTAAAGCAGTAAATCCCTTTAAGTGCACAACTGGACAAGCTCCCATCCTAGAAATAAACAGTGTCATTTGTCATTTGTTGTAACTTCACCTGCCTCAGACCCGTTTTCATTGGAGAGACAGCGTGCTAAGTGCGTATGATGGATGGAAAAAAATTTCTCAGATGACAGAGCATTACTTTACATAGAAACAAATTCCCAATTCTTCCTCAGTATGATAGTGTGATTAATCGCAAACTGGCACCCGATGACTTACTAAACGCATCACTGAGAAAGAGAGTGAATAAAGGACGGAGATGGGGGTGATCCTACCTCTTCTGACCCTCAAGAGATGTTCTGAATTTCAAAGATTCATCAGCAAGGAAAGAAATACCATTAAGGATCCAATCAGTTTTCAGCCAAAGGGTCTGATGGTCTCTTTAGGTGTACACACACACACACACACACACACACACACACACACACACACACACACACACACACACACACACACACACACACACACACACACACACACACACACACACACACACACACGTTTCACCAAAAGAGTCAAATATAAAACAGTCAGGATAACTAAATACTCTATTAATATCCATGTTTCTCCTGTAGGAGATCCAGGACATTTCTGGGAAGGGAAGGGTAACAGGGAAAATACGATGGCTCGGTCCTCTCAATTGTTGTGTCTAAATACCAGAGGTGGGCAGTCAGGGCCAGCAAAGCCTTCTCTGCTGGCGTAAACATACTCAAAAGCGTAAATGTATTTTTTTCCCTTTGGTAATTATTTTTAAATAAAAAAAATGTTTACTGGTCTATTTTCTTTATATCCTACTATAACCACTTGGCTGTGCTGCTTCCAGTGTTAAAATACCAAGGCTGGGTGTTATCCAATCAGATTTAAGCTAGTTTGTGTTTTCAGGCAGATTAAGTCTGCTCTAGGCCTTCAGAATCAGTCGAGAAGCCCACTGTCCGCTGTAAGTGAACAGAGACGAGCTAGTTGCGACAGCCAATCAGCTCACGAGTCAGCTTGACCCGGGCCAGCTAGCTGGCCTCACGCAAAAGTTGACATGAACGCATCCTGTGATTGGTTGAGCAGTAGTTAGAACTTTTCTAGCGGCATGAAGCAAAATATCAAAACTAAACACAGAGATTTGTACCTATAGGCAGCTATAGGTGTATTTTTGAACACATGATGGCTGAAAGAGGAGAAGAGACGGACTTGGTTGCAGATTAACTTGCCACACCATTTTCCAGACGGACTTTTCAAGAAAAAATGGATCTTGTGAGAACAGGTCGTCTGACTCCAACGCTAGCTGGCTTGTCCCAGCAGGAGAAAGGATTTGTTCGTCATTTTCAGGCAAGCAACTATGAACGGTACCCATGGCTAACAGCTTCAGAGAACCGCTGCAGGTTATTCTGCTGGGAATGCCTGTTGCTCGCATCAGATGGATTTGGTAGCATTAAAGCGCGTTAAAACGTACGCCAGAAACACGACCGGGCAGACACGTCTTTCAGCATTAGCCTCCATGTCCATAGAAAAGGATCTACTCATGGACCTGAAGCGCACAGATAAACTGTACAGAGCCACTGAGGTTTTCCTGAGGAAAGAAAGAAGGATGGATTTTATTTTCTAATGAGCAGGAGAGGAGGAGATCCATGCTGGACATTTATGTTGGTGAGTAGAAACATTTTATTAGTATTTTTTAAATGTTTTGTCATTTTATTTTGTTAATAATCAATAAATGGTAACGAAATAAAATGGCAAAATGAAATTATTCTGTGTTCTGTTTCTATGCAATTTATATTGTGAATGACGTGGTGTGTGCAGCTGCGCCAACATGTTCAATTGTTTCGCGGTACAATTTTCTCCAAAACAAATGCAAATAATGTGTTTGCTTTACTTATTTATTTTATTGTCTCATCTCTTAAACCCGTCTTTCATTTCTGAGATTTGACAGTATCCGTGGTCAGCTTCCTACTCTCAACTGGGAATGCGAGTTTGATTTTAAAGACTCTGGAAATTATGTGTCTTGACCAGCCACTGGTGTGTGTGTGAGGTTTCTCCAGCTGTGATGTCCTATTGATGGTATTTTAAGGTGTATTAAATTAGATTGGACTGAATAGGAAATCACTGAAGGCCCAGGGGTGGAACGCACCGCCCGCCACTGCTAAATACGAAATTGTCCCTGTGAGTTGGCAAAGACGCCGGCACATTGTCACAGCTTCAGCAGCGAGTGTTGTGCCAAAATGCATCTACAGACATCATTAACATTAAAAGTCACATTTTATCAAAGTGTGCGAGAAATAAATCCAGTTGCGGGACGGGGAAGTGGCTGTGTGACATGAAAGGCCTTGTTCGGCGACCGGAAGAATCGCTGTTTGTTACGGCACTCTGTGAGACAACAAAGCAGGATACATTTCAGCATTTTGGGGGATTTCCACTGCAATTTTTGGCATTATGAGCAATTTTGAAGAAGTAAGATCGCTGCTTCTTTCCTTTCACTTCACTTCACCAACAACTCTTCCACTTTTCAAAATGCCAGTTGTTTGGGAGCGCAAGATCGACAAGCGGGTTGGTGCTGCGTCTGCAGTGATCTGGGCGTTGTACCGGTCTGTCGTGGTGAAGACAGAGCTGAGCCAGAAGGCAAATTTTTGGATTTACTGGTTGATCTACATTTCCTCCCTCACCTATGGTCACAAGTTTTGGGTAGTGACCGAAAGTACGCGGTCATGAATGCAAGCTGCCAAAAAGAATTTCCGCCGCAAGGTGTCTGGCCTCCCGCTTAGAGATAGAGTGAGAAACTCAGTAATCAGGGAGGGGCTCAGAGTGGATCCGCTGCTCCTCCACATCGAGAGGAGTCATTTGAGGTGTGGAAAATTTACCTAGAAGTTCCGATAGCAGATACCAGCCCAATGACCAGAGGTGGAAAGAGTACTAAAATGTCCTACTCAAGTACGAGTACTAATACTTTGATAATTTTTTACTCAAGTACAAGTAAAAGTACTTGCCTAAATTTTGACTTCAACTAAAAGTAAAAAGTATTGTAAATAAAATGTACTCTAAGTAAAAGTTACTTAGTTACATTTTTGTCAGCGTAAAGATGGCTACCTCAGTGCAAAACCATACCAGTTCACAACACGCTAGTGTGCACGCACACACACACACACACACACACACACACACACACACACACACACACACACACACACACTGCAGCATGTTAGAATCATTTGAATGACTAATTTAACTACATTGAACTGCTTTTGTAATAATTTAATCTCTTATTCTGGAATAAAATAAAGAAAAAAGCTAATCATCACATATCTGTGGCATCAAGGAGCATCTTCTGAGTTCAAACACAGGGATGGAGCACAACGTTTACACCTGAACAGTATCAGGATGTTTTATCTCACAGAGGCCTGCAGGTCTTCTGTTTTATGAGCAAAGTACTGAGAATCCGCTTGTTAGGAGCGCTAAACGTTATTTTGCCGCTGCCGTGCGGAGCGGTAGGGAAACACATTTCAAACACGGAACCGAATCTCGATACAGAACCGAGCAGAATTCTGATGACGTAACACCGGCGCTCGAAAGTGCGGGTTCCAACCCACAGGAGAGAAGGGAGAGAGGAGGTAAACAGCGAGTGGATCACAGGGACTGAACTGATGTTTTTGAGCAAAAGTGTACACCCACACCCCCTACGGTTTAGACGTGGCACTCGTGCAGGTGTCTTTCTGTTCCGACACTGCGACACATGCTTTTAATTTAAGCCTACAATTTATTTTTACTCAGTAACAGATATGATTTAAAATGTAGCGAATTACAGTTCTTTTGAAAAAACGTACTCAAGTAAAAGTAAAAGTACAGACTTTAAAAATGACTTAAAAATATAAATATACAAAAAAGCTACTCAATTACAGTAACGTGAGTAAATGTAATTCATTACTTTCCACCTCTGCCAAATAAATAAATAAATATATATATATATATATATATATATATATATATATATATATATATACCGTAAATCCTCTAATACAGGCCCGGGCCTTTATTTGACTCAAGCTCATCAAGCTCCAGGCCTTTATTGGAAGGAGGGCCAGTTTTAGAGGCAGGCCTCTATTTCTATTTGAGCAAAATGACCTAATGGTTCGCTGGAGTTTTTGACAATTAAAATTGCGCCCACATTTTCAAAGTTAAACACATTTCTTTTAACAACGGTAGTTTCTGCTTCAGCCATCTCCCCCCTCCCCCTGCTTCAGCCCTCTCCCCCCTCCCCCTGCGCAGCAGCCGCAAACTCACTGATGCGCCTGCAGCCTCTCGGAGTTCCTGCTGCTCTAAACATTAAAATAATTATTTCATTTTCTGTTCCACTTCTGATTACCTTCAATGGTGTCTGTTTGTTGCAACCACCAGGTACAAAAACTAACTTGTTTTTATTTGACTATTTTTCTGTCCTGCCTGTTTATTATCTTCCTGCATCTCCTCTCAAACCTAAAGAAAAACTGCTACCTGGGTTTATATATATTCACCTTATGAGTTACCTTTGAACTGCAGTTCTAAAAGATCTACCGACCGCAAAAACAGCGGAGCGCTCACTGTTTGGCGGCCGTATCAGTTATCAGTGCGTCGGAGGACTAGGTGATGTGCGCAGCGCCCCGCTCCACAGCAGCGAAACGCATCAGGAGCTTGTCACCTGCTGATAGCAGGCTGCTGTCTTTTCCGAGGGCTGCATTTTGCCGGTCATTATCACGTGACAGCGACTAGTCGATGACAGGCGTAAAAAGTCACTACAGTAATCCCTCGTTTATCGCGGTAGATGCGTTCCAGACCTGGCCGCGATAGGTGAAAATCGGCGAAGTAGGGACTCCCAGCATGCCCCTCGCGGGGATTCCCTCCACGTTGCACCTACGTCACAAACCGCGGCTATAAACGGAAGTCGCCTTTCCAGCTCACCACTCAGTCATCGTTTCTTCAGATTCATGATCAGAGTTTCCAACCTACCGATCAATCCAACGAACTATCAGCTCATAGTAAGTTATCTTACTTACTTCTGGAAAGCCCGGCATTTCCGTGTCACTTCGTTGACGCTCGAACGCTCGGGGGTTTCCTAGATCAGCCGGCGTTTCACCGACGCTATCACTTCCGCGTCTGTGAAACCACGCTCCCTATGGAATTATCGTATGATCACATTCTCTTTTTGTGGGTAAAACTCAAAAAAAAAATTTTTTTTTACTTGTTTTTTTTAGTTTTATTACAAAAAGTGCATTTTATGATTAAATTGATGAAAAAAACAAGAATTTCTTGATATTTCGCATAGAAAAATACCGCGAATCAGTGAAAAATACCGCGAATCTGCGAATTCCCCCTGAAAAATGCTCCAAAGAAAAAATCCGCGAAGCAGCGAATCCGCGATGAACGAACCGCGAAGTAGCGAGGGATTACTGTATAGTGAAGTTGACTAGTTCATACACCCCCTACTGCTGCTCTCCAGAGTGTTCTGCAGCACGTTCTCTTTGAACTTGATAATGTAATGACCTGGCTGGGGTTGTAAGCCAGGTGCATTCTGGGTATTGTGTTATATGTGTTTCCTATCGTTCTGCTAGTTCCTATGTGCTGATTTGCGTGTTGTGTGAGTGTTATGTAAGCCACAGGGAAGGTGATGTGTGTTCTGTGGAGCGGGTTGAATTAGCATGGTTAACTGACACCGTGACTCTGTGTGGTAGGAGCGTGATAGAGGATCGTGTCTGTAGCGTTACAAAGCATTGAAGAAAAAGCCCAATAAAGGTCCGCGTGAACCTCTACTGCCTCCTGCTGGTTGATTTGGGGACTATAACCCTGCCGCTGGGACGCTCATACTTGCTTGTCACCACATTCCACCCGGCCACAATAAGAGACCGGCCATTATTTACCTCCGCTGACTCCAACACCGGCCAAAATTGGAGACCCGGCCTTTAATTGAATACCGGCCTGTATTAGAGGATTTACGGTGTGTGTGTGTATATATATATATATATATATATATATATATATATATATATATATATATATATATATATATATATATATATATATATATATATATATATATATATATATATATATATATATATGCACACACATTTGGTGAAACTGAGAACATGGTGGCCCATGTTGAGCTCTTCATCTCAAGTAGACGTTACAATAGAGACATCAACCAAGGTTTAAACCAGTCACAGAAAGTCCATTCTGCTTGACTAAATTAGTAATAGGATGTTTTATAGTTTTTACCCAATCAGTTTTACTTTTATGATGTTTACCGTCTCAGTGGCTTAGCGATAGTGTCCTCTCTGGCACTGGGAGATCTGGGATTAAATCCTGGTCAGTCATACCTAAAACTTTAAAAATAGAACCCAATGCCTCTCTGCTTTATACTCAGCTCTAAGGGGTTGGATTGGGGGGCCAAACCACCAAATAGTTCCCGAACGCAGCCATTGCTGCAGCTTACTGCTCCCCATAGGGGTGGGTCAAATGCGGAGATGAGTTTGTGTGTGATGGTGACTATCGGACTTTAACTTTGCACATTCCTCCTGAGAATATTTCATTGACTGATGATGTCATGCAATGACATAAAATCTGTTGCAAACAAACACTTCACTCCCACTACCTTTTTGGTACAGATACAAATGCAGATGTTTCGTCTTCTTCCACATGCTGTCTCTCATTGCTGTAAGACACATGGATTTATCTCTAATCCCCTGAGTAGGTGGAGTTCATCCACAAATTGAAAGGGCTCTCATAAATATTAGCTTTGATTGTTTTTCTACAAAACCAGAAGTGAAGAGTCGTTCTAGCATGGCATATCTCTGCCATAAACCTAGTATAAAGATAAACCAATCTCCAAGGGATCCTCAGAGCCTTCTGCTGCTCACAGTTTAAGATTGATGTCAATATGACAGTTGGTTTGAGGCTCACCCTTTAGTATCTGTCTAGCTCTTGCTGAGGTTGCTGTCAGGGAGAGAGAAGCAGAGTTGTGTGGTTCCCATGGTAACCTTAACCCTCTTAGGCTCAAAATACGTTTGGATAAAAGGACGAACAACTAAGTCCTTCAGGGGTACTTCTGAGTTAAAAATGCTCATGAAATACGCATGTGGAGTAACCAGGTAGGTAGGTTTTAACATTGCTAATCTGCAACGCCTGCTTCCAGAGGGTTAATAAGCCACAGATGATTTACACAGTGACCTTATGGGCAACTAAGCGTAGCCTTCATATTTTGTTGAAATAGTTATCTTTAAACTTCTACAGTTTACATCAAAAGGATTGTGTCTCAGCTTAGATTATAACAAAATTCAAACTTGTTTAGACTCTTCCATTACTATTTCACATCTCAAAACATCAAAGCCAGCAATATTTGCACAAAGCTCACCCCATTTTGAGTTTGTCTCCACTTTTAACTCCACTGCTTCGCCTAAAAAAGGCTAGAAAAACTGCACAGACATCCTTGAACTCCATCTCCAGAGACACCCGACTGCTCTCTGTTCTCTCCGAGTTATGGAGTGACCTAGTCAGTTGTGTTGAAATGTGGGTCTCTTGGAAAAAAATAGGCCACGCAGTCATCATTTAAGCCTGAGTGCTTTCCGCTCAATCAACGGACAGCGCGGTCGGTCTCGTGGCCAGGTTAGCGAGTTTGTTCTCATTTTTTTTCTACTCGTTGTGACCCCAGCATGTCATCATCTGCCACTGGGCCTGTGCAGAGAGAATGATCTGGCAGGCACAGACGTTCCCACTTGTCCCATCTTAAGCCCTCTCTAGAGGGAGAGAAGAAGGCTCCTGCTGAGAGTCAAGCAATCCGGTAGTTTTGGATTAGATGGGGGAAAGACTTGCATGGATGAGGCACAGCTAAAGACAGAGATCCCCCTGTTATATCAGCCAAAGTGTGTTTGTGCACATACTTGTGTGGGTCTCCACTGGTCATTAAGAGGCTTTGGTTTTGCTAAAATCAACACATTCTGTGCAGGGAAAGCCAACACGAAGGCTGCATGCCAGGGACACTCTGAATTCTCTGCAGGCCATCTCTGAGTTCGTTTTAACGACGCCAGCTTTAGATGTTTTGTTCACAGTTCGAACCAAGCAAGAGTCCCTTGGATTTTTATGCCCCCGTCATTGCCTGGCAAAAGCTCCACTGCGACTTTATTATGGATTTTAGGTCATTAATTTTTCATTTAGGACACTCGTTTAAGCTTGAAAACAAAGATAACGACGAGGAGGAAAGCTCCAGCGGGCCCAACAAGGAAAACAATTTCCTCTCCTTACCTACGCTGGTGTTGTCAAAGGCTCAGCTTGACCCAAACCCTTTCTAATCAGATTTCACCGGTGAACAAATGTGATATTGTAAAGGTGCGGAAACGATAAGGGAAAACAATTGGCCCAGTTGTGAGGCCGAATCGAGGCCATCAAGAGGGCCTCGCATGACGGCTTCATCGACAGCCACAATCACCTTATCCACAGCAAAACTCTTCGTTTCAGCCCCCAAAAATATCCCATTCTTCTTCTTAGACTCTTTCCAGCAAATCACTTATGCACACCCACCAGGTGATTGCCAAGCTTAACCCAAAGCTAAGCCACTCTTATCCTCTTAGAGCTGCAAAACATGCAGGAGACCCTTTCTTAGACGTGACCCAAATGAATCGGAGAAACAAACTGCGTGGGACTTCCAGTGAAAGGTTCGGTACATTTCAGAGCCTAAACCTATGCACGTTACAGCCGAGCAGTATTTAGGAAAGGTCTGTTCCCTGGTGACCTGCTGGCTCTTTATGTCAACCTTTGACCTCCACAACAAGACACACATGTGAGAGATGAAGCACAGCAGTATTTGAAAGTTGTATTTCTTTGTTTGTTTGCCCGAGTTTTGTGAGAATTCTGTTGTAAACTATTAGAAAATCTTTTAAATGCCTTGCGTGCAAACAGATTTGTTAAGGAATCCCAAACTGATCTCACAAGAATCACCATGTGGTCTGAAAAGAGTAAAAATTAAAGTAACATATGGAAGGAACTGGATTCAAGTTCTTTGTTCATCCCTCTAGGAGTTTCGCTGCATTTGGAAAGATTTAAACCCGCAAATTTTCCTCAACCGTTCCACATGTTCGCCATTGAGCAAAGGAAGGAGTTTGTGATGAGGAAGCCTTTTTGCTCCTCATCAATGAGTTGCATCCATGTGTGTTCCACATGCGGAACACAAACACAGACATCCCAGTGGGAAACCTTATTCATGATGACAGCAGGAGCCTTGGTGTCTCCCAAACAGGGTCTTTGGCAACTTTTTTTTTTGGGGGGGGGGGGGCGAAATGAAGATTAATATTGGCAGGGAGTCAAAGGGAGCAGAACTAAGCTGCCAATTAAGAGATTAGTTTGGTAAAGATGTGTGAACAATACAGGAAAACAGATTTCTAATGGTTCTTGAAGTTCAAGACCAAGTACTTTGATACCGTAGAACTATAGACGAGGACACCTACAGGTTGCATCGATAGAAATTAATCAAGCTCTCGTTATGAGCAAGTACAGGGCACTGAGCGCCAGTGGGAAGGAACCCTCTGTTGAAACAGGTAGCAGAATCAGGATCAAGATAAGAAAGGATGGCCTTTTCTCTACGAGTCTGAGAGGACAGGAAAGAGACATAGCTTGTCTCTCTGGAATGATTGTTGGTGAGAAACTGTTAAGGATATTCGGAAAGACCCCAAAGTAAAATGTTGTTTGTTACCATACTCCCCATAGATAAGTGGGAAAGAAACTATCTGTAACCAGCCTAGTCATTCTCTTGATTTAGCAGTACTTCTTTAGCTTTAGCTTAGCATAAAACAATATAAGTGAGCAGTACCAATTAGCCTTGAGTGTGAAAAAGTAATAAAAATTAACGAATAGTGATCCTAATTCTGTTGAGTGGCCTGAATAGTCATTCTGACTGCAAGTGAAAAAACACCAAGGAATCACAGGTGCCGTTTTAAACTTGGGGCTAAATTATGACAAAGCTGAAAGGTGCAAGTCTAAAGTGGTGATTATTGAGGTCACCAAACAGAATTTGGATACCTATTGAGTAATTTTACTGACTTTTTCACACCCAAGGCTAGTTGGTACCATTCACTTACTGTGCTTTAAAGCTAGGCTAAAGAAGTACTGCCGGATCAGGAGAATTACTTGATTGGTTGGTTGGTTACAAATTGTTTCTTTCCCACTTATCTAACAGTAGGGAGCCTAAGTCTCCTCCCTTTCCGGTCGGCTCACGGGTACCCGGAAGAATGGAAAAATGAATCAGTCAGTTGGGCTAAAAACGCTATTTCCGCTTTGCCTTACGCCATGGATCGCAATATGTTGAACTGCAATTTAAATGAAAATTAATGATGAGTGTTTTGACCACGCCAGTCATGTACTTCGAGATTTATCAGCTTGTAAATGTTCGTAATTAGCATGATTACAAATCAGACGTCGGTACCTCGCATAAATGACGTCACCACAGAATCTCCTGTCCCCTAGCATAGCTGCTACTTACCACAGGGTCAGATTTTTAGTAGTTCATTCCTTCTGAAAGAAGGATTTTAAATTCGCTAAACTTACAGCTATTTTCCATCTGTTTTTCTCCGTGTCTTGTTTGATGATGTCACTTTGGTGATGCACATTTGTAGTCCTGGACTTATTTTCTCACAAAACCCCATTTGAAAATAAGTTCTTTCTTGGTATCAAATGTGTCTTTAAATTCACGGACATCATATGTGAAATCCATGACACATAACAAGCAGAATTGGAAAATTGCATTTTTAGCACCATTGACTTGCACTCATTTTTTGTTCTTCCGGGGACCCATGATCCGGAAGTAGAAGGATGTGATTTAGGTTCTCTATGGGGAATATGGCAACAACTTTGGGGTAGAATATCCCTTTAATGTCATTAAAATGTGAGAATTCTCAGTATTGTTAGAGGAGTCATAAAGCCTTGTTCATGTGTATCAGATATTTTCAATATGATTGAGAAATTTGCAAGACATATTGGTTCTTGAAAATATAACAGTCATCTCAAATTATTCTCAGTTTAATTTTTTTGACTCAAAAAAAGGGAAAAATGTGTGAAAACTGGTGACCAAATTGTCTATGAAATGAGGACAAACTGGGGAAAAATATGGCATTAAGAAACTAAATTGTCTCCAGAAAATATGCATAATCTCATAAATATATGTTCACATTCAGTTTGTACTATGAAACCTGGCTATATTTAATCTTTATCACCAAAAACAGCTTGATTCTGCATGGATTATTTTTTCCCCCACAATTTGGTCTAAATAGCCATAGCCCAAAAATATTCTAAAAATTATCAGTCGTACTGTTCATTATCCATGTCACCACACAAGCTATAAAACCCATCAGAATCAAAAACAGATACAAAACTCCAAAACTCACCAGAGCAGTGATAACGCGCCCTACTGGACTTAAGGGAGTAAAGTGTATCAGTACGGGACACCCCTAAAAGGTCACACATCCTGTTTCCTGTGACTCAAACTATTTTTGCAAGAGCACAGCCATTGTTCTGACACAAAAAACTATTTTTAAACATGAACTCCAACCTGAAATTTTGCAGATTGTTCAGAAATATCACTGGCAGCTAAGATCATGATATTTTAGATGCGACTGACTCTCATCAATGGTCCTGGTCCAAAGAAAATATCAAAATAAAGTTACAGACATCCTGAAATGTATTGATAGAAATTCCACTGGAAATGGTGCAGAAATACATTTGTTTAAATAAAACTCAATAATTTTGATATGTTTTCTAAGACTAGTATTTTCAGCCATACTGTTTATATTTCAGAGCTTGTATCATACATACAGTGCAGCCAACGTCAGCCACTCTACAAATCTATACCACAACCATTTGGTCAGTAACATGCTGTATCAGCTTTAGGCTACAGTATATGAGAACCAGTTATACAAGCTGGATAAAACAGGCCCTACATCCCGGTGTGAGGATGGATGCCCTACTTCCACAGAAGCTTGTAATCTGACCTCTTTCAGCAGCCTACAAACATCATAACCAGTGTGTTTAATCCATGGCGGGAATTACAAGTATTCGCGACACAATTACAAGTAGAAAAAAAGAGTTTGACACACAAAACTAGTGTAGAGCTTAGTAAATGAGTGCAGTGCTCCCCTTTTAAAGTAAAGCCATGGGATTGATGTCATAGTGGTCCTAAGGGCCGGTGGTTTAGCGATAAAGCACAATAACCCAAATTAAGTTCAAGGGGACATAATTCTCTGTTCATATCAAGCTAAAAGGAGAGACTCAAGCAAACCAACAAATCCCTTAAACATGAGGTGTTTCCAAAATAGTCCAGACAGCCATTATCTGTTTAACATCCCTTCTTCTCATAAGGAAGTAGCTTCAAAAGACCGACCACCTTCATCCTGTTAATGACCCCAGATGTGTCGTTTTGAACAGAGGCCCTGTTTCTTCTAGGCAAATCCCGCAGTCGCCACCAAAATTCAAACGCTCGAGCCAGGCATGGTAGGATACGTGGGCGATTAGGCTGAAGGGGCGGGGGCATTGATGGACAAACGGCTCGCTCTGAGAACAGCGGTCCAGCTGTGCCGTCCGCTGGAATGGTAATGAGAGTAGCATGTACAGTAGCTCTGAAACTTTACTCTGCGGACCGTGGAGGGATCAACCTGAGCGTGACCGTCCAAACAACATGTCCAGACTTGAAAGCCATTCCTGCCTGTTTACATCATCTATGCCACACACACACATGCACACACATGCACACACACACACACACACACACACACACACACACACACACACACACACACACACACACACACACACACACACACTGAATATGTATGGGTGCACACATGTTCTCACATACTGAGTAATGTGCAGGGAGAATACATCTGCAGGCGGCCGTCATCGTCTGCTGCTGTTGTTAGTCTAGCCGTAAGTCTCCCACATCCTGCCCAGAAGAGGGCCCTTCAAGACCGTAATGATTCAATGTCAAGTGGAGCAAGTCGGCTGTAAACGCTTTGGTTTTGACAATGCGCACATGTGTCCTTCAAGTTACCTGTGGAATAGTAATACCAATTTAAGAAGAACAATCTCCAGTTGACTTTTAGAAATCTGGTTTACCTTGAATATGTTACAGACCTGAGGGCCTCAAGTTCTCCTTTTCTGAAAGCGCCTAATCTCCACAACAGGCAGGACAATGAGCAAAATAAAGTCTTTAAGAAGAATGGGGGAGAAAATTCAGTGATCAGAAACCAAAGAGATGCCACCCAAGGCTAAAAAAGTCTTCTTCTGCATCTTTAAGTCCAACACGAGGCTCATGGTGGCCCCAATGTGTCTTCATTGGTAATCTTGTCTTGTTGCTGGAAATAGGGACACAAGGCCATAAGATGTCCAACTAATTATTTATCGAATAACCAAAATGCTCTGTTATGTCCCCATATTTTGTCTCTCTCTTGTCCTGTCCTCGTCTGGTCCCTAGATGTCCAAGTTGTTTATGGTGGACCAGATGAGACTGCTGAGTCTTCCACTGATCCATTTGAGTTTAACAACAGCAAGACTTGCGAGTGGTGGGGAAGCTTTGGGGGGTTGACCAGAGTAAGGAGGGGTTGGGCATGTGACCCACAGCAGGATAAGAGCCCAACTGGCTGGGGGAGGGTGTGTGTGTGTACACTTATGTCTGGAGCTGAGTGGTCACTAACTTCAGAGAAAAGTTATTCTAGTTCTGGGATTTATTGGATAAAAGAACAATCAGGCATAGAGGTTTGTTTTCAAGCTCAAATACAACACGTTTACTCAAATTTGACTCAGTGAGTTTCAAAAATGCCAGCTTTCACCATCAAATTCAGTCGGGCCCAGTCTCCCTTCCATCGCCATGGCTCAAAGCAAAACTGTGATTAATTAGCCGTACACAAATCAATTGTTGCCCGAGGTCAAACTGATCCCGGTCTTTTTAAAAGATTGGTACGCCCGCTTAACGTGATTTGTGGGTGTTATTTTGAAAAGACGTCAATAAACTGCAGTTTCAATTCCCTTAACATGAAACAAATATTACATCTAAATCAATAAATCAATAAGGAGATATGGGATGGGATTCCAAAGCAGGGATGCAAATGGCTGCTGGACGACTTGCAGAGGCTGCAGCATGTGTAGATCTATGTGGGAGGCGTGTGAATGCATAAACCAGTAGAGTACAGAAAGACATTTGTCATATGCAGCCTGGACGAATTTTTGCTTTTCACTGCCGTGTGAGTTGTCAACTCAAGCCACCTCAATGGTGTCCCATCTGTTATCAAGTCCTGACATGACAGATTAGCATGGTAATCCACTGAGGAGCCAGGTAGCAGCACTCATTCACATTCAGATAAGTTCTATACATCTTTTAAAGATTAGAATGTTGACAGTGAGAATGAATCCTGTTAGCTTGTCAGTGAAGAAGAGGAAGTAGACAATTCTTTGCAAATACTGAGCAAAAACCTGTCATGGTCCGATGAGGCAAGGAGGTGAAGGACTTTGTAATAATCTAAACGGAGTTAAAATGCCTGAAGGAGATTTCGATGAACACTGCAAAAGCTTAATACAAAAAAAGTCTAAACTTAATAAAAACTAAAAGTTTTCAGAAGTAGACAATCAGATTCACAGGAATTAAAACAATCCATTGATGACACAGAAGCACCAGTGGAATGAAACCAGACTCTGCTCTGATAACACCGAGCCACATCCTCGATGCCTGACACCCAATGAGAACCATCCATCTAAGCGACCCCTCCTAGGCCCGACAAATCTATCCGTCTCCGTGGAAACCTGTGCAGGACCCAATCAACATTTTCCTCTTCACAGAATTGCTGTACCGTCTCCTATTGCTGCTCTCTTATCTGCTAATCCATCGCAGAATCACTCGCTGTTACTTTTTAGGAGTTGAGGGAGTTTGTATCGCTTCAGATACGATCGGATTTGCTTGACATAAAATCAGTCAGCGAGTTATGTCCACCATGTCATCAACTAAAGCCAAATAGGGGATGTAGACAGGTGCCGCCAGCTATGTAGGAAATAAAAACTGCTTCAGACAACGAGGCCTCGTTATGATTTGGCTTTAACAGCTGGAGGAGACCCTAGATAGGTCACATTCTACACAACTTTCCACTGACTGGTTTAACTCAAGAGAATTGAACAGAATTATGATTACTCCCCTCGGAAAACTGCTGCTTCACGACCCTCGAGCATGACATTAAAAGCTTAGCAGCTCTCAAGCACTAACCAAATGAGGGAAACGCCGTTCAGAGGCATCATTGGACCATTTTAAATATGTGATAAATCTTGGCAATGGCTTCTAAATACTTCAACACCCCCCACAATTACCACCACAGACGGTGGCTCTGCCCTCGTCAGCACCGTTAGGCTGGGACCATTAAAACATGCAGGATTTTCTCCACCAACTTTAATGAGAAGATAAGCATTCAATGAGAAATCCCGCACAAGAGAAGCACTGAATGCCTATCGCCTAATTACGGCATATGACTTCTGATTTGTGGTTACGGTTCAATGGCTGCGCTATGGAAGGACAAGGTCTGCATGCAGAGGTCACAAAAGTTACAGTGAAAGCATTTTTTCAACATTTTCTGGATGTGTTCCACAAAAAGAACCAATCCGTTGATTATTTTGTTGATGACATGTTCTCTGAAGAAGATGTCAAAGGTTAGAAAGATGCAAAGCCAATGGATAAACATCTAAAATTAGATGAGAGAATCCAATTATAGAGTTCAAACCAAAACACAATATCTTTCTTGGGGAAATGGATCCATAGTTTTGCATATCTGCAAAAAGAGGTTGACTAAAAATTAAACACACTACTTTTATTTCTCTTTGACAATTCATTCAACAGAAATAACTTGTTCTGTTTAGAATTTTTATACAGTTAAAATAATAAGTACACAGCACTAGGTAACTATATGTTGGAACTACTGATGTATACAAAGTCAAATACACTTAAATGTAAGTATTACTAAAACAAACTAGTACAAAGTACTGAAATATTTGCTTACAGTTTACTACTGCTTAAGTATATACAACTAGTTCACAAAACAAATTTCTAAGTACTTCGCACTAGTTTGTATTCAGTTTATCTTACTTTAAGTATTAGTAGCTCCAACACATAATTGCATAGTCCTGTTTACTTATTATTTTAAGTGTTTGCATGCTTTTTTCAAGTAAGCGGAACAAATCAGATTTTACAGTGTATTAGTAATTACACTAATACTTCAAATGCAACAAAATAGCTACAAACCATAACGCTATCACCACTGTGCTGCACTGATGAAATGTAAATCCTACGTTGGAATGAAGACTTACCATTTACTTCACACTGGAAGCATCAGCGGTGCCGAATGGTCGATGGGATGATTCAAACCTGCCACGACGTGGACATTTTCTGGTGCATCCCAGAAGCGGCTTACTGCACAGCTGAAGATATGATAGGGTTCTATTTTTGCCACAAACCGCTTCTGGGACATGTCAATTTCTGCAGTTAACATGGGGCTAGACAGCAAATCACATATTGTTTCAGTGTAAAATTTCTGGTAATTTTCAAAATAAAATTTTATTGCCGCAATGCAATTTTATATCTGTTTTATTTATTTTTTTGCTATGGAGAGGAACAACATCATGACATCAAACAGTGATAACAAGCTTGACTTCCTTCTTGTTGGTTTAATGGCCGATGGCATAAACAACCGTGACCTTTGAAGTCTCGAGGGATCTTGTGATGTTGCAAGTCCAGAGAGGGAAATAACGGAGAAGCTGCACCGCGGCTGAGATTCACCCGGTGTGCACTGGCACACAGCGCAGCTCACGAGTAAACTGTTTCACTGCCATTCCACAATGCTGATGCCTCCAATGTGAAGTAGGGGTCAGGCTACAACCATCATACTACCACTACTACTAATTAAGAAGGCCCATACTATGAAACTACTGCCACCATGCTTTACCTCATTCTTATAATAATAATAGTACATTTTATTTAAAAGCGTGTTTCAGAACACCCAAGGTCACTTGACAGAAAATACATTCAGAAAATGCATTAAAACAACAATACAACAACAATAAAATGCAAAGAAGAAAAAACAAAGAGAGAAACAGTTCAATAAAATCAGAGGTCATAGGCAGATTTAAACGTGTGTTTTGAGTCTGGTTTTGAAAAGGGTGAAATTGTCAATGTCCCTGATGTCTGGGGGGAGTGAGTTCCAGAGATGGGGAGCAGAGCAGCTGAAAGCTCTGCTCCCCATGTAGTGAGACAGGCAGAAGGAACAGCAAGATGGATGGAGGAAGAAGATCTGAGAGAACGGGAGGGGGTGTTAACACTTATAAGGTCTGAGATATATGGAGGAGAGAGGTTTGAAGGTATGGAGGAGAATTTTGAAGATGGACCTGAATTTAACTGGAAGCCAGTGAAGCTGCTGGAGAACCGGGGTGATGTGGTGAAAGTAAGGTGTTCTGGTGATAATACGGGTTGCTGAATTCTGGACCAGTTGCAGTTTATGATGGAGTTTTTTGCGGAGACCATAAAGAAGTGAATTACAATAATCGAGACGGGAGATGACAAGGCTGTGGACGAGAATGGGGGCAGTGTGAGGGGTAAGGGAGGGGTGGAGACGGTTTATGGAATGAAGATGGAAATAGGCTGACCAAGTTATGTTATTGATGTGAGCATGAAAAGAAAGTGAGCTGTTGGGGATGACACCCAGACTCTTGACCTGAGGGAAGGGAGAGACTGTGGCGCTGTCAATAGTTAAAGAAAAGCTGTCAGATTTGGCGATGGTGGATTTGGTACCAACAAGAAGAAGTTCAGTTTTATTGCCGTTGAGTTTGAGGAAATTGGAGGTGAACCAGGATTTGATTTCTGAGAGGCAGAGGGTAAGGGAGGATGGTGGGAGAGTTGAGTTGGGTTTACTGGAAATGTAGAGCTGGGTGTCATCCGCGAAGTAGTGGAACTGGATATTCAATTTGTGGAAGATATTGCCGATAGCGAGGAGATAGACTATGAAGAGGAGGGGCCCCAGGACAGAGCCCTGGGGCATGCCTGACTTGACTGGGGAGGGTTTTGAGGAAAAGGATTTTAACTGGATGAACTGAGTGCAGCCGGTAAGGTAAGACTGAAACCAGCGGAGGGGGGTGTGAGTGATGCCTAAGGAAGAGAGTCTATTGAGGAGGATGGGATGAGAAATGGTGTCAAAGGCCGCACTCAGATCGAGGAGAATGAGAATAGAGATTAAACCAGAATCAGCAGCAATGAGTAGGTCGTTAGTGATCTTGATGAAAGCTGTTTCTGTGCTGCGGTGGGGATGGAAGCCAGACTGAAAATGTTCATAAAGGTTATTGCGGGTAAGATGGGAGTGCAGCTGAGATGCAACGTTTTCTCTAGAATTTTGGAAATGAAGGGAAGATGGGAAATGGGACTGGACTGCAACTGGTCCAGAATTCAGCAGCCCGTATTATCACCAAAACCCCTTCCTTTCACCACATCACCTTGGTTCTTATGCTGGAACCTTGAGTTGTATTAAAAAAATAAAAAAAATAAATTAATTAATTAAAAAGATAATGCTTCTCACTGAAGGTAAAAAACAAAATCAATTTTTATTTAAGTTTTGAGCTTTTAGGCAAGTTTTTACCTGGAAAACTGCTGCTGCAGCGACACCATCTGCGCCCGTTCCAGCTCCGACTCCTCCGTCACTTCCCGGAGACGCTTCTCGCTATCCAGTCTCAGGCGTCGCTCTTCCTCTAGCTCGTGGATCAGCTTTTCTCGCTGCAGAAGAAGGGAATTTCATTTCAGTTTCAGAGATGCATCACCCAAAAGCCAATTCTGTCGTTTTTCTGGGGTACAGAAAGTAAAAACAGAATGTTTTAAGCGACACGATCACCAAAGCATCTCAGCAGTCTTTCGGGCCCTTTTCTAATGCCTCAGGTGTGAAAAAAAAGAGCATAAGGCCACGATGACATTTAAGCCGCCAGGCTGGCTTTGCTTGTGACAGTGTGTTGTTACCTTTGGATTGTAGAGAATGAAGCTTCCTTCATTTCGCCTGCAGGAAAGAAAGTTCACACAAAATGCCAGGCGGCATCACTCCAGAGCTTTGCCAATTCCAAACACAATCTTGCATTCTATTTTTGATCTTTATAAAGTTGTTTTTGTGACTTAAAACAAAAAAAACTGTAATTTTTGAGTAAAATTGGCTACTATGGGCCTGTTGTTGACTGGGTTTATATTACAAAGCAGAAATGTAGTGGAAAGTTAGAGATTAGCCAGTTCAGAACTATTTTTAATTCTGGAATGAACTCAGTTTGGAGAAATAGAATAGAATCTTTTTTTTTGTTTTGTTTTTTGTTTTTTCCTAAACCAGTAAGTACACTGTTGCCTTCTTAAAACGGCTGCAATGTGTTAAATTTGATGTAGCATAATCACAGGCATAAAGATCACTATCATCAGCAAATGTTACCACTTCTGGACCATTCAGAGGTCATTGAGAGGGCAACACCTGTAGGAACGTCTACATATTTCTGCATAAATGCTGCAAATATACAGATTCTTACACGCTCCTCAGGCAAGTAAAAAAATATGAAGTAAAACAAAAAATACAGTGATTGATAATTTTCTAAAATATTTTGAACAAAGTGCAGAGGACACCTCAAGGGTGAGAGTTCATGAGCCACAAAGATTGTTGACCTAGCTTTAAGCTGATAACCTGCCTGAATGAAGGAGGGTCGACAGCTCATGGAGCTGGATGCGTTAGAAACACGTGGAAATAAGTTCCTGCGAAATGTTGAAGATTCTTGTTGAATAATTTGTATATTCTCAGACTACTGGGTAACTTTACATGACGTCACTCAGCTTCCTATCAGACTGTGTGAAATAATCTGTCCACTTCAATGAGGATATCACTGTTTGTTCTTCCATCTCAGAATAGCCACAACACCCAGATTATATCCACAACTTTCCATATAGTATGAAGACATGTCATACAGCCATGTCCGTACCATCGACAAACATACTCGAAATTCGTTTCCATAGGCTCCAATAATAAGTTTTTACGCCAAAATGGGAGGTTCCCACCACCGCCATTTTGACCGTGTCACAGGTTCCATCAAGCCCAGACAATTCCATAAAAGGGAAAAGAGGTGGAGCTGAGGATGGGGCTGTATGGCTGGGATAAAATGATGACACCCACCGAACTGAAGCGATGTAGCTACAAGCTAACCCAAAGCTAACGCGGAGGTGGGAGCTAAGCTAACAGAGGTAGCAACCTAGCTACAACCAGAGTTAACTGTGCACAACACCAGAGCTTCTGAGTCAGAGATACGCCGGGCTGACCGCTGGGGAGAACCGGGTAGAACACAGAGGTCTACCGAGAGCTCCACAAGCCGGCAGCCGCGCAGCAGAAAGGCGCCGCTGTGGTCAGAGATGTGCAGAGCTGCCGCTGAAGGGAGGAGACAATACCAATAGTCGGAACCCAGTTCCACCAACCTGTTATATTTCAACCCATTTTCAAAAATGCAGCATTATGTTAAATGCACTGGGTTTTACCCTATTACATTTAAATGTCATGGTTAAACAGTACATGTTAAAATCTAAGCTCAGCTAGTGCAAGAGCAGCAGTGACCTAAAATACATAAATATAATTTTACTTACTGCAAAAAATGAAGTGGAGACTCATTGGATGCTCTGTTAGTGCAATTAATGCCACAGTAAGTCATTTTGTCCAACAATTGCACAAATAATATCCAAAAAAGAATACACAAACGCTACAACTACTGGTCTAAGTTGAGAGACTGAAAATGGCGAAACAATTTTCAGGCGAGGCCGAGGCTCAGACTGAGGCCTTTCCCCGGAGCTAGCTCTGCGGTCAGGTGGGGCTGATGCTCATTAATTATACAGAATTTTGGGAATTTAATTCACTTAAACAGAAGAGTGACAAAAAAATTCACCCCCCTCAGAGTTGTCATGAGTATAAACTAGACCTATTACACCTAAAACATGTTTTGGTACCAGGCTGTAAACATGTTTATTTCTGCTGTGAAATTGGTATTTTTAACATGGGAGTCAATGAGGATTTGCTCGCTTCTGAAACCAGCCCCCAGCGGATGAGGGTGGAACTGCCATTTTTGTCACTTCCTGTTTGGCTTCATATCCAGACCCGAATTATGGGGGCTTGGTCCGTACACATTTCCGTGTACTGATCCAATAGAAATGAACCATGTCACCAAGTGGGTGGGGCCGAGCTATGGATAAAAATGTATTCAGGGCCCTTTTGACTGACAACCACAGAGGGGAGCTTTCAGGGATTTCAAGGTGTGTTACGTGTACCAGCTTTCTATATAAACCAACCTTTTGAACGTTGGTCATTTTTGGGAGTGTATCAGTAGAGTTAGAGTGTGACCAGTCTTTCTCCTCTGGAAGTAAATAACCAGAAAAATAAGGTCCGCTATCTGGAGATGAGAAAGCCAAGAAAGGAGCCTTCTACGAATCTTGAACAAAAACGAATGGGTGACATCAAGTGAAGTGATCCAGCATTCTGAGAATACACACATTTTTCAACATGGTCCAGTGCTACTTTGGTCAGCTCAGTGGTCTCCAACCTGTGGCTTCGGTGTTGCATGCTGCTCTTCAGTTCCCCTGAACTGGCTTTTCCTGTAGCTTTTGGGAAAAATGAGCATGGATTCTCTGCAGATTTTCGCTGAAAATAATCAGTTTTCATAAATGCCCTGCAGCTTTCCTTCATTTCTGTCCAAATACAAAGCTTTGATACTTCATTAAAATGTGTTGTTAACGTGTTGACTGTCAGCGTGCTTCCTGTTTGAGACTGAAAGTTCTGTTTAGGACAACAAAAGGTAATTTTTTTCAGGACTTTGGTGTTTATTCTGTTGATTTTAAGTTTCAAGTACATTTCGTTACTCTTTAAAAATGAGTCGAAGAGTGTGTAAAGGCATCAGCCATACAGACTGCAATTTGCAACCTTAAATCTCTATTCCTCCCAAAATAACTAAAACTTTTACGCTGAAATTCCTTTCAAAATGAAAAATCAATCAATTTAAAATTATGTTTTAAGGCTCAACCCATTGCATCACTATTATTGTAAATTATGATGCACCTTAGGATTCATTTATAATTAAGGTCATAGTAATGCTAATAAATTTTACCTTCCCCATTTTATTCTATCACAGTCTTTAGTAATTTATTTATAACTCTTTCTGCACCTTTTCATCACAAAGATATTTTCTTTTCCTTTAATTTGAGATGAAAAAGTTCAGAGAATTGTTGTTTTGGATCTGCATAGAACTGCTTTGTTTTATTAAAAAGTTGTTTTCACACACACACTTTGCAGAACATTTAACAGCTTATCAGTATGACTCTAATCAATCTATAGCAGACCTGGGCATTTTACGGCCCGCGGGCCACATCCGGCCCTTTGGTTGACTTTGACCGGCCCGCGTAAGGTTAATTGGAAATTACAAAATAAATGTATTTTCTCATTTTACCTCATGCATGGGCTAAGGCTGCATTGCTTTTATTTTGAAGTTGTTTTTTACGTGCACAATGACGCAATACGTATAGCAACAAGTGCCCGCGGTTGACATGGTGATTGTAGCCTGAGAAATGTCCGCTCATGCAAAAAAAAAAAAAAAAAAGAAAGATGCCGAATGCAGGATTTTCAACAAAAATTGGACTGCTAAGTATTTTTTTTTAATGAAGTCGGAGGTAAAACCGTGTGTTTGGTTTGCGGGGAGGAGATTGCCGTGTTTAAGGACTACAATTTGAGTCGGCATTACGACAAGAAACACTCGGAAAAATACAAGAACTTGTCTGATGCTGAGAGGGCACGGACATCCGAAGCTTTGCTAGCAAAGTTGCAAAAGCAGCAAGGCTGTTTTACTAAGCTTCACACATCCAGGGATGCAGCAACCAGGACCAGCTCTGTGATATCCCACAAAATAGCTAAAAACAGCGAACCGTGACCAGGAGGATCGAGGACATTGCGGGGAACCTGGAGCTTCAGCTGCAACGTGAAGTGGCAAGTTTTGACTTTTTCTCATTAGACGGGAGCTGTGATGTCCGGGACACAGCCCAGCTGCTCGTATTTGTCCGGGGGATAACGGACTTCAAGCTCACAGAGGAGCGGGCAGCAATGCGGTCGATGAGAGGGACAACGACAGGGAGTGATCTTTTTACAGAGGTAAATGCGTGCACGGACACTCTGGGATTGAAATGGGAGAGACTGTCACAGCCGGGCGTACACTGTGCGACTTTTTCACTTTTTTGAGCCGATTTTCCAGTCGTGCGAGAATCCACGACATCGGGGCGAGTTTTGCGCCGAGCGGTCGTGTAGTGTACAGGGGGTTACGAGAGGCGATTAACACCACGTGACCAGCCGCCGATCAGCAGTCGTGAGGTCGCACTCTGGTGTGTTTAACATTTCGCTCGTCCCTCGTGAGGGTATCGCACTGTTGAAGCGGCGCTGCGAGCAGCTGCGACCCAAAAAAGTATCAGAACCGCTCACGGCGCATGCGCGCGCAATCCTGCATCAACGCTTGTCGCTCGCTATTTCCCTAATAACACACGCTGTTCGTTTTTGTTTCTACACGTTTTTTTTACTCACAAATATTGTCAAGAAAGCGTGTTTGTCGTGTTCATGTCAAATTAAACTGATCACAAAACACAGATTCACTTTCTTTATTTCGTTTTCCTCATCCAACCCCCATAAATCCCTGTGTGTCCTCCAGCAGCACTCCCGAAGGACAACAGGCAAGACAAGATAAAAAACTCTGACGTGTTGAGTAAAAACTGCTATTTTTAGCACATTTTAGGGCCGACGTGTTGCTACCAGACGTACAGTGTGAGCAGTCAGGTCGCATGCGAGAACTGGGTCGTACAGTGTGAGCACATGACTCGTGAGATCTGCTCTGCGAGGAAGTCGTACAGTTTGAGCTGAAGCTGAGTGCTACAAGTGAAAAAGTCGCACAGTGTCCGCCCGGCTTTACAGGGAAAAATGTCGACTTTTGAAACGCATGCAAGATAAAGTGACAGAAATCGATGCAGATCAAAAATAGGTGTTTTTGCATTGTATTATACACCAACATGTGTTGTGCAAGTCAGTGCTAAAAATCAACCATGTTACTGATGTTGTTACTAAAATAATAAACTTCATCAGGGCGCGGGCGATGAATCACAGACAGTTTGTGGCTCTTTTGGAGGACTCCACACAGCTGTCAGATGGCTCAGCCTGGGGAAAGTGCTGAAGAGGGTTTGGGACTCGAAAGCAGAGATTCAGGATCTCTGCTGGATTTCTACTCTTCTCTTAAGGAGGAGAACTTTCCAAACCTGAAGAGACATGCTCAGAAGATGTTGGTTCTCTTCAGCTCTACCTACATTTGTGAACAAACATTTTCAATGATGAAGTTTACAAAATCCAGGTATAGATCCTCTCTCACTGATGATCATTTGTCAGCTGTGCTTCGCTTCTCCACCTCAGACATCCAACCTGACTTTGATGCACTCGTTAAAGCCCAGCAGAGACTGGATTTCTCTCACTGAATAAGAAAAAAATTGCTTAAAAACACAAAATAAGGTGTTTGGACCACAAATGTAGGCAACTAGCAGTGAACTGGGACACTTTTTTTAAACCTCTTTCTCAAGATCACAGTTCAGTGATTTTATTTTACAGACAATACTGTGTGTCTGTAGAATGCTAAGAACCTCTTTCCAACAATATTTGAAACTCAGAATGTGTTTTGGAGTGAATGTGACTGAAACTGTTAACTAATAGAAGTCACAATTGTTTAACAAAAACCAAATGTGCGCACTTTGTTTACCATTGCCTTGGGAAATTTGAATAAATCACATTTTTGTAAGCCAACCTCACTTTTTCCTTTTTGCTCATTTATAACATATAGTCTACTCTTACCAGCTTGAAGAAACAATGGTATTTACTGCTTTTTATAAAGAAATACCATTAATATTATGCATAATTGACTTCAGCCTTTTGGCCTGCGGCCCTCCACAATATTTTCTATTTCTCATGTGGCCCCATGGAAAAAATAATTGCCCACCCCTGATCTATAGGATCAGATTCGGATTTTTTCTTCTATCCAAATCTTCCACACCAAAGAATCTTTAAAGGTAGTCTGTCATCATCTGGTGGTCATAATGGGTACTACAGTCAAAGAGGATGGAAAAAGCTCAGAAAATGTCCACAACTTGGAGTTTTCTCTCTTAGAAGTTACAAGATGTATATACGAAATAGTTATATGAAAAGTGATTAATCAAACCCTTTCCATCATCATTTGATGCCCAAGTCCTGTCAGATACTTTAACAAGTCTCAAACACTGAAAAACCACAACATTCTGACTCTCCTTTTGGTGCAAATATACAAACTTTACAATGTTACTGAAAAATAACTAATTGTGAACGCTTTCTGGTGAGCATAAAGGGTGGGAAATGGTTCAAAAACAATAAAATGTGCAGAAAAGAGTAAGAACCATGTGTGTCTGCTGACACAGTAAATGGTAAGTTTGTTATACGTGTCATGTAGAAAAAGCCCAGCAGCCAATAAATCAAACATCAATGCCAGGGGAATAAACCACTGAGTCAACACTGCATGGAGTAGAAAACATGCTTGGCAACTCTCCCTGTGAGAACATTTACTCTAGTTAATCCAAGCACTGAGGAGGATAATCCTCCCTCTTAACCAGCAGTGCTGGGTTTGTCCTCTAGAGGGCAGTGTGCCACAGGAGTTCAAAATAAACCAATAAATGAATAAATAAATGTGGCTCAGTGAATACACATGAGAATAATCTCTAAAATTTGAACCAGTTTCCCAAAAGGCAGGTGAGGTTGGGAAATATTGGAGGGTCGAGTACGCAGGAGAGGGGACTTGAGATGGTTTCCAGACATAATCAACAAAAAATCTATTTCTGTTCTCTATAATTTATTTAGACCTTTACTTTAGGAACATTCGGCTTAACTTGGTATCTGGGATCTTTGTGGTTATTTAAGTCAGAAGCTAGAATGCTTAGGAAGCACTGGGCACCATATTGTCCCATGATACCCTGGAAGATCCACTCTAAATGTATTAGAGTCCTTCTGCCTGGTCTTGTTGCTCATAGATCTCCTGTAAAAGGCCACTTTTATCAGGTTAAGTGCACACACGGCCGGGATTCTACTGTAGCAGTACATCCTTGTGAGTGTGTGTTTCTGCGATGCTCAATAATCTGTTCATTACCCAGAAACCCCTCCTCCTCCTCTGCTGGAGCTCTTTGCCTAATCAAAGGACCCAGAGCTGTTCGGGAGGGGGGGGGGGGGGGGGGCAGAGGATCAGAACAGCAAACATCAGAGACACAAAGCAGCGCACAGGTTCCTCGTTCATAAATAAAACATACTATTGTGTGTGTGTGTGTGTGTGTGTGTGTGTGTGTGTGTGTGTGTGTGTGTGTGTGTGTGTGTGCGTGTGTGTGTGTGTGTGCGTGTGTGTGTGTGTGTGTGTGCGTGTGTGTGTGTGTGTGTGTGTGTGTGTGTGTGTGTGGTGTGTCAGCAAGACTGAGCTCAGTAACAATTGAAACACAGTCCCTGACTTGTCCGTTTAGCTGAAGGAACACAAAAGAGTTCACATAAAGATGAAAAGTATGGTGGCCCAGCAGGTACCACAACAGTTCAGGCAAAATGTCACAAAACAACAACAAAAAATACATCACAGGGTATTTTCTGGACCATTTAGGAGTGTATCATTACTAACTAGCCAAATGACTGGCATCTGTTTGGAGAAATAGAGATTATGTATCACAGGATTGATGAGCTAACAGCTAGTTCAAAGCACCTAAGATCAAAGTGTGTTGCTGCCACACTCATGCAGCTCAAATCTACATGACATGACTCTTGCACTTCTGGTTCACCCAGGGGTCAAATCTAGAAGTAAAATTTTGGTTAAAATTACTATAAAATATAAAACCCTGAGATTTAAATGTGACATTTTAAAGGCCAGAGTTAAATTATGATGGCAGCAACACACTTTAGTCTTGGCTGCAATCGGACTAGCTTCTAGCAAAGATTTGAACTCTATTTCTCCAAACAGAGGCTGTCCAAGAAGCCATTTACAATGGGATCTAAAACTAGAAAACTTCTAAATGACCAAAACAAATGTAATGCAAAATGTTGTCTTTCCTCACAAAGACACATAAAAAAAAACTCATCAACAATCATTTAGTTGCATCTTCTGGGTGATGCTTTGCTTTTATTTTGCAATTTTAGATAAAACAATGATAAAATTTTACAATAAGGGTCCATTTATTAACATTACTTAGTGCAGTATTAAGGATTAATAAACTATTAAATAAAGCATTAACAACTAATGTTAACATTAAGTAATGCATTACTAAGCAGACATTGCCCTGGCCCTTTGTCCTACCTTTAAGGACACTTAGTTAACAATATCGGAGACAACAATAAAGGGATCCTTATGTGTTACCAAAACTACTATAGGATGTTAAAGGTGACAAAAACAATTTTCAAAAACTACGAAAGAGACAAAAAACTGAAAAAAAGCACTTTTCCTTTTTTTGTTGTACTTTTTAAGCTTTTAAGTTCACATGTTTATGCTCGTACTTCTTAAAAATGCATTTAATTCGCTAAAACGCCACATTTGAGCAGCAGTGTTGTTTACCTAGACATCATTCTGTATTCTTTGAGAAGCATTCAATTAAACAAAACCTGATTTTGTGACTTTGTGTGTTTGAAGATTGGAGACAGCACAGAGGAGTGTGCGAAACACTTCTTTAGCAGCTCCAGATCAGTCTGAACGCATGAAATATAAGATGGACTTACTGCAGAAATGAATCGGAGCCTAAACACCGTTTTATTCAGTAAAAGTCAGCGTGCCGAGTCCCGCAGGGCTCCATCAATTCAATTATCATGGAGAGCCTCTACATTAGAGCGTACCACTTCTGCCCCCAGAGCCGCGGGCACTGGGACAAATAACACACACACCCCAGGAATATGCTAAATCATATGAGTGGCCCATTTATCATTGCCAAGGGAACCCCCCTCCCCCCCCTCCCCACCCACGCTCTCTCTGAGTCCTGCACAGGAGCTCTCCATGGATGGAGACTGAAAGGGCCCGGTGTGGAGATTTGGGCCCGGCTGTCAGCACACGTCCCATCTCGGCTCTGGCCTCTGCCCACGTCTGATAAGACCAATCTGCAGGGACAACACCTGAGACCCCAAACCTCCACGCTGTCACACATCCTCAAAACAGCAGTCAGGAACATCACGAAGGTCTCTGAGCGCCCTCACCCCAACAAAACACTTCTTTATCTCCAGAAAGCACACAGTGATGCAAAACAAGAAAACCACACGAAAGGCGGTTTCTTAAAAATCACCAATCAAACGCTAATTAATCACTCTAGGATCATACTTTGGTCTGGCAGCTCATTAAAGGAACATTAATCAGTAGCACTTCCTGTGTGGGCCCCTTGCTGCTCGTTCAGCTTCAACTCCAGTGTTGAGCAAGAATCCAAAAGACGTTCTCGTAAAACCTGACCCAGCTAAGTAGAAAACGCACATTTCAACCCTTAAAGCTGTAAAACTCTGTTTATGTCAATGTCTTCTTCAGAGAAGCTGCTTGTTCTTCTACAGCTTTGTTAGGAAAAAGACGGGAATAGCTTATTCCCATCTTGGCTCCCGGGCTTCGACTCACATCCTCAAATTTAAGAACTTCATTATCTTAACCTTGTTATCTAGCACCAGAGGGACTGGGATTTTAAACGAGTGAGTTAGAGAAATCACACCGATTCCCACAGTCTTCAAGAGTAGTGCTTCATTTAATCATGAAGACATCAAACACTGCAAATTCCAAGTGTGTGTGTGTGTGTGTGTGTGTGTGTGTGTGTGTGTGTGTGTGTGTGTGTGTTAGTGTGAGTGTGTGTGTGTGTGTGTGTGTGTGTGTGTGTGTGTGTGTGTGTGTGTGTGTGTGTGAGTGTGTGTGTGTGTGTGTGTGTGTGTGTGTGTGTGTGTGTGTGTGTGTGTGTGTGTGTGTGAGTGTGTGTGTGTGTGTGTGTGTGTGTGTGTGTGTGTGTGTGTGTGTGTGTGTGTGTGTGTGTGTGTGTCAGTGAGACTAATAAATTTGCAGCACAAGGAAGGATTTGTCCTCTTAGCTGAGAAATAAATGAAGAGCTCACATGAGGATGAAAAGTACGATAGAACAAATGGTACCAAAACAACTAGTACAGGCCAAATGTAACCCAACCCATTCAGGAGTGTGTTGTTGTACAATTTATCATCACGAGTTGTGGTAGAAATAACCTCAGAACCCTAACCCTCAATGGCCTCTGGAGAAACAGGGTGTGTGTATTTCAAGACTGATGAGGTACTAGCTAGGCCAAAGCGTTGTGTGCTACTGCCATCTCCGTATAGCTCATATCGTTAAAATTCAAAGACATCAAATGTTGCCGTCAGCCTAATCATCTGAATGAACTGTGGGTGCATGGTCAGCACATGAGAAGCTCGTCAAGCTCAGCTGTCCGAGAGCATCCACGAAGAAAAACAAAGCCCATTTTGTCTCAAAGCCAGGTCATTTATTTCCACACGTTGTTTAGACAGCCGTAACGGGTCATAATCTTAAATACCCTTTCAATGGAACCCCCCCCCCCCCCCCCCCACACACACACACACACACACACAAACCACCTCCAAACCAGAGCATGCCTTTACAAGCCAACATGTGGACTCAGGAAACCCTGCATCCTGCCCCTGATGGACTTAGATTGCACTTGTGAGAGGCATCAAAAGGCAAGAGGGAGACGGAGAGCAGCCTTGCCCCGAGCCACGCCTTCCAGTTTGGGTGTGAGGAATTCCAGAGGAAACCTACAGCAGCGACGAGGCTGTGAAAGGGCGCTTTGACTCGGCTCTGACAGAGCAGGGCTTGTTGGACCACGTGAAACCGAGAAAACTCACTGTTTTGCTAGATCAGTAGCCGCCTATGCTGTGTGGTCGTGTCAGCGGTGAAATAGGAGCCTAATTACTGATTGCCAAGCAAACTGTTAGAAAATTTTCATGCATTTCTCCCAACGATCCAAAACAGCAGTGCTACACTCCGGCGGTGCCAGTAGCCACCGTGTTAAACAACAGGAGACCCAATTAAAGCACGCACTCCTCAGTAAAATGTGCTGTTAATGCTGTTTCATTCACACTGGCAGCTGCTGAGCTGCACATGTCTAGGCCTTTATGGTTGTCGCAGGGATCTCTAGCGCCTTGTACTGTAGTGAAAATGCCCCTTGCATCATTTTTCTGCAGGTAATTGTGCCAATAACACATCCCTGAGGAACTCCTTGGTGAAGGACATTTACGAGTGGCTCCAATGCCTCTTTGATCATGTCACACATTTAAACATTAATGGATGTTTAAAGAAAGGAGCACAACTTCAGATGGCTGTTGTAAATCTGGGTTAGCTCCTTGGCTAGCTAAAACAAGGGTCAGGGGAAAAAGTGAGCATGGGGTGCTAGCGGCCTTCGCCTGGTTAGCAGTTTCCACTTCACCCTGGCAGTACTTTGACCATTATCTCCTCCATGCAGCAGCCTCTTTCCCTCAGCTTTGTGTTCAAGTGTCATCCGTGGCTGAGATCCGAAGCCTCCCAGGAATGCCAGAGAGAGTGCGAAGGGAGTCCAACGGGGATAATCCCAATTTCAAATGGAGCTTATGATACCCCCTCCCCCCTCCATTTCTTCCTCCCTACCCTTCACCCTTCCCCTGTCTGGAACAGATAGCTCATCCTTCCATCAACCCAGAGTGTGAGCAGACAGTTGTACCTCTCTAAAGTCATAATTAGCATTCACTCATGCAATTCTTCAATAGAATTTTGAGGTGTTGTGAAGGGTTTGTTTTTCCAAGGCTGCATTGAGATTAGAGGGTGTCCTTTCAGGTAGGCAGTAGCTGACACATACAGGTGTCACCTTCAGACATCTGATGGTGGAATAATTAAATTCGGTGTCTAAATTATTGTTTTGTTTTTTTTTAAGTCCTTCCTATTTTAAAAGTTAACTTTATTATAATGGCACTGCAATTCCTGACTGTAAAAACAGACTTTTCTGCAACGTCCACTGATGTTTGTAAAAATAATAAAAGGGAAGCACGATCACAGACGTAAAAGCCAATAGGAGGTCAGGAAGAACCAATGTTTGCTTGCTTGGTCAAGATCGTTTGACATCTTTACACATTTTTAGATGACGGTTAAAGAAATAGGTCCTAATATTCCAAGACAAACAGCCGTTTTAACAATAATCCATAGGCCTGTCCCAGCCCCAGCTCCTCCATCTGACCCCGTGTTTGACCTCTTCAACTACAAGGAAAGGCGTGAAGAGAAAGCAAGCGCTTCAGCTCCAGGGATCAGTAAAAAAAATCCCGCAAAGCTGGGTGAAAACCTTGGAAGTTTATCGGCCCCCGTGTGCTGTTGCTGTAGGCCAGCTGCCATGAAGAGAATCAGAGGCGTCACAGAGGTGAAGCCAAACAGCTGCGCCTGCGGTTAGCGCATTGGCCCGGAGGATCAGCTGAGCTCCACTCCATCACATGGCTCAACCTTGCACTTTCTGACCTCCCTTGAGACACACACACACACACACACACACACACACACACACACACACACACACACACACACACACACACACACACACACACACGGGTTCTGCAGACAAAGATGTGGAGACAGGGAGCGATAAGCATCGATCTCTTATCCCCTAAACTCCATCGTCCGATTTAACGAGCTGCCTATAAAGAAGACGTGAAAGTACAACGTCTCCATTGTTTCTGAGGAAGAGCTTTTACATTTAGTACCAATAGCTAAACTATAAACTTCCTTCTTCATAAACATCTAAAGAGTAGTCGAGACGTGTGAAATCAGTGCATCATGATGGATTGGTAGCAACACACAGGGCTTGAATTAACTTCTTTGGTTTCTTGTTTATGTTTTTTTGACGTAGCTCCTCGGATGAGAAGCAAAACGTCTTCAAGAAACCAAAGAAGTCCAGTTCCTTCATTCAAACCCTGCTGACTACCATCAGCTGAATGACTAACAATCACCAGCGACTGGCAGCATTTTAGTGAGAAGCACTGTCACTTTTCTTATTTTAAAGCAGATTATAAGGAAGAGAAACTTTACCATTGTTCCGTCACTCTTGCTCCGTGCGACTTCCCTCTCCAGGCGAGCCACAGCCAACTTTTCCCTAAACAAACGACAAAGATGGACAGATTGGTCAACAAAATAAATTCCACTTTCATTCATTGGATTTCCCACAAATCAAACTATGTTACACTAAGTTACTCTGTTCCTTTTGGCATTTGATACGTTGGCTTCCAAGACTTAAACATGTCAAGTTTCCCTGCTAAACAACAGAAACCGCACACGCCTGGACACAGACCAGCCGGCATACAAACCCAGAGACAAATTTATCCAATGACTTCACAAAACACAGCTCTCAGGTCTGTCCAGACAAAAATAGCCCAGAGGAAATAAGAAGCAGGGCATCCTAGCACCAGACTTTACACCCCCCCCCCCCCCCCCCCCACACACACACACACACACACACGCGCGCGCACACACACACACAAACACACACGAACCAGGCGAAACAAAGAAATCGACTGTGCACGTTCAATCCTTTTCCCTCGTGAGGGCATTGCAAGCTTTAATGGGATAAATCTTGGCATGCGAACTGGGATAATAAAGAACAGCCCCCCCACCCACCCCCCACCCCCACCCCACCCACCACCAGCACCACCACCACACACGCACAAACACACCTCCTCCTGAGGAATCACAACAACTGATGCACTGCTCCAAGACAAGCTTGTTGTTCTGGAAGTGTTTTCATCCTAATTTGTGTGGAAACAAAAAAGTCAGGCAGAGGATCAGAACGCCTCCTCTGGCAGCGTATTTTTATGTCTGAGAGTAATATATCGTTGTGTCAAACACTCAGAGTAAATTCAAGAATTGAAGTTCATAGTTTGGAGATGAACTCAGATCCTTCCGATTCAGCAAACCAGATCCATATCAGAGTACTTAACAAAAATATATAACCCTACCCAGACAAGCAGGCTATCCTCTCAGACTACAGAAAATACACCATTTATAATCATTAACAGGCTAAATCTGGATTATTTCCACACTTTCATTTTAATTTATATGATTATTTTTTACATGCAATGTTTGAATAAAGCATTCACAACAACTAACAAACAATTGACAATATGTTTTTTTCCATGACGATAGGGAGTATGTACCTAAATAATTACAAGCGAGCAGTAGTTTTGTGTTTTGAGTAAGACCTTACCAACGGATAGCCATTGGGGTCAAAAACCCCTGGGAGCACAACCTCTAGCAACATAAAAAGAACATCTGACTCTCTTTCATCACTGGCAACGAGTGAAGAGGTAAGTGAAGTAGGCAACATAGTTTATGAAAGGAGAAAGTTTTGTCACCGTTTATAACAAATCAGTAAACGCATTTTGTCCTCACGGGCTCCCGTAGAAGGACACATGGTGTCTAATATGGTATCACCCAGAAACTTAGGGTGTTTTTCAATGTCAAGGAATTTCGCCTTGATGCCTTGATCTCGGCCCGGTTGCCTAGGAGATACGCCATCAGGAACCGCCAAGGCGTGCTCCAATGTTCATGTTCTACCGAGGCATCTGTTCTCTGTTTTTAGCCATTTAGCTAGCTGAGCAAGGATACACGGGAGGTGTTTTGTAACCTGGCCTTGGTCAAAAATTTCCCAGAATACAGCGCTGTATTTTCAAAAAGATGGCAGATCCGGGGCTGGTAGCAGCTACTTCGGGGACAAATTTCCAGTGAGTCAACTAATTGTAGCTATCGGGCTGATATCCGAAATGTATTTTATGTCCAAAGCAGTTATCTTTGGTTGGTTAGTTGCAGCTTTGGTGGCTATCAGGTAGTAACTCGCTTACATATTTAATTAAACCAACAAATACACAATTAAAAAGTAAAGGGCTCATTATATATTCATATTGAGACTTATATGTATGAAATATAACTTTAGTCGCGGTCACGTGATTTAAGTCTGTTCCATTTAACCATTTTCTTTGACCAAGGAAGGACAGTGTCCTCGTAAGCAAGATGCCATTATTTTCTGACAACATTTCGATAGATATATCAGAGAATAACTGTAAAAACTATACGATGTCTCTTTAAGCTTTATCAGTTTAAGTCCTTATAAATGTTTACGGTACCATTCACTTCACAATAAATGACCATTTACACCAAAATACGTATTTATTGCCAGCATAGATTGAGGGACTTCCGGCTTGAGATGTCATTTAAACCAGACACTTTTTAAAACAGCATACATCTGCCCGTTCTAGCGGTTAGCTTGGTCAAAATTAAGCCTAATTTGTGAAACTAAGTAATTCAAAGAGCTATCAAAAATATCTTCATCACTTCAAACTGTTTTAAGTAAAATACAGAGCACAGAGTTTAAGTTGTTGTCAAATTACTGACTTGTCTCCAAAAGAATCCCACCTATGTCTCAAACAGGACCTCACAGAGCTGCTTTTCCAACTGACGGCCTTGGGTAATCACAGTCACCTGCACATTTTTCACATTTCTCCAGCAGAGCAGACAGCCCCAACACCCCAGAATAGCTCATGACGAACGTCTTCTTGGCTCCATTTAACAACAAGACATGATTGTTTCAGAGTGGCTTACCTGTTGCGGGGGGGTGGGGGGGTGGGGTGGGGGTGGGGCAGCAGACCCACGGCTGATAGATGAGTCTGGACTGAAAAAATGTGCTTCAGACTAATATTAATCTGGCTTTCTTTTTGCTGGTGTTTGCATTTGCAGCGTCTAATGAGAGCAGATTGACTCAAGCAAAGCTAAGCCTGGTTGTGACACACACACACACACACACACACTGAAGAAGTTGTGAAAGGCTCAAAGATTTAAGGCGAGGGTGTGTGTGTGTGCGTTCATTGAGCATTTATCAGGGTGAAACCATCCTTTTTAATAAAGACAGTTATGGCATAAACGCCTAGATCAGTGTGTGAAAACAACTTCCACAGCTGACACTGACTCATCCACTTATGTTCTCTTCCTATTACCACATACAGTACACATCATCACTCCATCTGAAGAACAGGGACCAAAAATAAAACGATCTGGAACTTCTCACAGCACGTTTTGTTTGGTTAAAGCCGGCCACACCTGGCATTCCTCCAGTCTGTGTTATGGCTGAGCGTCAGCCCTGTAAGGGGTTAAGTTTCAGGCCACTTGTGAGCAGGCATGTTGCAGGAGCAGCCAAGCATGAGCCAACAGCGCCACGAGAGAAGAAGAAAATCATCGCCAAATATAGAGCAATTTGACATTCTGTCTTAAATGTAATTATAGTAATTGGCACCAGCAGTAGTCAAAACAGTATTCTGGTGCAAAACGCTTACTGATGTCATTCAGCCCATGGGGGATAATATTCCCACACATGAATGTAAATAAACCCCCTGTTTGCTACACATGTTGATGCATGTAATGACATCTTACTGTGCATATGTCACAAGATTCCAACCTTTATTTTTTTCTCACAAATTACTCACTCTGCGAAAGCTTACCAGCTGTGTAAACGGAACCTGGAATAGCCAGACAGAGTAACAAGAAGTCAAGAGGTTTATCTCTAGGAATCTGTACAGTAGAAGTGTTATTATTTCCCTCTGAAGCACGTGTGTTCTCATGCAATATCATCCCAAAAAGGTAATAAAATGCTTCAGTTGGGAGCATGGACGTAATTGTTTTGGGGGGTGGACAGGGGGGACATGCCCCCCCACTCTTTCCAAAGTCAAGTTTTGACCCCTGCACTTTTTACCATCCAAAAAAAACATTACGCTATATTAAATTGACACTGGTTGAGCTCTAGGACCAAGCAGAAAACAACCATTTGTGTTGAAGCCTGTTTACCATTAGAACATACTGTACAGATCCCCCCCCCCCCCCCCCCCCCCCCCCACACACACACACACACACTTCTAAAGTGAAAATTACGTTCATGGTTGGGAGCATAATTCTTGGTTTATTTGATATTGGTGCTGAAACTGATAGAATTTGTTGAAAATGGTGGAATTATAATTATTTTGGTAAAATATTGCATGTAATCTGGTGTGATACTACTCCGATTTTCTGCTGTGAATGACTCTCACCCCTTCTTTCCGCTGGATGTAAAAGCGGCCACGTAACGTCATAGTGGCGTTTTACCCGCAAGCTCATTCCCAAACGGAAGCAATCCTGACACGAAATGGAAGCAAAAGCGTTTCACACAGCTGATCTTGTGACGTCACAAAATCACGGGACAATTGCTGCATCGTGCCGGATTTCAGACGTCCACACATAACAACCAAGGAGAAAATCAGCTGCGTGTGTCAAAATGTCATTGGTTTATTTTCTGTTCCGTGTACATCGGCTACGGAAGTTTTAACAGGAAATGACCTACGTTTACCTGCGTGTGACTTTTATTTAGAAAGTTTCCGGATGTTTTACACTGTTTTCTTGTTTAACTTCCTGTCCGGCCTGATCTAAACTATGGAGTTTGACGTGTTTTGGAAGTGTAGCAAGTAAAAAAATAGACTTGAAACGTAACGATAGCATCCCCTCGTTTCTGGGGTGTGTCCAAAACGTTACACTTAACTGCCGATGGAAAGGAAACCGTCCACTAGAACGGCGAATAATTGCACGGCGGTTTTGTGACAATTTTGTGTGCAGTGGAATGAAGGGGTCAGGGACCAACCTGCCACATTTTAGCTCAATTTTCATGTTTTCAACGACCGCGAAACTGCCAGGAAACTTACTCTGTGGGACTTGGCCACAGTAATAGTAGACAGGTTCCTTTCCACTGGCTGCAAAGAGTCACGTTTTGGACGTGTTGCTTACTTTTTAAGTCTATTTTTTTACACGCTATGCTTTCAGAATCCGTCAAAATGAGCAGTTCAGCTTGGGCCAGACAGAAAATCAAACACGTACGCAGCGTAAAATATCCGAAAACTGTCTAAATAAAAGTCACATGGCGATTTCCTGTTGCTTAACTAGTAACATATATGTAATTTCCTGTGAAACTGTAGATGAGGTAAACAGAACAGAAAATAAAGCACAGTCCTTTTTGAATACATGCAGCCATCTTCCTCCTTGCTTGCTATCATCTGAAGTTCCGAAATCACTCATGGTGTTGCTATTCTCCCGTGATTTTGTGACCTTGCAGGACCAGCTCCCATTTGGAGTCTAAAAAGCTCCCAATTGGAAGGGAGCTCGCAGGTAAAAGGTCACCATTACGTTACACTCCGCTCATGCATCTGGTGGAAGGGAGGGGTTAACTCATTGTAATTCCAAATAATCTGTCCAGTATTCATTACATATTTTACTACTAAAAATCAGCTGGCAAAACGTTATTGCCAAAGTTTAGAACGATGATCTTGCGTGGTGAGTTAGTGATGACTGTACGCCTCGGCAAATACACTTAGATACTACAATTTCAAGTTTTCGCTTAATATCTCGGACATAGACAACATCTGAAGTCAGCAATTTAAGCTAGATGATGTGTAATGAGTAAAGCTCAGTGTATCAGAAAGAGATACCTCTTACGTACTGTTAGGTCAAACCTTAGGTAAAACTCTAACTTCTCGTGGGCTATCGTCACAAATTAGCTGCAAACACCTTTTGGCCCTTGGGATTAGTACCTTCATCATAAACCTGCCACATTCAGTCCTATACATGTCTCCTTCTCCTCCGTTGGAGGATCTACAAGCAGCAAGAGCCTATTTTATGTACGTACTAGGCAGCTTTATTTGTATAGCACATTTTAAACACAAAGGCAATTCAAAATGCTACTGTTTATTTTTTAGATGTAATAAAATACAGATAATGAAATATCCAGATATTTGCTGTTATGATACTGGATTGATATTTAAAAGCCGTGTCAATTTTTTATTGAGAATTTACATTCAAACATTCACTGTATTTCTTTAAAGAGGTGCAGTTCATACCCCGACTGCTAGGTGGTAGCAGTTTTTACCATCTTCATTCTGATGGAACAACGAGATTTCACGACACTGGATGTGTCTTGGGTTTTCCAATTTAATGTTTGCTAATGCCAATTAGCTGCAGTGGTCGCTTTATACCATGCTAACTTCAAAACTTAAAGCTGTTATAACACGGTCATGAAACACTCACACATCCCCTCAGGTATCTTCTCTGAGACATTTCTGCCAGAATCGGAAACTTGTGCTGCCTGATTAAACAAGAAAGCGCTAAACACAAGTCGCTGTTTTCTAGGTCCAAACACCTTTTATTGTCCATGACTTCAAATTGTGTTTTTTTTTTTTGGGGGGGGGGGAGTCTGGTAGTTTTTCCTTAAGTGGTAGCAGTTGCAGCTGTTTGTCCTTCTCTGATATTATTGAGGGGAGAACTTCTCATACCAGTGGTGTTCTGTTGTTAGATTCACAAGAACGCAGTGAGTGGACCACCCAGGGAAGTGCGGCGCTTCGGCAAGACTGACAGACCGAGTGGTCCAATGGTTGCTTTGGTCTGAAATGTGCTATTGGTGGAGGTTTTATAGACAAATATGAGAGAATCAATTAACACTTTTTTTCACAATATATTTATAGCTATAATAAGTCAGAACAAGGCATACAATTTTTTTGAGCTAATTTGTTTTCCAAATTTGTCATTGCAGTTTGAATCATCTGTAAACGTCCACACCCAAAGCATCAAAATATGACGCGTGTGACCAAGCCTCAATATATGACGATTTGGGATGCCCCAGCACGTCAGGAGATTACGCACTGAGGACTCCCAGAGAGTCGGTGTCCGTGAGACGGACATTAGAGCAACTTGTTTACTACTTAACCTTCCCCTCTACCCCCATTCTAACCTTAACTTGTTGTCCTGGCTAAAAGTAAGAGAGAGATTGGAGTTTTCATTAACAATGTTTATTAGAAATATCATTGCGACAAAAACTCCAAATGTAATTTATTCGACCTTGTCTTTTCTGGCGGATAAACATGATTATTCCACAAGACAAAGTATGCATGGATGATGTGTGTTACCTACGTGCAGAACAAATCAAATGCAGAAAACTGTGGTCTATCGTGCAATGGTGCTATGGAATGCACTACCAGGATTTCTTTTGAGGGAAATTGATTAAAAAAAAATTTTCAGAAAAAACTTAATATTTTTATTTTCCCAGAGATAATGGCAAGCTAAACATCTCCTGAAGTGAGCTGTATTTCATATTTTAAGAATGTATTTTGTTATGTTTGGGCTTTTGAGAATTGAATTTTAATTTTTTTTTCTACACTGCAATGTGTGTGTGTGTGTGTGTGTGTGTGTGTGTGTGTGTGTGTGTGTGTGTGTGTGTGTGTGTGTGTGTGTGTGTGTGTGTGTGTGTGTGTGTGTGTGTGTGTGTGTGTGTGTGTGTGTGTGTGTGTGTGTGTGTGTGTGTGTAAAATGTAATGACTGTATGAGATGAGACCCCAGGAAGAATAGCAACTGTATGTCAGCAGCTAATGGGGATCTTAATAAACAAACAAACAAACTCAGCTGGCTTACAGAGTTAAGGTTAGGATTGGGGTGAGGGGAAGGTTAAATCGTGGCATAATGTCCGAGTGACCGCGGGCGTCAAATACGGGCGCCAGCGGTGCCACGTGTCCCTGATCGTCCTCTCCTGACGCGCTGGGGCATCCCGAATCGTCATATATTGAGGCTTGGTTGTCATGAGCTGAACTCAGAAGACCTGTAATGACGCCAAACAGTTAAAGTATATAAAAAAGTATTTTATTTTTGGTGGAGTTACCAGATGGGCGAGGCTGGAGACAGAGTCGGAGACAGGCGAAGGTCAAAATGGCAGGCAGAGTACAAGGCAGGGGTCAGGAGAAAAACGAGGTCCGGCGGCAGAGATCAGGCAGGGTGGATGGCTGGAGAATTTACTGGCACAAAGTTTTCAATAATCTGGCAGAGACTGGATAGCAGGATGGATCTTTTATAGCAGGGGAAGCAGGTGTGTGAGATGAGCTGAGGAGTCAGGAGCAGGTGAAGTGGATGAAGCTGATGACAGGAACAGGTGAGAAGAAGGGAGTTGATTGTGGTTGCCAGGGAAACAGGGCTTGTCAGGAGCTTGGTGAAGGGACCAGGTGAGCTGAATGAAGGCGAAATGAGGAGGCAGAGGAGGGTGAAGGATGGGAGTCATGACATTGGTCACACGCGTCATATTTTGACGCTTTGTGTTGTCCACTCTGATATTTTCATAGAAATCTTTACTAAAGTTTATGAGATTTATTTCTTAACGTTAGGTAAGAGCAATCATCCTTTTTTTTTTTTTTTTTTTTTTTTTGTTAAGCCGCTGTTAGAAAGCATGACTAGCAGCACAGACCTCCACCAGTTTCCACTGACCTGGAACCACCGGATAGCACGGGAGGTCTCAACAGAGAAGGGAATCCCGTCGAGCTCCACTGAACCAGGCTGACACAGCTGACAAGCCCCATCGCAAATGCAGCAACTGCTGTATTTCCCTCCGCAGTCACTATTTTTGTGCAGGAATTGTACAGAAAGCATCTGTTGCAACATAAAAAACAGGTCAAGAGGGCTCCCACTCCCTTAACCAGCTGGATGATGGAAAACAACTACAGTTCTAAAATAACACACAAGTGGTCAGAGAACAAAAGGTGACAGTTTTAGTTGAATAGATACCAAACTAGATATACAGTAAGACACTTTTGAAAAAGGAGTACTTCACTGGGCTTTAAGCGAATAGACTTGTATGGAACTGGCATGCAACTGTTGGCAACTGGTTGGAAACACAAAAAATTGTGCATTTCATGTTGGTTTGGGAGATTTTATGCATGGCATGATTACCAGCACCAACAATTATTCAGAAACATCTATCACATGACATGTGCGTTGCTGTTTTAAAGTCTGGAGATGTTTTCCTAAGATACGAGTTTCACAACACGCAACGGCATAGCGGTCCTTGAAGACCAGGGCGACATTAGGTCAGATCATTGGCTGCAGCAGGTTCAATGATGGCTGATGAGTCGGAATTCCTTTCAAGTTGAAATGATTGTTTCCTCGTTGGTCTTCTCTTCCAAACATGCTGCCCAGAACAAACGTCGACAGCAGAAGCATCCACCGTTGCATCCCAACTGCCGAAACTTGAACACTCAGCCTAGATAAACAGCAAAAGAAGATGATCTTTAACTGACTCCGTCCACCCCCCACCCCCTTCTTGTGTGATTCCCACAGTGTGGAAAACATCCCTTGCTTTGAGATAAGACACCAAACGCAGGGCCAAGAGAATACAACACCTGCCTTGTTGCGCTCACAGCAGATCAACCCTGTTTCCTGTGCACATTCTTCCCTCTCAGTCACTGTGGGCACCCTCCATGTGCTTCTCCCTGCTGCTCACGTCGAGGCAAAGCGCTGGCTGTTTGCTGCTCGGCATGCAAAGACATGAACTGTCAGGCTAGAGGGAGGATCAATCACGGCAAACGTGTTTGCCAACTTGAGCCGACACGTTGGGCCCACGAACTGCTCTGTGGGAGGCAGACGTTTCGCTTTGTTTTTATCACAACTCGTCCATTCAGTGGGGCTTTAATCCTTTGTACATGATTTGCTGCAAAGCACATAATGAAAGAGAGGGAAAAAAGTGCTGCCTCTGACAATTTAGGTTTCTTCTGAACACCATCTTATTATCAAGTGTGCCTAATCTCCCTTCTGCTCAGAAAGTTGTTAACAGATTAAACACCACTTTCTGCCTGAGCCGTTTCCCTGCAGGAGTTGCTCATACGAGCATGAATTCGCACAAGGAAGATGCAGGAATTTAAACCACAGTTGCAGTGCTGTCACTGCGGCTCACAGGAAGGTAAACATTTCAATCGTTCTGAGTGGAAACTGAGTGGCCCGGAAGGGATGCATCGATGTTTGCATGAGAGCAGAGCTGCCATGCATTTATGTATTAGCGTCTGCACTCCCGCTGAGTTAAGAGCCTCGATGTGCACGCGATCCCCGTGGCTCACAGAGGCTTCCCGTACAGAGACTGGACTCCAGTTTTTCTCTGGGCCAGTGTTTCCAATCCCTAATCCTACCGTGTTACGTAACCTTCTACAGCGATCCAAACATCCATGCCCACGTCCACTGCTGGACAAAGAGTTCGGCGGGGCGTTTGGTGAGTTATAACATCCAATCGAGCCTGACCAGAAGAGTTACAAGAACCCAACATGACGGGGGAATAAGTTTATGGTTCCAGCCTCCTCGAAAACTTTTAATGTACACACACAGCCAAATGGCTTCACCTCCCAGGTTTTCCACCAGTTACACTCCTTGGCAAGAGATTGCTCCGGTTGGGCCAGAGCAATAAACATTTTTGCTCAGGACCCGAGATCAACAACTGCAAAATGTATAGATTATAATCTCTGAGAATCACTTTTATTTTGCTTCATTAAAAATACTACATAATTAATAGGTCAAATTGGTATAGTGGAATGGCTGTTACCTTCAGCTGGTTTATATAACTCCTGCTTGAAACACTGTGGAAGACTCCTGTTTGCAGTGGGGTTTAATGGGCACCAATTAGAGATCAATAAACAGTGTTCACCACTCTTGACTGCTGGTTAAAACGGTGTTTTGAAAACCTCTGTTTGCAGGAATACTGAGACAAACTCTGATATGTGTAGACAGGCCTGTCTCTCTGCATTATGATCCTCTGCAGAAACTCAGACTACAACAGCGAAAGGTTCTGGAGGAGATGTTTAAGTGGTGTGACTCAGAGTTGGTCCAGCAGCTGTGAACGAAGGCGAAACCAGTCTTGGTCTAACACCGCAACACAGTAAGTGGAAAAAAAAAACTTAAAAGTGTGAAGACTTTCATCTGCTTCAGGCAACTGAGAGGTAGCACATCTGTGACCATTCAATTGGCTCCAGCACATTAGGGAGGTCCAATTAATCACCAAAGAGCGCCATCGTGGGGGCCGGACTGCGCCGCGACCTCAGCACACAGCTGGTTTCTGACCTCTTGCCTCCTGTGATGGACCGCGACTGGAATGGAGGGTTAGCGGCAAAACAGAAGCCACATGTCAGTACCACACACACACACACACACACCCAGTCAGCCAGTCGGCCAAGCTCCATAAGCCTTACCTCACCACGGTAGAGCAAAGCATCAATTATTGACGAGGTGAAATGTGATGAGGTTCTGCTGTGAGCAGACAAAGAAAACATGCTGCCATGTGGCAAAATAATGGTTTTCTTTATGGAAGGAAACACCTAAACTCACTAAAGTGGTTTTTGATGATAGTGGCACAATCATTGAATTTCATGAATTGTTTTTGGCTAAACTTTGTGCATGGTTGATCCCACTTGTACTGATTTCATAAATCTAAAGCCCATCATTCTGTTAAAGAATGCATGTCACCCACGTCCTTTCACTTCAGAGCTTTAAGCCCTTAAAAGATCATCCTATCTGGAGTTTTAGTTGTAATGGTGAAATCTTAAAAGTACATGTTGTGCATGGTCTCGTGCAATGTTGGAATGTTCATCAATGGCAAAAATTCGCAAAGTTATTGGGTGAAGAACAGAATCAATCAATTAATAATTCTTTAACACTCAAAACATGTGCTGGAGACGAAACTTGGCTAACGCAGTGCCATATTTGGGTTAACAAAAATGGTTTAACAGTAAACGTTAGGGCACCCGGGGTCTCCAACCCCCTGACATCTCGGATCCGCAAGGGCGCCTCCACTTGGGTGCGTAGAACACAGTGAGATAGCGTCTGTATGCAGTTTGATGAGAACAGCTTACAGCTCAGATGCAAACCAAATTCTTTTATTATCCAGAACTCACCTCTCTCTGAGATGCGGAGATTTTGACTCTGAAATACTATATTCACACCTAGTTCCAGACACCCATCTCTTAGTTCGCATCCACTCACAGTAAATAATAGCTTAAACCATTTGTCAAGGCTTAAAATTGTTTGTAAAATAAATTCTTATTTGTTTGCAAACTTGACTGTTTCTTGAATCAAAGCGAAGTGTGACGATCCCTTAATAATTAAAATAATCCTAGAACCTTCTAATTAATCATCCTAAGGCCAAGCAAGGTGATATTCTCTAATAATAGTATTACAGCTACTGGTCACAAAGTAATGAGAATAGAAATAAATAGCTCTTAAGCAATTTATTTAATCCAATTTACCCTCCTTGACTTCATTACAATTAGCTGAGGTGACCATGCTATCAGTTAGCAATCAGTTGAATGGATTATGTGTTTGAGAATTGTCTTAACTAAGGAAACACCATTTATCAGCTCAGCATCTGTAAAACTGACTGACTTGTTGCCATTTTTGTGTTTAATGTAGATACGCTGCAACAGTCCTCTTTCACTGGATTGTTTATCAGCCATAACTGTGCATCCAATGATGACGGTTTTAAAGTTTCATCAGAATCCATTCAGTGATTTCTGTGATTTTAACACAACATGACAACGAGGGACAAAAACGGCAGATCAAACAGATCAAACTACCTCTTTTATCCAAACAATGGGCCATCTTAACTCAATCTGAGCGGTGTTTGGACATGTGTTCACCAGAATGTAGTTAAACAAGCTGACAAAGTTGTGATTAGCGAGATTTATTAAAAGTCAACAACAAGATAACATCTCTTCTTAAGGAGCTCATCAATGGTTGGCTTTATTTTTCTTGCGCAACATAAAAGTTCCCACAAAAGCCTTGTTGTGGTTTCTTTGTGAGATTTAGAACAAATCTGAGAGATTGATGGATGTAATCATGAGTTTGTGTGAGAAATGATTCATCTTGCTGAAAGAAAAAGGGAGGGCGGTGGTTGAAAGGCACCAGTTAGTAGGTCAAAATTGGACCTAATGCACGCTCTGCAGCTGCAAACTTGTGAAGCAGCAAAAACCCCACTGGAGGAATCCTCTGAGACTCCGAGGAATGAGCGTGGATTACCCATGTCTGTCTCTCTAAATGTTTTCTTATCCTCTGAGAGGGGCCTGACCTCGATTGTTTCCACACCATAGACGCATTCCTGCCCAGACAGAACGAAGCGTCGGAGATTAGCTCTTTAAAAATGGCCAGACCTGCCGCCCAGCACAGCTCGAGGAGACAGTGATGACACGCGTGGGGGGGGGGGCTCTCAGACACATGCATGAACACACACATGTACAAACACAGTTGCACCGGTGCACGACTTTTAATCTTTAATGTCCAGATCATAAAAAAGAGATGACTCCAAGCTCTAAACCTGCATCATTCCTCAACGCAGATACGAGGCAGGAAAGATCTACTGATAAAGACAGGAAGTTGCCACCCTCTACTCCCAAAAGTGATGAACTCAAACAAACTTGTTTTGAAAAGACACTCAAAGCCACGCAATCACATTCCGACAGGTCCTGTTTGCCGGAGTCGTCCCCAGAGATCACAGCCGAGCTCATATCTCGCACAATGACATGTACATACGTTTGAGTGAGCCGCCTTTCATGCTGGACTACAATTACCTCATGATTTATGAGTTTACAGACATTTCAAAAGGCGTAATCAGAAGAATTGTCTTGTCTTGTGCTGAGATAGATGCTCCTGTTGCTGCAGATTTGTGCAGAAATGCAACCAAAGTAAAGCACGATGTGGAGTCGTCTGTTTGAAGCTGAGCCAAGACACCACATTCTAAAAGAAGAAACATGATTAAACTAAATGAACTTTCTTTTTGGGCTCATGTTTTAGATTTGATTGATTTGATGTAGTTTCTGTCTCGTAATTTGGACAAATCCGCAAACAGATTTTTTTTTTAAATACTAGAAGAGATTTTCGATTTTCCCGCCCAGGTTTTCAAAATGAATTGTACGACTTCCTGGGAAGTGAAAAATAACCCTTCTTGTAAACACATTAGGTTTTTAGAGAAGCATCAGCTACATGGCACGAGCCTTTATCACAACACAGAATTTTGCGAATTGGAGTTTAGCTCAAAGTATGGTGGCCTGTAATGTTCCTTAATATACAAAAGACATAAATTAACACACTGAAATAAATCACAACGCAATACACAAACATCTGTAATGCAAATACAAAACATACAATTGAAGTAATGATTTAAAAAAAAGTACAAACATAAAGTAGGATAAAACAAAGGCCTAGCCTAGAATCTAGACCGCTGAAGCAAAAGTGATGGTATAGCAACGCTTCATTGGAACCTCGCAGCTCTGGCCACTAATCTGGCCAATCACAGCGCATTTAAAAAAAATTAAGTATTATTTTATGTTTTTTTATGTTTTTGGAGCTCTTCCATGATGTGATAGTGGACTGCCCCGGACTGACATCCATAGCAGTGAGAATGTCAAATTGGTTGTTATCCAGCATGCGAAGACAGCTTGAAAGAAAACAGTAGAGCCCGCCCCACGACTGAGAGCCGTCAGTGGACAGTGTCAAGACATTGGCCCTTTTTACAAGACACACCATGCCGGCAAATTGGCGTAATATTATCACAATGGTATGTCTATAAACGCGCCATGCCAGCATGGCGTTGCACAAATTTTGCGGCATTCGTTCTGCCTCGCTTGGTAGTAATATTGCGGTAATGGTCTGTTGTATGCGCCCTGGCGCAACAGAGGCAGATGTCATGATGACGTGGGGAGTTATTGCTGAGCTCCGGCTGGCAAATTTATTGAAAATGAAAGTAAACACAGGCAATAGGGTTGGCTTTTTGAACAAAATCAGCTGAGATGGCAAACTGGAGCGCTCCACGAGCCTCTCTGTTAGAGCTGAAGCTCAGATCACCAGAGACTGCACAGGGACTGATGGGGACAGACACCTTCAGGAGCTGCTTGTTAAAAAAAAACCTAACCATCACGGCTTCAATCGCAATAAAAAGCAAATTATGTCCAAGATAAACGGAAGTCTGCAGCAGCGCAGAGACCGCCTCCATACCCCCTTTATGCCGCCATCAGCTAATCTTTTATAAAAATGCCACGATTGCGCCACATTACTGCCACGGTCTGATCTTATAAACGACCTTTATCCTCCCCACGGAGGCGCGGCAAATCCCGTTTTGCAAACGCTCTGGTCCTGTAAAAACAGCTTATATGTTCCATATGTTGGATGGCTTGCCAGCCTTAAACCAAAAACAAGCAAAGAAGAGAGACAACAGTGTTCGGGATCATTTCCATTTCATGCCGTTTCCATTTTATGAGCTTTGGGTAATGACTGAAAGAACGAGATCGCGGATACAAGCGGCCGAAATGAGTTTCCTCCGTAGGGTGGCCGGGATCATCCTTAGCGATAGGGTGAGGAGCTCGGACATTCGGGAGGGACTCGGAGTAGAACCGCTGCTCCTCCGGATCGAAAGGAGCCTGTTGAGGTGGTTTGGGCATCTGGTCAGGATGCCTCCTGGACGCCTCCCTGGGGAGGTGTTTCTGGCATGTCCTGCCGGCAGGAGGCCCCCGGGTCGACCCAGGACACGTTGGAGAGGTTACATCTCCAATCTGGTCCGGGAACGACTTGGGGTCCTGCCGGAGGAGCTGGTGAAGGTGGCTGGGGAGAGGATAGTCTGGAGCTCCCTAGTTGGGATGCTGCCCCTGCGACCCGGACCCGGATGAGCGGAGGAAGATGACAACAACATTAATTAACGCTGTCAGCTATCTTGAATCAGGTTTACTTTCAAAGTTAATCAGTTGTTGGTTTCTGTTGAATAAAAACTTCCTAAGAATTCCTCTAAAATCTGTTCAGTGGTCATTGAGGTAGTTTCCTAGCTAGGCTTGATTCTAACAAATACAGGTATGAATACAAATAAAACATCCAGCAAGATGAGTTAATACTCAAAGTTTGTGTTGACGATGACACTCTGCTACCAACGCAGCTTGAGTTGTAGCTGTTATTGTGCATATTTAAGGGTAATTAGCTATAGTGGCCATCTTGAAATTGGGTTGACCCCAAAAGTTAATCAATTCCATATTCAGTGAAGACTTTCTAATTGTGTAAATGCATCCAGTGGATCTTGAGCTATTTTGTTTACCAAACAGCTAACACAATATAACCTGTGGTTGGCCCCTCAGCAGCAAGCAATAAAAAGCTCTCAGGAGTCAGTAATTCAGAAAATAAGAAGCACATTCAGCAGCCTTCACATATTCGGTGCTGAAATGGGACAGACCTTCTTTATGTTCCAGTTATTGTTTGGCATTTTACACCCTGGCCTGCCCACTCTGAGGTTATATGGTGAGCAGGGACCCACATTTATTACAGTATCGTGCTGCTAGAAGGTTCTGCTGACTCATGCAGCCTGTGCAAACTGTACAGTAGGTTTTTCTATAGGAGGCAGACAATGAAGACAAAGGTACAACAAGCAGGAGGACTTGGATGCAGGTGTTTGAGTTGTCTTTCATTCCTGTTGCAAGCTATAACTTTTGTGCCTTTAGTAAAGTACTCCCCTCACATTTGCCTTAAAAAGGATGCATAGTTGATTGAAAAGGTCAATCTTTTATCTTGTGTTTGTATGTTTGCAGAAAAATACAGCAAAGCAAAGATTTTCCTCCTGTGATTTATCAGTTGCCGTGGTATTTAGGTCCCCATGCTGGTAACTGGGTATTGTAACTCACTCTAAGTAAAGTCTGTCACCAAATTCTAAAAAAGACCTTAAACACAATAAGAGAGGTGTTTGGAAAAGAGTTTTACTGCTTGAAAACGGTGAGCTTCTCCAGCAGCCCTCATTCCATTTCCCTTCCAGCTGCGCCAACACCTCCGATGTGGCCCAGCATGTTTCTCCTGCTATATTCTGATGATTTACAGCCAAGATAGCAAGGAGGTGAGGTCTGTTGACACTCCCCGTCCCGTGCAACCTCACATTCAACAATGACCTCTTTCCCTACCTCGTCAAGTCTCGCCGTGGCAGGAGAGGAAATATGAAACAAGAAGGAATGCTGGAAAAGTGACGGCTTTGATCTAAAAAAACTTAAATTTGGGTGTGAAAGTGTGTCAACTGGAAGTCTGCGTGTAGCAAACAAGGGCAAAACCATATTATCTTGTGTAAACTGTTGGCATGTGAGTCTATGACCTAAAAAAACAAATCCAATTTGGGGATTTTTTTCTCTCCAAGAGTTGAAACACCAAGGGACGGATCAACAAAAGCTTGTCTACAAAGAAAACAAAAGTCTACGTCTGCAAGCCGAGACTCATCATAAAAATGGAACACCATTTGATGCCAATGCAGACTGGAAAACAGGCAGGCCCACGGGGCTTCGCAACTTCTGCTCACGCCGAGCGAGTTTATCTGTTTAGAAACCACAAAAACACTCCAGCTGTAACGACACGACTTAGCATTCAGCACGGGTTTCAGGGTAATGCTTCGTCTCCAGGCAAAACAGCCAGTGCACGCAGCAAGCCAGTGACGGCTAGCAAATTAAAGCCTTTAATTGTGTTAGAGTATTAAACTTTAATATCCTTCTTCATTGCTCTAAATGCGGCCAACGAGAAACAAAAGTCATACAATGGTCAGTAATTTCCGGTTTTCAATACGTCACTTTCAAGAAAACAAACAACAATAAGAGCATTTCTTATCTGCACGGTTTTCTGTCTGCTGTGTTTGTAAAAATAATCCCAGAGATCTGCAGAACTGAAAGTTTTCAGAGGTCCCATGCAGTTTGTCAGGGAAGATAAATGCAGACCACGATGGGGGAGGAATGCATTCAAAGCACATTTAATTGAGCTGGATGGCCTGCAGTCACAGAAGCAAAGTGTCTCAACAAGCTGAGATGCGCCTCACATCATTAAACTGGCTTACGGCTCCACGGTGCCCATGAAAACTGCAGAGACTGTGGGAATTATATGGGAAAGTTGTCTGGAAAGGAGCTTTCCCTGTCCCTGCCTCCTCCAAAATCAAAGTCCTCTGGCTGTCAATGAAGGGGAAATGCTCCCATGCTGAGACGCATTGGGTCGGCCATTGAGCAGGGGGACATTCCTGAGTAATTCTGTTTGACCCAAACCCGACGCTCTGGCTGAGGGTCACCAAACCCAGATCGCCACATACAGGGAAGGGACAGGCAGGGGGAGGGAGGGGAAAAGTCGGAAAAATCGGATGTGGAGGAGTGAGAGGTAAAATGATAGACAAGAGTTAAAGGGGTGGAAGACGTGCTGGGGTGGTCTTAATTTGGGTTTTTGAGTTTAACCAACTGGTGCAGAAATAATATGATGACTCAAGTTCATTCCCTTCAGTCAGTAACTGAGTGGGAATTTCAGTGACAAGAGACACAAAACATCAGGAAAATGTGTTGGAGCCGGTGATTTTACTACAGTAGTGGTTTAAGGACGGCCTGGGCGATGGTCCACGATGGTATCACAAGGGAGATGGAAACATTAGTAATTTAAATAAATAAATAAACACGCTTTTTAGGGGGGAGTGCGGTGCCCCAATGTCATGCAGTGCATCTTTTGGAAAAACATTAGATTGACTCACATCCCCCATTTGCAGGCAAGGGAGCAGCAAGGTGCATTTGTTTCACTGCGTGCTGCAGACGGATGTGGGCTGGTCTGCTGAAGCTGCTGGAAGTGAAACAGCATCCAACCAACTTGCAAAAATGAAACAACAAACACAAAATCGCCACAACAGTATATAAGCCTGGAGGACACCAATGCACTTTCTTTCAAGAGCGCAACAGCGGTGGCATGGACTGGGGGAGTGGATGTTCGCTCAGGGAACCAAATGGGCTAGGACTGTTCCTGTTTGGAAAACTCAGAGTTAGGAGTGGAATTTGGCCACAGAAATGCCTAAAGCTTGGTTTATGCTTGACGTGTCCGCGAGGTTCGCATGGCTCCGCGCGGCAAAATTGCGTCATTTTAACAACCACGCCCCTCAACCGCGCCTCCGCACAGCCCAAACTTTCCGCACCGCGCACTTAGGAAATTTTCTAACCACGCGGACTGTCGGACGTGGAAAAACATGGCGGACTGGCAAGAACTAGTATGCCAGAGGTTTGTAAATAGACATTTGTATGATTCAGCTCTCAAAGTTTGCCGTGATCAACATGTTGTTAACAATTCTTGGAGAGAAATAGCTCGCACTGTCGGAAAAGACGAGGACGCGGTTAAAAAATGCTGGAATGCCATGTTGTAAACAACAGTAATTTTTACTTCTACTATGGTGTAGTGTTGGATGCATGCCGTAGAGCTCCATGCTGCCCTCCACAGTTTGGGAGAATATTGGCTCACCGCAGAAACAAGCCGGATGAACCATAAACGCTGCTAGTTGTGAAGCGCGTTCCATCCATGAGTGGAAAGTAAATGCGTCAAGCATAAACCAAGCTTAAGTTTGTCTCAGTTGTATTAGCAAATTTGTCACTGACCCCTATCAGAGTTGCCTTGTACTTTTGTCTTTCTTGTTAAAGTATCTGATGTATTTTTACAGGTCAAAATTCATCGTGAGCTGGAATTTTTTAAAGATATATAAAGTTTGGCTGTAAATGGGATATTTCCCACATTAAAGTGTACACAAAACACCGTTTACTGCTTGTAAGACCACTAACCCGACCTAGAAGAGCAATAAATGCAGGGTTTATGATGAGTTCTGTCATTCTAAAGCGGTGTTCTTACAATGGAAAAAAAGGCAGGAAAGGGGACTAATGCTGTGGAGAAACCGTTGCATTGCAGCACGCTCTGGATGGAAAGAATTACAGTTTTAATTCTATAAAATCAAATCCTCCACTTGGCAATCCTCTTACCCAGTAATCCCCAGGTAGGTTTCAGAGAGCAGCAGGCTCAAACTGCCCAACGCTCCGACACATCTGCCCTGGTGACTGGATGATATCACCGTCCTGCTGATTTGCTCCAAATAAAGACTGCCAGAACAGAAACTGGAGCAAGTCTAAAATTGCTTGTGTAAATGCATTAAATGCTCTATTTGGATGGGCTTCACTGGAACCCGTCTCAGCTGAAGATTATGATGCATGGATAGATTGCAGATTAGTTGGTATCTACTGGTGGAAACTGGAGCAAGTGGGAAATATGGAGGCAATGTGGGTGTAAAAGTCACCTGGTTTGTTTGTATTCAGGATTAAAGCAACACTCTACACCTTGTAATCTGCTTTGAAATGACCAGGTAGAGGCAGTTTACTGGATTGCTAGGGTGGTGCGTCGGCCACCAGCTTGCTATGACCTTGAATGACATTTTGCCTTTTGTTTCCAGCATTTTTGTTATTATTAGCCATCATTATCCACCTCTAGCATCGGAAGATGAGTTTTTCAATTATCACCCATTACACTTTAGTTCTTGGGCCTACTCAGAAGCTTCAGGCAACCTTCTAAAAAACAAGATTTTGTTTCAATTCAAACCGATTCCATCATCGACTCTTGTAGACATTAGCAAAGCATCTGTCTGGAACTCAGGACCTAGATGCCCCAAGTGGCTGGATTTTGAAGTCCCACACCCCACATCCAGACAAAGAGAAACATTTCCTCAATAAAAGAAGATAAAGAACAAACATCAGACAGACTTTGGTTCAAAAAGTCTAGCGTGGTGTTGATCCTGCATCCATCCTGGAAAAACAGTTTTAAAGCAACAGAAGAGGTGCCTGGTCTGCACTGATTACTGTGGTTTCAGTCATGAAATATTGCAAATGGTACACATGTACGCTTGTACACAAATATTTTACCTTGGCTTTATATCTCACTGGGTTGTTGCAATTCTGTCAGAGTATCTTAAATAGGATTTTGCTTATTTGTTTTGTTGCACCAGAAATTTTAGATATTTTTTCGATTTTGTCTCCAGTCACAACTAACCCCTGCTTTCCACCGAACGTGAAAGCGACATCCAACATATTAGAGGAGTTTTGCCCACGAGCTCCCTTCCGACCAGGAGCGTTTTAGATACTAAACAGGAGTGAAAGTGTTCCACTCTGCTGGCCACAAATCAGACATCCACACAATTACAAGCAAGGACGAAGACCTCGAAAAAGGACTTTTGGTTTTTTTCCCGTTCTGTTTACATCGGCTACGAGGGTTTCACAGGAAATGACGTACGTCTATTTGCACGTGACTTTTATTTTGAATGTTTCTGGATGTTATACACTGCTTTTACTTTTTATTTTAGTCTGGACCAATATAAACTGTGGATTCTGACGTGTTTTGGAAGCGTAGCGCATAAAAATAAACTCAAAACGTAATGATAGCATCTAAAATGTTATACTTTGCCGCCGGGGGAAAGTAACCCATCTCCTACAGTGTCAGCTAATTGCCACAAAGTATATTTAGCAGTCGTTTTGCAACACATTCACATTTGGTGGACAGGAACCCGGCCAATATAATGTAATATAAAACGGCTAATTGCCGCATAGTAGATTTTGGTGTCACTTTCACATCGGGTGGAAAGAGCTAGCCTCACCAGTCACTGACCACTTCTAAAGTTGTTTACATTCACGTTTTGATTCATAGACACTAAACCAAACACACCTGTTCCAGATGTCCAAGGCAGTTCTGTGACCATTTGGGGATGATCTTCTGTACTTAATAACTTGATCTAAATTCCAGTGACACAAAATCGAGATGAAGAAATTGTGAACCTTGATGACAGCTTAGTGACTCCTACAAATGACATTCCCATTTGTAGATGTCTAGTGAGATAATAGGTTTGGTCTAAAAAGACAAGAACACTTGAAAGTAGCAGACTTTAGTTTTAGGACAATGCAATAACCATCACATAGAATCACTGCTGAGAATTATGACGTACCCTCTTGGGAAACAGTCTATAGATGATTCCAGTTGGCAGACTTGTACCGAACATGGCCCATTTGGCATCTACAGCTATATCCACTACATAGAAGTTGCTATTTTCTGCTCTTGTGATGGGAAGCATCATTTCCAAGGGCACAAAAAATCAACTCTAACTCAGAAAAGATAGAGAATAGCATTTCTGCCTGGCATGACACCAGCCTTAGACTCCTGATGCCTCCCATACTCTCCCATGCTCTCATTTCTTCGCTCCCTTGCAAGTTCTGTTTTTAGAGATAACAACGGCGGCCAAAGATACCAAGCCGGAGTCTAGGATCCCTCACTAAGACTTCTTGTTGCTCTAGCATCCCCACCAGCTGAGGTAGAGATTTCCCCGGCGCATGGAGTTTCACACCACATTCATGAAAAAAAAATTAAAGAGCCCATAATCTACATTCCCAAGCATTTAACTGGATCCACACCCAGTTCAGCAACTGTCATCTCTGTCTGGGATTAGTCTCTGAAAAACTTAATCTGTATTGGAGCGAGTGTGAAAAGGAAACTAAAGGGAAACATGCATCCATCTAGTGATGGATTGTTCCCCTTAAAAGATCACTTTTCCTTTCATAATCAATCAGAAACAAAGTAGTGTGCCCCATGCTGTTGCCACTAGCAACAGGACAAGCGAACCCCCTTGCAAACAGCTAATTGAGATCATCCGCAGCTGAAGTGCACAAATAAGGGAACATGCTTCCTCCTTAGACCTCTCTGTATTCCTCTAACAGAGAAGCATCAATCAGCGCGACAATAAGATTTGGCTGTTGCTCAAAAGATAACGCAGTTTTGTCATGCCGTGTATGCCGATGACAGCCTATGCTTACCCTGATGGAGATGCAGCATCCTGGTGCATTCAGAGGACACGCATGGTAATCCACCAGCACGCTTCCCTCCTGCTCTGCAGCTGCTACCCACTGATCCCGCAGATGATAAAGTTTACATCCACAATCTGCCTCGCCTTCTCCCTCTCCTCGTGGCTCCCGTCCTCTGCCCTCCCTTGTTTCTCTCAATCTGGCAACATGCATCGACTCTCCTCTCATGCAATGTAGACACTCCCTCTTTGCCTTTCCCCTCACCCGCCCATCCAGCCAACTTGCTTTATCTCTCCTCTCCTCTGACTGTTCCTCTCTCACTCCTCCTCTATGAGCATACGGGACGTCTAACATGTGTTCAGGCATAGAGCTGCTGCCTGGCTGTCCCCCTCTGAAGGTGGCTTTCCTCTCTGGGGAGGGTAATGAGGTTGGGGTGGGGGGTTAGCACCAAGAAGGAGGAGTTTTTTGAGGGGTGACAGCGGTGTTAAAGGAGGGGATTTAACTCCAACAAGGGGACGTGAAGAGGCAAGCAGAAGCCAGCTTGTGATGTTCCACTAACTGGGCTCTTTCAGTGCAGGAAATGAGAAAGAAAGGGCATTGGACCGTGTTGGGATAGACACACATTTAGGGTATTACACCCTTTGTTGTTGACTTCAAGACCAACATAAACCCCCCAGAAAAAAAAAATCTGGGTATTAAAATCCTTTAACAACTCATTTATCAAAGGATGATCAAAGTTCAACTAAATTGAAATTTGAAAGCTTTTAACATGAATTGAAGTACAAATATATGCATAATTTGGGCAACTTTTTGCACATTTTCTGTTTACGTCTACTGAATCTGATATCAAATGACTGGATTTATATTTTTTTTATGAATTTAGACCTGACTTTAAAAAGTCACAAAAGACTCGGACTTTGACACCATGGATTCATAATTGTACGCGAGCCTCGACTCAAGCCTCGGAAAGACTTGTGAAAAGAGAAGTTTAAAAATGTTGGTCAAAATGTTTTTGTACATCTTCAAAGTTCCACTTCTGCTTTTTTCGCAGGTTGCTTTGTTTCCTGTTCTGCATTCCGTGCAGCTTTGTTCCCGTTTTCTTTCTTGGAACAATTTTATGCTGCATGGGCACATGATTTTCTGACTTTTGTTCAGCTTCTTTCTCAGTTTGTTAGTTTTTGTTAAAGCCGCAAAAAACAAAAACATTTCATAATCTTTTAAAATGGTTTATATATGAAGGTTTTTGGGACTTTGGAAGACTTTTACAACTTTTCTTTAGATTCTTTAGATCTGATTTTCCACAAATTGTTTAGTCTTTTTATCTAAACATTATCAAAAGAGTACTTTTGCACCTTTTGTTAACCCAGTTTGCCTTGAAATTGGCACAAAGCAAAATCTTTCCCCAAATTTCTGTTATCTTGGGAAAAAGAGAAACGACTGATGACAACCAATCAACCTTGGAGACTGCATCCATTATTTTGAATGGAGGATGTAGAGCAGGTTGGCCAGTAATTGGAAGGTTGCAGGTTTGATCCCGGCTCCGACCAGAGAATGCTGCTGTTGTGTCCTTGGGCAAGACACTTAACCCACCTTGCCTGCTGGTGATGGTCGGAGAGACCGGTGGCGCCAGTGCTCGGCAGCCTTGCCTCTGTCAGTGCGCCCAGGGCAGCTGTGGCTACATCGTAGCTCATCACCACCAGTGTATGTATGTGTGTGTGAATGGGTGAATGACTAATTGTGTTGTGAAGCGCCTTGGGGGGTTGTAGAACCCTAAGAAGGCACTATAGAAATACAGACCATTTACTATTTATGTATTTTAGCGGAAATGGTCAACAATCAAAATCACTTTGGAGGGGTTAAGCTAGTGTTGCACTGAGCTTTAACAACCAGCCCAAATACAAAATGCATGGGAAAATATATAGTTGGATACAATTAAGTACAGTTCAAAAACTCAATTTTGAAAGAATGTTTGTAAATGTTTTGAACTTGTTCGACATTCCTGCAAGTCATTTGCTGGGATCCCAAGACGTTCTCAGGTTGGCCTGCAGGTGTAATCCCTCTAGCGTGTCCATGGATATGCTCAAAACACCTACGTTGGATCATCTTGATATGAAGGATGAGTGGTTCTACTTTGAGCCATTCACAGACATCTAAATAAATCACTCTCTTTCTTAGACTGAGTTTGGACACTATAGTTTGGTCAACTGTGCTCTAAAATCTTGTTCTGCCAGCAATTACCCAAAGCTCATGACTGTAGGTTGGGTTGGAATGAAGATCCACCAGTTAATCAAGAGCTTAAACTACCCTACAGCTGAAGGAAATTAAAAACATTGCAAAGATATTTTGGAACCCACCATGACTGTTGTCCAAATGTTCATTTCTTTGGCTACCAGTTCCATAACAGGATGGGGGAATCCCCCATCCCAAGTTTAATTTGGACGAAAATACACTGTGCACCAAGTTAAGGGCACACAATGATGGAATTGTCCCAAATGTTACTAGACAGGTGATGCGGTTTCATCTCTTAAAAGATCTGACAAGCACCTATTCGAAAGCTGCTCTCTGCAACAACTGGACTGAGCATTCGGGTAATCAACACAAAAAGAAGGCACTGAAGAGGGACAGATAGGGACAACCGAGGAAGAGGTCGAGATCAAGAGAGCGGAGGCTGGAGAATAAATAAAAGCTGGAGAAGAAAGAGAGAAGTGCTTGGGTCTGCCTGGACCGAGGAGCTGATGGGCTTTAGCCCATCTGCCACAATCACAATCAGTCTCAGCTGAATGGCTGTGACAAACTGCAGCTTGGAGCCCTCAGCCTCAACCAGGCAGGACGCCTACATGAGCCGAGGGACACCATGAGGGGGTGGGGTGGTTGGGGGGGCACAGGGAAGGAAGGAAAGGGAGAGGAGGGGGGCACCTTCTATTGTCTGCTCCCCAAGAGGACCAGTGCGAGAGGAGGCAGGCATCAGAAGGGTGAAAAGGGGGAATTAAAAGGGTCTCGGTGACAGGAGTGCTCAGTTAAAGAGGGTAAAGAAAGGACAAGGCTGACTTGGAGCCCCACACTCACTGTCACTGATGTGCTAAACGAGCAATGACACTACATGTGTGAGAAAATCAGAAAAAAGAGTATGATGGAGTCGAGATGGGGAAGTTTTAACAGCCATCATCAGCCAAAATCCTGATTTAAGAGCCACCAGTAAAACCCCAGACGTGTCTTGTCACGTCCGAGTTATCAGATGTCTCAACGCTAGCGGCCCTGTTCCCATTTGTCATCGTAAAACTTGGAAAGATTCATGATGCCTGATTATTGCACATATTACCAAAATGTCATGCAAATAGAGGGTAATCGTGTTAATCATAACACGGCAGCTGTCTTCGAGGAGGAAGATCTGAATATGGAGCGAGTGTGATTTGATTTCAAGAGCAGCTGGTCAACAATTGGAAACCTTTGAGCCATTTGGGTAAAAAAAGACAAATTGGGGACCGAGCCAGCACTAATAAGTACAAATGAACCATAATCAAGAAATATCGATGGTGGTTTTCCATTCTAATTAGATCTAAAACGGTCAAGTCGCTGAGTGATTGCTCTTGTCTGGAAACGGTCAGCAACAATGGTAAGCTGCCCAAAATCTTGGTTTAGCTCCAACGTTTGTCCAAATAAATGCATAATGTTGTCCCAGGGTGGGATCAGGAGTACATGCACGGGTTTACATCAGAAAACCTGGGAAAAAAGATTTCAGGCAAAGAAGAAGAAGAAGAAGAAGAAGAAGAAGAAGAAGAAGTCTTTACATAGCACCTCTCAAGATAAAAATCTCAAGGCGCTTCACAAAAACAAAAAATGTAAAAATATAAATAATTTAGAAAATGGTTAAAAATATATTTAAAATGAGCAAAAAATAGACAATTGTGATTAAAAAAATGTTAAGAAAGAGAGAGTGAATAGGAAAGAGGGAAATCAGTGGATCCTGAGGAAGGTGGAATAGGTGGGGAGAGCAAAATAAAGAGAGAGTGGTGAAGAAGGTCATACAAAAGCCAGCTTGAACAAGTGAGTCTTCAGCTGCTTTTTAAAGGAGACCACTGAGTCCACTGATCTCAGGCTCAGGGGGAGAGAGGTCCAGAGTCTGGGGGCCACAGCAGCAGATGATCTGTCACATTTGGTCTTTAGCCTGGTGCTGCACAACCAGTAGGCTTTGATCACTGGACCTCAGGGACCTGCTGGGGGTGTAGGGACTAAAAAGATCACCAATGTAAGATGGTGCTTGTCCATGTAAGAGAAATTCAAGCCGATGCATTGAGCGTATGTTGAATATTGGGCAGGTCATTGGTGCATTTAGCCAACATTTGACTCTTGTACCAATATGCACACATTAAATGTGTGTGTATTTGTACATTTGTGCACATGTGTGAGTGTGTGCATGCTGAGTGATCTGCTGCGCTCATTAAGAAGCTGCTTATTGCTCTTCCAGGAGTGTCAGTGACAGATTCCACTGTTTGGAAACACACAGCCGCCCACACAGCCAGCCTGGCTCCACCACTGACACACACACACACACACACACACACACACACACACACACACACACACACACACACACACACACACACACACGGATATACACGATAGCATTCCACGGGGAGGAGAAGAGAGGGAGGATGGCGTAGGGAAGGAGACAGGACAGAGTTGGGACAGCGACTGGAGAGCTGGTGGGTCGATATGGATGTGTAATGGGGTGCAGGGTGGTCCGAGGTAGCGGGGTGTGTGGATTGTGCACATGGGAAACAAGCCAGTGTCAGCACCGCAACCCACAGTGAGTCAGCCAGCGTTACAGGGATGCTAATTTTAGGCATTTAGTAAAATTAGTTTGTTAAAAATAGTCAACTATGAGCAGTAGCTATCAATTTATGTGAGTTGGGATTCTAAAATACAGATAATAATAAAGTGATCTGCAAAACCACTAAAACTTATCTAACTTTACCTGGATATAGTCTAAGCCACAAAAACATGTTGAATAAAGTCACTAAAATGTTAGCATTGGTATAGAAAAAATAGGTAGTTGTTGGAAATTTTATGCTAGAAGCATAGAATAAAACAAGATTCTAATCTAAGAAGGTTAAATATTTCAGAATTAGAGAAAGACAGAGCCTCGCCTTTGTGTAAGGTGAAATTACTGAAAAAGATCTTTTTATAATGTTAGACTGCTATGCTAATGTATGACGATGCCACTTTTATGTTGGCTTTGTAATGAAACACTGGCTGGACTTATCATACCATATCTCCCTTTATGGATAACTTCTGTTTACATCCCACCATGTTTTCTACTTGTCTCGAGCGTCTGCAAAGGCAGAAAGATGTCACGCTTTACACATACCAAAATATCAGAAACCAAAGTGAAACAGTTCCGTTCGAGCTGCTGTTTCCCTCGACGACATTAATCTTCTGCAGCTTGATTACAGATAAGTGACCAGAGGCAACCGAGTCACTTGAGCTCATTACCCTCCAGTTGATATAGCCGTCGAGGTGTGTGTTCTGAGTCAGACATTAATCACCCAGGAGAGGGTGGGGGGTGCCATCCTCAACACACACACATACAAAAGATTAAGCTACACAGAACAGCCTGTTTTTGTCTGATTTCAAAGTAAAACCTGGAACATAATGTGGGAGCACATCTGATCTCATCAGGAGATGTTTGACTGTCAACTAGTGAGACAGTTTGCAGGAAAGAAGAAGAAGAAAGTGTGGGGACTAAAGGAAATGCCAAACTTTGGAGAGGCAGCATGATTGTTTACCCAACAGGAGGAAACTGCAAACATCCAGACTGAGGTAAATCCCACAGAGTCTGCAGGAGCCTCTCCAGAGGCTGTGACTTAGTGCGATAAAAATGAGTGTGTGTTGTTTAACTTCTCTGTGTTGACATGAATTGTGCGGCACAATGAATGCGATAATGCACTTCGGTCATGTTTCATTAAGCAGAGTGATGGGGGCGGAACGATGAGGAGGATGACGGTGGTCCAGCGAGACTTGGCCTTCCTCTGCGCGGATCTCAGGAATACCCCTCGAGTCAAAAAGGATGGAAGAGCAGGATTAACGCTGATAGAGATAATCTTTAATTAAACTGGGAGAAATCTTCTAAGTTTAATCCTGGTGCGATTACAAGAAGGGGCAGAGGCTGCAGTGGAATCGTCATCAGAAAACAAAGGCCTGTGATTGGACGTTTGATGAATTTACTTGAATAAATGCAGCATTTGTTTAACAATTAAGGAGAAAATGCAAGACGTGGCAACAAAAGCTACATTTGGAATAAAAGGCAACAAAATCTAACCAAAATACCACTTACCATTACATAAAACTTCCCCAAAACCATATAAAAACCCAAAAGGCTTTGAAAAGGAGACAAGTATGAAACGTAGGCACGGGTATTTGTATTTGTAGTTCACAAAAAAATTCAAACACATTCTTTTGACAAAAATGTTCAAATACATTAACCACATGAGGTGGTGGGTGGGCCCACAACGATGACTATGAAGAAAAGACGAAGAAAAAAGGGCAACATTACATGAATATTACAAATAATTAAAACTGTTAAAATAAAATACCAAACGGACCAAAGTTTATCAGATAACATGAATACATTGTTTTTTTTAAAGATGTTACATCCATCACCGGAAAAAACAGAGCTCTGTCCTTCATCGCATCCATCCATCCATCCATCCATTTTCTGAACCCACTTGTCCACGTGGGATCGCGCGCGGGGGTGGGGGGGGTGGGGGGGTTCTGGTGCCTATCTCCAGCGGTCAATGGGCAATCAGGCGGGGTACACCCTGGACAGAGAGCCAGTCCATCGCAGGGCAACACAGAGACACACAGGACAAACAGTCATGCACACACACACACACACACACACACACACACACACACACACACACACACACACACACACTCTTAAGGACAATTTAGACAGACCAATCAACCTAACAGTCATGTTTTTGGACTGTGGGAGGAAGCCGGGGTACCCGGAGAGAACCCACACATGCACAGGGAGAACATGCAAACTCCATGCAGAAAGATCCCAGGCCGGGAAGCGAACCCAGAACCTTCTTGCTACAAGGCAACAGCTCTAACCACTGCACCACTGCGCAGCCCTCCTTCATCACAATTAAGTTTATTTTTTCTTAGAAGCACTTGATCAAATACCTGAATTTTTCACCAAAATGTTTTTAAGTTTAATCAAATCAAATCAAAGATACTTTATTAATCCCGGAGGCAAATTAGAGTTTCAGTACACTAGTGATGTGTCGGTCGCGAATGAACCGTCTCTAAGAGCCGGCTCTTTGAAGTGAACGATGGGAGCCGGCTCATCATTGAGAGCCGTCCCCTCCCCTCCCCCCTCCCCTTTTGCTTTGGTGAAAGCCACAGGCGATTGGTCAACATGTGTAACTGCGTGTCCAGACTGTCCACACACAGAGCAGTAGGGGTGGGTAATAGAGAGGATCAAACTCAGACACACAGCAGAGCACATGTGGGTGAAGGGAGACGAGAGGGAATGAGGAGGAGGAAAAAGGCGAGCGAGAGAGGGAGGGGAGTGTGACGAAGACGGTGAATAAATGAGCGCCAGCAGTCGGAAAGTGGAGTTTTCTTAAAGTATTCAGTTATTAAATCCATAGAAATTATAGTTACTTGATATATTGCATTTTTTTACATTAGTAAATCATTTTACATATAGTTTTGCATTATTTTGGTGATAAATGTACTCTACGCAACAGAAAATCTGAGGAGCCACTCTTTTTGGTGAGCTGAGCCAAAAGAACCGGCTCTAAAAAGAGCCGGAATTCCCATCACTACAGTACACACAATTCAGAGATCAGACACATATGGGCAAGACACATGACAAGAATTGGTGACTGTGGTCATTATAAATTATAATTTATTATAAAAATAATCATAATCGGTCACTCTGAGTTTCTCATGCAGGCTGAACATGAAGATAGTCTACTACACCTGTCTCCTGCATTAGCATTAGCATTAGATTTGAAAATCCTGACAGATCTACATCACACTGTCACTCAACATTCACGGACTCACCCATCTTGACTCCTGACGATGAAAGCTGTTGTTGGTTTAACGTCCAGGAAACAGCAAAGAACCTCTCAGGTAGTAGAAGCTAGCCCTTAGTATTAGCAACTCCACCACATAACAAAACTCCTCCAGGCTTGTGTTATTTGTGGAGATAAAACATCAACGTTGCAGAACAAACCAAGTCAGTGGGAGAGCTCGTTGCTGTTAGCCAATCAGAGGTGAGATGCCTAAATATCAGGAATAAAGTATTTTTCCCCAGAGTACGACTTACAAGGCATTCATTCCTACTAGAGACCCATCTATTTGTAACGATTAAACAAGTGTTCCGCACCTTTAAACAGCATTTCAGGAAGCCTCACCTTTATATGTTTTGTTTACATCCTGTTTCATCTCAGTTTTCATCTGCCTCACCACCAGATCACAGACTCTCAGAACGTTTTGTTGTTCATTTCACACATTTTCACCTTTTCCTGTTTCCACAGGCTGTTGGAGTTTTCCAATGAGCCCTGTGCTGAGTACGGGGGGGATGAATAGCTGGGATGCAGCCACTGTGACATCCTGCAGCCAAAACTACACGATATCCATCATCAGCAAAACCACACAGTGGATTCTTATCACAAAGGGAGGATGTTTTCGATGCACAGTTGTGAGTCAAAACAGCAGTGATAGCTCCAGGAGTCTTCATCATGAGATTATCTTTATGTTTCTGCAGAGAAACTTGAATGCTGAGGCAACCAAAACAGATGAAAATTATGATTTGTGCACAAAGTTTACTATCTGATGAGTCACTAAGGAAAAGTGTCTTCTGTAAATACAGTGGGATTAGCTGAAAACTGAAAAAGGTTTTAACCTAAACTGACAACCTCTGGATGCACCTTCTTCAGTAACCAATGCTGCAATCCTCTGCGCCTCTCGAGAGGGTTGCTGGGGCTTCTCTGGTTACAGTCTCCCTGGGGTCCCTGTGCTCTGGGGCAGCTCCTGGATTTCTGGGACTTGGAGTTCCCTCCATCTCCTGCACATCTTTAGGGGGCAGATCTGTGGCCCCTCACACTCTCTATTGGACGCCCCTATAAAGAAACCTTACATAAACAAGCGCGTGTACACACACAGGTGCTCACATGGTGCTCTCATAAGTATGGACTTGGGCACGTTCAACACGTGTCTTAAGGCTGTCGTTGGCACTAAATGCACTGTGATTTATTATCATGTGATTGTTCAGTAAAACAATGTTGATTTTATATTTCCTCATCAGGTTGACGCAGTGATAGCTTGCTCCTGTTGTATTGTTGTGTCCTTTTTCTGCAGGTCTAGAAGCAGACTCTTTTTCATCATTGACTGTTTATTTTTGTGGAACCCAGCTAATTTCTCTAGATTTTCTCTTCACAAAATCTCCAAATGAATCTCTTACCAACCAAGAGGCAGAATTGTGAAACTTACAACTGATTAATATATAGAATGAACCTGATTCAAGATGGCCACCATGCCTACCAGCCATGTTAAACACAAAAATGGCTACAGTTCAATCCCATTTATAGATGTTTGGTGGAGTAGAAGCCACAAAGTCTACATTCAGAGAAAGTTAAAATTTTTGCTATTCAAATTATGCTATTTTAAAATCTCTGAGAGCAAACGTAGGCACTATATACAATAAACTATTACTGTTGGCACTATTGTGATGTTATTTAAATACAAGTTATTTTCATCAGCCTGAATTTATACCTGGAATGGAATGAAACGGCCTGTTTCAGTTAAGCTCCGCTTAATCCAACAAAACGGACCTAAAACAGCCTCTTGGGCAAGTCCCTCGTTGTCATCTTGTGAAAGTTTTTGCTCTTGGAGAGAGATGACTTTTCATGATATGGAACCTTTAACCCTCCCACTGTCTTTAGGGGTGACCCCGCGAGGAAAGTTGACCATTGAGCAGGATTGATGGTTTATCCTTTGAGGTCCACAAGGCAGGGGTGAGGAGTGAGCACCACCTCAGCTCAAACTGTACGACTTCCTCGCAGGGCAGATCTCACGAGTCATGTGCTCACACTGTACGACCCAGTTCTCAGATGCGACCTGACTGCTCACACTGTACGTCTGGTAGCAACACGTCGGACCTAAAAAATATGCTAAAAGTAGCAGTTTTTACACAACACGTCAGACATTTTGGTCTTGTTTTGCCTGTTGTCCTTTGGGAGTGCTACAGGAGGACACAGGGATGTATGGGGATTGGATGAGGAAAATGAAATAAAGAAAGTATATCTGTGTTTTGTGATCACACAATGAACAATGTGTGTTATTAGGGAAATAGCGGGTGAGTGATGTTGATGCATGATTGTGCAAGCGCCGTGAGCGGTTCTGGTACTTTTTGCGTTGCAGCCGTTCGCTGCGCCGCTTCAACCCTCACGAGGAATGAGCAAAATATCAAACACTCCAGAAGTCCGTGCGAGCTCACGATTGCTGATCGGTAGCTGGTCACTCTAATGCGTTTACTCTAATGCTAATAAAGAAAGAAAAAAGAAGACAATCTTTTATATAGCCTCTCTCAAGATAAAAATCATGAGGCACTTCACAAGACAATTTATTTTATATAAAAAGGATTTTTTTTAAATTATTTAAAATATGTATAAAATAAGAAAAAAAGGAAAAATTGTGAATAAAAAATTTTTGCGAAAGAGAGAGAGAAAATGAATAGGAAAAGGGAAATCAGTGGAGTAGTAGTTCTTTGGTTTGTTTCAAGTTCAGGGCAAGCTTCAAATAACACAAGAACGAAAATGTGCTCTACCAAGTGATCTAAGGGTTAATCTATGGATTCAAGATGGCCACCACATTTAGTCGACCTACACGTGGGCCAAAGTTCCCCCGTGTAAAATACTCAAACCAAAAAGTGACCTGTTCACATTCTAAAAAACAGGCTACTTTCCCCTGCTCACTAATACATTAGACAGAGTGTATGCATTTGTGGGAAAAGATGTATAAACATTTGAGGGTATGAAACGTAAAATAAAATCATCTAATTCTCTGCATATGATGGGTTGATTGTTGGTCTAAGAACATTTTTGTCCGTTTTTAGCAACAAGAGCATGATCTGTGTCGCTCTTTGGTTGATAAAACAACTTTCGTTTGTGCTTCCTAGAATCTACCATCAGGACCAGACAACATCGCTCCTAGGGCTGCATAATGCCAGCAGGCAACACGTTGGACACCCCTGGTTTGAGAGGAACGACGTCTATGGGGGAATGTTGGAGTAAGCTGTGAAGACGACCTTGAGGCAACATCAGTAAAAGGGTTCATTAAACCGTTCGATTAACCTCCACCTCCCACGAGCACCATAAAAAACTCAAGCGTTTACTCTAACCGAACCCAGACCACGCATGCATGAATCAGAGTCCGAGCGCTTGGCATTTACGGGACTACGGAGGGTCGTGAGCGTTTCCCCTCGGTCAGAGTCAGGAAGCAAAACCTCGTTTGGATCAACCACAGATCCTTTACCGGTTGCATCGTCAGAGTTAACTTGGTGAGACGCCGTGCAGCTCTTCACCCTAACAATCCGACACATCCAGTAGACGTTAATTAGAGGAACCGTCTTGGGGATAATTACATCCAGTTTCAGCCTTCTGGTTTGCACCCGCAAGCTTTGATCAAGCTTTTTTACTGGGGAAATAAAAAAAATTAATTAAGAGCCCACAAAACAGTCCCAGAATAAACTCTGCTCCTTTAAGATACTGAAGAGTCTGGACTCTAAGTGACCCCTAATAGAGAGATTAGACACAGTCGTTTGCTTCAGAGTGCACAAAAATAGACTCTGGGAGCCTATTAGATCTCCTCTGTGCTTAGTGTGATCAAATTATTGCATCAGACCGGTCAACTTATCTAATTAAAGTTGTAAGGCGGCCGGCTTTAGTCCAGGCAAGACGGCAGATCCTTGAGAGGGCGTTGGTTTGAAGGAAGGTGAACCTCGTTCTTTAACACAACAGGGCTCGGTGCATACTTCAGCTGAGGATTAAAGACTCAAACCGCCGGCAGCACACAGGCGTCTGCAAGGCCAGATACGCCTCGCAGCAACATCAGCTAAGGTCCAGATTCCTAAAGTGCTTTTCCAGCTCCATATTCCTGTGGTCGTTCCTGCTCTTCAGGGAGCTTCTGCAGTGTGTGCTGATTAAAACGTCCAGGGGGGAGGGGTAAAGTTCCCAGAATATAGTTGGAAATTCCTGGATACTCTACGGTGCCGGAAAGTCTTAAATTTGCATGAAAAACATGTCAACATTTTAATGATATAAGGCAAATTGTACAAGAACAAAACTCGCACGTGAGTGAAATAGAGAGGAAAAAGTCAAACCCTAAAGGATTAAAGGAGGGATGCCTGATGTTGGTTTTTTCATCAATATTCTCTAATTCTTAATTTTCGGTACAGATATAAACGGATACTAATAGGGAGCCTAAGTCACTTTCGCATCACGGGTCTCTGGAAGAACAAAAAATGAATGCAAGTCAACGGGGCTAAAAACGTTATTTTCTAATCCGCTTTGCCTTACGCCCTGGATCGCACATGCGTTGTACGGCAATTTCAATTAAAAGTAATGATGGGTGTTTCCACCATGCCAGTCATGTACTTTGACATTTATTAGCTTGTAAAAGTTCGTAATTAGCATTACTGGCTGCATGGTGGCGCAGTTGTTGGCACTGTTGCCTCGCAGCACGAAGGTCGCAGGTTCGAAATTCGGCTTTGGCCTTTCTGCATTGAGTTGCGTGTTCTCCCCGTGCATGCGTGGGTTTCCTCCGGGTACTCCGGTTTCCCCCACAGATCACAACATGCCCTATAGGTTCTAAATTGTATGTCGCTTTGGATAAAAGCATCTGCCAAATAAATAAACATAAACTACAAACTAGAAATCGGCATGTCGCATATGTAACATCACCACATAATCTCCTCTCCACAAAGTAGCTGCTACTTACCACATGACCACATTTATGGTGGTTCTTCCCTCCTGTGGGAAGTTAGCTGAACTTACAGCCATTTTCCCTCAGTTTTCTCCGTGTCTGGTTCGATGACCTCACTGTCGTGAAGCGCATTTGTAGTTCTGGACTTATTTTCACACAAAACCTAAATAATTGTTCCCCCCCGTACAAAAATAAGTACGTTCTTGGTATGAAAAAGCATCTTTAAAATTCACGGAGATCATATGTGAAATCCATGGCACGTAACAAGCGGAATTAGAAAATAAAATTTTTAGCCTGATTGACTTGAATTAATTTTTCCCTTCTTCCGGGGACCCATGGTGCGGAAGTGATTAAGGCTCCCTATATATGTGGTTGCTTACATTTACAGCTGGACAATAATTCAACAGTTCAATATACATATCTATCCATAGACATGTGGTGCGATAGAAAAAAAACTGGTCAATAAAACTTCAATAAAAAAGTTTCCTTTTTTCATTATAACCTATCACGTAGCAGCATACTAGACTCACTGCTTACTCCTAACCAGTCAAAACCACAGACTCGGCACGCTACGTCACCAGGCCCTCCCCTCTCAAGCCAAAACAGAGCGTGAGGCAGTCGCAGCAAGATGTCTAGGGCTGCCATGATTAGTCGACTCGTCACGTTAACGCTGGCAAATAAAAGAAACCTTATTTTATAAACATTTTTTTTTTATTCTCGCCTGCTTGTTTGGGAACATTATACTAATTCAAAAGAAAGCCACATAGTGCAAACTCTAGAAAGCGAAACTCTCCTTTCACTGGAGCACATCGGCGATGCACGAGTATCTTAAGAGGAAGAACAGAGTCGCCTGTAAGCTGCTAACATCAAGAGTTACTTGTATTTATAGATGCAGCAACACCAGTACAGACGGTGTTGAGATGTTGTTACCCTTAGAACACGTTTGTATGTCACGTATTTTTGCTCCAATTACAAACGCTAATGGTTTATCTCATCCCGCTACGTTACAGTGGAGTTAACAGACATATATATGACAACAACCATCTACCAGGCTGCTCCCACTTCACCACCATAATGGAAAAGAAGAGTTACACAACTTTTAAGGTGTGTGTGTGTGTGTGTGTCAGTTTCTCTCTGGATACAAATAAAATAAACAGTAGAATAAAATGCATTTATGATCAAATAAAAAGGTCGCTGACTGAACAATCAAGAAACTAATATTCTTAAAGCATAAAACTGTTTCTTTGTGTTAAATCTTAACCTACTTTTTTTAATTTAACAGAATTATTAATCTGGTAAATAAACTAACTTCATTATCTTTTATCTTTGCGCTATAGCAGACTCTCAGAGCTGTCGATGGTCCCCGACTGCTGACGTGTGGACCAGCCGTGCTACAAAGGCCTACCTTGGTGTGTCGTGCTATTTCCTGACTGAAGATTGGAAGATGAAGCGCTTCAACCTTGCCACCATGCCTCTTGTGAACACAAGTCATTTTTGGTTTTAGGTGCCTACCTCCATGTGGTTGTAGCATTTGTATCAACGGGTCACAAGTTAATGACAGTTGTTTGCTAAGTTATCATCTTGTCTTTATTATTAGATGGCCCATAGCTGATCGCACTTCAGACTAGAAGCTAATGATGGTATATTAATGCATCCTGGTTAGGGTTGTCACGGTAACCGGTATAGCGGTAAACCCCGGTAAAAAAGTTGACAATAAAAATAACCGTCCAGTTTTTAAAAAACTATATTATCTCGGTGGGTTTACCGTGGCCGCGGTTTCGGCGCGGTGACCCTTACCAGCCACCGTCGCTTCAGCTGAAGTTCCCGCGGCGCGCACACGCACTTTTTAGTTTGCAACGGCACCAAAACTTTGAAGCTGAAATAATGGCCGAAGGAGGAGACGGCAGCGCCCAGGACATCCATCAGCCCTCAAAGAAGACTAAATCGGAAGTATGGGCATATTTTGGATTTCTGAAAAATGCTGAGGAACAGTTAATAGAAGACGGCTATCCCGTTTGCAGAACGTGCAGGAAACAAGTGTCTGCAAAAGGCAGCAACACTTCGAATCTAATGGCACATCTGCGTGACCATCACCCACGTCTCTACAGCCAGTGCAAGGTAAGTTAACATTAGCATTTTAGCTTAAATGCATGACGTGAGGACTTTTGGTTGAGGTAGAATGCAACGAGTCACTAAATACTGCAGCCGCAGCGTCCTCTGCCAGCATTTAAACCGTGTCACGGACACCCTGTTGCTGGATGAAGCATCTTATTTGTTGATGATGAAGAGAAATATACGATTAGTTCCTTGTCATTGATTTGTTTACTTATTCAATGCCATTTATACTTGAACGTTTGGATTTGATTACATAGTGTAGTAGTTATTTTAGTAATTTTATTTAAAGTGGCTATTTATTTTAAATACATATTTTTTTAAGGTTGACTTGTACAGTGCTCAAGTCAAGTGTGGACTGGAGTTTTAGATTTTCATTTTGATAATGAAGAAAACAAGTATATGAGAAAACAAGTGGTGTTTCTTTGATTTGTTTACATATTGTTTATGTTTTGAATGTTTGGATTTGTATAATTTAAACCTGCACTGACTACTGTAACATGTTCCAGAAAAAGAAGCTATTTGTTCCTTTACTTGTGAAAAGTTGCACTTTTGCTAAGGCTTTGTGTTATTTTAGGTTTAATAAACACTGTTAAACCTTTTCAAAACTATTTCAGTTTGTGTAGAACAGGACTATCAATGCTTTCTGAACATATGCAACACCGTTTAAAAAATACCGCGATAATACCGAAAACCGTGATAATTTTGGTCACAATAACCGTGAGGTTAAATTTTCATACCGTGACAACCCTACTCCTGGTCCAATAAGTTAAACTTTTATAAATGACAAGATTAGTCGACTACTAAAATAGTCATTTGTGGCAGCCCTAAAAATGTTGCAGCAAGAAGAGACGGAGAAAAAAATCAAAATACCAAAAATAAAATGGCCAATGGCGCACGTAAAATATTTTCTACTATTTTTAAAATATGTTTCAATTATTATCGATATCGATCAAAATAAAACATGTTTTATCGATATCCTTTTTTGCTATATCGTCCAGCCCTACTTACATTACATTTCTTCCATCTTGCATACTAAAGCTTTCATCATCTGTGCAAAACGATGAAGTGGCCGAATCCAGGGGCGGGGTTAGGCCCGACTACTTGGGCTCAAGCCCCGAATGTTTTATGAAAAGCCCCGGATCTCAAACGCGGAAGTAGCATGCAGTACCAAAGTCCAACAGAGAGGGAGCAGCTGGCAGTAGTTTGTATACAGCCTGCCTGAGCCTCCACCACTGAAGAAGAAGCCCTTCAGCAGCCGGCTTCTTCCACACTCTCTGCCTGAAACGCATGAGTGAAGATGGACATAAGGACGTTTTTTAGACCAAAAGTACAACGACAGAACCCCAGCTTTGATGAGACTGGTGTTGACTCAGGTTTGTGAGTCTTATTTGAAAATATTTGTTGTGCTGCGGTTTGCCTAAAGTTAGCTTATCAGGTAAAGTTGTTGGAGAAAGAAAGGGAATATTTACTATCATCTCACACTAAACACTAACAGGAACAATACTCTGCCCTGAAAATGCTTAATATGTAGCTTCAGATTAAAAATTATGTGGTACAAGACATATATGATGTTGACTAGAGCATGTCACGTGTGTGTGTGTGTGTGTGTGTGTGTGTGTGTGTGTGTGTGTGTGTGTGCGTGCATGCGTGCGTGCGTGCGCGCGCGCATGTGCGTGCATGTGCGCGTGTGTGTGTTAAGCCCCGGATCTTCTTCAGTCCTAAATCCGCCCCTGGCTGAATCATATTTTTCCTGAGATAATCCTAACAAATGCTCTGTGATGCCTTTAGACCAAAAACAATTATTAAATTAATGATGGGAAAAATGTTTTCTTAGGAAGTTCATACAATTTATTGACTGCAAACTTATGCTTAGAACGAACTAAATCAGTTTTTATCCCACAAATTTGAAGTTTTCAATCATAAATTGTTTTCACAGCAAATTTATGACACTGTTATTTGAATTTCTGAGATTTTACTCAGATTTTAATCCCTCCCCTAACTATATTATCTAAAATACCCTCAAATACACAGTCATAAAAATTCTCACTAGTGATGCACTGATGTGAAATTTTAGGGCCAATAATGATATCCGATATTAATTTCACTGTTATGGCTGATAACCAGTTTTTGCCAATACTGATATATGGACATCAATGTTTCTAAAATCAGCTATTTTGTATAAGATGAAAAATATTTACGCTGAATTTATATTATTATGAACACACACCACACACATTTACATTTCTGAGATGATTACAATCACTGTTACATGACTAAACAATGCACATCACCCCCCTCACCCTCTGAAACAAGCAAACAAATGGAAACAAGATGGAAAAAATATTGGTTGTTACTATCGACCCAGTTTTGTTTATTGGACCAATACCGATATGTTAAAAAATGACTAACATCTGCCAGTATCGATATTGATGCTGATATAGTGTCCATCCCTAATTCTCAGCAATTGTTTCTCTAAAAAGAGACCACAAAGACTCTCATCAGGCAAAACCAAATCTTAGACCTGCACTAATTAGCAGAAAGATTCAGCTCTTCGCTTTATTTCTAATCCTTTAACCTTTTCTTTCCATCTTTGCTGCCTTTGAAGCCGCTAAACATGACAAATAGATTATTGATCAGCAGATGTCGGCTCTAATGTGTTCAGTTTAGGCTACAGCTGCATCCGACTGCTCCATGCAACCTGTCGTCAACGCTGCACATCTCCAGCTGAGTCCTCCCTTTCATCAACACCCCCCCTTTTCCCTCCTTGTCCTGCAAGGTGTGGAAGGGCCTTTTGGTAAATGCCATCTGCTCCAGTACGACAGAAAGAAAAAGAACAAAATGGCAGGTGAGACCTACTTAGGGTTGCATGACCCCACAGAGACCAGCCTCAGTGCATGATCTAGAAGAAGATTCATGACAAATAACCAAAAAGACCAGTGAGGAATCAAAAGAGGGAAAGCGGAGACAGAGAGAAAATATCTAATCTGCATTGTTTTAATCCACGGGGAAGATTACATGGTGCCTTGACGCAGCAGCTTGCCAGAAAGAGGTCATGCAAGCTCATCCCCGTCCCGTCACGGGTTTTTTGTTTTAGTGCCGGAGAGCTTCCATATGTCCCTCACTGACATGTCTGTCACTCAGCAAAAGTGTGTATGTTCATCTACACACCAAACGAACCTGTGCGCGGCCAACAGTGATGAAATCGCTTTGAAAAGACAGTTCATCAAACATTAATTAAAGAGAGTGGGGAACAAACAAATGCTGAATAATCAGAAGCCCCAGTTCGATGTTACTGTAGGCTGTATCAGATGTTGCCAAATTTGGATTTGCTCCATCTGATGTTGACACAGCACTGTGGAGCTTTTGTTTTCATCTGACAAGAGTGCAATGGCGTTGAATGAAAGGAGCAGGAAAGCCCAGCCGGCGTCCCATGAGGGTTTTGTTCTTCACCGAACTACGATGCCGAAACCAAATGCATGAATCAGTCAGCATGGGGGAGCGCGCCTCTTTGTAAAAAGTTTAAATTTCTACCTTCCCCACTGATAGCTTCTCAAACGACCTCAGAAAATTATGTATTAAATAATCTTCAATATCCAGGATTTAATAACAGATAATTTACAAATGTAAATTTCACCATCCTACGCTAAATGTAGCATATCCTGAGCATTTAGATGTGTTTGGCAAAGACTTTTTCATATTCTTGAGGAAATTAACAGTGTTTTACAAAAACAATGGCAGTGAAAAGGTTTGTCGAACAACTTCCAGATACACTTTTTTGAAATCTAGGCTTCAGAACCATTTAAGGACAAGCGCAACACACCGTTGACTCAGCTACACCTTGACTAATGGCTAGGTTATAACTCCCAAAGAATGTCAATTCTGGGGGGTGTCCTGATAAAATTTGGACGTGTTTTGTCGATCACCGTTGGAGTAGCTGACCACACCGAGCTCCCAATCTCTATTGTTAACTCACTTTTTCTAGATTCATAACAACCATACTGTAAAATGGCTGCCAAGAAAGCTGTGACACGAACTCTGATAACTAAGTTTACCAAACTAAATGCTAAAGCTAGCATGACTTCCCAAAATGTGTTTGATGAAACTCTAAAGAGAAGAGAGAAGTTTCTATGTAGAGAGCCAAAAAATGTATCTATAAAAATATTGACCTGCAGCCATTTGTGTGCAAAAACAATTGTGTTTCAGTTTGCATTGAAAGTTTATTTCCTCGTTACTTGGCCAGATCTGTAATTAAATTACAGTCACAGCTGTTGTGTCTCCATTCAAATGTTGCCCTTTCAGTACTTTGCACAGACGTCAGCATACCGCGACTGCTTCGGCAGTGAATGATGTCATTGACCAGCACCAGAAAAACACCACAATACATTCTAAGCATTTTTTCTGTCGAAGTAAATCATAATTTAATCCAATCAGAGGATGAGGGCAGCTGTGTGTTGTAAAATGTGGCGTTCAATGACCAGAAGAAGTTTTGTTTTTTACAACGCTCTGTGAGACAACAAAGCCCCATTAATTAAGTTGTTGTGGGGGAATACCGCCGTCGTGTTTTCTTGTGTTGGGAGTTTAATTTTAAGTGCGATTGGTCCTTTTTTTTTCGCTTTTATTATTAAAAAGCTCAAGTTCAAATTAAGTCACAAGTCACTGGTGTTAAAGAGCAAGTTACACCAAAATCAACCACCTACCCTGAGCTATAGTTACTGTCTGCTGCAGAGAAAGTTATGAAAAATACCCCATGAGAAAATTATTCTGTAATGTGTCCATTTATGTTACACAATCACAAACATCCCACTAAAATTGCCCTGATTTCATTATTTGTTTACTGATACCATCTGCTCTCTTGGTCGTAGGTGATCCTCTGGTGGGTCTCCTCTGGTGGTGTCGTCAGGATCAGGAGCTCCCAGAAGATTTTGCCTTACACATGCTTTATTTTATTTTACCGTGCTTTCACAACAAGCGGTCTATGAAAGTAAAATATTAAATTAATCAAATATAGTATAAAATTGAGATTTGGCATTGCAATTCATCATAAACAGATAAATGTTGCATACCAACCGCCTAGATTTCCCAAATATATTTCATTCTTCTGATCAGAGACCATTAAGGAAACCATCTACAACATGTTAGTAAATAATCACTTTTAACTGGTAGTTCAAAATGGCCCAGCATTCCTTTAAGGATCCAAGATACAGCAGAAATGTTGTGATGCTTAGTAAAAAAATCTACGCCGTAGAATAAGTAGACCAGAACTGTCTAAAATATAGCAGTAGGGAATGTACTGCATGTGATTTATCTCCATATGCCAAAAAATTAAACATTAAATGCTTGGAAAAATCCACTTAGGCATCAACTTTTACAATCATCTCTGTTTTTGTTCCACAAAAATCTAACAACTTTTGTTTTATTGCTCCAGAATTCCCCCAAAAGCACCATACTTAGCAATTTACTGAAAAGCCTCTACATCTAAAATTGTATAATTGTCCAATCTGTGTTTCTTACCAGTGTGAAACTGCCCAATAATATGGAACAATGATAGACTTGAATGCAGTAGGTCAACAGGTCACGGCGAAAGGATTCAGGGAACTAGAGGAATGCAAGGGCTTCTCTTTTACCTCTTGATGGATTGATGGGCCCCGTATTCTAAGGGGTGGAGGGAGACATCCATGGCGTTGTGAAATGCTGCCTAATAAGGGGTAGGAGGTGTTCTTTTTTTACACGGGTTCTATGTTTTTGCTGAACAAAAGCCTTTGTGAAGTCATTCATCAGCGTCACCCCCTCTGAATCAAACAACACAGGAGAAGAAATGGGAACAAATCCTGCTTGGTGGTATGTTTTTCTAGAAAAAATAACTCGGCATCAAAGAATTTCCAAAACAAAACAAGTTGGTTTGTTTGAAATCTCTCTATGATTGCATCTCCACAGAGGAGATTGCCTTGCAGTGATATCTGTCACTACCCCGCGAAAGACAAAAAGAGCTTTGTAGATAGTGCTTCCCTTCAGACAAGTCAGCTTAGTCTCGCTAACAACACACCAGCACTCTGTTGCATCCCCCCCCCCCCCCCCATGTCTACCACCAACTAGGCATGCCAGTTTGACGTCTTGATACAAGTTAAAGTTGTGAAGCGCCCAATTCTAGGTTAATTGTTATTTTATTTTTCTCTAACCTGTGTCAGATGCAGCTATTTTTTCAAAAATAAAACTGAAGGGGAGCAAAAGTAGAAACACAACAGAAATACTGAAATCACATGGGAGCTACATCTATTGGTATATACATCACCATCACCCATCCCTCACACTAAGGCCTGGAATATACTTGTTTAAACCGCATTGATGCAGGCTGTGTCTGCTCACATGCTTGCTGCTGTACAGCACGTAGTACTGGAGTGTTCCACTAGGGGGGCAAAGTAGAGAACTCAGACTGGATAGATTCCCGGGTTTGTGGGGTACAACTAAACCAAACATGGTGTTAACAGAAGAGATCAGTAACTGGTTATTTTGAGATCACTGCAGAAAAAAAGACAGCAGTGGTTTCGTAGATAGTTGAAGTACCTCTAAACCAGAGACGGGGTGACCATGGTGATATGTCTTGCTTGTTTTGTCAACTCCCCCTACTGGTTACTCTTAGATTGCAGAGTTCTAATTTGTTGCATTAGTTTTGGGAAACGGGCACAAATGACGCTTCAAATCAATGCAAGCTACACTTTGCAGCCATTTTAAACATGTGTACAGGTCAGCAAGTATATTCCAGGCCTAAGCTTTTACAAAGTACTCATAATGCAATGTTTGGTACAGTTTCAGACCCAAAAGATGTTGTTGGGAACCGAAAGACTGGGGACGTTAAAAACACCCGCTAAAAACTAGTTTTTTTCCTCAAATGAACATGCCTTGAAGAAACCAAGAAAACCTTTAATCAGATGAAGCTAAAAAGAGAAAAAGAACGTCCGACCACAATAGGTAGCCAAACAAGAGTCAACATTAGATGTTTCCTTTTATAAACTTCATCTAAATCTTTAGGTGGACAAAATAAATTCTAACCAATAATGCTGGAGCATTGGTGTGTTGCTACATGATGGTATGTGGAAGGTATCTGCTAACTTTAACGCTGTTTACGAAACCTTATAGTCAAATTTACACATGAAAATAAACTTTACAAATCCATAGTCCACAGCACAAGACACAACATTAATGTTTTAGTCAAACCAGACCAACTACAATGGCTTAGATGCCTAACTCAATCATTCAGACAAGTTCATGGCTTTGCATTCATTTGGTCTGGTGGTGCAACCATAGGTCAGTTCATGCAGAGACGTTCTGGTCACTCTAAGTGGCTTTTAGGTCACCCTGGTTGTCACAGAAGGTGCCGTGCAAAGTGGGGCGGCAATGACTTGAGGGTCATTCCTTTACACACCACTTCCTTTTTTAAGGGGCTGTCCTGGTCTAGTAAAAGGGACGGTCAGTGGTCATTCATCCCTTTAGCCACCCACCCTGAGACCTGTATCTCCCTCGGTCCAACCCCCAGACCATCTCTGCTCACTCATGGGGAAAATTACTTGGAGCTGGGGGAATACAGCTCCATTGAGATGGAGAGAGGTTTGCACAAAAGAGGGTGAAGTTTAAAAAAATTTCTCTTTCTTCTGTGGGAGCACTGAGTCACTGGAAAAGCTCGGATGATAGGAGCATGGAGGGGACAAGGTCATTAGATTGGCATCTCCATAAGCGCTTCATTCCCATTGTCTGGACGAAGCTGGACCTCCATGAGAAACGTCCCCAGTCAACCCCACAGTGGGCCTGCAGTCCCCCCCCCCCCCCCCTTGTCTGCCACTTTCAGTGTGCTTCCAACACAAAAAGCAATTCTCAAGCCCAGCTACAAAGCTTGTCTCGCTCTCAGACCCTAACATTGTTCTGCTGCCTCTCGTTGGGAATGGATGGCAGACAGCTGCTGAGATCCTCGGACTATAAAACATCTGCACAAAGTTTAGGACAAATAAGCCAAAAAGCATTAAGAAGCTCTTACCTTCTGACATTCCGGCGCTCCTCCTCGAGCTGTTTGAGTAGCTCGTCAATGCATTTGTTGGCATCCATGTACTCCTGTCAAGAAGACACAAGAACATGTTAGCTGTTATGAAAAACATAAATGGAACAAAATAAAATGTGCATACATGACATTGATTGCAATGCTTTCCAAAAGGTGAGATGATTATTTAAGCTTGTATTTCTTTGCGTAATTCCAGAAGCATCCTTAGGTAACTTCTAACAGCGGCCCTAAAAGTGAGCCCAGCTGTGTGATGTCAGCTGACTCCACTCTCCAAAGCAGCGCTACTTAGTTACAGTTATGAGCTAAGACCAAGAGCTAAATGGAGAAAACAGATGTTAGGATTTCTTGGCTTTGGCCTAACCATTGCCTCTTAGTGGTTAGGGTATGGGGGGGGGCTGTTAATGTAAGAAATAGGCCATCGTACTTGAAACGTTTTCACACGTTCAGCCAGGTGTGACTTGGTGCTGTCTGATCATTCCAGTCTAGGTTTGATACTATTAATGAGATGTTTGCCTGACAGCTCTCCTGGGTTATCTTGCTGGGACAGAAGCTCTCCATTGATTTCTAGTCATGTGTCTATGGAGAGTGTAACTGAGGAGTGGGGATTCCCATAAAGAACCCCCGTCTAGCAGCAGAATCTGGGATGCATGATTGTTGGTGTCACTAATCCTCAGCATAACCCTTCATTTGTAAATTTACTGCAATTCCCTCGCTGTATTCTGTAGCTCCAACACCCTGTGATGGACTGTTGAACAGCGTGTCTTTCCCCTGTCCTCCACTTTTTGCTTACAGCTGGAGATATGCAGCACCTACACTGGTGATCCCATCAATGAAGAAGAATGAGCTCCTACTCCTGCACCACTTTTCATCTAATTAAAAAAAAATCTCGTCTGTAACCAAACCAACAGGAAACTTGCAGTTTTTTAACTTTCCTGAGAACCACCCCACTCCTGTTCAAATCCTGCAAGCAACAATGTTGGAATGTTTGGTCTGCAGAGTAATGAGACTATTATTTTTAATGCACAACATTAATTACTCAGAGTAGACCCGCTGCTCCTCCACATCGAGAGGAGCCAGTTGAGGTGGCTAAGGCATCTGGTCAGGATGCCTCCTGGACGCCTCCCTGGTGAGGTTTTCCGGGCATGTCCAACCGGGAGGAGACCTAAAGGTAGACCCAGGACACGGTGGAGGCACTATGTCTCTCATCTGGCCAGGGAATGCCTTGGGATTCTCCCGGAGGAGCTGGCCCAAGTGGCTGGGGAGAGGGAAGTCTAGGCCTCTCGCCTTAGGCTTCTGGCCCCCACGACCAGACTCCGGATAAGCGAATGAAAATGGATGGATGGATGCACAACATCATGACACACTTTTCCAGGAGACACCATTGTGAAAAATGTTTTCTCCTAACCCTAACCCTATTCCCTACTAGGGGTTGTATGAACTAGTCGACTAGTCGACATCACTGCTCTGTAGTGACTCTTTATGCCTTTCATAGACTAGTCGCTGTCACAAGATGCAGTCCTCAGAAAAGAGAGCAGGTGATGAGCCCCTGCGCGTCGGTATCTGACGCCCACGTTAAAACGGACATTTGACCGAATTGTGACCTTTACCCTCTTGCAATTTAACCTTCCCCTCACCCCCATCCTAACCTTAAACAGCTTGCGCATGCAAAGCTCTGATTGTTGACGCGCTCCAGACATCTGCGTCCTGAGCACGGCCACAGTAACATTATCAAATTAGGTGTCGCCACCTCAAAAACAATTTTAACACGCGATCGTTCATGTCGGCTCATTTCCTTTTATGTTTTCTGTCTTTTATTTGTGCCTGATGCTTTTCGCTGCTGTGGAGCGGAGCGCATCACCTGTTTTGTCCTCCGGTGACGCACCTCACCTGTGTGGCCGGTGCGCAGCGCTCACTCCGCTGTTTTTGCGGTCGGTAGATCTTTTAGAACTGCAATTGAAAGGTAACTCATAAGGTGAATATATATGAACCCAGGTAGCAGTTTCTCTTTAGGATTGAGAGGAGATGCAGGAAGATAATAAACAGGCAGGACAGAAAAATAGTCAAATAAAAACAAGTTAGTTTTTGTACCTGGTGGTTGCAGCAAACAGACACCATTGAAGGTAATCAGAAGTGAGGAACAGAAAATGAAATAATTATTTTAATGTTTAGAGCAGCAGGAACTCTGAGAGGCTGCGGGCGCATCAGTGAGTTTGTGGCCGCTACACAGGGGGAGGGGGAGAGGGCTGAAGCAAGATGCAGAAACTACCGTTGTTAAAAGATGTTTAACTTAGAAAATGTGGGCGCAATTAATATGATGTCATCAGTGACTAGTCGAAGTCGACTCGATTTTCATTACTTGATGGTTGACTTAAAAAAAATTAAGTCATGCAGCCCCTGTTCCCTACCTATATGCACTCACTAAAAAAGGAGTAGGTGTTTTTCAACCCCAGCAGGAGCGGATTTAGGACTGAAGAAGATCCGGGGCTTAACACACGTGCGCGCACACACACACACGTAACACCATTTTCATAAAACATTTGGGGCTTGAGCCCAAGTAGCCAGGCCTAACGCCGCCCTTGAACCCCAGCATGCTAAATATGTAAACTTATTATAAGAAATGGGGAAAAAAAACTATTTAAGATTTTTTTTCCCCAAATGCAATGAGTGGTTGTTCATTTGCTTTTACTAATCCTCTCTGGTTCTCTAGAAACAACATGCTGCCCACCCATACACTAGGACCTGATCACAACCATAATATTTGGAAAAGGGCTTTAGGATTTTTCAAAGCACCAAGAATGTAGTGCACATATTCACATAATTTTATTTATTTTTCATGAAATTGGGAGGCAAGCTGCCATGGAGAGGTTTAATAGTTTGCCTGCAGCAGTGTTTGGACTAATTCTGACCTCCCAACGACCCACCTCTGAGGCCTGACTAGACTTAAAGTACTTCTGTTATCACCACGTAGGCTTTTTTAACCTGTGGCCTTGACGGCGAACTCTCAACAGGCCAGATGTTCAGGCTGCTGCTCTAAATACAGTAAGCTCTGTTGTCTTGCCTCCCCACTGCTGCTTCACACCAGTGACAGAGGAACATGGCAGACATCCAGGTCTCCTGCTGAGTTAAATCGCCTCCTTGGACCACGAGGCGAAACGGGCTTTTACCAAATCAGAACAACAGATCGATGAGTCACAGCGTGGTGCAGGATTTTCCAATATGTGCTCTCTAAATTAAAAAAAATATACAAATACCACAAACATATCCATGTCATCACTTGCTAATTTAATGAATTTTTACATTCCTTATTCATGCTGTTATTCAACAATTAGTGGAACAAAATCATCTGTTGGTCTCCAAGTGCCAAACTACTTCCCGGATTAAAGCTAAAAGGCTATCAACTAAGTCAGTGTTTTTGTTTCATGTGTTCTTTCTTTATGGATCCTATTGCATCTTTAGTATTGTGTCATGTCCCACGTTCTGTTATCATATCCAACCAGCACACATAGGTGGGCCCCATATGGAATGTATACGGGCAAGCCTTATGGGTCCCAACAGGGTTTGTCTGCGGATACCACAGTGGCCCCATGGGGCTTAGCCCAGAAAGATTTTTGCCCACATAGATTTTAACGGGCCCTACATGGATTTTCAGAGGGTTTGACTCAAACACTGGCCCATTAAAATCTTTGCTATCAAACCCCTTTGGGGCCACCATGAAAACCACGGATAAACCCTATAGTAACTATACAACTTGCCCATATATATATTCCAAATGGTTTTCACCAATGAGTGCTGGCTGACTATTGGATTATATGATACTTTTTCAGTACTGTATTGTATATTATTGTATTGTGTTCTACTATGCTGTATAATTGTAATTGTTTAATGTCTTTTGCTCTTGTATTTCATCATATTTTCTTTTCCTTTTAGAATTGTATCACTTGTATGCTTTGATATTTTATCACATCATATCTTTTAGGACTGCATATTTTTTTAAACTTTATTACATTCCACATCACATAATATTTGGTCCAGTATTCATTGTTCAACAGGATACAATATTAGACTGCGTCTGCATCTAGACATTTTGATGACATTGTTTTTTGATGAACCTTATGGGATTGGTTTTTTGAGGATTTTGATATCTGCCAATTCTTCATCTAAAATGTGGAACTTTTTGCTCAAGTACGAAAACGTGTTAAATATTAACCTACATAAACCCATTAGCGGCACGATTTTACAACTACTCCAGCCACTGCACAAAAAGCAACCATCTGTGCGAGAGCTCCGAGCCAGTGGGAAATATTTACAGGCCACATCAAAGTGAAGTAAAGCAGCTGAAGTCTCTGCTGTCATCACGTAGACCTCTCCTAATGACAGGGCACTGAAATAATCCTCAGCACACACGAAAGAATGTGGAGAATGCTGGGCGCTTGTTGTCAAGTGGAATTGGAAGGCATTTAAAGAGAAGATTTAAAGCATGACTCATGTATGTAGTGTTGAGCGCTGTGTCTCTAGCCAGGCATTATTTCTGACGGCTTTACAGCGTGAGTGAAAGCCACGCCGTTCCCATGTGGCCCAGGTACTAACACGCAGACCAAAAAGAGCTGACATCACTGACCTGAGACTTTATGGATGGCGTTTTTCTCTGGTTCGTTGCTCTTATTTCTGAAGAGCAGAGTGATAATTTCATCAATGATCCAAAAGCTGTAAAGGAAATGTTATCTAATGCATACCAGACCAGAAAATGGGCTTGTAATAATCCGTCTTCAACAGCAAGAACAGGTACGCACGGAGGAAATGTAGGGTTTTCAATAGGGTTTGGGACTTTGGATTAAACCGTTTATGTAAAATCTATAAGTATGCTGCAATATTGAAGCAAAGTTCCATTTTGTGTTGGAATTTCATGACCACTAATCTAGTGGTATTTCGGATTTCCCATTAGAGTAAGTTCTCCTTGAGAATATTTCCAAGTTTTTCAATAAAAGCTAAGAATGGGCTCCATGTTTGCAGTAGTGAGAGTGGCGTTAACCTGACAAGTATTATGTTTGCAGATCTCCCACCTCTATGACCGCCGGTTCTCAGTAATGTTTATCTGCTCGTGTTTGTTCGGGAGGTGTTTAGTGGCTGCAGCTTCCCTGCCTCGCGCCTCCATTTGCATCCAGGCCCCTTCCAACTGCTCGTTCATGAATTATAAAATATGAGCAACACACACACTTTCTGGCAATGCTGCAGACAGACTGACGGACTTCCATTCAAAGTCAATGAAATCTGTTCAAGATTATTGGTCCAGATTTGTCAGTAATAAAACATTAGATGCATTATTCATCCATTGTAGCACGAGATTTTTGAGGATGAAACTACAACCAGGACAAACGTCTCGATCAGATATATTCGCTAGTTTGGATCTGACAAGGAAAAGAAAGATGAGACTACTTGCTGCAGAGGTCAGGATGTATCTTGATGAGCTCCTTCCAACACCTCGAAGTGTCTGCGGATCAAAGACTCAGCCTGGCGTCACAGATAAGACACCTTGCAGAGGTCTGCAACCCCTGGGAATTAGACCCTTCCAAAAACAAGGTCAGGACCCCAATCCTCCCTAGCCCTGCACCCCGACCCCTCGCTTTAGCCTATCTCTGCTTCCCATGAGTTGTTTTCTTTTGCAGACCAATGACATGTCAGCTCAACCTCTGGGACTGTATAATTGAATACCCTGTGCTGCACATTTGACAGCGAGTAAAGCTCCCCACATGGGCTTCTGTAAGCCAAAGGTTATGCCAATAGAGAAGAAGATTTTTTGTCTGGGTGTGTTTTTATGGCATACTTTAGAATGAATTAAGCCAGCGAGACACTCCACATCTGATATGAGTGTTAGCTTTGGTCTCCTGCCAAGGATACAGCTGCTGCTGTCCAATACTCTGCAGATTACCTCACTATCAAAGAAGTAAACATCACAAATTTAACCAGCATCAAAGGAAACCCATGTTTGGATTTTCTTCATAAGTGAGATCTTCATGTATGGAGGCCATGAACTAATCAGTCAGTCTAATTGTTTTTGCGTGCAGATGTCTACAATCCTGCCCACATCTATATCAAGTCATATCACTCTGGCTAGGTTAAATTCATTAGTCTTGTCAGCATGTTCTGAGGCCTCGGGCTGGTGATCCTTCACTCACAGGTCTTCACTCACATCCCCCATGACCTGGATTTGCAATATCAGCTCAGCAATCAGGCTCTCATATCCTCACACCCTGATAGCTCCTCTGATAGCCGTAGCATTTGTCACTGCAAAGGGAGGCTAATCGAGTGAATGCATGACATTTTTCATTTTCAAGAAGAAGAGTGAGATCTGCATACTGCCGGCTTGATCGAGGAGGAGACTGGATGTCAGTGACTAATAAGATACTAGACACCTTCATCAACAGCATGCTCATGAATGATGTGAAGCAGACCAACTTGTCTGATTTTTCATTAGGATGTCTAATCTCCTGTCTTACTGCAATCTCCCAGTGATTTGGAATGGTATTGGATGACTCTGAAACACTTAATTTACATCAAAAGCTTCTCTTTCAAGATGACGCAGGATCTTCTTCCATTGTGAAAAGCACAGGCATTTTCTTGTCTAATCTTGACAGCAGAGGTAGGTCAAGAAGAGCCTTAACTGGATTTGCTTACCCTCGACAAACTGGTTTAACAGGTTACTGCATCCATTAAACAATCACCTCTTTAGTACTGTTAAGCCTGGTTCCAGTGCTGACTTGGAAAAGTTCAACCACAAGTAAGTGCCCTTCACAAGTATGGACTTGGGCGTTTTTGATACATAACCCAGGGCTGTGCTTGGCACTAAATGCGTGATGAATTATTAATGCAGCTGTGGCTGTGCTCGGGAACTATTTGGTAGTTTAACTCCCCAATCCAACCCCTTACAGCTGAGTGTCAAGCAGAGAGGCATTAGGTCTAAGTTTTAAAGCATTTGGTATGACCCGACCAGGATTTGTGTATTTTAATTATGCTGTCATGTTGATTTTACTGTTTTTGCTCCTGGAAAGCTCATTGAATTGCCTCTGTGTATAAAATGTGCTATACAAATAACGCTGCCTTGCCTTCTGTTTAATGGCCAAGCTGGCTCCAAAATGCTTTTTTTGTGTGTATGAAAAATCTTAAATGGGTCTGATTCGCTTTTTTGTTGCTATTTCAGAATCTTGCACTTCCATCTTACAAAATTAGATATTTACTGTAGTAGTTAACTTACCAACGTTAGACAGTATTTGGACAACTAAGTTCCTCAACTGTACCTAACTAGAATTAATTTTCATCATAAGTGAACGGTCAATAAATGTGTTGAATATTAGCTGGCTCATACATTGCATGATTGTACCTAAAACCTCAATCACTGTAAAGCTGTACCGACTCAGACAGTGGCCTCTTTGAGTCGAGGACATCCAAGTAACAAATGCCGCCAGTGAGCATGATATTCTTCATCTGCCTGCCTGCCTCTAATGGAGGTGTATCAAGAACTATGGATTACTTCATGTACAAAGGGGAGCCTGTTCATCATCTAGAGAGAGTTTCGGCAGCTTGGGTTATCTGATGTCTCTCCTCCAGCAGCACCTACAGTCCAGCCCAGCCCAAAACATCAGCACCTTGCCACCGTCAGGAATCCATACAGATTATCTCTCCAAACATTGAGATAGGTCCAACGCTCAAATGACTCCCCCTCCTCTGTCGGTTTGGGCTTATCCTTTTGCTCTTTGGGTTTGACAGAGTGAACCATTCATTTCTGTTAGGAACAGTGGCAAAGCTGTTCATGGGCTAAATCTCACAGGAGGAGAGCTGAGAACTGAAATACATCGGATCTGACATTGGTATTCGATCACTTCCACAGAGCCAGCAGTGTGGAAGAGCTCTTGAAAGCATCACGTGATTACTGTACGTGCATGTGTGGGGCAGTATGATTTCATGAAGGAAAGTCTTGTTCTTTATCAACCTTACATGCTACTTTGAGTGACAAGTTTTCAAAATAAGAGCACTCACGATTGCACAATAAACAGAACAGCAACAGATAATTTAGATTTGTCTCTGCAGTGATATACCCCTTGGTCATTTTTCTTAAATCCACTTTGCTAGTGCTAGTAGGAACAACCTCCACTCAAATCCTTGGTGCCATAGATCCAAAAAGAGTTGGAAGCAATCCTCAGTGGTTCTGGTCCATATACATCACACACAGTTGCATCCATGATGAGAAAATGGTCAGCAACAATACTCAGGTAGGCTGTGGTGTTTAAACCAGGTTAAGGTGCTACTAAGGGGTCCTATAGACAAGAACATCTCCTCACCATTAAGCTACCAACAGCAGCTGTGTTACTTCACGTTGGTGACACCAAATTCTGCCTTTGACATCCCACATCATGAAGGACCTGTTGGTCCACCTGAATAAGTAAACTAGGACATTAAAGACCCGCTGCAGTTTGCTTATCGCCATGGAGTTGGAGTTGAAGATGCCATCACCCAGCTGCTTCAACCAACCCACTGTCATCTGGACAAAGCAGGCAGCACTGTGAGGGTCATGTTCTTTGATTTCTCCAGTGCATTTAACACAATTCAGCCTGATGTACTTTGCCAGAAACTCCAGAAGACACAGGAGGGGGGCTCAACTGTCGCCTGGATTAAAGACTACCTGACAAACAGACCACAGTTTGTGAGGCTGAAGAACTGCACATCAAACCAGGCGATCAGTAACATTGGAGCACCTCAGGGGACTGTACTCTCACCATTCCTTTTTGCCCTGTACACCTCAGACTTCCAGTACAAATCAGAGACCTGTCATCTACAGAAATACTCAGATGACTCTGCAGTAGTCGGGTGTATCAGAGATGGACAGGAAGCTGAGTACAGAGTGCTGGTGGAGCGCTTTGTGGCATGGCGAGGAAACAATCATCTGACCTTGAACATGAACAAAACAAAGGAGATGATTTTAGACTTCAGAAGAAACTGGGTGGAGTCAAACACTGTTTCCATCATGGGAGAAGAAGTGGAGGTGGTTGAGGAAAACAAACACCTTGGAGTTCACCTGGACAACAGACTGGACTGGAGAAAGAACAGTGAAGCTGTTTACAAGAAGGTACACAGCAGACCGCACTTCTTGAGGATGCTTAGGTCCTTCAGTGTCTGTAGCAAGATGCTGCAGATCTTCTACAAGTCTGTTGTTGAGAGTGTAATCTCTTCAGCCATCATCTGTTGGGGTAGTAGCATCAGAAGCAGGGACCTGAAAAGGCTCAACAGCCTAATAAAAAAGGCTGGTTCTGTTCTGGGGACGACTGTGGAACCGCTGGAGGAGATAATCCAAAGAAGGATTCTCCAGAGAATCAAGAAAATGATGGACAACCCTGAGCATTCTCTTCACAAGACTGTCCGACAACGGAAGAGTGTCTTCAGTCAGAGGCTTCTTCAGTTTGGCTGCAACACTGACCCCTACTGGAGATCCTTCCTGCCAACAGCCATTGTAATATACAATAACTCTTTGACAACTATTTGATCTGGCTATGCATATGACCTGTGAGATCCAAAAATCAGGCCATTTCATGACGTTACAACTTGATTATTATTATTATTCTGAGCTACTACAGCAATCAATTTCCCTCTGGGATTAATAAAGTCTTTTTGAATTGAATTGAACTGAATTGACCATCTGAATGTAACAGCTGGAATTAGGGCTGCACAATATATCGTAAATATATCATTATCACAATATCAGCATGCACAATATGCGTATCGCAATGAATGGTCAGCTCAAATGTTTGCTACACATAATGCATTCTGTCAAACAAACAGAAGTGTGATGTTTTTTTAACAAATGAAATAGAGCTCTTCACCCATTTGACCAATTGGGTGGGTTCTCATAGGTTAGATGTCTGCCCCCGAGGCAGACGGCACTTCATTTTGATGGTTGGCAAACACCTGAGTTAGCTTTGCTCTGCTCTTTTTGCTGATTCTGCTTTTCCCGAGATCCACTGATTGCCTTTGCTTGTTCATTTTCTTTTTCCCTTTCCTCACAACTTTTGCTTTTCTCATTTTTATGATTGTTTTATTTCTTTGTTTTTGATTATTTTTGTTCCTGAGTTAAGTTTTTATTTATCGCAAGTAACATCGTCATCGCAATATTAATCATTGTTAGCGAATATCGCAGGTTTTTCTAATATCGTGCAGCCCTAGCTGGAATTCAGACTCATCAGACCAGGAGGTCTTCCCAGTCTCTTATGGTCTCGTTTTGGAGAGAGGTGCTTCAGAGATGGTATCCTGCAGACTTTTGTTGTAATCAGTGACATTTGTGAGCTACAAGTGGACCTAATGAAGAGTCCACGTTTTTCAGAGTTACATTAGAAGATTACAATGCAGCCTTTGGAAATGTCCACCATGCCACTTCCAGATGGGAATCTAGTGAACAAGAAAAGCAGTCAGGAGGGTGGAGGCCTGTTGTGTGACAGTGCCTAAAATCCACAAGCGTAGGGGGTTACTGGGTTTTATTATCATCTGGGGACCAATATTCAGCCAGGTGTAGTTGGGGCATGAGGGAAAGTGGCACTGACAGAAATGAAAAGGAAGCCTACTACTGACAGCCCACGTGTATGCAGGGAAAACAGGGAGGCATCTGAAAGAGAGCTGCAGGAAGAGTAACAAAAGCAAATTAGAAATGAAGGATTTCCACAGAAAATTTGAGATTCAGTGTAATTAAAAACTGAAAGAATTGACTTGCAAGTTTGATGACGCCAACATTAAAAAAAACTGGAGCATTGACAGAAAAAAGGATGAATAAAACTCTGTACACACACTAAAATCCTGTTTGCCAGATTTCAACAGCTGGTTCTCCTTTAAAAATCTCAATCATTTTGCACACTTGCACAAACCCAATAGTCCCCGCCATCGCTCACTATAAACGGGAGTAAACACTTGAAATAATTAGTCATTTTTATTTGGACACATTGTTTACACCAGAACAATGGATCTAGAAAAGGGCAGCAAAGTCATTTACACACATTTACTGAACGTGAAGCAGTCAGTGATGAAGCCGTTGCCACCGATAACCATCTACATTTAAAAGTCATTTAAAAGTAAAATGTCAAAAACAAGTGTACAAAGTGGTAAAACAATGCATTTTGTAAGACGACATGGAAAGTGTAGCTCACAGGAGAAGGCTTGATGCTAAACAGATGATGGTTGGGGAGCTTTGGCCTTCTGTTTATGCAGACACCACACCTAATTGAGCCAGACTAGCTGAAGCATTTCAGGGTCTTAGAAAGCAGCAGTGACTGTTTTCCTTCATGGAAAATTAGTCCACCATCCTACAGGATCTATCCACTGTCTTTGCAGGGTCTTGGGGAGGTATTCAAGACCTCAACAGGCTCCCAACTGCATTGGTCAAGCATGCATAGAACTCCCATAGTAAAGGTATGCTGGTTTATTATGGTAGTAGCAGTGTATAAAGGGGCTTGGTGGAGCATGGTGTTGGCACTGGAACCACAATGGCCATGCTTGTCTCATGCCTATACAACCATCACTCTATCAGAGCAGTGATAGCAACTAGGGTTTCTTTTTAACTCCCTCAAATGTATACAGCAGAATACAGTCATCCAAGTTTCCATTTGATTTTACGGGTGTCTGATATATTTCGTTCTTATATTTTTTATTATAACACAAGAGACAGGTGTTATTTTGTTATTGTCAAGAATCAAGGAACTATGAGGTATAAACCAACTAAACAAACACTTGAAAACAATTGTTGCCTCTACAACAAAACCTGTCATATAAAAGTTTTTGCCTTTCACTTTCTCTCTAGGTTCTTCTTTCTAGGTCAACTATCCCTTTTGTTGTGAGGGAAAGGTTCTGACAATCTTGTTTTGTTGGGCTACTATAATAATAATAATAATAATAATAATAATAATAATAATAATAATAATAATAATAATAATACGTTTTATTTAAAAGTGCCTTTCAGGACACCCAAGGTCACTTGATAGGAAAATACAATCAGTAAAATACATTAAAACAAGAATAAAATACAATGAAGAAAAGAACATAGAAAAATAAACAATTCAAATAAAACCTGAGGTCATAGGCAGATTAGAACAGGTGTGTCTTGAGCCTGGATTTGAAAAGGGTGAAACTGTCAATATTTCTGATGTCTGGGGGGAGTGAGTTCCAGAGACGGGGAGCAGAGCGGCTGAAAGCTCTGCTCCCCATGGTAGTGAGACAGGCAGAAGGAACAGCAAGATGGAGGGAGGAAGATGATCTGAGGGAACAGGAGGGGGTGGTAATACTTATAAGGCCTGAAATATATGGAGAAGAGAGGTTGTGGATGGCTTTGACGGTATGGAGGAGAATCTTGAAGATGGACCTGAATTTAACTGGAAGCCAGTGAAGCTGCTGGAGAACCGGGGTGATGTGGTGAAAGGAAGGTGTTCTGGTGATAACACGGGCTGCTGAGTTCTGGACCAGTTGAAGTTAATGAAGGAGTTTGTAGGGGAGACCAAAAAGAAGTGAATTGCAGTTATCGAGATGGGAGGTGACGAGGCTGTGGACGAGAATGGTGGCAGTGTGAGGGGTAAGGGAGGGGCAGAGACGGTTTATGGAACAAAGATGGAAATAGGCTGACCGAGTTATGGTATTGATGTGAGCATGAAAAGAAAGTGAGCTGCCCAGGATGACACCCAGACTCTTGACCTGAGGGGAGGGGCACATTGTGGCACTGTCAAAAGTTAAAGAAAAGCTGTCAGATTTGGAGATGGTGGATTTGGTACCAACAGGAAGAAGTTAAGTTTTATTGCAGTTGAGTTTGAGGAAATTAGAGGTGAACCAAGATTTGATTTCTGAGAAGCAGTGTGTCAGGGAGGAGGGTGCGTGGCGTTAGGTTTACTGGAAATGTAGAGCTGGGTGTCATCTGCGAAGCAGTAAAACTGGATACTAAATTTGCGGAAGATATTGCCAAGAGGGAGGAGATAGATTATGATGAGGAGGGGCCCCAGGACAGAACCCTGGGGTATGCCTGACTTGACTTACTAGGAAACAAAAAAAATGAAAAAAACAGAAAAACAGAAAAAAACATTACGTTTTCTCGAGTACTTTTCCTAGTTTAGGAAGCTTTGCCGTAGAGAAATTGGCAATGCTTCCTTTTACAGTTCCCTACTTACTAAGTACTTACATGGTAATTAAATAGTAAGTAAAAGTGTATTACTGTGTAATTAAAGTGTATAATTGTAATAACGTGTAATTATTGTGTAAAGCAGTATTTACAGTAAAACAGAATGATTAATAAAATTAAAAAGTAGAATTGAACCTGAGTTACATGATAATAACTGTTTAAGAACTCAGAAACAATAATACACTTTAACTTACTGCGTAATTACCATGTGAGTACTTAGTACTTAGGGGACTGTAAAAGGAAGCATTACTGAGAAATTAATAGAAGAGTTTACAGGAAGCACGCTTTTCACTCACGTGTGAAAAGATTTCTGCTGACTTTTGGAGCAAAGCAAAAATATGGTTTCCAACTTTTTGTTTCCACCCTGTCAGCTGCATCCTTTAACGCTGCAGTCAATAGCATGGTGTGCACACAAATAGCCTTGTGGCATTAAATGTGGGATGTTTTCAATATGTCCATGCTCAGACACACCTAACACTAATGGCTGAATTATCTTAACCTTCATTGGGTTCTGCAGGAGCTGCTAATCAATATGGTAATAAGATCTGCAGAGCTCAAGCACAAACACATCTAAAACTGACAGGAATTCATCAGCCCATCTCTGCTAGGCAAAATGTTTTGTCTTATTTAGCGCAAGGTTGAATGCTACAATAATCACTTAGCTCCAATACACAAAAGATAAATCCATTTTGGTTCCCCTTAGAGACTGGCAGTTATTCAGTGCAAGTCGAGTTTGCATTCAAGCTAGTTTGGTGTGCTAAGCTGGTGGAAGTCACCCCGTAGTGCACTGGGTACTGGAGCACATTCTCGTTGGTTGACAGCTCTCTTTTTTAGATACACAAATATATTAGCTAATGTTTTGGGAGAAAAAAACTTTGGGAGATTTTTCTACTATTTATGATCAGGTAATCAAGTTTAAGCACATTTTAAGTTACTTTTAAAATTTTGATCACATACCCTAGCTTTAATGGTCTAGTGTGTTGATTGTGTTTGGGAATGAGGGGACTTGTCATTGATGTATTTTACAATGTGAGCAGGAGAAAATCTTGGGAACGTGAACAATTTTCTAGCATTGCATTTGGCTGTACCCTGCAGGAGGTAAACCACGGTCTCCATTCAATTTTCACACCACTTATTCTATTCCGACATCTTGGAAGCACCCGGGAAATACTCGCAAATATCATCTTGGCCCAGTAGACATTTCCAGGTTTATCTTGTTTTCTCGTTTTGTGAACTTTTAAAAGAAAAGCTGCATTACCCATAGTCCTAAAGTTCATCTGACAATAAGAGATAACATCTCAGGTAACAAATCAATGCCTGAAAACACCTTAAAGTCTCTTTAGCAGCAACTCGTGACCTCCAAGCGTGTGTTTTTGCCGAGATATGTCTTGTCTAGGACACTTTGTCAGATTCCCTGTCAGTTCACGTGCAATCGCTTCAGGTCTCAGCTTTATCACAGCCTCTCTGTTTAATCCAGAGGCTGATTTATTGACGGGGGCCTGTCAGACCATTGAGTCGGCCAAACCAGGTGCTGGGCAGATGTCGAGGTAGAGTTGCATTCCTGCCTGGGGAAGCATTAACATCAGTTTTTTTTTCCTCCCTGTCTTTGGGTCAGGGGAATGGAGATTGCCCCCAAAGACATGCAGGAAAACATAACTGGTGAAATGGTAATGTGACAAGGGAAGCTGTTTGTTGCTGTTCCTGTCATCCACAAACCCACCTGTGCCACATTTTGAATCTAACCTGACAGTGATAGAATATTACAGTGGGGGGATTTTTTTTTCTTATTTATATACGGGGAAAGGGAAGTATAGAAGAAGAATGATGAAAAATGAAAAACAGAGATGGGTTTCAGAGGCTTTTGACCTCTGCTGTCAGACTCACTGATGATTATTTTTATGGTCATGAATTATTTCTCAGACTTGACCACCTTTTGTTGTGGCAGAATGCATCTTTCCAGCTGGGTCGTGAGGTCTCGGGTCAATATAACAGGCCTTCAGCCAAGAGATTGCCTGTTTGAATTTGGGGGCTAATCAGAAAGAAGCTGTAAGCGGGTCAATCCAGTAGCCAAGAGTATAAGGTTACAGTCTTGGTGTCTGTGGTGGAAACGAGGGAAAACTCCAACCTTGAGGCATTTATGTAGATCGGACCATCAGATTATTAAATAATACATGATAAACACCGTCTTAATGGAGCTTCTGTAATTAGCGTTTGGGCTAAAAGCCAACAAATTTGAGGAATCTAAAAAGTTTGTTAAGAATTCAAACATGTAGGCTGTTTTTGTTTGATTTGCCAAGATGGGTGATACTGTCTAGGACTTTGATTTATCAGCACCATCCACAACTTCATCTCCACTCAATACTTTTAATTACCTTTTCTGCATAAAGCAAAACCATAATCCATTCTTAGATTTGGTTGACTGTCCATTGACGAGTCCTTTCATTCATTATCTGGACCCTTTTTTGCACAATAGGGTCATGGGGAGCTGGTTTCTATCTTGAGCAGTCATTGGGCGAGAGGCAGGGGACAACCTGGACAGCTTGCCAATCCATCAAAGGGAGACATAGCAACAAAGGAAACAAATAACCAGGCACACACACAGTCACACCTGGGGTTTTTTGGTTTTTGGATGAAATTGGAGCACACAGAGAAAACATGAATGCAATGGAAATAAAATACACAAACTCTGTGTAAAAAGGCAGCTGGGATTAAAACCTTCAGTATTCTCACTCTACACCATCATACATATCTCGTTGATGAACCTTTGAAAGTCAAAATTAAATTGTATGTGTGTCCCTCTAATGTTCTACCAAGTAAATTTCAATTTTTTCTTACATGACCAAAACGTTCAGTTTCAGCTCCAGTTGATGAAAAATTGTTGATTCTGGCAGCCATAAATTGGTTTAATGGTATTTCACAATGGAAAGATGCTCATTGCTCAAGTTATCTACTCTTGATTGTGATTTTTATACAGGGGGTAACGAGGAAGCTAAAGAGAGAAAATGTGGTTTGAAAAATGTGTTTAACCAACAAAGCAGCACCAAGGAAACTAACGAAATTTTCTAACATTTTAGGGATTTCAAATTGTGGACTGTCTGAAAATCACAGATGCAGCAAAGTAAAATTAAAAGAGTATGTCTTTGGAGGTGACGCAAAGAGTTAAAACCGGAGTGAACATCGACATGGCCTACACTAGTATAAGGAAGCTAAAGGAGGCTACAAAATCACAGGCTGATAGTGACCTGGCTTTGTTGCAGCTGAACTTGTGAGTAATAATATTTTTTGTCCAACAGTGCAGCTCGTTTAACTTTTCGGTTAATTTTAGTATTGTTTTGCTCATGTTAGCTTGTTGTTAATGCTAGCTACAGCAGGCTGCAGCAGGGTTGTTTACGGCAGTTGTTATTCCACTTTGAACCAGCATGCCATACCTGCTGTATCAATTTTACTTGTTCTTTTTGTTTGTCCTTTTAACTTGGATTTTATGTTTTGTTTTTTATGCTTCTTAACTAGTCCCTAAGTTTGTTTAGTTTTGTTTTGGTTAGTTTTGTTTTTTGCTATATATTAGCATCATGGGCGATGGTGACACAGGAGTTAAGTTCTCGCCCTGTAATCGGAAGGTTGCAGGTTCGAGCCCCGCTCAGTCTGTCGCTGTCGTTGTGTCCTTGGGCAAGACACTTAACCCACCTTGCCTGCTGGTAGTAGTCGGAGGGACGGTGGCGCCTGTGCTCGGCAGCCTCGCCTCTGTCATTGCGCCACAGGGCAGCTGTGGCTACATCGTAGCTCATCCCCACCAGGGTGTGAATGTGTGTGTGAATGGGTGAATGACTGATTGTGTTGTAAAGCCTAGCTCAGTGGCCTAGTGGTAGAGTATCCACCCTGAGCCTGGTAGATCAGGGTTCGATTCCTGGTTGGGTCATACTGTAGACTTTGAAAAAATGGGACCCAGTGCCTCCCTGCTTGACACTCAGCATTAAGGGGTTGGATTGGGGGGTTAAACCACCAAATAGTTCCCGAGCACGGCCGTGTCTGCAGCTCACCGCTCCCCCAGGGGATGGGTCAAATGCGGAGAACAAATTTTGCACACACATCAGTGTGTGTGACAACTAATGGGATTTTAACTTTAAAGCACCGTGGGGGATTTCAGGGCTCTTAAAAGGCGCTATATCAAATCCAGGCCATTTATATATCTGTTGCTGTGTTTGAGCATTTGGCTTTTTACGTACAGCACTTTGGTTAGCTAACCTGCTATTTTAAACTGTGCTTTATACATAAAAAGGTAGGGTATGGTTTAACCAGCAGAGCGGAGGAGCAGTAAACGGCTCTTTGTAACTTTAATTGTAAAAAAATTACAAATTTGTATTTTTCCCAGATAGTGATTTAAGGTATATGATTGTGCAACAACAGGAAAAACTATACACATCTTTAGATTTGTCACCAATTGATTTGCATTTTACCAACAGTCATGATTAACCAGAGTAATGTAAAGACGGCAATAGCAAAGAATAAGGTGAATTATTCCGTTGTTTCAGTTGAAATTATATCTTTCTGGAAAAAACAAGAGGAAAGAAAATGGGAAATGCAAAGCCAGCTCCATGTAGTGGACACTGTAAAATTTTCACATGTGAGTTTCCTTATCAGCGCAGTGATTTTCCCTTGAAGAGATACTTTCTGCACTACTGCATTCATTTCACGGGTTAATGCAAACAAAGACCTCTCAGCACAGCGGCTCACCGCACTGAAAGAGGACTCGTAGTCCAAAAACTCAGCAGCCTAAAACATTTAAATGGCCTATCGTGGATTATTCAGAGGTAATATTGCAGACATCTTCTGGCCGGTCCAGGCTGGAAGGAATTTCAGTATGAATTTGAGGCCAACCACACACTGTATTTACACAGTTAGTGGCAGTAAATCCTTGTTATCATCTCAAGTGGAGTCTTATTTTTAGCAGCCGTGCTTGTTTTATATCAACCAGATGGGAGCTGGGGGAAGAATCTGACATCCATACTGTTTCTCATTAAAGCTCTCAGACGAGGTGACATCACTGAGCTCCAACACTCGCTCTGGACTAGGATGTGAATAACCAAACATGTGTCAAAGGGCCATCTGATAAATAAATTTAAACCTTCACTGTTACCATAACAGCTCTCCCAAACAGGAACTGGACTCTAACACGATTTGTTTGTCTTATAGTTGCTTTCTGGATTTCATACCTCGAGATGTTGAATGTGCGCTACTGTGGGAAAACTTGGGCTTGAATTTCCTCTCCTAGGGTCGGGTGTTTGCTCTTGCAATAACACAGCCCTATGATTATTATTTTGTTTTTCAGAAAGCCCTTTATCTGGGACAGCTCCCTCTTTTCAGAAAAAAAAAAACGCTGCTCACTCTGAACCCTCTGCAAGCCACTTTTCAATCTCTTCATTTGGATTGGATTCAATAGCTTTTTGCATCTGATGCCCCCTGAAAGCATTGCCTTCAGCATGAACTGTTTAGCATGGCATTATCCAGGACAAGCTAGAGAGTTCTGCTTTGTTCAGCTTGTAGGTCAGAAGTTGCATAGACCTCGCCGAGCAAAAATAAAAAAGAACAATGTCGCTGTAGAAAAAGATGATTGGATACAGAGAGAAAATCCATGTTAGAGGAATTTTTGAAAGCTGCAGATGCAGCTACCAGCCAATATTCCAGCATATGTTAAATCTTCACAGTAATTTTGAACTTATTTATAAAACAAAATGCCTACAGTGTACATATGGTTCAATGGAATAGAAAAGATGCAACAAAAGCCTACAACAGAAGTAAAAATAAAACAAAAGAACAAATATTCAATAAAATGGTGCAAAATAGACTTTCTGGTCAGCGAGAACTTAGGTCAAACCAGAAGTTATCCCAAACAACAGATAGCTTTTTAAACATGAGGCTAGAGCTTTATTACTGATCTCAGTGATTGTTGAGTTACAAACGTGACCAGATCACATTTGACTCCACTCTGCAGCCCTCTGCTGGCCAAAACTGCACTTGATAGTCAGAGGTGTGGCCAAGTCACTGCTTTGCAAGTCACAAGTAAGTCACAAGTTTTTCCAGTCAAGTCTCGAGTCAAGTCCAAGTCAAAGACAGCCAAGTCCAAGTCGAGTCCAAAGCCAATGATGTGGAAGTCCAAGTTAAGTCCAAGATTTTAACTTTTAATTTTCAAGTCATCTGCCCAACTTCAATTTAATGAAAATGATAATAAATAAATTCCAGAATAAAAGCTTCTTAAAGCTTCATTTATTTGCTCAAACAAACAGGAAGTGCAGCTGAAACGGATTATAAACAAAGTGCTGCTGCATTTAGCCGTACAAGATCAAACCCAGAACCAAGAATGGTTTATGATTTTTGTCCATGTCGTGCCACTTTTGTGCTAAAATATCAAATATGCTCAAGTCATCATCAAGTCAACAGATGGAAGTCGATTCAAGTAGCAAGTCATTGGCGTTCAAATCCGAGTCCAGTCGTAAGTCTTCATAGATTTTATCAAGTCAAGTCAGAAGTCATTAAAATAATGACTCGAGTCTAACTTGAGTCCAAGTCATGTGACTCGAGTCCACACCTCTGTTGATAGTTTTGAGGAGCAGGTAGGTGTTCTAGGGGGCGCTCTTTACCTGCTTTTAGTTGTTAGCTGTAATGCTAGTGGTTAGCAAGTTCAGTTCACTGATCATCAATAAAAAGCACAAGAAGAAGAAAAACGAAGTTTGCTTTTTTTTTGTTGGCACCATGGCAGAGCCAGGAAGTAAAAGTAAAAAAGTAATGTCTTTGGAGGTGAAGCAAAGAGCTAAAACCAGAGTGAACATTTGCGTGGCCTACACTAGTTGGAGGGAGCTAAAAGAGACTCAAAATTATGGACTGATGGTGACCTGGCTTTGTTGCTGCTGGACTTAAGTACCAATATTTTCTGTCTAACAGTGTGGATCTTTGTACTTTGTGGTTTATTTTAGTATTAGCTGGCTCGTGTTAGTGTTAGCTCGTTGTCACTAGTTACAGCAGGCTGCAGCAGGGTTGTTTACGACTGTTGTAATTACACTTTCAACCAGTAGGGCAGAGGAGCAGGAAGCTGCTCATTGTTACTTTTACTGTGTCAAAAACATAGATAAATGAAAGACAATAAGCAGTGTAATGTTTGTGGGAGTAAGAAGAGATTGTTTCCAAACGTGTTCAGTTGCTGCTTCTCAGCTGAAAAATCCAGATATCATACAAACTTCATCTTCATGACACATAAAAATCCTACTTTTTGGTACCCGAGTAAGGCTACTATGGTTATGTCTGCCGTAGCTAAAGAGCACTACAGTATATAGGATGGGTTTTGCATCCATTTTCCTAGATCTCATTTATACTGTAATTGTATGCTGCTTTTTGCTAATTTATGCATAAAGTATACCTAATATGTCCCAGGGTGACATAGTAATAGGGTGGCCGGGCTCAGTCTTAGAGCTATGGTGAGGAGCTCGGACATTCGGGAGGGACTCGGAGTAGAGTCGCTGCTCCTCTGGATCGAAAGGATTCAGTTGAGGTGGTTTGGGCATCTGGTCAGGATGCCTCCCTGGGGAGGTGTTTCGGGCACGTCCTGCCGGCAGGAGGCCCCCGGGTCGACGCAGGATACGTTGGAGAGGTTACATCTCCAATCTGGTCCGGGAACGCCTTGGGGTCCTGCCGGAGGAGCTGGTGGAGAAGGCCGGGGAGAGGACGGTCTGGAGCTCCCTAGTTGGGATGCTGCCCCCGCGACCCGGACCCAGATAAGCGGAGGAAGACGACGACAACAACATATACCTAATATCATAGTACAATCAATTAATCATGGAGTTCGTTTAAACACTTGTGTATTAGCATGCTTAACTAAAAAACAACTTAAAAGTTTAAAAGCAATGTTAATACACTATCACAAAGCAAGCAATACATTTTTACAATTATAGCCAACCATAAAAATTTTAAAAGGAGCCACTTTATTGTCTTCTGTAATTGCTAATCTTTCATCATAGTTTATGTGGAGGAAACAGTCGTTTTCTGAATGATTGTGTTGCATGTGAGAAGCTGAAGACAGATCACACAGTCGGGGCAACCAGGCTAGACTAGACTAGATTAGGTGTGTCTGACAGCTTTCAGCAACGCCTCATTTCTGCATTTTTGCACATTACAGGTCCATTTTACTGTATCCTGAGACCGCTGAATCAGGTTGTACACAGACCCTGATGCTGTGCATGAGCCATGCAAGTGGTGGGGGAAGTGGGTCATGGAGAGAAAAGCTCTATAATGCACCAATTCATCGGGGCTGTCTCATAACCCCCCTCCCTATTTAAATGTTTCGGCTCAGGCAGGAAAATAAAAGGACGGGTGGAGGAGGCTGAAAATCTATAAAGGAAATGCCTCTAAAATTTAAATATCAAACAAATGAGACCTCATATTTAGGTTGTTATCTCATCCGAGTCATTTCCTTTGAACTGATGATAATCCGAAGAAATGAAGGTAATGAAATAATCACAGGGTCCTTGTTTGTACTGCATAATTTCCTGCATGGAAATACATCAGGCTTCTTCAGCTGTAGTGCCAGATGGATGTTTGATAACCCTCCGGCTGTCACAGGCTCCCACAATAGCCGCTCAGTGACCACAATGACCACACACAAAGGCAATCGTTGACCGCTGACACGGCAGACAGTCCGCCCTGAGGACCATCCCTCATTCACTCTGCTTCACCTGAGTCTCTGCTCGCTCCATAAAACCTCGATCTGGCCTCAGCAAGAGGATCCCGGAAAATCATCGAGCGCCACGAAGCACATCATCATAAAGTTGAGTTATGGACTCATGAAAGGCTCACAGATCTCTTCAGAAAGAGACTGAGTTTCAATGATGTGCATGGCTCCAACAAGCTGGATGACTCGCAAGGAGAAAAATTGCAGATGATATTGATTCTTGGTTTAGATCAGGGGTGTCAAACTCAAATTCACACTGGGCCGAAATGAAAATCTGGGGCAAACATAATATTTTTTGAAAAAGTGACGGCAAATTTGCACATTTTCTTCATCAACATAAATGCAATTTAGAACCTTTTAATTTGGAAACAAAGTTATTGTTGCATTAACACTGAATGTGGAATAACCAAATTACACACGAGCAAGTCAGTTTTAAATAAAATGCATCAGTGGTATTCATTACTTTTTTATGTTTATGTTTATTTGTTTATTTATTTGGCAGACGCTTTTATCCAAAGCGACTTACAATTTATAACCTATAGGGCATGTTGGGATCTGTGGGGGAAACCAGAGTACCTGGAGGAAATGCACGCATGCATGGGGAGAACACGCAACTCCACGCAGAAAGGCCGCAGCCGAGTTTCGAACCTTCGACCTTCGTGCTGCGAGGCAACAGTACTAACAACTGTGCCACCATGCAGACCAACTTGTGGTATATTCAGCATTTTTTAAATCTTTCCAGGATTTATGTTTTCTTGTTTATTCATTTTTCTTATTTTTATTCTCCTTTTTTCCCTCCTGTAATACGTGTCATCGCTGCTGTGACGTCTAGCTTTCCCCACTGAGGAACAATAAAGGGATTTTCTATTCTATTCATCTATCTGCAGCCTTTCCACTTCCTGTTTACTGTAGGTTAAATCTTTTCTCACGGGCCAACAACAAAATAAAAATATCATTTTATCTTAAATGAAAATGCAACATCTCACCTGTTAACTTTCATGTTTTGGAGCAGAAAAAGAGCATAAAACCAGCATATTTAAAGCTCAGTTTGCTCCACTGGTTTACTGTGATGCTCACCTGTTCCAGCCAGATACCTGCATCATGGGGTTGATCTGAGCTGAGGAGGAGACTCCTGTTGTTTTGTTCATCTTCATCATAATAATGACAACATTAGATGACAACAGGTGCTCACATAGGTTTGTGCTGCTGAACATGTCTGAGCAGCTTCACCATGTTGTTGTGTGTCGGGGAGGAAAAATAAAAACTACAGCAGCCACTGAGTCATGCTGATGTGAGCGTGTCGCTGCTCGCTGGAGTTATATCAGCTCTATCTGGAAGTTAGTTGGAAAAATTTCTCTTTCAGTCGTGAACACATTACTGAGCGGTTAAAATCTCCGTTTCTGGGCTTCAACGTTGGCCAATAGCTGAGTAACCTCGGCGCTGAGTGAGAGGAGTGTTTAGTTTGCCCGAGACAGCGGAGCTGCTGACACCGGCAGCAGACGCTGGAAAAAACACAAAGGAGGGGGCGCTTCGGCTCCGTGCTGATGCCTCAAAGCATCAGGGGAGTTGTAGACTTTGCGGTAAAATCAGCCAGTGGGTCAGTTTTAATATATTTTTGATATTTATATATTTTTTATTTATTCTTTTACTTTTCCGTTTTGCGTAAATACCAGATGTAATCTCTGAGGTACATAGGGTTAAAACATGTAAACTACCGTGTGAAGTTGTGTTTAAAACATAAAAACAAAGGGGAAATTGGTTCAAATAGGGTTTTTTTCAGAGGTTTGTCACAGTAATTTTGCTGTTCCTACTGGGAATCAATGTAATTTTCAAGGAATGTTAGTAGACCTGCATCTTGTTTAGGGACAGATGCACTGGAACTGAAAATCCAAGTCATGACAACCTGAAGTGCTTGATGTTTTTTTTCTCGGGTGGTTTCACAACCATTCACACCTTCAAGCACAGAACCGAAACACTTCACATGTCGGTCAACATCTCACAAGTGACAATGTCCTCAATGATTCCCAGGATAGGTCAGTGACTCCAACTTTCCAAACTATGGATTCCTCTAAAAAACTCCCAATCAATAACCAGAACTGAAAATGCCTTGCTGAGGAGGCCCTAGAGGCGAAGAAACAAGTAAAGTAAGTCTAGTTGGCTTTTTTCCAAGCACTTTTATATCGACTAAGCAGCATGGTAAATTTTGGCTTCATTGATTGACAAAAGTGGGTTGTGAAGCTTATATGAGTCTAAATGGTGTGTCACCGACATACATTTCCTTCTAATTATGGTAAAAACCTGGATGTAATTTTGAAGTTACAAACTGTAGGGAGCCCAAGTCGCCTTAACCTGGAAGGCAGATCTCTGTGTGTAGCCCCACCTCATGTTGATTCTACGCATTTGGACCTGGAATCTCTGCAGCAGAGACCGTATGAGAGAGGGAGGACTATGTGCTAAAATATTTTGAACTGACTGGTGAACGCACAAGACAGTGGCACTGGTTACCATATTTTGTCTTTAGCAAATCACAGTAACTCAGATGACATTTACCATGTGAACCTGGAAAACAATAACAACTCAAGGGCGTAGATTTGGCATGGACAGAGGTGATTTGTCCCCACCAATGTCCAGCGATGGCCAAATAGTTCCCACCAACAATTTGACCGCCGTCGCTAAAAAACAACAAGCCATTCCATGTCTCATTACTCTAGAGATGCAGAAAGAGTCAAATGACCTTCTCTCCTCATATGGCCAGTGTGATTGGCTGCTCATGCTGTCACGGTGGGCTCAAGTGTGACAAACTACGTCGGTTGTTAGCAGCACCAAAGCTCGAAGGAAAATGTTCCAGTCGTACGCAAGACTCCTGTGTGTGCAATGCGACGCACATGTGGCCGAAAGTGAGTGAGTGTAACCGAGGGTCCTGAGAGGATAGACTTACAAGTCCCCACCAACATCAACAGCAAATCTACGCTAATGTAACAACTCGCTCAAGCTTCATTCATTCACTCACGCGACGATCACCATGTCTTCGGGCGATTTCTGCCGGTGTTGGGAGAAGAATTTGTGCATGAAGGGCAGGGTTTCCCCCAGCACTCGATAAGCCTGGTGGCAGCTTTGCTTGGTCGCCCGCCAGGCTAACCCCAGTTTCACACTGCAAATATCAGTGGAACGGAACAGCAGCGGAGCGGCTCACTCGCGAACTTCAAAGCGGTCCTTTTCACATCGGGAGAGTCTTGGCCGAGACACGGCTTCCTCGCTGCGCTTTGCTGTACTCGCGAGATTCTAAAATCCTTCAAGACTTCCGACACTTTCCTCATTGAGAGATCACAACCCCCATGATGAATCACACCGTTGCAGTTCTCGAAAGAAACTGGTGGTAAACAAAGCCGTTCGGTCACACGTACTGACGTAAGTTATGTATAACATTTCAACGTTGCATTTTATTTTGGAAATAACCAGGTATTTTACACTGAAACCGTGTGGTTTCCTGTCTCACACTATGTGGACTGCGGAAATTGACGTGTCCCAGAAGGGGCTTGCGGAAAAAATAGAACTTGATCCTATCTTTAGCGGCGCAGAGCAGCATGCCGCTTCTGGGACGCACCTGAAAATTGCCGTGTCGCGGCTGGTTTGAAACACTCCATAGACTATAATTGGATTCTATTTGAAGCGGTGCCGCTTCGGTGCCGTTCCGTTCTGCTGATGCTTGCAGTGTGAAACTGGGGTAAGCGTGGTCCCCACCTTACAGAATCTCCTCTCCCCTAGAGTAGCTGCTACTTACCACGTGGCCAGATTTATGGTGTTTTTATTCCTCCTGAAGGAAGAATCAGAAGTTTGCTGAACTTACAGCCATTTTTCCTCTGTTTTTCTCCGCGTCTGGTTCGCTGACATCACTTTTGTGGTGCGCATTTGTAATCCTGGACTTATTTTCACACAAAACCTAAAATAGCATTTCCTCCTGATGGAAAATTATCGCGTTCTTGGCATCAGAATGCGTCATTAAAATTCATGGATGTTAATAGACCTGTGATCGAAGGACTACAAAAGGAAGCTGCAAACTTTTTCTTTGGCACATAAAAATCAATTAGAAAATAGCATTTTTAGCACCATTGACTTGTATTCATTTTACCATTCTGCTGGGGACCCATAGTCCAGAAGTGGATGGGCGTGACTGCTCCCTATTTTGACAGCAGTGCGATGATGAGGGAACTTACTTTGGAAATGAACGGGCACTGTGGCTGAAAAATGTTTGGTCCACTCCAGCAGCTCGTACCGCAACAGAGATTTAATTTGCATAAAGGTCACTTTTACTTATAGAGTGATTGCGGCCAGCAGGTGAATGATGCAACCTGGACTGATTTCTGTTGACGTTCCACAGAGTGGAGGCAAGCTTAGCATCAACCCCAACCACTTCTGACAGAGCACATTAGCCACATCGAAGAAAACAGATTTCTCAGCAAACACTTCATCTTAAAGCAGCCGTTTGAAACAAGGCAGGTCCTTCTGCTTTTGTTGCATCCGCTCTTGTTTGCATACAAGGGTGCCTTGGTGCAGGATATTGTGGAGAGCCATCACAGGGAGCTGTTCAAGCAACAAAAATAACCACGGTTCTGTTTTCTGTAACATAAGTCACGTTTAATAAAACCTCAGACCAGAACAGAACCCATTCTTGCAGGATAATAGAAGCCAGTCATGATGCAGAACTTCCACATGAGGCTGCGGGCTTTCCCTCAGGGCTTCCACCATGTGACACATCACAAAGCAAGGCAGGTGATCTTTTGTTCTGGAGGAAGAGGATGATGAAACTCAAGCACACAAACACACCGCAGCTACGGAGAGAGAGAGAGAGAGAGAGAGAGAGAGAGAGAGAGAGAGAGAGAGAGAGAGAGAGAGAGAGAGAGAGAGAGAGAGAGAGAGAGAGAGAGAGAGAGAGAGAGAGAGAGAGAGAGAGAGAGAGAGAGAGAGAGAGAGAGAGAGAGAGAGAGAGAGAGAGAGAGAGAGAGAGAGAGAGAGAGAGAGAGAGAGAGAGAGAGAGAGAGAGAGAGAGAGCAGATGAAAAGGTCCTAAAAGAGGCTGACTGCTGAAGTGCTGTCAGTTGCATTGTCTAACAGCCACTTCAATATCACAGAGCTGTCTGTCCTCAAAAGCTGAATGGAGCGAGCAATCGGGGGACAGGACGCAGCAAGGACTAAACCAGCTGGAGCACCTGGAGTCAACAGCAAGCGCAAATTCAAAAGAAAATGGCCACATAGAGGCTCGTGCTTGTTTACACATGAGCACGCATTGAGTGAGTATACACGAATGCACACGAGGTACACACTAGCAGGCGTGTATGCGACAAGCACAAGTGTACTGACTGTGGTCCATTTCCCTAAAACAGCCAATTACAATTTATGGTTATATATTTTTCTCTCAAATGTTTTCTGGCACAGTAATATACCCCGATTCACCATTCTGTCTGCTTAAACCATTAGGATAGGACAGCCAGAAAAGCTCTTCAGTCGATCTTTGATAAAGAGGTTTGCTCTGACCAGAAGGATAGGCTAACTGCTAGTCTGAGCAAAGTTAAGATCAGCTCAGAAGAGTTCAACTTCGGGCGTCCCAATCACATTGTTCTGCCCCGATCCGAGTATTTGCCAACAACAAGTCCAATCCCGATACGTCAACAATGCATTAAAATACATAAAGAAAGAGGACAGTCGAGTTGTCCTTTAAGTTTTGCTTTTGTCACTTATGTATTTTTTCTGTAACTATGTTATTTCCTTAACTTATCAGCCAAAAAAAAAAACAGCACTCATTCAGGAAGCACATTAGTTACTAATGAGGAGTTTAAGTATCTTGGGGGTGTTGTTCACGAGTGAGGGAGGAATGTAGCGTGAGATCGACAGGCGGATTGGTGCTGCATCTGCAGTGATGCGGGCGTTGTACCGGTCTGTTGTGGTGAAGACAGAGCCGAGTCAGAAGGCAAAGCTCTCGATTTACCGGTCGATCTACGTTCCTACCCTCACCTATGGTCATGAGGTTTGTCCATCCATCCATCTTCTGAACCCGCTTGTCCACTTAGGGTCGCGGGGGGGCTGGTGCCTATCTCCAGCGGTCAATGGGAAATCAGGCAGGGTACACCCTGGACAGAGAGCCAGTCCATCGCAGGGCAACACAGAGACACACAGGACACACAACCATGCACACACACACTCACACCTAAGGACAATTTGGACAGACCATTTAACCTAACAGTCATGTTTTTGGACCATGGGAGGAAGCCGGAGTACCCGGAGAGAACCCACGCATGCCCAGGGAGAACATGCAAACTCCATGTAGAAAGATCCCAGGCCGGGAAGCGAACCCAGAACCTTCTTGCTGCAAGGCAACAGCGAGGTTTGTATCATATATATTCTGATGTTTTATCATATAAAATCTCATAATTTTCTGATAATTCTGTTGGTTTATTTTCCAAGCAGAGGGACTGTCTAATCCTCATTTCCTGAATTTTACAGAAAATCATGTTTCTAAAATTATTTCAACATATTATTGTCACAATTAAAACATGTATTTTATGTAAAGGTCATTGTCCTACGTGTTCAAAAATGTCTTTTGTCAGACACTCTCACGTCTACTTGTTTGGTGGATGATAAATGACCCACACTTGTGTAGCGCCTTTCAGTGTCAGAGGACTCCAAAGCACTTTACATTACAGTGTATCATTCACCCATTCACACACACATTCACACCCTGGTGGTGATGAGCTAAAATGTTGCCGCAGCTGCCCTGGGGCGCCCTGACAGATGTGAGGATGGTGAGCACTGGCACCACCGGTCTCTCCGACCATCACCAGCAGGCAAGGTGGGTTAAGTGTCTTGCCCAAGGACACAATATAAGCATTCTCTGGTTGGAGCCGGGATCAAACCTGCAACCTTTGGATCACTGGACAACGCGCTCTACCTCCTGAGCTTCTCCTGCCTTGATTGTGACTCAAATTTGTCACTACAAGTCACATGACCAGCGCTGAACGTCATCTTGCAATGCGCAGCACCATGGACAGAAACAAAGATGAGCTGGAGGAGGAAGGAAGTTTGACGGTCAAAACATGTATAGAATTGCTGAATGAGCTGATCTGGAAGGCCAGGGCTCCCGGTGGCAGCGGTCTGGTCCTGCTGGTAATTTAACAGTCCCAGTCCATATTAGATCTCACATTCGGCCTAGAGACGAGTCCGCAGGCGGCAACACCCCCCACCCCCAGCGCTCTGCCAATGGGGAGGGCCGACTGAGGGCCGACAAGTCGTAAAAATGCCAGGGCCAAATTTTGGTCCCGGTCCACCCCTGGTGCCAAATCACGTCAAGAGTCGTCTCAAGGCACTTCACACAGTAAACATTACAATACAGGTCAGTTCATTAATCCAATCAGTAAAAAGTTTCCTATATCAGGAACCCAGCAAATTGCATCAAGTCACTGACTAATGTTAGTGACTTTGCAGCAATCCTCATACTAAGCAAGCATTTAGCGACAGTGGAGAGGAAAACTGCATTTTAACAGTAAGAAACCTCCAGAGAATCCTGGCTCAGTTTAAACAGCCATCCACCATGACTCACTGGGGGATCAAGGAGACAGAGCACGCACACGCGCGCACGCACGCGCACGTGCACACACACACACACACACACACACACACACACACACACACACACACACACACACACACATCATATATACCAAGTAGTGTTTCTATGGTTACATTGTGATTTCTTAGTAAGCGTTATTGTATTCATCCTAGTGAATCTATAATTAAACAGGTAAACTAGTAGTAGCACAAAGTGTCTCTCCGTTGTGGAGCTGATGGAGAAGAATAAATTAGGCTTTAATGAAAACCTGTACATCCCAATGTTTTATGTTGTCTTTAAACACATTTCTAAAAATATTTTTAAGATATAAAATTTTAACCAGTCTGGGTTTTTCCTGCAGTTGCTGTAAAATCTTTGAGAATGTCTGATTTAAGATGGTAACAGTACAGTTCTTGATGGCTGTGGCTAACTGTCAGCTTCTAAATCAAGTGAAAAGTACATGTGTAAATATTAGCTCACCAGTTCCTAATCCTTTAACTAGTTTTCCTACAGATAAATATCCTTATCTTGGACTTTGCATTGCGGGCAAAACAGTTGTCCAATTCGAAACAATTTTGCTCATTCACAGGAGAGACAACGTGACCTCGATATTTTTTGGAAATAATTGTGTGTCTGTGTTGGCAGAGGAAGGATAATCTATGCAAAGCTCTGAAGCTGAATCCGAGGTGTTGAAAGCCAATAAGGCCGTATCAAAACGAGGGCAGAGTTAATTAATCATCCCGGCTTCCTTTTCATGGCCCTCCCATGGCTGTCCCGCGGGCCTAGGAGAGTGTGTTTTCCTTGGGTGTGTATGTGTGTGTGTGAGGAGGGGCGGGGGTGTTGCAGGTTGCAGCTGAGATGGTATTAGCATATTGTAATGTGAGCCAGTAGACTGCTGAGCTTCTGTACGTCCGCTCAGCGATAAACAGGAAACGAGTGACACCTGCCCTGCCACTGACCGGAAAATAATGAAAAGTGACATTCAAAAGAAAGAAACTCAATTAGTTTCATTTAAATCACAATTCGGGCTTGTTTGGCTCATTAGGAAATGTATGTTCCGCGTCAATTCAGACATTTATCTTCGATTTTCCCACAAGAATTGTTAATTTATATTTTTTTTACATTTGTTTTGATGGGCAGATGGGTGCAAGGCGCCAACGATGCATACGTGTGTGAAAGTTTGTTGGGAGCAGACAGACTTAAACGATCCAGAGTGCTGTGTTTACAGTCCTGTGTAATAGATTTGAAGTGTCACAACTCTGTTTCTGCTGCTTAAATAAATCAAAACACGTTTTTTTTTTTTGCTTTTGTGCAAACACGCAATTATGCCATATATCAAAATGTGACTTTCAGCCACCATAATTAAACTTCACAAAGAGAAAAACAAAATGTTTTTCTAAAGATTTCATTCCTGTTTGTTTTCTATGTTTTCCCTCCAGCTGTCTCACCATCCATAATTACTCTTAATGCTCTGCGGCTGGCAAGTTGCTCCTCTTTCCTTACTGCAATGCAACGCAGGGCCTGTGCCCAAATTCACATCTAAGGAAAGCTTAAATGCTGCATTTGTTGTCCTCTAACAATATATCACAATCCAAACACAAACAACTGCTACAAAACGTCCATAAACACATCAATTATAGTAAAGACAAGTTTTAAAAACCGTTTCAGTGATGTGCGTCTTAATGGAGCCAACTAATGTCTTGGAGTTGTGCGTGCATGTGTGTGCGCGTGTGTGTGTGTGTGTGTTGGGGGTTCAAGGTTCTGTGTTTGAAACAGTGTAAAAATCCAACCAAGGATCCCTGACTCTCCAGCTTCTCATTGCCCTACTCCATTAGTCACTATCCACTTCCTGTTAATGTAATTAGTTAAAGGACATATGGAGTCTCGCTGCTCTGCAGAGGCATTTGTCTGCATATTTGGGTCCATGTTGTGGAGGAGACAAGCGATCCCCTGGATCTACAATAAACACCTCTGGCTTACTCACTCAGAGGAAGTGCCGCAAAATAGACACAGGGATACGTTCAGAAAAACAATCTATTTCATTGATTTATTGTGATGTTCCTGCATTCATTACGCTTCCCTTGCCAATTTATTTTATCCTAAAAAGGAAAATAAAACCAGCTGAATGGAATTGGTGGACCGTCACAGTCGACAAGCACCCTCAGACATATATAGGTGCTTTATTTTTAGCACTGGCTGCTGCCACACTGGTGACTCCCTCTGTCCACACAAACACACACACAACGTGATGTAATCAGCTGTCACAAGTCGTAATGCATCCCTAACAGCGTTGGGGTAAACCTGTACAGATGGCAAACCAGTCCCCTGATTCAGACCTGGAGATGCATCAGAAACATGAAAGTGTAAAACATGGTCAAGGACTCCAACGCAGTCATGAAAGATCATTGGTTCAAGTCAACAAACCTGAGAAGCATTAGGACCGAAATGTCCTCAATGCGCATAAACCTCTTGGATTCATGTGTTCCCAGAGCGACCCCTGCCTTCTCTCTGGGCCTTGAGGTGGTTGTAGACGTGGGTGCACCAGAGGGCAGCACGTCAGCCCGCTTCCTGTCCTAACTATCTCCCTAGCAGAGCGGATTGCTTTAAGGGAGCAGAAATGGACAAAAAACTCACCGCCAGTAGCTCCAACAGAGGGATGTTCCGGATCCTTCCACAGGCTGATGTTACATCGCAGTCCCTAAACTGGCTCATCCTTCGTCCTCTTTTATTTCGCCCTCACCGTCCTCTTCTTCCGCTTCGTTCTCCACTTCTGCCCCAGCTGCCTTGCTGACTCTCAGCTGCTGCCAGCCACCGTGTATGTGTGTTTGCGTTCTGCCACATGTGTGTGTGTGTGTGTGTGTGTTGGACCAATGATGCAGCAGACAGCGGTGCAGCCTTGGCAGCAAAGTGCCTCTTCTGGATTCTAGTCTCTCCTCTATGAGGCCACATCAGCTCTAGTCAATATTTAACCAGCAAGTCAAGTTGGATTAAACCACCTGGGCGAATAAGTGGTTCGCTACCCAAGAGGATGTATGTGGATGACGTTTAAAGTGTTTGTGTGCAAAGCACAACATATCTGCTAGTTGTGCTTGCATGTCAGGTCATAAAACATGAACACTTTCAAGAGGAGCTCAGATTGGTTTTTTTTCTTCAGTTCAAATAGAAAGTGCAGAGCAACACGCTGTTAATCTGTCGTGAGGGTTTCATTGACACAAGCTAGTTTACAAATCAACCTCCTGTGCCTCCCAACAGTGTCAACAGGGTCTTTGTTGTTCTGGTTTTCCCTAAGATCCCTGAAGGAATGGATTGCTACATGAGGAATATTCAAATCTGGATTAACACTCCTCGGTGCACATTCTTAGAGCCCTAGCTGGACAGTTCTATAAGAAAATGCCACTTCTGCTGATTTTCTGACGATTAGTGAGCACTCCTGCCGTCTGTTTCTGTCACTTTTGCAGTATTTGGGTCCTACTTGGGTCCTCCACCCACAGGCCCATTAAAAAATGATTTTCTATGTATGTATGTTTATTTCGTTTTACTCTCTCCTCTTAATTGTATTACCAACCTCAGTTGAACTCTCCATCTAACCAATGATCTTCAGACTTGCGCTCTATTTTTAGCCACCTACTTCCACCTGTAGCAGTCAGTATCAGTGAGATTTGCTTTGGATCTTTGGTTCTCCCAGTTCTAATACAGGACTCTACACTGACCATCATACACAACATTATTCAGCTTATGCTTGGCTGCTCTGTCCTTGATTTGTAAACTAGCTCACTTTAATGAAGTTGAATTGAGAAAGTCCTTGGATGAGATGCAAAGCCTCTACAAGGAAGTAAAAGATTTCCAGTTGCCTGTTATGGTGAATCTGCAAACAAGCTAGGTTTTGAATGCAAATAGGGTCATGGATCAGTCACCCCTCCCCTCAGGTATCTTCCCTGAGACGCTTCTGCTGGAACTGGAAACCCACAAGATATTGCTAAACACCAGTCATTGTTTTCTAGGTCCAAACTCATTTTAATCCAGTGTTTTCTCTGTAGGGGCCCTCTGCCCCAGGGTCGTGGTCAACTGTTGCTTCCTGGGTGCTCTACAGGTAGTGTTTAGGTGGAGGTGGGGGTTTATGCTCCCCCTCCTTTGAGTGCCCCATTTTAGTGTGGAAGACCTGATGCTGCCGGGGCAGACGGCTCCTCTGATGGCGTTTCCTTGCCTTACCTTACTTGGCTCATCTGGACTCAGTCGAATTTAATTTTATTTACTGATGTGATTGTGTGTGTGTGTGTGTGTGTGTGTGTGTGTGTGTGTGTGTGTGTGTGTGTGTGTGTGTGTGTGTGTGTGTGTGTGTGTGTGTGTGTGTGTGTGTGTGTGTGTGTGTGTGAATTTGGGGTCATTTTAATTCTGTAAAGCACTTTGCTTGAAAAGCTCTTTATAAATAAAATCTGATTGATTGAAATGTTTTTTGTTGTCCATGACTTTGAATGGTGTTTTTCTTTTTGGTGTTCTCAGTGGTGTTCTGATGCTAAATAGCTAAATACACGAGTGCATAATAAATAGTGGACCCAGGGAGGCGCGATGGTTTGGCGAGACCGACGATTGTTCAGTCCAATAGTTGCTTTTGGTCCAAAAGGTGTGGAGGAGGTTTTTAGAAAAACGCAAGAGAACCACTTCATTAACATTTGTCTTTTTTCTTTTATTTATCTTCCCTATATATTTATAGCTATACTACGTTAGAACTTTGTTATACATATATATATATATATATATATATATATTTTTTTTTTTTCCCATAATTGTAAGATTGTAATTTTACAAAGCTTAAAAGTTTAAACTTCCCCTGATGGTTTCCAGTCTGTCCAGTCATCCATGTCTAAAACTCAACGTGCAATTCTTAAAAAAAAAAAAATCAAAGCTTCCATGTGAATAATCGTGCCGCATTTTCAAAAGTTCTCTGACAGCGCCAACATTTGATTGTGTTAAGTTGTTTTCTCGACTGCTCGTTCCAGGATGAATAAGGCCAATCACCAGCTTCCTGACTGACACCCTTGACTTTCAATCTTAGATTGTTGGGTTTCATTCTCTTGCAGTGGTCTGGTCAAGGCTACACAATAGATAATGATAGTTTTCACATTCAGGCTGGAGAATGTGGAAGCTGTTATGGAAACATTGCAGTGTTTCTTCCCAAACTGTCCTTTAATCAGGGATAATTTTTGTCCGCTTGATTGGTGTAGTTCCTTTTTGACCTTTCAGAGATTACTCTCGGTAGAAGCTTCTTAGAGTTCAGTCACGTAGGGAAAACTGACAAGTAGTCAATTTAACATTTAACCATCGGGACAGAGTATAGATGGACATAAAGGTCTAAATTTATCAGGACAATCGGAACAATTTGTTTCATGTAAGTAAAAAAAAAAAAAAAAAAAAAATTCAGCCTCTAGCCTGGTACTCAAGTGTCTATGGCTCAATTAGGAGTTAATAACCAATCACAGCTTCACGTGTCACTTTTTACACCATACCAGCTCAGCTCAGTGGCCTAGTAGCCTGGCCTACCAGACTCCTCCTCTGTTTAATTCTGCACAGAGAAAGGGTCAGGGAACTCTCCTGTTCCAATAACTCCGCCCCCTGAGAATTCTAACCGAGCCAATCAGCGCTGAGTAGCGTACATCACACACCACAACGCCGAGTTTGTCATAAACATGGCGACTGAAGCGGAGTTCGCAGTGGCTCTTTCCTCAGGTCTAAATCACTTGAATGTCTTTAAAACCACAACAAGTAGAAGCGCTAAAAGCCTTGTTTCTAAAAGAATAAAAGATGTTTGCGCTGTTGCCAGATGCCTTTTTTTTTTTACTACAGCTAAAAAAGTACAGAGTTGCTCCTTACAGTCCGTATCTCTATCTTTTTTCTGTTTGGTTAATTTTGAGCTGCCTAGTCTCGCCCCTCATGTCTGCCAGACTCAGAGGATGAGTCTGGCAGGACAGGCTAGTGGCCTGGTGGTGTGAGCGTCTGTCTGAACTGGAAGATAAGGATTCAAATCCCAATCGGGTCAACCAAATACTTTAAAAATGGGACCCAATGCCTCCATGCTCGACACTCAGCTCACCACATACCAGTGTGTGTGTGTGTGTGTGTGTGTGTGTGTGTGTGTGTGTGTGTGTGTGTGTGTTTGTGTGTGTGTGTGTGTGTGTGAAAACTGATGGGGTGTAAAATGCCAGAGTATAATTTTATACATAGAAACAGTCCTTAGCTACTTTTGTCAAATCCTGTGTGATCCATGGAGTCTCAACTCAATGTCTGCAAAATGTACCGAGTTGTGGAACTGTTGGTGTTTACTTTGGCAGCCATCTTGAATAAGAGTTGTGGTGATAAGATATGACAAATGACCCAGGGAAGCAAAAACGCTGTTACTATAATTTTCCAAAATCAATCTAGTCAGTGAGTAAAACACATAGATTATTGGTGTACAACCCTGTTCCTCCAGGCCCACCATCCAGTAGGTGTCTCTGCCTCAACACACCTGGTTTTAATCAGTGGGGATTGTCAGGCTTCTGCGAAACTTAATGACCTGCTGAACAAACCTAATTCAACCACTGAATCAGATCTGTTGGAGCAGGAAAAAGACAAAAACATGCTGGATTGGGCCACTAGAAGACCAACGTTGGACACCCCTAATCTAGATAATTGATGACTCGTTTCATCAAGATGTTGTGTAATCAAGGCTGTCCAAAAACTACAAACCTACATTTCTTGAACCTAGACGTAGACATGGAGAACAAGCGAGGTTTAAACTTGCTGCAGTTTGATCAACGTGATCTAAATCTGATGAAGAGATTATTCTTATTTCACCATGAATGAGTAAATGAGTTAGACAATTAGCTAAATAGCATTAACAACAAGCTCTGTGTTGGGTAATTTTATCAATCCAAGATTATCTTAGGGAAAGTTAAAAGCACAGGGGGGTTATAGTTTGCAAAGTGGAGAGGAAAGATACACACCAGACAAGGTTGCAGTTCACGCTCCACTTTGCAAAGTCTAAACTGGTTGTTAATGATTGGTGTTGGTGTTGCTTGATTGATCACTTTAACCCCCTGTGCTTTAACCTTTCCCTAAGGTAATCTTGGATTGATAAAATTACCCAACATTTTTGTTGCCATGACTCCACCGTGCTGAGCCGAAAGTTGGGAGATCGCCTCCGGAGAGCCGACGTGGCGCCCCACTAATGACCGGAGGGCTAAGATTGGTCCTGCGGCCGGCTGCTTAGCTCCGCAGACGGACTTCTGCTGAAGGCTCACGCGCTCCAGATTCGGGAAGAATCCATCGTGCGGGGGGAGTGAGTGCCTTTCTTTTTGCACCGTTTTTGAAACGGCTGGTTGACACGCTTGTGTTGTGTCTGCCTTTCACACACAAAAGACGTTTTGTGTTCCGGCAGAAGGGCTAGAAGAGCCGCCGGGCCCTGTCCTAGGTCCGGCTGTTTGGTTTCTGACCTGTCTAACTGTAAAAGAGCTGAAAGAGAAAGACAGTGGGCAAGAACAAACGCTACCGGAGGAAGGTTGTAATCAGGGCCGTGTCAGCGAACACGGTCCGACCCACTGCGGTTTTAGGTGGGCAGTAATACGGCTGAAACTGCAGACCAAGGGATTAAAAAGCCGAAAGCTGCACTTAAAGTGAGCTGGCTGATTAAATAAAGCCGCGCTGCGTTAAAGTGGCCAACTGCAGTTTGGCATAGGCACATACTCCTTTTGCAGCTGTCGATAAGAGGGGTTGGACAGATTCTTTTCAATGCATAGATGGATGATGTCAACCTGCTGTCTTACGGCACTGTAATGAGATGTGTTGTGCAGCCAAGTTAAAGCGGATAGCTATAAAAAAGTGCTGCGTTAAAGTTGCCACAAGATCTTTGCGCAACGCCGACTGACCACCGGGTTGGCAAAGTTTATAGAAGTTCTTAATAAACACCAGTAAACACACTGTCGCTTTGATTGTTAAATATTTTATGGTGCTGCAGAGGTACAAAATACGATCACAGGCTCAAAAGACAGCATTTGGCTCAAAAGACTCAAATCGTTCTAAATTACCCAACACTGCAAGAAAATGCATTTTAATGCTTTCTTTCTAAAAAATCCTCTGATGTAGATTCTCGACAGGAATATGAAATATCCTGTTCCTCCTGACCCATTAAAGCAGTTTGTTCCCACAGAGATTCAAACACATGAATCACATCTATCGTAATTATTGAAAATAGATGAATGACAGGTGGTATTGTTGCTCAAACACAGATTACAAACTCATCTCAAAGTAAGCACCTGGGCAAGCCTTGGTGAGGAATTTATGAGATCATTGGCTGTGGTGTCACCATCGCCCTGCCCGAATGCATTTCTGCAGGTGACTAAGTGTTTACAGTCAAAGCTTCCGTCATGAGAACAGAACGAAATAGAAAATTATTTTATTGAGAACTCTGCAAGCTAATGTGTTCGGTAATGATTTAAAGATGAGCAACTGGAGTGAAGCCACCACCCTTGCCCGTAAACCATTACACAATGACAGCTCAGCTATTTGAGCAGAAAATATCACCAAATTAAAAACCCTTGTCTTCATAATGAAGGCTGAGATGCATTAAGAATTCTTTGGCGATTTAAGGATGCTTCATTGGTCAGCAAAGAGCCGTCATTACACTAACGCACAAATAATGATTTTTGAACTAGAATGGCCCAAAAATTGAATCTGGGGAGGAATGACTGACTGTTTAGATAATGGATCTTCAGTAAATTAGACTGTTCATTATTTGTCAAAGCTTCTTTGAGATTAATGGAAAAATAACGCAAATATATTATTACACATTAAAGGCTAAGCAGTAAGACACATTGGTGCGTGACAAAGCAGAAAGATTAGCGGCGTCAAGGAAAAATAATTAGATTTTTAATATTAGTTTAGGACTTTTAAGTGGATTTCTGTGGAGATGTAAACAAATTAAGCAAAAAATGCAATTGGGTGTATGCAAATTTGTTTTAACTAAACTGGAATGAGAACTAGCCATCTAAAGTGGATGTCTGCCATTTTTAGACATTTTAAATTTTAAAATCAGTTCAAACACTTTAAAGGTGTGAAAAACTGAAAAAATACATTTTAGTTATTATTTCTGATTATAATCTGTCTCTCTGAGTTTTTCATGCAGGCTGAACATGAAAATAATCTCCAACACCTATCTCCTGCATTAGCTTCTGACAATAAATAGGGAGCCTAAGTGTCCTCCCTTTCTGGTCGGCTCACGGGTCCCCGGAAGAACGAAAAAAATGAATGCAAGTCAACGGGGCTAAAAAAACTATTTTCCAACCCACTCTGGATCACACGTGTTGTACTGCAATTTAAACAGAAAGAAATTATTGGTGTTTTGTCCAGGCCAGTCACGTACTTTGACATTTATTAGCTTGTAAAAGTTTGTAATTAGCATGACTACACACCAGAAATCGTCAGTTCGCATATGTGACATCACCACATAATCTCCTCTCTCCTAGCGTAGCCGCTACTCACCAAATGACCAGATTTATGGTGGTTCTTCCCTCCTGTGGGAAGTTTGCTGAACTTACAGCCATTTTCCCTCAGTTTTCTCCGTGTCTGGTTCGATGACGTCACTTCCATGCACCACATTTGTAGTCCTGGACTTATTTTCACACAAAACCTAAAATAGAGTTTCCCCCGTTCGAAAATAAGCACATTCTTGGTATCAAAACGTGTCTTTAAAATTCACGGACATCCATGGCACATAACAAGCGGAATTAGAAAATAGTGTTTTCAGCCCCATTGACTTGCATTCATTTTGTCACCCATGGACCCATGGTGCGGAAGTAGGTGGGCGTGACTTAGGCTCCCTATTGACGGTGAAACTCTAGGATTAGAAAAGCCTGACAGATCTACGTCACACTGTCACTTAACATTCATGGACTCACCCATTTTGACTCTCAACGGGGAAGAATGTTGTTGCTTTATCATCCAGGAAACAGCAGAGAACGTTCCAGTTAGTAGAAGCTAACGTTAGCATTAGCATCTCTACAGCACAGTAGATCTTCAGGCTTGTGTTATGTGAGGAGACAGAACATACATGTTGCAGAGCAAACAGCGTCAGTAGTTGTGTGGCATTGCTGTTAAACAATCCGAGACGAGATGTCCAAATATCACGAAAGACTTCAAATCATGCCGTGTTAAACTCTTCTCTTATGTGGCATTCTGCTAGTTCCTGAAAGTACAGCTTGCTAGGCATTCATTCCTACTCATCGACATATAAATATTGGACAATGGGTTTCCATAGGCTCCAATAACACGTTTTTGAAGAAAAATGGGAGGTGGCCACCACCGCCATTTTGACCGTGTCACAGGTTCTGTCAAGCCCAGACAATTCCACAAAAGGGAAGAGAGGTGGAGCTGAGGGTGAGGCTGTAAGGCTGGGATCAACTGACAACACCCGGTCGAACTAGCTACAAGCTAACCTGAAGCTAACCCAAAGCTAATGCGGAGGTGGGAGCTAAGCTAACGGAGGTAGCAACCTAGCTACAACCGGAGTTAACTGTGTACAACACCAGAGCATCTGAGTCAGAGATACGCTGGGCTGACCGCTGGGTAAAACCGCGTGGAACACAGAGGTCTCCAAGAGCTTCACAAGCCGGCAGCCGCACAACAACAAGCGCCGCTGAGATCTGAGATGCGCAGAGCTGCCGCTGGGGAGAATCGGGTGGAAAGGTTTTCATCCCAGAGCTCCACAAGCCGGCAGCCCGCGCAGCAGAAAGAAGCCGCAATCGGACAGAGATGCGCCGAGCTGCGGGGAGACCCAGCCGGCAGCCCGGCGCATCAAACAGAAGCCACGATCAGACAGAGATGCGCCGAGCTGCGGGGAGGGGAGAACCGGGTGGAAAACATCTGTCTCCCGAGAGCTCCACAAGTCGATAGTCGGAACCCAGCTCCACCAACATGTTATATTTCAACCCATTTTCTAAAGTGCAGCATTATGTTAAATGCACTGGGTTTTACCCTATTACATTTAAATTTCATGGTTAAACAGTACATGTTAAAATCTAAGCTCAGCTCGGCAGTGACCTGAAATACATAAATATAATTTTACTTACCGAAAAAAATGAAGTAGAGACTCCTTGGATGCTCTATTAGTGCAACTAATGCCACAGCAAGTCATTTTGTATAACAACTGCATAAATAATATCCAAAAAAGAATACACACACAGAGACTCAAAATCCCGGAACAGTTTCCAGGCGAGGCCGAGGCTCAGACTGAGGCCTTTCCACAGAGCTAGCTCTGTGGTCACGTGGGTCCGATGCTCATTAATTATATAGAATTTTAGGCTTTTAATACACTTAAACAGAAGAGTGAGAAAAAAATTCGCCCCCCTCAGAGTTGTCATGAGTGTAAACTAGATCATTTAAACCAAAAACATGTTTTGGTACCAGGCTGTAAACATGTTTATTTCTGCTGTGAAATTGGTATTTTTAACATGGGAGTCAATGAGGATTTGCTCGCTTCTGACACCAGCCCCCAGCGGATGAGGGTGGAACTGCAATATTTGGTACTTCCGGGATTGCTTCAATTTTTGAGCCGCACTGTGGGGGCTTGTTCCTACTGGAGGCCACTGCAAATGTATTGATTAAAAAAGTGTTCCACACCTTTAAAACATTCCCACCTAATGCATTTTATTTATGTTATTTTTTATTTATTTTTTATGTAGAAATCAGGGATTATTAGCAGCAGAAAAAGCAACAAAAGCAGCTAGCAGTAGAAATTCTAGAGCAGCATGGGGTTCTCCTACAAGACCAAAATATTTCCACCAGAAAAGAAGTTAACAGCAATATAAACGTTTATAAAATTCGGTTGATGTGAAATGTTTTGAAAGTAGGGTTGTTTCAGAAAAACAGAAACCTGTTTCAGCACTAGCTTGCTCAACACGTAAGACTTTAATCACTCATAATCCTTCCACAGATCTCACTGTTTTGAACTCCTTGAGTTTAAACTTGCCAGTCTTTAACAACATAACTGTCTCCTGGTGCCAGGAAGGTTGATTTAAATGAAACACCTGTTAGGAACTTGCCCAACATGCCTGTCAGGTACAGCCTGTGCCAAAAGTGAGGCAATTACAGTGGAAGGCATCGTTTTTGTCCTCAGAACTGTCTCACCTTGTCCTCAGGCGCAGGCATCAGAATCTCAATCTCAATTAATGATTCACATGCAAACTCAAAATGATTTGCAACGACGCATGAGAATACATGTTTCACATTTTTTGCGTGCTGCAAAAGGTACAGAGTGCACAAAGTGAAACAAAACAAGCCTTGAGCTATTTTGCAAAGCTGTATATCATTTTATGGAGAAGTTTGTGTCTGTATTTACTCGGCAGTGTGGTGTCAATGTGGAAGCATATAAATGTTTCTGTGGGTTGAGTGGGAAGTGAGTTTAGAATCACTAAAAGTTCTCCTGGACCACCCATAAACAATCATTTTAAAAAGTTTTAAAAGTATGGAAGCTCAGTGGTGACAGAAAAAGCAACACATTTCCTTAATAAAAACAGAAAATATATTTTAAAAGCAGCTATTTTAAGATTCAAATGGGTTTGGAAATCTACTTTTTTAAACGTACGTATTTCTTTATTGTGTTGGCTGCTGGTTTTCTGTTTAACTCTATTTTTCTTGATAAAATAATTATAAGTATTATTATTTGGAAAATGTTTAGAATTGTGTTCTCTCTTAGTTGGTTATTGTTTTGTTTTAGCTTGTATTTTGCTAGCTTTGGGGTAAATAATGTCTTTTTGCACATTTTCTAGGGGAAAAGGTTTGTAATGTTTATTTTTTTCCCTTTTTTATGTTTGCATTTTTGGTTTATTTTTATTTTTGGCAAATCTAACTTACTGTACAAATTCAAATAATTAGCAACATTTTCCTTTCAAATGCACGTAAACAATTTTAGCACCAACACATTTGAAATGATATGTTAAAAAATTGAACAACTTATTCAGAGTGGGTTTTGGAAAACAGTAGTCCTGAGCAGAATGGCTCGTCGAAAATTCTCGCCTGTTGTGAACAGAGGAGGAGCAGGCAGCACGCGAATTTCGTGAGCGATCCGCTTCATGACGCTTTGCAGCTGGTGTGTTCCGGGCATAAGTCACTGTTCAAAGCCTTCCTTCCAATAGAACCATCTCAAACAAGAGTGGTCACTTTACATCCAGAATTCCAACATAAGTACTCCTATAAAGTGTTTGGTCATTACAAGCCTTGTGTTCACGATCCAAGACAATAGACTGCAAAAAACATTCATAATTTCCCTCCAACGTTAGCATCCTAATTTTATTTTCAAACCTTTAAGTAACATCTTACAACCAATAGTAGAAGGGTTACCCACCCTCTGCTGGGGTAAAATCATCAGCTACTGGCTGACAGGTCAGAAGTTTCACTCTCTATTGTCAAGTGTGTGGCCCAAATCAGCTGCAGCGTAGTTTAAAGTTGAATGGTGCATCAAAAAAATAAAGAAATTCAGAAACTAAACGAAGTTTTGTGGAACCCTCGTGGCTCTTTTCCACTTTTAACTGAGTTAGAAACACTGTCCAATCCAGATTTATTTGTATAGCACATTTATCAACAGAATGACAGCTGACCAAAGTGCTGGACATACAATAAAAGGAAACAAGATAAAATAGTCAAATTAAGGGATAAAAAATGAACTTAGTAAAACAACACGAGGGAAATATCTGGAAATAACTAAAAACTTTAGTAAAATCAACTACAAAAGTGCTAAAAACAGCATAAAAATACAAATATATGTTAAAAGAGAGAAATAAGTACAAAATGATGAAACTTAAACAATCACACCAG